>NC_140583.1:493962143-494570798 GCF_964204655.1 Triturus cristatus
GATCCCTCACTCACTTAAGAGGCAGCACCTAAGCCCTGTCACTCTCAGAGGCATAAGTCCCTGGCTAGGCCCTACTGCCTAAACTCCTGCATGGATTCTCCAGCTCTGCTTTACCCCACTGGCCAACTGACTGGAAAAAGTTCCCTCCCTCACTTAAGTAGCCCTAGGTCAGGTGACCTCTAGCCAAGGCGGCAAAAGTAAAACCACACCTCCCTTCTAGAAGGTTCCAGCACATTCCAGGAGCTTCCCCATTCTACCTATGGGACAAAAAAGGCGGGCTGGTGTCGCAACATTGTTGTGGGGTTCCAGCCAGCTCCTGGCAGCTAGGGTGCTACTAATAAAGACCACTCTGCAGTAGCAGGGGTCTGTGGCAGCCATCTTGGGAGAAGGGAGCACCTGCACCTTAACACTGATTGGCAATGAAAAGGCGCCCGGAGACCTAGTCCAACATAAAAATGAGGGTGGAAAAAATGAGGCACGATCAAAAATAGATGGGGAGACCACCCTAGGGCTGACAGGTCTAACACGCGTCCCCCCCAGCCGAAAGAGGGGAGAGCTACCCAACCTCTAGGGAGTTATCATCGCTAAGGCGGAAAAACCTGGAGAGACCGTCAGCATTGGCGTGGTCAACTCTGGGACGATGTTCCACCCGAAAATCCATCCCCTGTAGGGAAATGGACCACCTCAACAACTTGGGGTTTTCGCCTCTCATCGGCATGAGCCAGCGAAGGGGGCGGTGGTCGGTCTGAATGAGGAAGTGAGTTCCAAAGAGATACGGCCTCAACTTCTTCAGAGCCCAGACCACCGCGAAGGCTTCTCTCTCAATGGTGCTCCATCGCCGTTCCCGAGGGAGGAGTCTCCTGGATATGAAGGCCACTGGTTGATCTTGGCCCTCAGTGTTGAGTTGCGAGAGCACCGCACCTATGCCGTGGTCTGAGGCGTCTGTCTGCACAATGAATTCCTTGCTGAAATCGGATGTTGCTAGTACTGGAGCGGTACACATCGTCTGTTTCAGTGTGTCAAAGGCTTCTTGGCAAGCAGCTGTCCATATGACTTTGCGAGGTTGCTTCTTTGAGGTCAATTCCGTCAAAGGGGTTACGATGGTACCATATCCCTTGACGAACCGGCGGTAATACCCAGTGAGGCCGAGGAAAGCTCGGACGTCTGTTTGGGTCTTGGGGGGCTCCCAAGCCAAGATGGTCTCTATTTTGGCCTGGAGGGGTTGCACCTTACCTCCGCCCACCAGGTGTCCCAGGTACACGACAGATCCCTGTCCAATCTGGCACTTGCTGGCTTTAATGGTTAGGCCAGCGCGTTGCAGCGCCTGCAATACCTCCTGGAGGTGTTGCAGATGGTCCTCCCAGGTGCTACTGAAGACAGCTATGTCATCCAGGTAGGCCGCTGAGAAGGACTCCAGACCAGATAGTACCTGATTCACTAACCGCTGGAATGTGGCCGGAGCATTTTTGAGCCCAAAGGGCATCACTCGGAACTGGTAGTGGCCCTCGAGGGTGGAGAACGCTGTCTTCTCCCTTGCTCCTTCGGCCATGGCAATCTGCCAGTATCCGGATGTCAGGTCAATGGTGCTGAGGTACCGGGCTGCTCCCAGCCAGTCCACCAGCTCGTCTGCACGTGGGATGGGGTGAGCATCTGTCTTCGTGACAGAGTTCAACCCCCGGTAGTCCACACAGAACCGAAGCTCCGGTGTCGTACCCGGTGGGGCCGCTTTCGGCACCAACACCACTGGACTAGCCCACGGGCTGCTGGAAGGTTCTATCACCCCCAGCTCCAGCATCTTTGCCACCTCACGCTGGATGCTATCTTTCTCTCGGTCAGAGAGCCGGTAAGACTTGTTCTTCACCGGTGGGCTGTCCCCTGTGTCCACATCATGGGTACACAGATGAGTGATTCCAGGCGTGAGGGAGAACAACGAGGCGAACCGTCCCAGGACATGGCGACAGTCCCTCTGTTGCTCTGGGGTCAAGGATGGGGAGAGGACTACATCTTCCACCGAACCATCCTTCTCTTGTACCGCTAGAAGGTCAGGAAGAGCTTCACTCTCCTCCTCTTCGCTCCCATCCGTCACCATAAGGAGAGCAAGCTCTGATCGCTCATGGTGCGGTTTCAGGCGGTTGACGTGGAACACCCTGAGGGGCTGTCAGGGGCGGTCTTCAAATCCACTACGTAGGTGGTCTGGCCTCGTCGCTCCACAATGTTGTCATACGGGCCAGTCCACCGGTCCTGGAGGGCACAAAGCTCCCCAGGTTCCATGACCCACACCTTCTGTCCAACGTCCAACTCGACCGTCCGAGCGTTGCGGTCATACCACTCCTTCATCACGGTCTGGCTAGCCTCTAGGTTCTCTGAGGCCGCCTTCCACAGCTTGGCCATCTGGCTGCGGAACGCCAGCATGTAGCTGACAATGTCACAGGGAAGCTTCTGCGAAGTCTTCTCCCACCCCTCCTTAACCAAGCTGAGGGGCCCCCTAACGGGATGGCCATAGAGCAACTCAAACGGGCTGAACCCGACTCCCTTCTGCGGTACCTCCCGGTAGGAGAATAACAAGCAGGGGAGGAGGACGTCCCATTTACGCCTCAAGCCATACCCTTCAATGTCTTATTGAAGCGCTCTACAAGTCCGTTAGTCTGGGGGTGGTAAGGAGTGGAGAACTGGTAGGTCACCCCACACTCCTTCCACATGGCCTGCATGTAGGCCGACATGAAATTCGTGCCCCTGTCCGACACCACGACCCTGGGGAATCCCACTCGGGTAAATATCCCCAATAGTGCCCGCGCCACCACCGGTTCAGTGATGGTCCTCAGAGGAATAGCCTCTGGGTACCTAGTGGCGTGGTCCATCAAAACCAGAATGAACCAGTGTCCCGCTGAGGTCGGAGGGTCCAAGGGCCCAACAATATCAATACCGACCCTCTCAAAAGAAGTGCCGACCACGGGGAGCAGTTCCAAAGGGACCTTCAATTTAGTCCCAGTCTTGCCACTTGCCTGACAAGACTTACAGGTCTTGCAAAAGGTGTCTGAGGCAATCCTCATCCTGGGCCAATAAAAATGAGGGACCAACCGTGCAAAGGTTTTGTCCTGGCCCAGGTGTCCGGCTAAGGGAATCTCGTGCGCTAACTCCAGCAGGAAGGCCCGGTAACATTGGGGAACCACTATGGCCCTCAAAGATCCATGTACCGGCACCCTGGGCTCACTGTATAGGAGACCATCCTCCCAATACACATGATATCCTCCCATCTCCTGACTGGCCACTTGGGCTTCGGCCTGTCGCCGAATGCCTTCAAGCGTGGGGCACGCCCTTTGTGCCTGACAAAATTCCTCCCGGGTAGGCCCTCCTTCCACATGCCAGTCAGCAAGGGTCGGCAAGTCCTCCACGGGAATGACATCCACCACCGCGGACTCCGGGGGCACCTCTGCGGCCTCCCCATCCATCTCACGGGGCATGTCCTCTACCACCTTCTTCTTTCCTCTTCTGGCGTTGGGTTGGGCCATAATTCCAGGCTCCAACCCAGGGTGAGTTCCATGCTGGGCAGCCATGGACCGCGTGACTACGCAAGTCCACCCTGGTAATCCCAGCATCTCTGTGTGAGCTCAAAACTCAACATCTTTCCACTCGGTGCGCTCCAGGTCGTTCCCTAGCAAGCACCCCACAGGCAAGGCAGGGCTCACAGCAACTCTCAGTAGGCCTTTGACTCCTCCCCACTCAAATGGAACACGAGCCACTGGATAGTGACTCACACTGCCGTCAGCCAATACGGCCGGATGGAACTCCTCGGGGACTACTTGGTCTGGGGACACCAGCCGCCTCACTACAGTGGTCATGCTGGCACCTGTGTCCCTCAGAGCCTCCACCTCCTCCCCGTTAACTCTCACCCTCTGCTGATATTTAGCAGTGTTCGGGGGCAGGGACACTACGGGGACCACCTCTCTATCCCCGAGTGAAACCAGCGTCAGGCCTGTCCACTCCCCTTCCCTATCTAAGGGCAGCTCCACCCCAAGCGCTATACTACTTTTCCCGCCCGTTGGGGCTGGGGGTCGCTTGCGACACTTGGGATCTCCCTTGTAGGGTCCAATCTCCCCACATTCGTAGCACCGCACAATCCTAGGCTGCTGACTCCTGTCAGGGTAAGTGGGTCTTGTGGAATTGGACGGAGGTGGGGTTCCTACTCCCTTCCAAAACTTATTTTGGGGGCCTTTTGAGAACTCCACCTTTTTATCTCCCCCCTCTTTCTTCTGGGGGAAACCCTGTCCGCCTTTCGAGCCATCTCCCCCGGGGCCCTTGTGAGACACCCGGGTGCTCACCCAAATATCCGCCTCCTCCGCAAGCTCACGGGGATCCATCAACTTGCGGTCCACCAGATGTTGGCGCAGCTCCGGAAAGCTCTTATCCAAGAGGTGCTCCCTTAAAAAAAGATTGTACAACCCTTGGTAGTCCTGCACCTCGCTGCCACGCACCCAACCATCTAGTGCCTTGCGGGCATAATCAAAAAAATCCACCCACGTCTGTGTGGACAGCTTATGGCTGCCACGGAACTTCTGCCTGTACCTCTCGGGGTTAAGACCAAATTTCTTGAGTAAGGCCTCTTTCACCATACCTAAAGAGTCTCAGGAGTCAAAATTTTACCTACCCAAGGAAGTCATTGCCAATTACACAGTGGGGGATGACATTGCTAAATGGTTGGAGGCATACGAGGTAGCCTTGACTGCCCATGGGGTACCCGAGAGTAATTGGGGAGGTGGTTTATATCGGTATATACCTCCCAATGTCAGGGACACCCTGTTATATTTGGCCAAGGCGGATCGCCTTGGCCAAATATAACAGGGTGTCCCTGACATTGGGAGGTATATACCGATATAAACCACCTCCCCAATTACTCTCGGGTACCCCATGGGCAGTCAAGGCTACCTCGTATGCCTCCAACCATTTAGCAATGTCATCCCCCACTGTGTAATTGGCAATGACTTCCTTGGGTAGGTAAAATTTTGACTCGTGAGACTCTTTAGGTATGCTGCCACCATTGTCCTTATTGGACGCATTCAATTGGAGGGCGCGCAGCTCCAACTCTTTTAGCTGAAGCTCGTGCGCCAGCTTCTTTTCCTCCATTGCCCATCTCTTGTTTTCTCTTTCTCTTTCTCTTTCATGTTCCAATTTCGCTAGCTCCCATTTTGATTGCCTCTCTTCCCTCCTGTCCTCGTACTCCTCTGAAGACGCGCTCCTCCTAGACCCTGTCCTACTACTGGCCCCAGAACGTCTCCCTGGTGGCACACCTTCAGACTGGTCTATATTTAGTACCTCTAGTACTTCCTGGGCGCTCTCCTCCTGAGGTGCATCTGGCGCTTCCTGTCCTTCATCCCCTCTCCCTTCTGGGTGGGCCTCTACCCATGCCCTGATGGCGGTGCGGAGTTCCGGTCCTTTGGCCTTCCGCACCCCAGGCACCCCCATCCCCTGCCCGAACTCTCTCAGTTGCTTTACTGAGTACCCCTCGAGGTCAGCTAACCGGAATTCCATCTTGACAGGTGGGGACCTAGATACTAAGGAAGAAATTCCTAGGATATGGGTGACAGTTACCAGCTAACCAGGATTCTTTTACACACTCAGCCTGGACAGTGGAATCAATAAACACAGCAATCAATGGTTTCAGAGCTTTTAAAAAAACAATAGGCGTTTAATTGTGGCGCCCTCCGCTTCACGGAAGGGTGCTGTATGGTCACAGGTCCTAAAATCCCACCGCTCGCCAACAATGTAAGACCTGGGGTCACCAGGCCCTAAGGGGGTAACGTGACACGAGCGGCTGGGCACCCAAAGGCCTATGTGCTAAGCGACCATACAACACACACATCCTCTGAAGCAGTAAACGCACACAATAAGGGACGCCACACAGTGAATGTGAATGCAAATTAATCAGATTTATCTAGTCAAAGAGCACGCACCGTTTCTCAGATGGCAATGGTTCTCAATTTGCACAGATTTACATTGGTACTACCGCTTCTCATGGCGGTTCCTCCAGCGATCCCTACAGCGACATCGAACATCGGTGCATGTGCACCCTCTTGAGCACACCCCAGTGGTAAAGCATTCCTGATATGACCTTAGGCACCCCCGAGCATAACGCGAGGTGGGAGCGCTGCTCAGTCAAAGATTTAGGCACTCCTGGGCGCAACGTAAAGCTAACGCGCTACCCGTACACCTAGCACCTTGAGGACCTCCAAGCGTACCCTGAGGATAAAGCGCTACACGTATATATGGCACATTGGGCTTCGGGGCATACCCGGAGGATAAAGCATTACTCGTACATATGACACATTGCACTTCTGAGCGTACCCTGAGGATGAAGCATTACTCGTACATATGACACATTGCACTTCTGAGCGTACCCTGAGGATAAAGCATTACTCGTACATATGACACATTGCACTTCTGAGCGTACCCTGAGGATAAAGCATTACTCATACATATGACACATTGCACTTCTGAGCGTACCCTGAGGATAAAGCATTACTCGTACATATGACACATGGCACTTCTGAGCGTACCCTCAGGAGAAAGCATTACTCGTACATATGACACATTGCACTTAGGAATTCAACCGGGAGAGAGATCGCTACTCGCACCTGGAGTGCGTTGCACTTACGAACACAACTTGAAATTAGAGCGCTACTCCTACAGGGAGCGCACTGTATTGAAGAACTTAACTTTCCGATAGAGCGCTACTCGCACATGGAGCGCACTGCATTGAAGAACTTAACTTTCCGCTAGAGCGCTACTCGCACATGGAGCGCACTGCATTGAAGAACTTAACTTTCTGATAGAGCGCTACTCGTACATGGAGCGCATTGCATTGAAGAGCACGACGTTCAGATTGACGGCAGTCCCCAGGTAAGGGCAATCCCACGGAGGGGGGGGAGTCGAGTCCCAGACAGAAGGGGAGTTTCCCGCGGAGGGGGGGTAGTCAATGTCTCTCCACGCGGTGTCGCTCCCACTCGGCAGGGGGCGCACTGGGGCCTTCCTAAATCTCTCGGGGAGCGGGGGGGCGAGTCCTGGGCCTTCCCAGGGGGTTTTACCTCTGTCTCGTCGTCCGGCTCCGCTCCGGGCCCTTCACTTCAGACGCGCAACGGCGCGGGACACGTCACGGCCAACAGCTCCTCTTCACCACGCTGCGACGGCAGCGACGGGGCCCCGGGCTTCTCCGCGGGCCCCGACCTCGTGCTGACACGTCCCTGAGGCCTCCGGGCCGCGGCGGTGATCGCGCTGCTGGCCCTCGCACCAGGGGAGGGTCCAAATTAAGCAGGAGCCTTGCCAGTTACGTGCTCGACGGTAGATCGACGCGGGGGATCCCAGGTCGGGTTTAGGAGCGCAGGGAACAACGCGCTAATACCTGGTTGATCCCCAGCAGTCAGGCAATCAGTCTTGGCAGGAAGTTTCAGTAGTCAGTTCTTGGCACGACGTTTAAACATTCAGTTTCTGTCATGCAGTCTCAGCATTCAGTTCTTGCGGCGCAGGTGATACTGGCGCCCTTGGGGGTTCTGCTCCTTGGGGGAAGGGGATGAGTTGGCGACTAGGTCCTTCCTAGTCAGGCTGGGCAGAGGTTCCCTGGGTCCTCCTACTGCTGGGCAAGATCAGTGGGTTTCACAGGATCCCTCACTCACTTAAGAGGCAGCACCTAAGCCCTGTCACTCTCAGAGGCATAAGTCCATGGCTAGGCCCTACTGCCTAAACTCCTGCATGGATTCTCCAGCTCTGCTTTACCCCACTGGCCAACTGACTGGAAAAAGTTCCCTCCCTCACTTAAGTAGCCCTAGGTCAGGTGACCTTTAGCCAAGGCGGCAAAAGTAAAACCACACCTCCCTTCTAGAAGGTTCCAGCACATTCCAGGAGCTTCCCCATTCTACCTATGGGACAAAAAAGGCGGGCTGGTGTCGCAACATTGTTGTGGGGTTCCAGCCAGCTCCTGGCAGCTAGGGTGCTACTAATAAAGACCACTCTGCAGTAGCAGGGGTCTGTGGCAGCCATCTTGGGAGAAGGGAGCACCTGCACCTTAACACTGATTGGCAATGAAAAGGCGCCCGGAGACCTAGTCCAACATAAAAATGAGGGTGGAAAAAATGAGGCACGATCAAAAAATAGATGGGGAGACTACCCTAGGGCTGACAGGTCTAACATCTATAATGAACAAGTTCATCTGTTGACCACAGGTGGACCCAAAACAGTAATGGCCGTAAAGTTGCCTGCAAATCAGTGCGACGGATATTTAAATCCATCACTACTGGCATTAATGGTGTACGCATAGGTAAGCTAAGCAGTTTCCTAAAGAATTTATTCTCGACCACCGTAAAAGTATTCTTTGTTACGTGGCCCCACAATTCTGCCCCCTAAAGGCATGCTGATTACACCCTATATTTATACAACTGAAGTGGAGGGGAAACGGCTTTAGACAAACTATTCTCATGCTTCCTTACTATTGGTACTGGGTATTGGATTAATATAGTTTTGCTTTTTTCCAACTGCGTTCTCAATTCATTTTAGAATCCAATGTAATGCCCAAGTAATTAAAATTTAGCACGTATTCTATCTTCTCATTTTTGACAGTTAAGTTTAAAAAAAAAATTTGTGTGGATTAACTGCCATATATTTCGTTTTGGTGGAATTTATTTGCAAGCCTTTCGCTTCACAGTAAATTTCGAAAGTATTTAATAGGCTTTGCAGACCTTTCGGGGTTTGTGATATTAAAATTGTGTCATCGGCGAATAAAAGTGTCGGTACTGGCACCCCCCCTAACTTGCGAGAATCGTGTTTGCAGCCCAAGAGATATTGAGGGATGTCATTAACATACAACGAAAATAAGGTAGGGGCTAACACGCATCCCTGCCTTACCCCCCTTTTTACTTGTATGCGGTCTGTAAGTTCACCATTTAGACCCCATCGGACCCTTGCAAAGTTATCCTCGTGTAGTCTTATGATCTGCACGAGGATTTCCCCTGGGACAACCTGGTCTCTTAGTGATTTCCACAGGAGATTTCTGGGGACGAGGTCAAAGGCTGCCTTAAGGTCCACAAAGGCAATATACAAATGAGCTTTCTTAACAGTAATATACTTCCAAATTATACAAAGAAATCTAAAAACCTGGTCAATTGTGCTAGTTTTGACTCTAAAACCTGCCTGGTATTTGGATAAAATGCCGTACTCCTCCATCCAGTTACTCAGTTTATTTAAAATTTGACGTGCATATATCTTTTGTAAAACATGAATTAAACTAATTGGTCGATAATGCGACGAGTCATGGCGGTTACCCTTTTTAAAAATAGTTACAATCTGCCCCCTTCCACGTTTCAGGAATCGGTGCACCTGCTCCAACTGAATTACATAAAAGATTAATATAAGGAGCCCAGACCTCTTTTTCATGCCTCCATAAGTCACCTGGTATCTTGTCTGGTCCAGGGGCCTTCCCTACTTTTATTGCATCTATTGCTACTATTGTTTCCTTCATACTGAAACATAATGGGGCACTATTTTGACAAATTTCATAGCCTTCTTGATTGTAATCAATATCATCGTTAGAGGATGAATAAAGTTGTGAAAAATGGGTTACCCAGGTGTTTGCATCTAAGAAAAGGTCCTTATTAAATTCCCCCTTTTTATTACGCTTAGATATCAAACGCCAAAAGGTTGATTGATCATTTGTTTTGCCTGCAATAATCAGCTCAGTCCAGATGTTACCTTCCCAGTTCTTTCTATCCTGGATTAGTAGCCTCTTGTAACAGATCCTTTTTTCCCTTAGGGTTGCTATATCTTTGACCTTTGTTGCCTGGATCAAATCTTTTTTTGCATCACTGCCTTTTTTATTATACCATGGGTTCTCTAATGTGGCTATCTCAGAAATTCCTTTTTTGGATTTCTTAGGAGCCTTACTTAGAATTGGTCCTAATTATTCTATCAGTTTGTCATGCATCTCCATGATTAGAATCTCTGCTATTGGTAAATTTACATATGGGGAAACTATTTCTACATAAATATCATAGATCTTTTTAATACTCATTTAATTTCTCATTACCAAGGGCCATCTAAGTGCTCTACGATTATTAGTTAATAATGGCTCAATTGGACTAGAACTGAAATCACTTTTCCTTGGAGAGCTCAGCTGAAAGAGAGAGGCTTCAAGTGTCAGACATAATGGATAGTGGTCGCTCTCTATTCTATCTTCAATCACTAGATCACATACCATAGGCCAGAAGGGGATGTATACCAATATATAGTCTATATATAGCTTTTAAAACTACCCCATATGAATGTGGGTACATTTGGGCTATCAGAAGGCAATCGCCCATTACAGGCACGTAGACCGTGGCCTGAGACCAGCCTTAACAACTGCGCAACGGCACATGTGCACGATACTACTGGGCAACCGTCCAGTTGTGGGATGTTATTGGCCGAGTCCGAGTCCTCAAAAATATTTTCAAATCCAACCACAGGTTGAAATTTGCGGTTGAAATCACCCCCACAATTATCAAGCCACTCTGGTTAACCGTGGTTAAAAGTTGATTCAGGTGTTCAATAACTTCAGATTCCCTGCTTGCTACATTCGGTCTACTATATATGTTAAAAATATAGACTTCCCTTTTAGCAGGTGCTAAAAACTTTATTCCCAAAATATCTTGGCAAGGGGAGTCGATTTGCTTAATATCAACACCTAGAGAAGTTTTTATCCATGTAACAAGACCTCCCGAGGGCCTTCCTCTTCTTGAGGGAATAGCAGCTACACTAAAGGTTTTATAGCCTACCTTGTGAGGGCTCTCCAGGGCCCAAGTTTCTTGGAATAGGACTATTTCACTGTGTCCAATATAGTCCTGCCATATTGCATCTCCTAGGTTTCTCCTAATCCCTGCAATGTTCCATGATATCAGTTTTATCTCGGTTTTACATTCTTCCATGTTTTGATCGCAGTTTATTCCCTCAGCTTCATTTTCTGGTCTTGGGACTTCCTCGCAATCATTAACATAGTTACAAATAAAGTTGCCATTTGTGACATCCTCCTCGCTACACTGAGCTATTAGGTATGTCTCAGCATGCACACTATTTGTATCTGCCATACATTTTAATATTCCTACAGGGTTCCTACACACTGTGTTATTCGGACTATTATTAAGGTTGCCTATCTGATCCCTTTGGCAGATATTCATGCTTTGTTTTCCTAGCTCTCTTTTAAGAATACTAGTGAGAGTTCCTACGGCTACCTTGTCAGTAATTATAGGTCCCAGAACACTAGGGGCAGTTACAATACTGGTATGAGTTCATGCAGCTACTTTATCAGTAACTGTAGGTCCCAAATCTTTGGGGACAGTTAACAGTATCCTTCCCTGCTGGGCTTTATGTAATTGTCAGTCCTGGAAATCCAAATCTGACAATGCTTGAAACATATTAGATGTCGTAATCGGTGGAAATCTAAGAACTTTGCCCCCATCTTGCGGTTTATAAAAATATCCTAGAGGGAGTACGCTGATCCCAGTGTTAGGGGAAGAAGTTGCATCACGGTGATGTAAAAAATAATGAACCATCTTTGGCCTACGGAAGTTAACCACAATGCAATCACCCCTTATGTTCTTAGTAGATTTCCCGATCCACCCTACCCTACGAACCATTAAAATCTCATCAATGTCCGAAGGATGAAAGTTTTTGTGTTTCGTCAGCCAGTCTACAGTTTTATTCCTTAAATCATTCCAATTCTCTTTCTGCCCAACCCTTAGTGCAGGAACCCCGGCCAAAATCAAAACCTAAGGACACGAAGCCGGAGGAAGACGCAGTATCTCCATATTAGGAACCGAGGAGCCGCTGAGTTCCTCGTCTCACCGGCTCCCAACAGGGGCACTCACTCCTTCTCCCCCGACTTGAGATGTTACACTTCCACTTTGAGGACCCTGCAAACCTGACACATTCAATCCTTCAGATGAAACCTCCAAGTGATTTTTTCCCTGTTTATTAAAATGGGGTTATTCACATAGTTTTTGTCAATTTTATCAATTTTCCCATCATGCACATGTGATGGGCAACTACCCACCATTAACCTTGTTTCGTCCCTTTCCCATCTAGGCAGTTGGAAACCCACATTAGTGGAGCTTAAAGTTTTTATTGCAGACTCTAGAAGGCTAATTTTTTCCAAAAGTAAAGCAACATTTTTTCCAAACAAGTTGCAAACACAAGCTAGAGCTACTCCCAGCCCTGGGTCATTTAGCCCTGCGTATAACTCGGTCATGACTCCCTTGGTATTAATATCGCTCGCTACTAGTAAGGGCGGGTTCATCTCGGTTTGTGTACCAAGTGAAGTGGTTTTCGCAGGGGAAGAAGTACCATTGTGGTTACAATTAGCGCAGGCATTACCTTGATCGACCTTACCACCATTACTACCCTTCTCCTTTCTTATCCCAACCCCCCGCTTTCCTTTATCTAACAGTGCCTCGGTTTTTCCAGTCCCCACATTTTTTGAGGCCCTAGTCCTAGTAGCTCTGCTCGATACTGCCGGAGGGTTTAAGGCCACTTCCAAGGAAGGTGGCGAGGCGGTAAATGGAACACTTGTAACAGTGTTGGACACACTCTCTTGGCCAGTAGCCCCCAGTACAGGTGAAGGAGTACCGGTTATTATATGTCTCTGCAATATAGATGGGTCCAAAGAAAGACGTCGCTCAGTCATTTGAATTTCATGGGTTAGAAGTGACTGTGCCCTAACCAAGAAAGCGTCTAAAGTACCTGCAACCCCCTTACGTTTTTCCATTCTAACACTACTTAATAAATTTGCCAAACCAGGTGTTCTCTATATGTGTTCTCTATATGTTAACACAGTACCTTATGTCCTCAATACGTTGCAGAGTTTTGCGAAGACGCAAAATAGGATCCGCGCTTTCCAGGGGGATGGCCCAACTCAGCCTCCTCCTGTCTCTGACTGGTTTGGACGGGCCCTATGCCCCTTTTGAGCGCCTCCTGGTAACAATACGTGATGTGACGTGGAGGAATGCTGGGAAATGTAGTTTCCATCCTCCAGCAGCCCGAATAGGAACAGGCTCCCCAGGTCTTTCGCTGTGACAGTGGTAGCAGGCAGGCAGGTTGGAGGTATAAAGATACTGGGCCCCCCTGCTCCCTTTGTATTTTAGAGTAGCTTTATTAACCAGGTAGCCCACCATACGATCAAAAGCTGGAATAAAGTGCAGTGCTGGTTTGGGGCCAAGGAGCCAGGTGCGAAGATGCCAAAGTCAAACGCGGTCTCACAATTATACTAGAAACCAATGACTTGGGAGTCCAGGCAAAAGCAACAGAAAACTATGTGATAATTCTCAGTAAAATTTGAAGTCTATTCTGACAAGGTAAATAATGAAAAGATATTGCGTCCGCTTCCTTAATTAAGGTAGATAGGATAAAGTCTTTTTGTTTCTGTAATTACAGAAGCATGTGTCTGCCTCTGCCAAGAAAAGTAACTGGAGAACTTTGGGCGAAATCCACAAACCGGAGTACATTCAGGTACCGTGAAACATTGTTTCCCCTCTGGTGCTCCAAAACTCTTATCAGCGTAGACCGCCCACCAACTGGCGCGACACTCTGGAGCCAGGCAGGGGGTATGGTCGAAGGTGCAATAATTTCCCTGCAGCCTCAATCAGCGCCGGCCCCGAGGCCCCCCTAGGCCTTCTATTCTGCGACTCTGCTCACAATCGCCCTCAGGATCTCACCTCGATCAGGCCAGCAGAAGGGCGACCGAGACTCCCCGGTGCTATGTTACGAGGACATACACGCTCACGCCGGGCGGCTCCCGCAGCGACTTTGAGGTGGATTTCGCGGTGCCGCTGCAGAGAGGCATTCACGCTGCAGCAACTCCTTGCGGCTACCGGCAGTCCTGCTCCCGCTCCCAATCAGTCAAGTTCTTCCTTTAACTCACTCACACACTTAGTGTCAAGGGTTAGTGGTTATAGTTAGGAAATCAAATTTTAAAAAAACATTTCAAATTCAATTAAAAAACCAAAGGTTACAGAGATGTTATAATTAGGAAATGGAATTTAAAAAACATGGAAATTCACTGAAAAAACAAAGGTTACAGGTACCTTGTAGTTAAGAAATAGAATTAAAAAAAACTTTAGAAATTGACTGGAAAAAAACAAAGGTTACTGGGACGTTATAGTTAGGCTCAGATTTTACTTGTCCAAAACCTGTGAAATTCAGCAGTTACAGTTACCTGAGCTAACTATAACTTATTCTCCCACATTGCACTGCATACGACCTCACATATTACATCACTCATGACATGGTGAGTGACATTACTGATGAAATTACTTATGATGTCTCAAATGACATCACAGATGAAATCACTGATGGCATCATCCAGAGAACCAATCACACAACTGCTCACACTGACTCACACCCCTATACAACCTCTCATACTCCCACTCACACAACCACCACTCACATACCCATCTACAGACCTCTTGAAGTACTTACACAGCCACTCATCCATTGAGCCACTCACTCACACACCCAGTAACTCACAGAGCCTGATCATACTGCCAGTCACTCACCCATACAGCCGCTCATCCAGCCACACACTCACTCATATAGCTACTGACACACCACGTTATTAACCTATACAGCCACTCAAACAACCACTCACTCACCCATAAAGCCTCTCATCAGAGCCACTCACTCACCCATACTCTCAGAAACCCCTTATCTTGTAACAGTTTGCTCCTTAAAAAACTATCTTTTAGATTAAAGAGTTTTGTGTGTAAGAAATATCCACATTGGAGAGAAAGAAATCCTTGTTGGAAGCAAATGCTCAAGGTTGTCCTGCAGCGTAGAACTCAGCTGCAAGCAAAACATTCTGATTTGGCCATCGTTTTGATGTGGCAAGGTTCGTGGTCTAGTTTTTGTGGTCGTGAGGTAATGCACGTGTATAGGCTATGCGTGTCGCACTTCAACTGTAGTTTACGGCCGTTGAGGAGTACTCAGCTATCGCGTGCCTTCAGTTTGCATTTTACAAGAAGAATTCATCATTTATGGACGAGTTAGCCCTTTTCATGCTCGCAAGGCATTTTGGAGAAAATTCATGAGGAGAAAAGTCGAGTTCAGTACTAGAGAACCTTCTGTGAAGAGAAGGGTTCTCAATCCATCAAATAAGATTGTTTGATTTAGTGTTTTGAGGCATCCCTTTTAGCCAGTGCTCAAGACATTTTGTGACTGTTTTTTAAAAGGCTATAATTCATTGTTTTTTGGAAGAGTTAAATATGGATCTACATTGAGCGCTATGTATTTATCTGTTAAGGAGACAGTAAAAATAATTGCTGCATCTACAGCAATTTTCAGTGTACAGTAATAAGAAAGTTTACGATGTTATTGTTGAGAAAATGTACAAAAGACTAAAAGAATATTGTAAGAGACTGTGGGCCATGTGTAGGTAAAAACAAAATTGCGAGTTCTTAATAGCGATTTTTACCGAATCGCTATTAAGAACTCGCAAAATCCGATGTAGATAAAAAAATCGCTAAAAGCTAGCGATTCGGTAATAATCGCAAATAAAATACCGAATCCGCATTACCGAATCGGTATTAGCGAAATCGCAATTTTTAAAAATCGCAAATCCGCTAATCGGGTGCAGCCTGATGACCTCACAACCAGGAAGTGGCCTGACACATGCTGTTTCACTGAGCCTGAAGCTGTGGGAGAGGCAGAGAGCAGGAGCAGAGACCCAGGAGCTGCACAGTAATCCCCAAGCAGACACCAAAAACAAGTATGGACACACAGGAGAAGGGAAAGGAGCTGGCAGAGAGGAAGAGGAAACACAAATTCTCCGAGAAGGAGTTGGAGGTCCTAATTGAGGAGGTGGTAAAGGACCACGACCAGTTGTTTGACAAGAACTCATTGCATGTTCCGGAATCTTAAAAACGGAAGATATGGCTTGTCATACAGGCAAAAATTAATGCCATTGGTGTCACCCAGCGCTCCATTGACGAACTCAAAAAGCGCTGGTATGACCTCCGCAAACGTGACATGGAGAGGGTGGCTGACAGGCTCAAGCAAGCCAATCAGACAGGTGGCGGAACTTCCACTTCGCCAGTACCAACACCCCTGGAGGAAATGGTGGAGTCCACTCTCCTGCCGGAGAGCATCGTTGGCATCGGAGATGCGGACAGCTCAGCCAGAGGAAACAACAGAAAAGGTAAGAAGCATGCACAGCATGCTGTGCCCCCCTCCCTAAATCCCCAATAAGCACGTATGAATCCCACTCCAGTCCATGATTTGCTAACAACCAGCAATGCATCTTACGAGATATAGTCCAAATTAACAAATAGTATACCAGTCATTCCAATGAACCCAAGTGCATGTGACCCACATCAGTAAATAAGCAAGCTGGGGATTGTCAGTTTCAATGCCAAACATGTAATTTAATGGAACACAAGTGCCGCCAAGCAAGTCAGTAAATTGACATTCTGTATCCACAGGCGAACCTGCGCCACAGACTGCTGAGAGGGAGACAGAAGAGGCACCTAGGGAACACAACACTCAGGAGGATGAGGCCCTGACACCTGCCGATGTCACGCCACCACCACCACCACCGGGACGCAGGAGGTATACAGTGGGTAACCTTTAGGAGATGGAGGGTTCAGAGAAGGAGAGCACGGGAGCCCCACAGACCATGCAGGAAGAGGCAGGACAGACTCCAGGAACAGAGCCACCCATGGAGCGTTGCCACACAAGTGCCGAACAACGCAGATCAAGGGCACACAGTTCAGATGCACAGGGAGAAGATACCAGTGTATTTGGAGGGAAACATGTTGAAGGTGCAGTGGCTGCAAGGTAAAACAATGCGGTCATTACAACGCCAGATGGAGTACATGAACAGACATATGAGGGACATGAAGGAGGGCATAAATGCTCTAAATACCACAGTTGCAGAGGGCATGCGGTACATAGCCGATGCTGTAAGGCTGTTGTGCGGCAAAATGGACAAGGAACGGGCAGCAAGGCGCAGGGAGAAACAGCATCTGGAAGGGTATACAAAGGCGGTGAACCGGCTATGCAATGCCACTTCTGTCCTCAGCAGACGGTCAGTGGCCATGCAGGTGGAGATGGCCCACTGCAGCCGTGATGTGGCTAGGGGGTTGGTTACTGTCACCACTGCATTGGAAGTGCTCCAGACAACACACATCGCTGCCACAGGGTCTGGGGATGGTGGTGAAAGTGATTAGGTAACAAGCAGCAGCATCACTCCACCTATAGCAGAGTCAAGGAGGCGCTGTGCAAGGCACGGTCCAGCCGCAGGACAGTCCTCTAGCGAGGGCAGTGTGCAGGGTGAGCGGAGCAGTGCTGTGCGTGGGCGCAAGAAATGAAGCCATGCTTCAGCTGACATTGGGAGATGGGTGAGATAAACCATGTTACCAAATTATAAGGGATGACAATGAGCATGCAGAGTTTCAATGCCATGCTGGGATTTTTGATGCACTGAGAGGCCAATATGGTGCTGCGGTGTGAATTCCTATTGCCTGACGTAAGGTCAATAAAACACCGATACACATTTGCAATTACTCGCTTTGTCTCATTACTTACTCAGAAATAGTTGCGTGTGATCTTAGTCCGTCTGTGTCCCCCATCTGGCGCTGATGCGACACCTGCTGCGCGGTGCAGTGGCTGTGGACACTCCTCATCATCATCCTCTGATTCAGTGAGTTCCACGGGTGTTCCCTTTTGTGTGTTATGTAGCATGGCACATGTTGCTATTATCTTGCAGCAGATCAGAGGGCGGTACTTCCGTGCACCTCCACTTTTGTGGAGGCAGGGGAACCTGCTTTTCAGGAGTTCAAATGTACGCTCCACCACATTCCACGTTGATTTGTGCGCCACATTGAATCTCCTCCCACTTGGGGTAGATGGGTTGAGGTATGGAGTCAGGATAAATGACAGCACCGCATATGCGCTAACACCTAAGTGGTAAAGGAAGAAACATCATTCACAGTCAGCAACAGATACATTCAAGGTATACATCAGGGTGTGTCACATTGATTTACCTAGCAGGTATCCTTCTCCAAATTCACCCCCAGCAAGACGTGTATAGATCCCACTGTTCCTGAAGATGTAGGAGTCATGCTTGCTCCCTGGATATTTAGCGACAATATCGGTAATGATGTGAGACGCATCACAAGTGACCTGTACGTTGATTGAATGTGTTGATTTGCGTTTCCGATATATGTACTCAGTAGCAGAGGGGGTAAGATTGGAATATGTGTCCCATCGATACACCCCATGACATGTGGGAACTGGGCCTTCTGATAAAAATCCGTCTTTGTCTTATGTAGTTCCGTCTGTGTGCTGGGGAACCGGATGTAGTTGTGCAATCTTTGCATCATGGCATCCAGGAATGTGTTGAAGAAACGTGACAAGCAACTCTGTGAGACACCACCAACCACAGCTATGACCCCCTGGTAACTACCTGATGCAAGTAGGTAAAGGCAACAAAGTACCTGTACATGTGGTGGTATTGCATGCGCCCTTGGTGTCTGGTGTTCCGGGATTGGATGCAGGTCACGTATCGGGTCTAGGATGGTGATGGAGTGAAGCCTGTACCTCTCATGGATTTCTGCCTCTGTGAGTTGGAATAGTATGATGCACAATCTGTATACACGTTCCTGTCGTCTCCAGGTCCTCAGTGCTGCAGCTTGCATCTGTATCCGCCTTGCAATGACATAGAGGGCCGCCATTGTGTTCGCGCAGATGCATTTTGGGGCTGTTTATATGCAGTGCACCTGGTTACCACCTCCTTTGAGTCAGTGTTAGTTTGCGACTCCAAATTAGCGATTTTTCATAAAATCGGTATTTGCGATTTTATGTACATTGGTTTGCGACTTTATATTGCTATTCCTTATTTAGCGACTCGCAAAATAGTCGGTGTGGCATATTCGCTATATAAAGAATCGCTGTTTTCCTTCATTTTTAGCGATTCTTTATTTAGCGATTCGGTGTTTCTGCCTCTACATTTCCCATGGGTTATTTGCAATCGCAAAAGTGGAAATTCTGGCCCTTACAGAATATAATTAGAGACAATTGCAAGAGGCAAAAGACTAAATCAGAGAAAAGAGGAAACAAGACAATATAATCCTCTACAGCAACTCAGGAAATACCGATTACTATGAAGCAACTATTATTTGGAATCCTCAATCCTATCCTATTTCATGGATACTAAATGAATTGTTGATTCAATAGAGAGTAGCTACCCTCAATGCTAGGCAGGTAATAAACACACAGAAGTCAGAGAAATACAAGTAAAAGATAGGAATGCACCAAGGTAGCATAGTAATTGTTTGTGTTATTTTATAGGTGCCAGAAGAGAAGAATTGCAATAGAAGCACCAGGCATTTGCAGCAGTCTCGCTCTTTCTTTTCCACTTCCCCTTTCCCCCCTATTGGTGTTCGTGACAGACATACTTGAGTTTGTCATGCACAGTAGTGGAGGGGATTTTGGGACAGGTCATCTGTTCCTGAGGAGATCGATATTCAGATATCCTTGACAAATTGAAGTGCTATTCCTTAATTGGAAATTTAGATCTCCTCCTGGGCGGAATGGCTGAGGAAATTGATTTGAAGGCTTTGGCGTCCATATTAGATGACATGAAAAAACAACTGAGTAGTGCCCAAAAAGAAAATAAGTCTTTGAGAGAGGTTGTTAGGTGATCTAGTCAGGAGTCCTGGCAGCTTAGACACAAAATGGACGAGGTAGTGACCGGATTAGCTTCTGGTTCGGGTGTTAGGGAGCCTTCTAAGTTGTCTGGTAACCCCTCTGCTGCAGAGACTTCTATCCAAGTAATTTATGCAATTTCCCCAATTATTCCTCTAGCCCCTCTAGGGAGATTTAGTCAGGATCCCCAGAAAGCACAAATGTTCTTAATCCGGTGTTCCTTGCATTTTTTTGTGCCGAACTGTAATCTTTTCTTAGGTTCAATCAAAAGTGGCGTTCATACTGTCTAATTTCAGTGGAGATGCTGTAGCATGGTCCATGTCCTTGGTTAATCGAAATGACACAGTTTTATATGATTTTGAGAATTTCAAGATAGAATCTTTGAGAATCTTCAATCGGCGGACTGCTACGCAAGTTTCTGATAATGAACTGTTGGAGCTTAAACAAGGTAGTAGAGATTTGGTTGAATACTTAGCTCAGTTCAATAAATTAATTGTGGAGTCTAATTGCCAGATTCAAAAAGAGCTGACATTTTTTTATAGAGGACTTAAGGAGAAATTAAAATATGCCCTGGTGCAAATTCCCAAGAGACCTACAGAAATCTCTGAACTCATAGATTTGGTGTTGCAAATAGACCATCATCTCAGTGAACGCAAGAACGAAAAGATAAGAGAATGTCGTCCAGTCTTTGCACGATTCGATTTAATAAAAATAGAGAATCAAAAGTCTTTAGATAGTTTCACATCAAAAGAACCAATGCAAATATGATCCATTCGAGGCCCCTCGTCAAAGTAAGGAAAACCAGAGCGGAGATTAGGGAAATTGTGTTTACATTAGGGAAAAGCAGAGCATTTTGTTAAAGATTGTCTAAAAAAGCCCAAGATGAATCAAATATTAAAAGATCAGCTCCATCAGTAAAACAGGTTGCCCTGGTGGAAGCAAAAAAAAGTAAACTCCAACTTCTCAACAAGTTGCAAATAAGCTACAATCAGCAGCTCATTTTGTGATTTCATTTTCAATTAAATTTAGAGAAAAGGAAATAAGGGGGTGACCGTCATGATTGATTCTGGAGCAACAGGGAATTTTTGTGACATCGGATATGCCGAGAAGGTGGGTATAACATTTTAAAGAAAAGCTAATTTCGAAGCGGTTCGTGCAGTGGATGGTACTAATCTTTCTTCCGGACCTATCACACATGATACAGAGCAAATTCAACTGACTGGGTTGAATCATCATAAAGAATTGATTAATTTTAATTTGATTGATGCCCCAGAATACCGGCTCATTTTAGGTCTACCATGGCTCACCGAGCATAATCCCAGAATTGATTGGAGTAGGCGAACAGTTTTAATGGATTCACAGTATCGCAAAGAGCATTGCTTTTGTAGTAGTCCAAGATTAGGTGGAGAATCACCAGCCCAACAATTAGCATTAAATCCGGCAACAATTTGTATGTTAGAGACAAAGGGAATTCCATTGGAATATCGGGATGTGTCTCGGGTGGTTGATAAAAAGGAAGCAGAAAAATAACTGCCTCATCGGCCCTATGATTGTATGATTGAGTTGGTTCCAAGGACAGTATTACCATGCAGTTGGATAAATGCTCTAACTGAAGCAGAGAATCAACATTTGAAGTAGCACTTGGATCAGTATTTGGCCAATGGTTTTTATCCGTCCTTCTCAGACACCAGTCTCGTAACATTTATTTTTCATTCTGTGGTGATAGGCAAGGATGGAGATGAACACAAGGTCGGTTTAGACTTGGTTTTATTTTGCAATACACTCGTTTCTTAGGAGAGGTCAGAGTTCAAATCCTTGGATAATAATTCTTATCCGGTCCTGTTCGGTTCACAGGGTTATCGCTCCTTCTTCTTCCCCTGTTTTCTTCCGTTGTCCTCTGGTTCTCAGGAATGCTGGGAATGCGAAAAAGAAAGTATAGGACACGTGAGGGCCTCTATATATGCAAATACCAGGGGAAGGGAGTGAAGGACCACCGGTTCTATGGCGAACGTCTAGGGACGTGCGGGTCAGTGCTTGGGGTACCAGGTAGTGGTCATGGTATCAGGAGGCGCCTTAATCGTCTGCATTTACACTCCTCCCCACCCTGAAACACGCTCCTGTCCCTGTCTGAGCCAAGCCCCTCCGGGAGCGTGGCGGGTTGCAGAACTGTGACGTTGGTCTCCTGGCTCTCCCGATACTGCTACTCCCACCGGAGTCATTGTCAGCAACAGTCGTCCCTTCTTTGGCGTCTCGCTGCGGTTTGCCGAGGATCCCTCGCGCTCACTTCCTCTCTGTCTTCCGGGTACGTACCTCTCTCTCGTCACGATTTTATCCTCCTTCTATTGGGCAGTCGTGGACGGCGTCAGTCCTTTGGGCGGTCTCTTCAGCGTAGTTGTCCCAGTTAAAGGGACCGGGTCCTATGACTCCGGTGTCCTCTTCCTGCGGGGTGTTTTGGCCAGTACACCAGTCATCTGGCTGGAAAGATAGGAAAGGACTCGTTTCAGGAGGCTCGGACCACCAGCCTCTCGTATGCTCCTGTCCCTCCCGTGTGGTGGCTGAATTGTGAAACATTCCCAAGAAGGGGGCGAGCTGTGTACTATCATTGACTATAGAGCTTTAAACCAAGTTTACTGTCAAGAATTGGTATCCTTTGCCTTTGATATCTGTTTTATTACATCAAGTGAAGGGTGCCAGAATACATACAAAATTGGATCTCGGAGGAGGATATCGTTTGATTAGCGTTGCTCCTGGTGATGGGTGGGAAACAGCTTTTCGTACTCGGTATGGCCTTTTTGAATATCAAGTAATGCCATTTGTGTTGTGTAATGCTCCAGCTGCTTTCAACATTTTGTAAATGATGTACTATGAGAATTTCTTGATCGTATAGCTGTAGTGTAAATTGATGACATCTTGATCTTTTCAAAGAACCTGGAAGAGTACCATCAACATGTAAAATCAATATTAATGAGGTTATTAGAAAATCCTCTGTATGTAAAGTTAGAGAAATGTGCCTTTCATGTGGAACAGGTGTAATTACTAGGTTTGGTTTTGACTCCAAAAGGAGTGAGTATGGATCCAGCTAATGGTGAACGCGGTACAAGAATGGCCAGTTTCTCGAAATGTGAAAGAAATTCAAAGCTTCGTTGGGCTTTCCAACTTTTACTAGAGATTCATTTCAAACTTTTCACAGACAGTCAGTCCCATCAACAGGTTGTTAAAGAAAGGAGTGATATTTGAATGGTCTCCAGAAGCTGATGCAGCATTTACCTTTTGGAAAGATTTGTTTACCAAGGCTCCAATTCTTTTACATCCCTGAGTGGAAAACCTTTTTTTGTGGAAGCAGATGCTTCTGAATCGGCTATTGGTATAATACTCTCTCAATGTGACAAGGATACTGGTCAGGTATATTCTGTAGTATATTTCTCTCGAAAGTTGACATCCCCAGAAATCAATTACTCTACTGCTGACAAGGAATCGTTGGCAGTTAAGAGTGCCTTTTTGGAATGGAGACATTACTTGTTTGGGGCTCAACATAAGACTACAGTATCCACAGATCATAGGAATTTGAAATTTTTTAAATCAGCGCATACCTTGACTGCAAGACAATTTTTGTACTCACATTCAGACCATGAATTAATAATGGTGAGGCTGATACTTTCTCCAGAATAAATACAGAATTAACTGAAAGCAGACAATTATTCTGGAAGAAAATGTTGTTATGGTAACATAGTGCTCACATTTTAAGACTGAAATTCAAAAGGCTCTGCCTAAAGAGAAAATGATTATTTGGGCAAACAAACTGGGCAGAGAAATTAAGAATGTGTTGCCTTATCAGCAAGGAAGATTATTTTTATCTACCATTGAACTCCATGGAAAGGTTTTGCATTCATGCCAGGATCATTTTTTGGATGGGCATAAAGGAATATTAAAGACTCAATATTTGGTGAAAATAAATTTTTAGTGGCCCAAAATGGAATCTGAGTTAGGACAGTATGTCGCCACTTGTGAAAGATGCCTTAAAGGGAAATCAATTAGAAAAGCCCCTCAAGTTTACTCAAACCATTACCTCCCCCTCTTGGTCCATGGCACACAATTGCTATGGATTTTATTGTGGATTTACCTCTTAGTTAAGGGTTTAGCACAATTTGGGTAGTAGTAGACCCATTCTCTAAGATGGCTCATTTCTTTCCTTTAAAAAATCTTCTACAGGTCTCTCAGTTATCTCAAGTATTTACTCATCACATTGTGAAATTACATGGGATTCCCCAAATCATAGTTTCATATCGAGTGTCGCAGTTCATTTCTCATTTTTGTAGCACTTTGACTAAACAATTTGGTATAAACACATGCTACTCCACTAGTTATTATCCAGAAACTGACGGGCAGACAGGTCAATCAGGAGTTAGAACTGTACCTGAACCTTTATCTTTTAGATCAGAAACAGGAGTGGTCAGAATTGGTTTGGGCAGCCGTGTTTTCTATAATATTCTGAGCATTCATCCACTGGGTTCACCCCTTTTTATCTGAATAATGGCACCCTAGAGTGTTAGTTGAAGAAGATAAAGAATCAGTTCCCGCAGTTAAGGATTTAGTGAAAGGAATACAGAAAACTCTACAAGAGGCAGAGAAAAATCTGGTTAAAGCAAAGAATTCATATAAGGTTCAAGCAGACAAAAAAAGAAGAGAAGATCCAATATTCAAGATAGGTGATACGTTTTGGTTATCAAATAAACATCTGCGGCTAAAAGGAAATAGAAAGTTTCAACCTAGATTTGTGGGTCTTTTTAGAATAGTTAAAATAATTAATCTGGTGGCAATCAAGCTCCATGTGCCCTCATATTTAAAGGTACATCCAGTTTTTCTCATTAGAAAAAGTCCACCAAAATTGAGATTGAATTCATCAGCAGACCCAATTCAAGTTGAGTCCACTGAAGAGTTTGAAGTTCATAAAATTCTGGACTCAAGACTGAGAAGAGGCAATTTATTTTACCTTATTGACTGGAAGGGTTTTGGTCCTAAAGAGCAATCTTCAGAATCATTCTCTAATATTCATGTTCCTTAGCTTAGCAAGCTTTTCATAAAGCTAATCCGGAAAAACCTAAATTGGAGGGACAATTTTTGAAAGGGGATACTGTGAGGAACCTCGTATCTTGTAACAGTTTGCTCCTTATAAAACTCTCTTTTAGATTAAATGGTTTTGTGTTTAAGAAATATCCACGTTGGAGAAAAATAAATCCTTGTTGGAAACAAATGCTTAAGGTTGTCCTGCGGCGTTTAACTCAGCATTAAGGAAAACATTCTGATTTGGCAATCGTTTTGTTGTGGCAAGGTTTGAGGTCAAGTTGTTATGGCCGCGAGGTTAGGAGAGACTCTAATGCGCAAGCTATGCTTGTCGCACGTCAACTGTAGTTTATGGACATTGAGGAGTGCTCGACTATCGCGCTCCTTCAGTTTGTGTTTTAAAAGAAGAATTCATCATATATGGACAAGTTAGCCCTGTACATGCCCGTAAGGCATTGCGGGAAAAATTAATGAACAGAAAAGTTGAGTTCAGTTCTAGAGAACCTTCTGTGAGGAGAAGAGTTCGCAATCCATCAAGTAAGATAATTTCATTTAGTGTTTAGGAGCGTCCCTTTTTGCCAGTGCTCAAGACGTTTTGTGACTGTTTTTAAAAGGCTATACTTCATTGTTTTTTGGAAGAGTTAAATAGGGATCTACATTGAGTGCTATGTATTCATCTCTTAAGAAGTCAGTAAAAATGATTGCTGCATCAACAGCAATTTTCAGTGTACAGGAATAAGAAAGTTCAGAGTTATTGTTGAGAAAATATCAAAACCGTAAAAGAATATTATAAGAGACTAAAAGAATATAATTAGAGACAAAAAGACAATTGCAAGAGGTACAAGACTACATTGGAGAAAAGAGGAAGCAAGAAACTATAATCCTCTACAGCAGAGCAGGAAGTTATGATTACTCTGAAACAACTATTATTTGGAATCCTCATTCCTATCCTATTTCTTGGATTACCACGAGAATGTTAAATGAATTGTTGATTCAATAGAGAGTAGCTATCCTCAATGCTAGACAAGTAATATACGTACACAAGTCAGAGAAATAAAAGTAATAAAGATAGAAACGTACAAAGGTAACATACTTAGGTGCCGATTACGATCCTGGAAAAACCGGGTACGAACCGTCGGTCGGAGCGTTTTCTCTGTCCGACTCGTACCCGGTTGTAAAACTTTACAAACATGGAAGTACGATTCGCACGGAAACACCATTTCCATACGAATCGTAAAAAACACCGTCCGACGAAAATATACATACGAATGTGATCCGGGAATGCCCCGTCGGGACGCTGTCAGGCAGCGTTTCACGACCCAGGAAGTACGATTCGAACCGACAGCAGTCCGGACGGCAATATTTTTACGGCACCCAAAAAGTGCCGGAAAAGCGAAGTACGCCGCAAAAAGACCAGAATAGGGGGCCCGGTACGCGCCGTACCCCCCCCCCCCAGCCCCCGTGAGTACGCGCCGTACCCCCCCAGCCCCCGTGAGTACGTGCCGAACCCCCGTGTATGTACACCCCTGTACGTGTCGAACCCCCCGTGTATGTATACCCCTGTACGTTCGAGTCGTACCCCCACCCGTGTATGTACACCCCTGTACGTGTCGAACCCCCCGTGTATGTACACCCCTGTATGTGTCGAGCCCCGTGTATGTACACCCCTGTACGTTCGAGTCGTACCCCCACCCGTGTATGTACACCCCTGTACGTGTCGAACCCCCGTGTATGTACACCCCTGTATGTACCCCCCGTGTATGTACACCCCTGTACGTTCGAGTCGTACCCCCACCCGTGTATGTACACCCCTGTACGTGTCGAACCCCCGTGTATGTACACCCCTGTACGTTCGAGTCGTACCCCCACCCGTGTATGTACACCCCTGTACGTTCGAGTCGTACCCCCGTGTATGTACACCCCTGTACGTGTCGAACCCCCGTGTATGTACACCCCTGTACATTCGAGTCGTACCCCCACCCGTGTATGTACACCCCTGTACGTGTCGAACCCCCGTGTAGCGCTGGGGGTATGCACCATACATACACGGGTGGGGGTACGACTCGAATGTACAGGGGTGTACATACACGGGGGGTTCGACACGTACAGGGGTGTACATACACGGGGGGTACGACTCGAACGTACAGGGGTGTACATACACGGGGGTTCGACACGTACAGGGGTGTACATACACGGGGGTACGACTCGAACGTACAGGGGTGTACATACACGGGGGTTCGACACGTACAGGGGTGTACATACACGGGTGGGGGTACGACTCGAACGTACAGGGGTGTACATACACGGGTGGGGGTACGACTTGAACGTACAGGGGTGTACATACACGGGGGGTTCGACACGTACAGGGGTGTACATACACGGGGGGTTCGGCACGTACTCACGGGGGCTGGGGGGGGTACGGCGCGTACTCACGGGGGCTCGAGGGGGTGGGTCGGCGCATATGTGGGCACATGTCTCCATGGTTGCAATGGGAGTTCGGTGCGGACGGTGTTTTTACCATACGGTTGTGACATCGGACGCACGGGATGGATCGTACTTGCGCGGTCGGACTTCACTTTTCACGTTTGTACGGTAAATCGTCCGGGGAGGTGTCGGACACATTTTCCGACCCGAGGACGTGTGGGGAATTATTCCCAATGCGACTCGTATGGAATTTTTCCCATGCGAATCGTACTTGGCAGTTTGTACGGCACTTGTACGATTCGTACGGTAAAAAGACCAGATACGAGTCGTACGGGGATTTTTTTTACAGGATCGTAATCGGCACCTAATTGTTTGTTACTTTATAGGTGCAAGAAGAGAAGAATTGCAGTAGAAGCACCAGATGATTGAGGCAGTATATCTCTTTCTTTTCCACTTCCCCTTTCCTCCCTGTTGGTGTTCGTGACAGACATACTTGAGTTTGTCGTGCACAGTAGTGAAGGGGATTTTGGGACAAGTCATCCATTCCTGAGGAGATCGATAATCAGATATCCTTGACACATACAACCACTCACACACTCACTCACTCACATACCCACACAACCCCTTACATACCCACTCAGACATCCATACAACCACTCATGCAGCTACTCACCCACCCACACAGCCAATTACACAGACACTCACTCTTCCATACAGCCACTCACACACCAACCCACTTATCAATACACTCACCCACCCATACAGCGACTTACACACCCAGTCACTAAGTCATTCAGACGTCCACTCACTCACTCATACAGTCACTGACATGGGCACTCACTCACCCATCCATACAGCCACTGACACACCCACTCACTCACTCACCAATACAGCCACTCACACAGCCACTAAGTCATCCACACAGCTACTCAGACACCTACGTCTACACCCATACAGCCACTCACTCACACACCTGTACAGTAACAGACACCCACTCACACACTGATACACACAGTCACAGAGCGGCTCACATAAGCTCAGTTAAAAAAAGGGATCATTCATTTGTAGCAAACAAATTATACTAATTTTACTTTTTTGGTGCCTTAATATATATGTTTACCACACAAAAACATGTATTAAACACTCACAACCACTGAAAAATATCATCAGGAATGTCATTTGAGATGTCATCAGTGATGTCACTGAACAAGTCATGAGTGATGTAATATGTGAGGTTATAAGCAGTGCATTGCAGGGGCGTAAGTTATAGTTAGGTCAGGAAACTATAACTGCTGAATTTCATTACAAGAACTGAGGCTACATTATGCATATTTCTTTTAATGCAGTCCAAGCACCGCATACATCACAATATAAGAAGGTTCCAGAACAGAACATTATGAACAGATAAAAGACATGAGCCATCAACAATCTGCCTCTTTTAATCTGGCTCCGAGCAGATAAGTTGACTTTACTACTTGATAATAATTGTCTTTCCTTTTGCCTTTTAAGTATCTTTCTTGTGGCTAAACCCCACCCCTGCCTCTATACCGATCTTCAATTTATGGAGATCCCCCTCCACCTTCTTTTCCATAATTCGGCAGACACTCCCAACCCCTTCTCACCCGGCGATATGCCTCTCTTAATTGTACCCTTGCCTTTCGTTTATACTTTATGATCCTTATAATGCTTTCTCAGGTTATCTTAAGCGTTGCTGGTAAGTATTGCCCGTTTTATCCCTAAAATCATATTCTGTACGTATCCTCTTTAAAATGTAATCCAACTATGATTGCTACAGTTTGACAACCTTTTATGCCAATTTCAACAACAACGAGAGGATTTGGTATTACCTCTCCCGCGACCGGCTTCAACGCGGCCCGCATCGCATAAAGGATTAGAGGAAGGCTCCTTGGCAACGGTGACGCCACATACTCCTGTTGCCAGGAACCTTTCTTCCTCACACGCTGACACAGCTTCCAGCTGATCACATAGACGAGCACGCTCAAGACTACTTGTGGAGGAATGTGGCTCAATGGTTAGAGCGGCAGACCCTGAAGCAGAGTTCTGGCCAGGGACCAGGGTTCGATTCCTGCCTCGGCGGGGCTCGGGCTCAATTTCCTCGGACCTGTCTATTCTCGCCTCGGTGCCTATTCTAATCACGGGCCCCACGCTGCAACTCTGGGCAATAGCTTGCTTAGCCTCCACACCGGCCCCAACAGCGCTAAGGATGCCTGGCTTCACCCTGGGGGTGCCCAGGAGTGGACACTTCACAGGGAAAGCCAGGAGGGGTTCCACAGCGGTATGAGTATCAGCACCAGGAATCTGCAAAGGCAACACCGCAAGGTGGCCGTCTGGTGACAGTGCGCTCTATAAGTACCTTGACATTTACATTTACTTATCCCCTTAGCAACTAGGCAGCAGCTGATCGCTCGAGCGTCCGAGCTTCAGTTACTTGGCTTTCTAACACGAGCATCTGCTGCCAACTTGTATGATAACCGCAAGTCTATTTTAAATAATCCTTACATTTAAAAAAAAGGGGCAAAACAATCATTTTGACACCATCATATACCATCTAATGGTATTTATTGCTTAACTAAATCATACGCAGATACATCTCTCTCCCCCCTCTCTTGTGGCTTGGTGTTTTCTTTGAAGACTCAGACCTGAGCATTAACAACCTTAGTTTTACAGAGCACCTTTGCCAAATCCAATTTGAAACTAAGCTTCCTACCTGCGCCATGTCTGACTCCGACTCAGATGATGCTACTGCCTCTACTCCTAATATAGATAATGAAGCCTTCAAAAAAATCTTACATAAATAAATGAGGTCCTACATGATTGAGACCCTGAGTCAGGTCATGTCCTCCAAAAGGTCACTCCCTACTGAGGAGGACGAGATCACAGAATTCTTGAACGGCGATATTACCGAAACAAGGGGTAAAAAACATAAGAAAAATAAAAAACATTGATCAAATAACCCCTAAGAGCACATTGGGAGGTCCTAGCACCTCATCTAATCCTGGAAGTCCTAGCACCTCAATCAATAATGGAGGTCTTCGCACCTCGAAGTCCCTGGGTGTCCCTAGCGGCACAACTTACTCTGGTGTCCACAGCGGCACAAAATATCTGGGTGTCCCTTGCGGCACAAAATATCACAGTGCTCAGTACAATACGAGAGATAACGAGTTCCGTGATGACGACTCTTCAACCATTCCCGATGAGTACGTCCTAGATCTAGACTCAGACGATCAAGAATTCTACAGCCCTGAGGAGGAACTCCCTTCATCATCAAAATACAACATCCTTGACCCCTTGGGGGAAGAAATGTTTTCACCACTAAACATCAAACACCCCAGAAGCTCCGACTGGTGGCCACAGGACCACGTGTCCAAGTTCATTAAAAAATAGCTAAGAAACCTCTTAGAGAGAGACACTCGGAACATACTCCGAGCCGAATGCTCAAGACCCGCCATCGAGGACAAGACCTGCCACTCTCCTAACTTGGACCCGGAGCTGATTAAATTCCTTTTCAAGCTCGGACGGGATTCAAGAAAAGGGATAGAAACATTCCTCAAGGGGTGCCAGGACTGTCTCCTCGATGTCCTGGGTCCCTTAGCCAGAATCATAGACTTTGCTGAGGAAAGCCACATCAATGGCACACCTTTTAATACTGACTTAATCGGGTTGGAGCCAAAGAGCACTAATTTTACTGGGCAATGCCAATGCAAGCCTCAATGCCGAGAGAAGAAGAGTCGTACTGACCAAAACCAACCCTAAACTTAGTGACATGGCAGACAGAGAACAATCACAAAACCCAAAAGTGTTACTTTTTGGAGAAGATCTTATGAAATCTCTGGGAAAGTATGAGTCTACATTTACAGCCTTGGATAAGGCCCAGCAAAATATGCGGAAAGTGTTTAACCCTAAACTTCTTGGCCGGGCCGGAAAAAGGGGCCTCTCTTCCGGCCGTTTCTTTCAAAGGCCCTTCTCAAGATCCCGTGGCTATGGAAGAGGTTATCAGCAATACAACGCACCTCAATTCTACCCCCAGAGAGGGAGAGGTCCACGCAACACATGGTTTAGATCGCGTGGACCCTCCAACAGCAGTAATGCACCAAGTGAGTACTCTTCCCCCTCCCCTTCTTTCCCACAAAAGGTAGGAGGCACGCTCAAATTCTTTTATCAGAATTGGAGATTGATCACTCAAGACCCATGAGTTTTAAACACTGTCAGGGGATTCATGATAGACTTTGCAGAAACCTCTACACAAACCTCTTTCCCAAGAGACATCCCCCTCTCTCTAGATCAACAGAAAATAGTAGAGGAGATCTCCTCCATGCTCCAGAAAGGAGCAATAATAGAGGTTCCACTGGAAGCCTTGAGATTTATAAGCACTCTCTTTCTCGTGCAAAAAAGGACAAGGGTTGGAGACCCCTGATAAATATAAGAGAACTAAACAAATATTTGGTTTACAGGCACTTCAAGATGGAGGGCATCCACCTCCTGAGAGATCTGCTATTAGAGGGAGACTGGCTAGTCAAACTGGACTTAAAAGACACTTATTTCACCATCCCAATGGCCGTAATCCACCAACCCTTTCTCCAATTCATGTGGAAAAACCATCTATACCAATTCCAGGCACTTCCCTTCGGATTATCTTCTGCCCCTTGGTGTTTCACCAAGGTCATGAGAGCAGTCGCCTCATCCCGAAGAGAAAGAGGTATTCGCCTGATCATATACTTAGACGACATCCTTATATTGTCCCAAGATCTTTCACAAATAGTCCAAGACCTAAAGACTGTTATGGACCTCCTACAAAACTTAGGGTTCATCATAAACATAGAAAAATCAATTTTGACTCTTTCCAGAACTCTGGAGTTCCTAGGTTTCACGGTAGATACATCGAGATGTCTCCTTTTACTCCCCTCCAAGAAAATAACCCAAATCAGGAAGGAAATAAGACATGTCCTGAAACTAGAAAAGTTATCTCCGAGGGAGCTAGGCAGACTTCTGGGTCTCCTCTCCTCCTCGATCCAAGCCATCTCTCTGGGCCCGCTAAACTATCGAGCCCTCCAAAGAATTAAAGCGAGAGCCCTATGATCTGGCCTTTGGAACGGGGATCGCATTACGCTAGATCAGGAAGCCAAATCGGAACTAACCTGGTGGCTCGAGAACCTAGACGCATGGTATGGCAAAGCAATCTTTGGTTCAATACCAGAGTTTGTTTTAGAATCGGACGCGAGCCTTCATGGCTGGGGAGCTTTCCTTCTCAACCAGAACACCGGTGGTATCTGGTCGCAAGAGGAGTCCTCTCACCACATAAATTACTTGGAACTAACAGCTGGTATTTATGCCTTGATGAGCTTCAGACATTCTCTTCAAGGCAGATCAGTCATCTTAAAGATGGACAACATGTCTGCGGTAGCCTATATAAATCGGCTGGGAGGTACAAAATCCGCTGACCTCTTGAACTTAGCCCAAAAACTTTGGATGGTCTGTCTGGAACACAAGATTGCTCTCAGAGAAGAATACCTCCCGGGGAAAACGAACATTTCTGCGGACTGGAACTCGAGGTTCCTGCTAGATCACAGCGACTGGAAACTCAATGTTTCCGTGTTCAGATCTTTGAACAAGATTTGGGGACCCCTGGAGATAGACCTCTTTGCGAGCAGATTAACCTTTCAATTGGAGAAATACTTTAGTTGGATGCCCGACCCGGGCACTCTGGCAGTGAACGCCTTCCTACAGTCTTGGAAAGGAGTCAAAGCGTACGCTTTCCCTCCCTTTGCCATGATCCAGAGAGTTTTACAGAAAGTGAGACAGGACCAATGCTACCTTGTCCTAATAACTCCCTTCTGGCCATCTCAGGCCTGGTTCCCCACCACTCTAGAACTAGCTTGCAACCCCCCTTCTTAATTCATACCCAAGGGAATCTTCTAACAGACATAGAGGAAGTCGCCCCATAATTCAGACCGGGAATTTAACTCTTCTTGCCTGGAGAGTGTCAGAAGATCCAATGAAATCTCAGGGCTTTCGTCAACAGCTTCAACTCTCCTCGGAGAGCCTTGGGCCCCAGGCACTCACTACAGAGATAACAACATATGGAAAAGCTGGATACGCTGGTGCCTGGAAAGGAACCTGGATTCCTAGGAGACACCTATTGTTGACATAGTAAACTTCCTTGTTGAACAGTTTGAAAGGGGTCTCAGTTATAGAACTATCAACTGCTATAGATCGGCTATCTCTGCTGGCCATGTCCTTGTCAACGGTAAAACGGTAGTTAAAAATGTCATTGTCTGCAGAGTAATGAAAAGCATTCGTCTAAGAAGGTCTCCTAAACCCAAATACGAGAGTCTCTGAGATTTTAAACAAATTCTAGATCTTTTCACTAACTGGACGGATAATGCTCTCCTGAATAGGGAAAATCTTTCTTCAAGCTTGCAACTCTGCTATGCCTAATCTCCTGCCGAAGGGTTTCTGATGTCAAAGCCCTTGAAATCACCAATAGATCCTATAACATGTTTGGTTTCAAATTCGAGTTATTATAAAAGAACTAAGACTATGTCTGATTCAATCTTTTATCCACGTTTTGATTTATGCCCGAAACTTTGTGTAGTGGATTGCATGAGAGAGTATGATTGCAGAATGTCTGGTCTTTGCGCCCAAGGTGTAAACCAGTTACATGTATGCTTTGTTAAACCCCATAAAGGTATAACCTCAACCTCTATTGCCAGATGGGTTAAACTATCATGAATTTAGCAGGTATTGACTTAAAGAAATTTCAAGCTCACTCTCTTAGAGGTGCTATGGCCAGTAAATCTCTCTGGTCTGGAGGTAAGTTGGATGATATTCTTAAAGCGGCTGATTGGTCGAATGCTAGCACCTTTGCAAGGCACTATTGCAAACATATCGAACACATGTCTGATGTAGTCTTACAAAGCTACTAACATGCAAAATGTAGCCTCCGTTCTTATAATGAAATTGCGCTTCTCCTATTACCATGACTCGAGAATCTGGATTTTATTAAAGACACGGAGGCTAACATCCCACCCGTCCCGCCATTGATTTTCTGGGACCTACAGTGTATATAATGTTTATTACAATTACCTCTGTTAGAAATATCTTATCATCCATTTAATAACTTGTTTGATTTTCATACTATGTGTTTTTTTCCTGGAGGTATTCATTTCTCTCTCTTTTCAGGTAACCCTTCATAACTACGAGGCGTATGACCTTTGGATCCTCCTTCGTTTATGTTTCTCCATCGGACTTACCATCTGAAATTCGTTTAGAAGTTAAAAGTTTTTTGGACTTAGATTACTTCTTCACCACATTTAAAAGAAGCAGATTGTTGCTGGCTCATGCCTTTTATCTGTTCATAAAGTTCTGGTCTGGAAACATCTTATATTGTGATGTATGCGGCTGCTTGGACTGCATTAAAATAAATATGCATAATGTTAGCCTCTGTGTCTTTAATGAAATCCAGATTCTGTAGTCATGGTAATAGGAGAATCGCAATTTCACTGGTTTTGCACGAGTAAAATCTGAGCCTAACTATAACGTACCTGTAAGCTTTGTGTTTTTTCTGTGAATTTTTAAGGGATTTGGTAATTCTATTTCCTAACTATAACGTCCCTTGTAACCTTTGTTTTTTCAGCCAATATATATATATGAAATTTCAGCAACGCTCATTGTGTGAGCAAGGCAGCAATGCTGAAATGCGTAACAGCGATACAATAAAACACAGAAGACAACTTTGAAAGTCCAGTCCCTGTGCCGGTGTCTCATCTCTATCAGGGGAATCCAAAGTGGTGTGTTATTAATATATCTGTACGTGCAATTAAAATTAGTCTAATAACAAACCAATCTATAAATACAAATCTTAATTATTGAACTTTTGTAGTACAACTATTAATTCTCGCAGGTACTATCATCATGTTTATGATTTTTCTCAACCCTTTTTATCTTGTAAGACTGTTTCGAGTTTAGAAATATAATACTCAGCACACAAACATTATTGACAAATAAAAATACGAAGAAAAATAGCAACACAGGTGCCTGCAGCAATTTTTTTTTTATATACCTTTTGATTGATTGATTGACACAAGGAATGGGCCACAAATAATCTTGAAGCTTCGATGAACATGGTTTCAATATTGATAAAATACGCAGCGATTGATAGGGACGAAATACTCAAGCAGATTGACTCTCTTAATCAAACATTGGCGGCACATGAACAACAGGATTTTATTCAAAAAGTAGGGCTGAAATTGATTTACGCCTCAAGAAAAATGAAGAAACCATTAAAGCCCGGAAAATATTCAAGTTTGCCAGGGACAAAACGGATTATGAATCCGGTAGAATTTTCACATTTGGGCGCAAGTTCGATACAGTTAAAAGGCAGGCTATGGGACCGAAAACTCCATCAGCATCAACAACTGACTTGCGTGACCCTGAATCTATTGACACGGAATTCAGTTCGGCTGCTAGCAGTACAGGATCGGAAGAAAGCGGCCCAAGCAATGCTCCATCTAAGATACCGAACAGCTTTTCACCTTCTGAGGAGCTAGGTTTTTTAGTGGAGGATCGCCGCCAAACCCTGCGGCAGAACACCCTGGGCGAAGAGAGGCGCAGAAGGAGGAAGGAATGCAGAAAGCAAAGACGCAAATGTAAAAACAGGCAACAACAACAAGGGCAGATGGCGCCATGCGAAAAAGAAAAACGAATTGCAAGGCATAAAGTGGCCGTTGACAATACCGTCATTAATCTAACCAACGTTAATCTTACGGCCGCAGAAACGCAAATATTAGCACTAGGTTTGTCTTTCTGTCCCCCCAATCAGTTCAAATATGTTCAAACCAGAATCGATGTCTTTAAGTTCATCCGGAAGTTGAAATTACTCAAACATTTCAAGCTGAGCAAAGCTACGATTGTTGCTTCAAATATGAAGGCATCTGACAAACCGAGTATGCTATTACAAGTAGCTGATATCTCCACTTTAAAAACTATGCATGCGCTTGCTGATAATTCAGAGGCTAATGATTGCTCTACACAAGAACAGATGTCCAATCTTGGTACTACTGGCAATTTACCCTCTGTTAGTCCATTTCGTCCTGCGTCTATTTCATCCCTCTCATGCCAAAAGATGCTATCGACATTTTTAGCGACTGTGTCATCAATACTTTTAAAGCGCTCAATCGCAAAGTATTGAAAACCATGAAACATCGCTCAGAGACAAGCATTATTCAGCATTAATGAAGAAATTGAACGAGAATTGTAACTAAGGCTGATAAGGGGGGTAATGTTGTACTGTGGCCCAAAAATCAATATCTAGAAGAGGCATATCGTCACCTCAATGATGCCTCTTGTTACAGAAGAGCCACAGCTAGCGACATGAGACAATTGAAGGATCTGGTCCACAAAGAACTTGGGCAATGGAGAAGGCATGGTTTACTAAAAAAAAATGAGTACAGTTTTTTGAAAGTTGTTTTTCCCATCTCAGCGGTTCTCTATTTCATCCCTAAAGTACATAAGCAAGTGGTGCCCACCCCTGGTAGACCCATCATATCAGCCCAAAGGAGTTTGTTTTAGCGATGTCGAAGTATGTTGACTATTTTTTACACAAATTTGTTGAGTAACTTCTTTCCTTTATCAAAGATACTGGGCATTTTTTATCCATTGTGCAATCCGTTGTGTGGGAAGAGGAGTACTTATTTATAGTTATGGACATATGCTCATTATATACTAGCATATGGCACAATGATGGACTCAATGCAGTCAAATTCTATCTGGAAAAAAGGAGTATCAAGTTTTACCAAAATAATGCCATGCCGTTACACATGATTGAACGATGTTTGAACAATAATTATTTCATGTTCAACAATTAATTCTTTCAGCAACTGTAGGGTGTAACCATGGGGGCTTGCTTCTCCCCCAGCTATGCGTGCTTGCACATTGGCTGGTGGGAGGAGCATGTCCTCAGGCACATCCACAGTGAGCTGTATGAAACTCATGTCATTCGGTGGTGGCGGTTTATTGATGACATATGCGTCATTTGGAAGGGGTCAATTGAATCAGCCAATGAATTGTGAAATGTGTTAATGTTAACATGCTTAATTTAGAATTTACTGCCCAGATTAGCACTAATGTGGTCCAATTCCTTGATGTGGAGCTTTACATAGAGAACAACACAATACAAACTAAGCTCCACAGGAAAAGCACAGCAGGCAACTCAATACTGCATGCCCAGAGCTCCCACCCACATCATCTCATAAAGAGTATACCCTACGGAGAATTTCTCCATATAGGGCAAATTTGTTGTTCGGATGCCGACCTTGATATTTGCCAGAATGACTCTCTTCAAAGATTCCTAGCCCGTGGGTACAAGAGTAGTGACTTGAAAACAGCACTAATTAAAGCTAACAACTTGAGCTGTGATGAATATTTAGGGACAGTAACTAATAAAACCATGCACAAACCCAATCTCAGTACTACTACCAGTTCCCACGGCCTGGATCCTGTACGGCTAATAACTACCTTTAGCAGCCAAGACAAGGAATTGAGAAAAGTAATCTATAAGAACTGGCCTATTGTGAAAACGGATTTAACCATGTCCCAATTAGTGCCTAACCTGCCTCAGATTACTTTTAGACGAGTGCCTTCTATGAGAGATGCCCTGGTTAGAACAAGCCCTGAGGTAACTACTACTAGTACTTGGTTGTCCAAACGTACAGGGTTCTTTAAGTGCAGCTCGTGTAGGGCATGTAAGTTTGGTACCAATACCTCCGAGTTCACCAATGCCTTTGAACTTACTCCAACCAAAATTAAAGGCTTTTTCACTTGCAAGACCGATCATAAAGTATACGTGCTTGAATGTTCTTGCAAATTGAAATATGTTGGTAGCACCAAGTGACAGGTATTCTCACGTATTTTACAACACTTACGTGCTATTGTGAACTTGGATCCAAGCTATCCTGTAGCACGGCATTTCAAGCTAGTTCACCACAACAACTTAAATGAGCTGAGCTATTTTGTCATCAATGCGGTACCCAGACTACAAAGGGGTGGTAACAGGGAAAAAAGACTGAGACAATTGGAATCCCAGTATATACTACAACTTGACACCAAGATGCCCAACGGGCTCAATACAGGAGAAGATTTGAATTTTTTTAATGAGATTCCTGTTTGTAAGATATTCATATCCACTTTTACCATGTATGTACTCTTACTTTAAGGATGGATTTTAGTGTGGGCATTCTTTTAACCGTCCTTTTAGCCAATTCGCGGCTTGGTGTTAACCTGGTTTTAACCTATTGGTTTTTAGTTGGTTTTTACTAGGGTTCTGTTGCTGAAATTTTAGACGGTTTTTAGTTGCTACATTTTTTACCATTCTTTTGCGCCATCTGACCTTTCGTTTACTTTGATTATGAAGGCTCCTGTGATCGGTTAACCACTTCATTGTTGATGCTGCTAGTTTGCTATTTGTATTTGTACTTGTCATTAGTTTGCCCTTAGAGGTTGCTTGCTGCTATGCTCATTTGCACTAGTGCACTTGCACTTTATATGATAGTATGTGTTTTTAATCCCATGTTGCATTACCGCCTCTCTGCTCCATTCTGTTTTTAGAGTCTGTGTCAATTCACGTTTCATGCATTCATATATTTATTGCACTTTCACTTTAGTACTGAACATTAGTATTATTGCTTATTAATTGGAATTTCGGTTATGATGAATGGGTCTGTACACAGAGTATGAGGATGAGGTACACGATCACTAATGACGAGTCAGTGACAACGCGGGGCTGGTTTGCACTGGGATTCTCGCCACGTCGTAATTTTAATTGAGATATGTAATTACAGCAATCAATTCGGGACAGCGGGCAATTTTTAGAGTACCATTATGGGTAAGAGGTAATTGGGTTGTGCCCCCCACTGTATGTCATATATTGTCTATCAGGATTGCAGATGTACATTTAAATATGGGCTAAACCGCTACGGTCTCCCCTTATTTATCACATGTATTGTTTACCCTTGGCCTGACTATGATGTTAATAGCGGCCCTGTGAAAAGAGGTAACATCTCTTTTGGACTTTTAGCTTTTTTAACATTCAGCACTTGCACTATTCATATTTTATCACATCAGCCTTTCTTTTATCAGTTTGATCGCAGTATGCAAGGTTTTTTTGATCAGGGAGAATTTGCTGTTTAATAATTGACCACTATGTTCAAACTGCACAGATTGTGTGTATGAACTCAACTGACAGTAGGATGTAATTTCCTTCATTTAGAGAAAGTATTTCTTTTAAATGTATTTTCCCCGATCTTTGCAGTATGTTGTTCAGTTTCATTGTATGCTGGTATTGGCTGACAGGGGAGATGGGTAATTGACGACACTATATCAATTGAAAAGGGTCCTAGCGTGTCATGTGATCAAGGTCGTGGCAACACGGCCGAAACGTGTCATGCTGATCTTCACGAAATAAAAAAGCACTTCTTGAATTCTCAGCACATTGTGGTCTGTACCTGATTATCCGAGGAGTTGGAGTGACAGGATTGTGGTATTTCATATATATATATAAATATATATATATATATATATATATGTTAATCCAAGATACTCCTTCTGGTATTCCTAGCCCGACGAGGGGTGGCGCGATGCCGGCTGAGAAGACCGGTATTCAATATTCTGTACAAAACGGAGTCCCACTCGCGCTTTCAGACCATTTCAGACATCAGGAATCCACAAGAGTCCTCTTCTGAATGTGGTAATGATTGAAAGATTTAAAGACAGAGGGTACCCGGCCTGGGTATTAAAAAGGGCAGTGGAAAGAGTGAAAGGAATAGACAGAACAAGTACCCTTGTGGCAACACAAGCAGAAACTACTGACAATGAGGATGAGAACACAACTCGCATGATTCTCACATTTAATGGCAATTCAAACCAGATACGCAGGGTTATCACACAGCATTGGAATGTGCTGAAAAGTGACCCGATCATAGGTAAAAGCCTGCCAGATCGACCAGGCATTACATACAGAAGAGGACGTAATTTAAAAGATTTACTGGTGCACAGTGACTTGACTCGAGACACAGGCAGCAGGGGACTTCACCTGCAAGATTTTTTCCCATGCGGCCACTGCAAGGCCTGTGGAAACAGCCGGATGGTCAAAGAATTTTGAAACACTAGCACCAACACCATGATCAGTATAACACAGTTCTTGACATGCACCAGTACTTTCGTCATTTATGTGTTAGAGTGCCCATGTAAACTTAGATACGTGGGCAGCACGACACATATGGCAAAAAAACGCGTTCTGGAGCATATGAGGGCCATTACGAATACAGACAAACAGTATCCCATTGCCCGTCATTTTGAAAGCCATCACTTCTCAGATTACACCGAACTGTTGTACTATGCCATAGAACAAGTCTTACCTAAGATAAGAGGAGGAAACCGTGTTCTAAGACTTAGACAACGAGAATCTAGACACATTATAGGTATGTCCACACGTTTCCGTAATGGACATAATTTGGATGACGAGATGGCAATACACCTACAAGGAGAGTAGTGATTTCAAAGCCTGTGATTTTATACTTTAAGGAATGAAATGAATTGTTTTTTAGCATTGACATTTATTCACAGGATGGATATGAACAATACAATTATCTAATATTGTGTACTGTATATCTCTCTCTTACAGGAGGAAAGGAAGGGAATATATCTGAAGCCAGTGGCAACGGGATCCCTACCCTTTTCCTCGTACCATCCTCCAACCATACTCTAAGATGCAGATAAGATTTTAATTTGTGTTATTGCACATTTGTTTATTATATATTTGAGAGCACTAGGGGTATTTTACAGGGGGTGAACAAGCCTGGCAATACAATGACTTCCCAATTCGTGATACATTTGGTTCTATGCAAGGAAAAATAATTCAACTTATGCATTGGAATATTGGTAAAGTCTCACCCCTTCATAGACAATGTTGATATATTCATGTCTATTGGTTTCCACTATGGGTTTTATACACAAGAAGCACCATGTGATTATAGCATTCCCACTATTGGGTTATCAGTTTTACATACATGTCACAGGAACATCAGCACAGGCGAGGCTAAAGGAGCGCATCACTGAGGACAAAAGAATGCACCACTCACACCCACTAATAAGGGAGGAATTTCATGAATCATACAGAAGTACTTTACTTCAGGTGCAATCGCAGCAGTGCACCAAAGCAAATGCATTTAGATAAAACATAGCTGCGATTAGCACAACAAGATTTCATGCACCAGGCTACCGATTAGCGCATTTCACTACAAATACCAAAATGCCTTGCTGCAACCGGGGAGAAACAGATTAATTGCGCTAGGGAACATGTACATTCACTCAACGATATTATTGTAATAAGGAATCATTAATGCCTTGTAATTCATCATGTTGCTGGAATATCTATACTAGGCATTATATAACACGCAAAACAAATAGCGGGTTTTTGCGGGTCAAATCAATTTTAATATATAATTTTGTCTTGATACAATATATGTATTTATTATACGATGATACATAGACATTAGGTGCATGAGAATAAATGAACAAGACCTGATGTATACTCACTGGGCCCGATTCACAGAATTAACGTAAGACAAAATCCTAAACTTACTACTTTTGGTATTCACAGAATGCACTTACTACTTTTGGTATTCACAGAATAAATTTACGTCTACTAACTTTACGTCCGCACTCGGGCTGGAAATTCCAGCCCGGAGGCGGAGCTTCCGGTCTGGAGGTGGGGCATCCGGCCCGGAGGCAGAGCTTCTGGCAGAGAGGTGGAGCTTCCGGCCCGGAGGTGGAGATTTCGGCCATGACTAAATCTCCGCCGCTGGCCAGAATCCCCACCTCCGGGCCAGAAGCTCCGCCTCTGGGCCGGAAGCTCCGCCTGCGGGCCGGAAGCTCCGCCTGCGGGCCAGAAGCTCCGCCTCCGGGCCGGAAGCTCCACCTCCGGGCCGGAAGCTCCGCCTCTGGGCCGGAATTTCCGGCCCGAGTGCAGACGTAAAGTTAGTAGTCGTAAATCCATTCTGTGAATACCAAAAGTAGTAAGTGCATTCTGTGAATACCAAAAGTAGTAAGTTTAGGATTTTGTCTTAAGTTAATTCTGTGAATCGGGCCCAGTAACATTGGCTTATTACTATGAAAACATGGCGTCTAGCGAGATTTGAGTGTAATGTTGATGGAATTGTGAAGTCCTTTCACTATGCTTATTACCTCACCAGGAAGAGTATGTATTGCCATGGTTTCAATTAATGCCGCTGTGTGAACAAGCCCTTTTGAGGGTGAAACGCGTCATGGCGGGTTTATGATTTGAATAAACCCTCCATTTGCTGCCAAACTCTTGTGGATTCCTGATGTCTGAAATGGTCTGAGAGCGCGAGTGGGACTCCGTTTTGTACAGAATATATATATATATATATATATATATATATCTGTACGTGCAATTAAAACTAGTCCAATAACAAACCAATCCATAAATACAAATCTTAATTATTTAATTTTTGTAGTACAACTATTAATTCTCGCAGGTACTATCATCATGTTTATGATTTTTCTCAACCCTTTTTATCTTGTAAGACTCTTTCGAGTTTAGAAATATAATACTCAGCACACAAACATTATTGACAAATAAAAATACGAAGAAAAATAGCAACACAGGTGCCTGCAGCAAATTAATTTTTTTTTATATATCTTTTTATTGATTTCATAGACAAAAAACACAAACAGTCGGCAAATCACATGTAGTGGAAAATAAGCCATAGTAAATATGACATTTCATTTGGGATACATAGCAATTGCGGGAAACAGCACGTGAATTGGGAAGAGTCCTTAAGGAGACAAAGGTTCGCCTGCAGCAAATTAGCCAATCACCGACCACAGTATTAATGTTTAGGAACTCGGGAAGATAGGTTCACGATACTGACCATGCACTGCAGAATACAAGGGAGTGGGTGAAGCTGTTCTTCTGAGTACTGAGGAACAGCTCCAGAGTTCAGGTATGAAGACAGTCAGGGCTGCTAAGCATTTGTCAGGATGGCAAAAAGCATACACAATACTACATAGTTTTCGAATGAAAGCAAAGCGCTGACTAGGATATCTGGCTATCTCTGTATTCCAAAGAAGGAACACTACTCTGGTCCAAAAGAGAGCACTCTCAGTGCACCCTCTTTTCTTTTTGAGAGAGTGACTGCTTTTCCTTCTACTAGGCAATACTTGGACTGACAGTGGCAGTCTGAGGTACGTCTTTTTTAAAAACTTTACTCTTCCATCCCTCGTCTCCTTTCAACCATAGAACTGCATTTCTTTGGAAATTACCCTGTACCTGGAGCCAATTTGCAAGCTACCTGAGTTACCTCAAACCAGTCTCTTGAGGGGCAGCAGAGCTACATTACCTGAGCATGCATTATTCACAATGGGGGTCAATGCACTTTAGGATTAAAGATCTGTCGAGATCTGAAAGTGTCAGGACACCTGGTTGGCTAAGCCTGGTCACCAGCAGAATATACTTGTCTTCTTGACCAGTGTGGGTTCATTGCTTTTGTTTTATTATCAATTAAGATCTGCACAGGAGTACAGAGGAGAAGAAGACTAGGATCAAGAAATGGGAGTGAAGCTTCCTCATAATTTTCTCTCCAAACTCAACCGAACCCTAGAAGCATTTGCATAGCTGTGAAGCTGGAGGTGGGTAAGAAGACGGAATACTTTCCTGCCTCCTAAAGAGCTGCAGGACCTTTGATCTTCACAGCCTGCTGTGGAATGCATCAAAGGACACCATTGGTGGACTGAGCTACTTCTGGAGATGAAAGGCTGACCCACCGAGCTGCCAAGAGCAATCAACTCTGAGCACAATGACACTGTGGGAGCTGAACCCCAATAATCAGCCAAACCCCAATTTGGGTGAACCCCAAATAATATGTTAGGCAGTTCATCTCCATGAGTCTTTTAAATGATATAATGGTGAGAGACTACCCTCCTCAACACAAACAGCACAGTAAAATCATAATTAGAAACTGGGACCACCCAAGAACTGAGTTCTATATCATAATTAAGTGTAAAAGGTTTCACACAAAATCATTAATAAAAACGTTTGAGAAAATTCATAATTTTGCCAGAAAGACTCAGATACAGAATCATAAATCATAGCAGAAACCCTAGTAAGTCAATAAAAATCTCTCTAACGTTAAAGAGTGACACTCATAAAGAGTACTGACAGCATCTTAAGTGTGGAAATTTCCCCCCCAAAAAAAGACAGAGTTTCTGGAGCAAAATGGAAACTCACCCTATCTATCAAAACAGGGGAGGGGATTATATGCAATTTATGCATATTAATTATTAAAACTGAAAAATCAGCATGGTATAATCGTGGTTATATCACATTGGCAAATCAAAAACAATTTTGTAAATCTGAAAGGTTATTAACACTAACCCATTTCTTAAGGTAAGAGAAATCTTCTGCTTGCTTCCTCAACAATTGCACTCCAGAGTTGTACAACCCAATATGAAATATTTTCTTAAGACTAGCTCATAGAATTACATTCTTCTGCATGCCTGCATCCGAACTAGTAGCGGATCTCAAAATGATACATCAGGCACACGATGAAAAGTTTAATTCGCAATACGCTTTCTAACACTACAGTCCATTTACGTCATAGCTCTCTGTCTTTTGCGGAAACTGTGGGGAGAGAAGACTCGCAGTGGGTTTCTGATTTAGAGGGGCGATAAGCAGACGCAAGATATGCAGAAAACCAGAAACTGCATCCTTTTTAAAATAATGGTGTCTCGCACAAAAATGTCAAATAGAGAAAACGGGACACACTCTATTCTTATGGATCTAGGGCATGAAGTCCATAAATACAACATATGTTCCAGAGGCACTCATTCAGAAGAAATTTGACATATTAGCAGGGAAATACATTTCAAAGGACCCTGCTATCACAACAAACTATATTGGAATTACCTAAATGTAAAGCACATCAATAAAATGACAATTCCTATCAGTGACAAGGTACTACGTGTGACGGCACAGTGAAGGTGAATGTAGCAGATATTTTGCTTGGTGTTTGCCCCCTCTCATATTTCATGTGTGCACCTTGATCACCTGCCACATTATCTAATCAAGTGAATGTCCATGTTGTTCATAGTGTTCAACAAATAAGGCTCCAATGGTCCCACAGTTGATTCTGCTGAGGTGCCAGAGTATCCGTACTTTAACCGCCTGTGAAGTTTGGCCCATATAGATTTTTTGGCATGGACATCAGATGTCATAGATTACTCTATTTGTGTTGCAGTTACAAAAGGCATTACATTCAATTTTACATTTTCATGTTAAAACCTCTTAGTTTCAAAACAGAATTTGCAAACCATGCATCTTCCACAGTTAAAGTGACCCTTTATTGCTGGAAGGCCCCACTGAAATTGTATGTATGAAGCATCCGGGGAAAGGAGAGCAGCTGTAACTACTTTATCCCTGATATTAGGCCCTCTTTTAAATGAGCAGAGTGGTAATTCAGTACAATCTAAGGTCCCTTGGCTCAAATGCCAATGTTTTGTACAACCATTTTGATGGCATTGCTAGCAGTATTAAAAGTGGTTAGCTTGTCTGAGTAATCTCAAGGGGTAACCTCAGTCCACCAACCAGGTTTGAGAGTAGTCAGATTCCCCCCCCCCCCCAAATTGCTCTTAAGAGTAGAATTCCTACGTAGTCTCAGGAATTGCCCATAAGCAAGTTGTCACTGTTAGACATGTCGTCCTTAGGGTGGTCTTCCCCCAAACGTTTTGCCTACTTATACCACCTCTTTTTGCTGATTCTTTTTGTTGGCATTAGGACTCTGTTATGAAGAACAAGGGAACCCAATTTGAATGTTCAGGGACCTTGGGTATTAATGAATTGTAGACACACTGGTCCCCAAACAAGGACAATAGAAGCAAGGAAAGATGAATATAGACCCAGAATCAGTACTATATTTCAAGCTGTCCAGTCGGACAGGATTTATTTAATATTCAAAGTATATACAAAAAATAAAGTGGGACACAATCCTGCATCTAACTAAGTGCACATAAAACAAAAACAAAGGCTCAGGCAGAGCGAATGCTTGTATGTCATACATGCAAATAAGACAAGCATCAATGTGTGAAGACACCATTACACATGAGTAATATCAGGTCAAATAGTGTTTATGGTGTACAGAGAGTCAACGACGTTTCGATCCCTTTTGAACAATTGTGGGATCATCATCAGGACATAATGTTACATGCCTGAGTAAAATTGCCATGCAACCGAAATGAAGCTGACAAACCAGTGAAAAGGACCACAGCAGCGTGTCCTTATAAGATACATATGGAGCGAAGAATTGAGCCAAGAATCCTGTGAGGCTGATCCACTGGATTGGTGAGAAATAGTGCAGGACCGCGTCCGCGTGTCTAATGCAGAGTACCTGGGCTGGACATCCTGATGGACCGTCAAGGGAAACGGGGCTCATCGATCAGTGCATCTTTGCTGCGGCATGTCGGAGCGAAGATGCACTGAGCGACCTGGGGTCACGGAGAACAGTGTGGCGAACTGCCCCAACATTTTGTGACAGTCACTCTGATGTGCAAGAGGTCAAGAAGAGGTTCACTGTCCTCTTCCACCCCATCATCTGTCGGCAAGAGCATGCTCATTTCGGACATCTCAAAGTAAGGCTTGAGGCGGTTCACATGGAGGACCCTCAAAGGGTTCTTCGGAGTCTGCAAATTCACCAGGTAGGTGACAATACTTGGATCTACCACCTCAAAAGGTCCAGTACACTTGTCCTGCAAGGCACAAGGTTCTATGGGGGCCATGACCCACATTTTCTGGCCACGCTGAAACTTTAACAGAGTGGCATTCTGGTCATAACAGCATTTCATCTCATCCTGGCTTGCTTCCAGGTTCGCCTGAGCGAGTTTCCTGAAGCGTGAAGTTTGGTTCCTGATGGCCAGCATGTAGCTATATATCCTAGGGAGTTTTCCTGGTAGCTGTCTACCAGCCTTCCATGACCAAAGTAAGAGGTCCTCTCACAGGGTGGCCATTCAGAAGCTCAAATGGACAGAACCCTAATGACTTTTGTAGTACTTCCCTGTATTCAAAGAAAAGGCATGGTAAGAGGACGTCTCACTTATGCCTCATGGGTTCTGTTAGACCCTTGATCATGCCCTTCAAGGTTTGGTTGAATCTCTCCACTAAACCATTACCTTGTGGGTGGTAAGGAGTGGTGAACTTGTAGGTCACACCGCACTCCTCCCACAGGAATGTCATATACTTGCATATGAAATTGGTCCCATGGTCAGATACCACCTCTCTGGGGAATCCCACATGGGAAAAGATCCACATTAATGCCTGGTCTACCATTGGCGCTGTCATTGTCCTGAGAGGGATAGCCTCGGGGTACTGGATGGCATGGTCCACCAAGACCAGGATGTACCTGTTGCCCATGGCTGTCTTGAGATCCAGTGGCCCCACAATGTCCATTCCAACCCTTTCAGAAGTGGTTCCTACAACGGGAAAGGTTTGAGAGGAACCTTACACTTCCTCCCACTCTAACCACTTGCCTGGCACGTCTGGCAAGACCTACAATATGCCTTTGATTGCCTTCGCATTTGGGCCCAAAAGAAGTGGGTGACAATCCTGTCTAAGGCCTTATCCTGCTCCAAATGTCCTACCAAAGGCATGTCGTGAGTCAGACCTAGTAGGAAGGTCCTGATTTGTGGGGTACCACCAGCACACTGGCTGACCCAGGCTCGCTGTATAGGAGTCTATTCTCCCAGTAGATCCAGTGTGATCCAGACTAATCATCAGCTGCCTGGTTTGCAGCCTGCTGTCCCAAACCCTCCAAGGAAAGGCATTCTTTCTGCTCCCTGCAGAATTCTTCCCTGGTGGGACCACCCTCTCGCTGCAAATGTGTCAGCTCAGATACATGCTCCCCTGTAGGTACCGGGGCATCCTCCTCAAGGTCAGCCTCCTCCTGGACCATGGGAAACTCTGGTGCGGGTTTCCCGCACCCCCTGTCCTTTTTCTTGGCAGGAACCTGGGCCACTGTTTCAGACTCCTGGTCCTTTTGTTCACCCTTCCCTGTTGCCATTGACCGAGTTGTCACGCATGCCCACTCTGGCAACCCAAGCATCTCCAAGTGAGACCTGAACTCAACATCCTTCCACAAGGACTGCTCTAGGCCGTTACCTTGCAGACAATCTACAGGCATGGTAGGGCTCACAACCACCCTCAAGGGACCTGAGACCTCCCCCCCATTCAAAGGGAACCTGTGTCACATTAGACTGGCGTTCTGTGTTGTCCACAGCAACTACTTGGTGAAATGCCCCAGAGACTGCTTGCTCCTAGGAGACCAGGTGACACTGGACTGAGGTCACACCGGCTCCAGTATCTCTGAGAGCCTCAACCCTTTTCCCATTGATGGTCATCCAGGCGCTGTATTTTTTAGTGTTAGCATGCGCCTGGTTTCCTGGGACCATCTCACTGTCCCCTAGTTAGACGAGGGTCATTACCTGAGGATCCTCACCCTCCTGTGGGTGCCCCTCCTTCCCAAGCGCTACACTAAACATACCTTGGACTGCAAACAGGTGGGTGGCTGTGCCCTCTTGGGACACTTGGGGTCCCCCTTCAAGTGACCCACCTTCTCACAGGCATAGCACTTGCGGGGGCCGGTCTCTGCTGGGTTCCTGATGAGACCCCTTGTTTCTTATCTCCCGGGGGATGTAAACCTCTACCCTGAGTTTGGGGCCCTTTAGAGAACTCCTGTGCTTTACCGTTGTCCCCCCACTCTTCTACTGGAGACCCTGCCCACCTTTGGTGGAGTCACCCCCATACTCCTTTTTGTGGACCCTGGCACTCACCCAGCTGTCCGCCTCCATAATAATCTTCCTGGGGTCAGTCAACTTACTATCAGTCAAGCGCAGTTCTGCAAAACATAGACTAGACAAGTGCTCCCATGCAATCAAATTGTAAGGCCTGTTAGAAATGGGATTTCTGGTTGGCTAGGGCAAGCGCCTAAGCCAGGCAGAAACCACCACTCTAGTCTGGCCAAGGGAGTTACACACTGAAGATAACCCCTGCTCACCTCCTTGGTAGCTTGGCACGAGCAGTCAGGTTTATCCCAGAGACAATGTGTAAAGCGTTTGCGCAACACACACACACAGCAGCCACACACCAGGCACACCACAAAAGAAACTCCACACAAGGTTATATAAAAAATAGCCTTTTGTATTACTCATAAGACACATTAGAACGCAATCACATATATACACTGAGCCACCTGGCACTAGGTATGGATTTTACAGGGATTATATACATCACGTTGCCAATCGGGCAATTGTCATAAACATTACATTTGGGGATAACCAATAACTATTGGTAGCCTTGTACTTTGAGATAACACATAAGGCATAACCCAAATAACAACACTGAGCCTATTGCATTTGCACATACACAGAATTAGAAACAGTGAACACAAGGAAACACTTACAGTAATGCACCTTAGCCCACAGATTTTCTGTAGCACATTAGGGCATAAACCATTAGCTATGCACATAATCCACGGTGCCCAGTAGTGGAAACCTAGAAAAGGCAACCATATCTCCTCTAGGAATACCCCTTACGACTCCTCTTTCTAACTTATAGAGGAGTGTGGACCTCTGGCGAGGTCGCGCCCTGGCCCCAAAGGAAAGACCCCGGTGCACAGCGCACCAGATCCGGGGCGGGGCGCAACACACCCTGGCTCTGTTAATGAAAATGAAAAATGCCCCCGAGGCGGGAGATGAGTGCAGCTGCCCCCAACATTGCGGGGCAGCTGCGATATTGCCCAGGGTGTCAATGGGTTTGTGGCCAGGTCCTGATCGGGGGACCATCCTGGGCTCGCCCCGCAATGGCCACAGATGTGAGGATGAGGGCCTCTCCACCCCCAACTCGTGAGATGATCCCCCGGCAGCTGCCCGTGGTACCTTGAAAAGTACCGTGAGGGGCAAGGATTCAACCGCGACCTCCTCGGTGCGGCAGATACGGAGCAAAGTCTCCGTCAATATTGCTCCTCCTTTTGGCATTGGCTTCCGGCCGGTCAGGGCCTTCCGGCTCCTGATTCCTGGACCGGCGGCGAGATCACAGGGGACAAGACACAGAGCGGAGTCTTCGTTGGTCCCGCTGTACAGACTTCCTGTCTCCTCTGGAAGGCGGCCCCGCCTACAGCCAGGCTCGGCCTCTGCCTGGCTTACGGCTTCTTCTCACTCAGCTCCTGATGGTAGTGGGCCCTGCCCACAACCAGGCACGAGAGCCACGCCTTGTTTCCCGTTCGCGACTTGGCAGTTCTCACTGCGTTCTGGGGAAAGAGCCCACTTCTTGGCTCAAGACAATGAAACCAAAGGTGCCCACCACACACTCCTGGTGGCCAGACACAGCGCTGAGGGGCCCAGTGCAGAGGAAGCGCTCCACCCGCTGCATTGAGGAACAAGCCCACACCTGTGGCTCAAGAACGCATATCAAAGCGGTCCCCTACAACTTAGGTGCAGGGCCACGAGCCCAAAACAAACAAGCACCCAAGTCTGCACTCCTGGTGGGAGCATTGGGAATGCAGGCCAGGTAGGCCAGTCCCAAGTCTGTTCCTCCATGCAGTCCAGCAGCCTGCCAGCCACAAGTTTCAAGTAAGCACAAAAAGCACATTACATGGGGTCACTGCCCCAATATTTATATTGCAAAGGTCTTTGTTCTCCCCATGCACAGGGCTCTGTGCCGGTCCAAACCAGTTCTGGGGGCACCTACACATGTGCACAACACCCTCCTTTGTCAGTGTAGGTTCTGGCCCAGACACACCACGGGGGATGGAGCCAGCATTGTGTGAGGTAGGCTCTGTCCTATTCAGTCCCAGGTGCTACTCCTCCCACCACTCCAAATGCAGATTGGCCTAATCAGCCTAGTGCTGACGCACCCAGCCCCTCTGGAGCCACTGTACCCCCCAGCCCTTGTCACTCCAGAGCCAGACATACAATACACAACAGGCAGGCACAAAGACACATAGCACACAGAAATGCCCACTTCTAAAAGTGGCATTTCTAAAATAGTGATGATAAATCTGCGAACACCATTACGCAGCATTTATTACCACTATTCCAAACATACCAAACTTGACCACTCTACTCCTCTCCTCTCAGGTCAGGAATTGTAATTAAAACACATATCAGGGAATCCCAGTACATTCCTATGAGAGGGCAGCCTCACAGTAGTGAGAAACCAAAATTGCTGTCACTACTTGGACATGTCCTACCTTTTACCTACATTGCACCCTGCCCATAGGGCTAGCAAGCACCAACCTTAGGGGTAACCGATATGTAGTAAAAGGGGAGTCACAGACGTGGCATCCACTTTATGTGCCATGTCACAGCAGCAGTAACCGGAGCGCGCAGGCCCTGCAATGGCAGAGGCCTGAGACAGGTTTGAAAGGCTACTTTGGTGGATGGCGCAACCAGCGCTGCAAGCCCCCCAGTAGAATTTAATTTACTGGCCCTGGGTATCTGAGATACCACTTTACAAGGGACTGATAGGTAAATTAAATACGCCAAACAGGTGTAGACCAATCTTACCATGTTTTACCATAGAAAGCACATGCACTTTACACTGGACAGCAGTAACGTGCCCAGAGTCCTAAAACCACCAACCCCAGGTCAGAACAAATACCAGGAGGAAGGCAAAATGTTCAGGGATGCCCTGCAAAAAGGGCCAAGTCTAACAGAGCCCCTGAAAATCGATCACATTACTGCCCTTCACCCAACCATCCAGTGACCTGCAAAAGAATCCACGTATTCCAACCAAGAGTTTGCATCAGTTTTCTTACTGGACCTAAACTGATCCCTGTACCTGTCTGGAGTGAGACCATACCTGGTGAGAAGTGCTTCCTTCATGTCAGTGTATGTGAGGCTCTGACCCTTACCCAAAGCCACAAAGTGCCCTTCCCATCTTCTGGGAAAAGAGGCCGCAATCCTGCTGCCCAATTTTTTTCAGGGACCCTATTCATGTGAATAGATGCCTTATAACCCTGAAACTACCTTTGTATGTCATCTCTCTTCTTGAATTCCTTGTCTACATTCTTGGGGATGTGCACAATTCTACCTGCTTGCACTGAGGAATTGCTGCCACCATCTGTGCCCGACCTACTTCTGTGCACCAACTCCTTAATACCACGCTCATGCTCCAAATCATCTTCCTTTCCTTCATGGCTATTCTGTTGTCTTCCCTGTCATTCTCTAGCCAGAGTTTTTCTAGTTCAAACTTCCTTACCTCCCGTCTGTCCTCCCGATCCTCAGGGGACAAGCCACTGCTACCTGGCCTGGAGGGTTCCCCCCTCCCAAAAGCACATCCATCCTAGGAATAGGCTCCTCCGCCTCTACACTGAGCTCTCCAGACTTGTCACTGGCATATCTGGCTGCTACCCAGGCCCTCGGCACGTTTTGTACCTCCTCTTTCCTGGTGAGGCCCATGCTTTGGACTTTAAGGTTCTTGCAGATAGCTTTCAACTATTTCACATTTCAGGTTTCTAACCACTTCTCCTCAAAGGCCACTTATAAGGATGCAACGGAAGATGTACTTGATTCAGGCATGATTCAATAACAAGACCAAGTTCTCAACAAATATCAAGATCAAAAATAGGCCAATAAGAACCAGTATGTGGTACGTAGTGTTTTGCGATATGGTAGTAGTGGACACCAATCACTGTGGGACAAGTGCAAACGCAAGTCCTATCCTCACCGCTGACAACCAGTGTTAGAAATGGGGGTCACTAGTTGGCAATGGTTTGCACCTTTGTCCAAATAGGGACTCTTCCTTCTAGTCAGGATAATGGGGATACACTACTGAAATAACCTCTGCTCACCCCCTTGGTAGCTTGGCATAAGCAATCAGGCTTATCTCAAAGGCAGTGTGTAAAGCATCTGCTCATAACCAACAGCAATACAGTGAAAACACTACAAAAAGACACCACACCAGTTTTAGAAAAAAATAACCAATATGTATCTGTGCAAACAAGACCAAAACTATAAAAAGCCAACATACAGTAACCCAAATTATGCACTTTGCAAGAATAACTCTAAAATGCAGTTCCTTGAAGCCAGTAGCCCTGTCTGGGGCTACTGCAGTGCTAATAACAACAGAATCCAACCGTTCAAGCCGACCGCATTGGTGCGGACCAGCGTTAATGTCAGCAGACTCGTAAACAGTACCTTTGGTTCTGGCCGACCACGTCAGTGCTGGCCAGTCGTGGCTACCGTCACAGTTGCGTTGTTTAAGCATAGCAGTGCAGCGTGCGGTGCCCTCAAGTCGCAGTGCAGGCAACGGCTCAGTGACAGTCGTCCAGCGGCATCAGTGAGACCAGGGCTATGGTGCGAAGTGAGGCGGTGCTCGTGGCAGTGCTGACAGGCCATGGTGCAAGCGACAGTGCCGGTTGATGGAAGTTGGCGTCGGTTGGTCCAGACTGTGTTATGGGACGGGGCGGTCCATTGAGTGACTTACGAGCGGTGTCGAAGGTCAGTGGGCAGCAATGTCGTCGATGAGACCAGGGCAGGGTCATGAAGCAAGGAGGTGCGGAATGCGGTACCCACAGGTCGCGGTGCAAGCGGAGGCTCAGTGTCGGCGGCGGTCTTCGTCAGTGAAACCAGGGTTGCGGTGTGAAGTGCGGCAGTGCCCTATGCAGTGCCTTCAGGACACGGAGCCAACAGCAGTGTCTGTGATGGTGATGGCTTCTTTCTCCCTTTGTGGCAACTGCAACCCACAGTTCCAGAGCGGGTACCCATAGGTAAGTGAAGTTTTTGCTGTCCCTGAGACTTCCTGAACAGGAGGCAAGGTCTATTTCAAGCCTTTGGAAATACTCAGCAACAAGTTAAGAAAGTTCAGTCCTTTCACTGCCCAAGGGAGAAGCAGCAACTTCAGGCCAACCCAAAAAAGAGGCAGTACTCCTCCTGGCAGTTCTTCCAGTTCTTCTTCTTGGCAGGTTCCTTAATCCAAGCAAGTTCTAAAGTTCTGGGGTCTGGGTCCCAATATTTATAATCAGTTTCTCTTTTTTCTCTTGGGCAGAGAGTGTCTGTGCTCAGTCCAAACCAGTTTGGTCCTCTCTGGCCCAGCTTCTTGGCAAGAGTGGAGTAAGCATTGTCCAAGGCAGACCAGGCCCATTCAGGTGCAAGGAAATCTCCTCCCCAACTCTAAATGCGGCCCAGGTCTATTCAGCCCAGCCCTAACTTATCCAGGAAAGGCAGGGCACACCTCAGCCCCCAGTGGCAGTCTGAAGAGAATGCACATCCCCAGCCCCTGTTACTCCAAAGCCAGACAGACAATCCACAACCCAGCAGAGGCACACAGGATGTCTAAGTAAGAAAATACCTACTTTCTAAAAGTGGTATTTTCAAACACGAAATATAAAAATCATCTTTGCTAAATGATATATTTCTACAATCTAAGTTCAGGCATACTAAACTCCATTTCTTTATCTTGTCCCAACAGGAAGATATACTCATAAAATGTTTACAAAGTATTTTCCATTCTATCTTATAGGACAGATAGCCTTTCAGCCCACCTTAGGGCTGACTCACATGTAATAAAAGGGAAGGTTAGGGCTTGGCATGTGGATGTACTTGCCAAGTTGACATGGCAGTAAAAACTGCGCGCACACACTGCAGTGGCCGGTCTGAGAACCCTGTGAAAAGCTGCTCGTGTGGGTGGCACAATTAGTGCATTAGGCCCACTAGCAGCATATGTTTTACAGGCCCTGGCACTCTCGGTGCACTTTACTAGGGATGTACCAGTAAATACAATATGCCAGTCATGGAAACACCAATCCATAATCCACTTTACCGTAGGAGTGCTTGCACTTTAACACTGAACAGCAGTGAGAAAGTGCTCAAATAAACTAAACCAGCAAAAACAGAGTCCAAACCATGAGGTCAGAAAGCAAAAAGACAGGGGAAACATGCCAAAAGATGCCAGGTCTGGGTCCACTGAGGCACGTCTCTGCAGTTGACAGCACTATTTATCATTAATACGATCTGGAAAGGGCCTTTCCACCTTCTATCGAGACAAGCCCTTACAAACGCGCTTTCGAGTAACCACTCAAACCCCCACATTCACTCCGTGACAGGGTGTATCCTTGTAGTATTCAGTTGACACGTTCACCTGATGAGAGACAGATATCACCATATCAGCAAGACCTCTACAATAATCCAGAACAATGTCATCAGTTATTTAAACTAGTGCAAATGCAAGTCCCATTGCCTTGCCCATCAGTATCTCGTGGGGACGCAAGCCTGTCTTCCTGTCTGGAGTACTTGACATATTTATCAAAACAAGAGGAAGAGCATCAGGCTACTTAAGACTAGTTGAGGCACAGACCTTTGGCGGTTTATTCTTGAGTGTGCCATTGATACGATCCACAAAACCTGGAGATTGTAGTCAACACTTGAAGTATGCACCATGATCAGTCTCAATAGAAGTTAGGAGTCTGAATCATGGGATTACCTCCTCAACAACAATTTGGCAACTGTAAGGCTATCTGCTTGTCTTGTGGAAATGCATCTACCCATTTGGAGAACAGACAGACTTTTAGCAAAATTACTCCAAGGAACAGCCTTAGACTGGATACGATCCTTCCTCTCAGGCAAAACAAGAAAGAATAAGACTCCCGCCCTTCCTCCTAGAACCAACAGAGATCAGATGCGGAGGACCCCAATGATCCTCCCTCAGCCCAATTCCCTTCAATGTCTACATGACTCCCCTTGCAACCATCTTCAGAAAACACGGACTCAACATAGTCTCATACGCCGACGACACCCAGCTTATCCTCTGCCTCACCAAAGAACCTAACATCACCACATGCGATTACCAAGAAGGATGAAAATCATTGCAACCTGGTTGAGCAACAGCTGCCTGACGTTCAACTCAGAGAAAACATAAGTCCTCATCCTCGGCTCCACCCCTCCGTATAGGACAACACCTGGTGGCCCCCCGCCCTCGGAAACCCACCCACCCCAACGGACCACATAGGCAACCTTGGCATCATACTCAACTCTTCACTCATCATGAACCGCCATATCAACGATGTGTCCTCCACTTGCTTTAACACACTCCGCATACTTCGCAAGACCTTCAAATAGATCCTCCCAACTCCAGGAAGACCGTCACCCACACACTCATCAACAGCAGACTGGACAACGAAAACGTTCTCTATGCCAGAATCAACAAAAAACTCCTCTGCAAACTCCAGACCGTTCAGAACGCCGCAGTCCGACTTATTCTTGACATCACATGACATGACCACATAACCCAACACCACCACGACCTCCACTGGCTACCTGTCGAAAGAAGAATAACGTTCAAACTGCTCACAAACGCCTATAAAACCCTCCATAACACCTGACCCCAATACCTCAACAAACCAATCTCCTTCCACGCCCCTAAAGAGAAACCTCCGCTCTGTCGTCCTCGCCCTAGCCACGGTCCCCTGCATCCCCGCATCCACAGGGCCAGAGCAGGTGGCAGATCCTTCTCCTACCTCGCGGGCAAGTCCTGGAACGAACTCCCCCACTGCATCCTACGAAGCACGACACTGCACCAATTCAGAAAGGACCTCAAGAACTGGCTCTTCGAATGACCAACAGAGCTGCTTGCAACCTCCTCCTTTTTTTGATACCTGAACCAATTATGAGACATTTTGAGTAATCTATGAATGAGTGTTCACCAATTATTCGTTGAAGAGACATTGAAAATAAACATGAGAGAATGTAGTTACTGCATAGTAAACGCATGCAGATAAATGTAGAATAGACACAATTATATTAATTTAATAATATGGGTTCTAATTTATAAACAAGCCCTAATATGGTATTTTAATGTGCCTTACAGTACTAAAACGAAGAATTTACATGTTATGATATTTTGCATCTTACACATTGAAATAGTGATGTATAAGAAGAACGAATGAAATCTAACGGAAATCTAGTTATTTCTACATGTGATGTTGAAAGGTTCATTCTGAGTTTAATTATTTCATGTGTGAAATTGTGCACCAAATGAGAATAGTGGTGCTGTATAGTTATATAGAATTATAATTATACCAAACTTTTAGAATTTTATCGTCATATATGTACTATCGTAACCCACTTGAAACTATATTAATATGTTTTAAGTTGAAATACTTTTACACATTGGTACATTGACAATGCAGTAGTATGTCATAAGCGCTAGGAGGCCTCCGGGTAGCTACGCGCTATATAAATATAAATTAATTCATTCATTCATGTCATAGTTAAATGTGAGATTTACAATACAATTTATAAAGCATTCTGAGTGTCTATACGTTGAAAGCATATTAGTGCATTACTTTTAATCATGAAATGTGTATTTTCCTTACTTTATATTTTGCACATTGTTTAAAGCAAATATAAGAGGCCTGCATTTTTCCCTTTCCTTACACTGTTGTCACTCGTGAGAAAGTTTCATAAACTTACAATGTGAAGCAAAACTGTCTTACTAGAAGAGTTCTCATTCACTTACGAGGGCTAACCATCACAAAGTCGATACATTAGGAACATTTGCTATGGGAACTGTTGATGTGAATTCGCACATGTGTCTACTGCAAATGGATCATTGTTTGTGGGATTTACATAACCGGATGATTCGATAATTTACGTGACCAGAGGTATCTCCTTCCTACAAAAATGTGTCTTCTTAATGGCTCATGACAACCATCCTATACGAACTGAACAATGGACTGAGTGTTCTGACACAATGAGGTGAGCAAGGAGGTGTCACCACTGGAACTAGAGGATTATATAATTCATTGATCTGAAAGAGAGACAAGGGCTTTGTAGTGTTTATTACGTGTTTGCCTATTAAATGTTGGTTCGGTTCGGAATCTCACTGCGTGGGGTTCCGTGCTGAGTGGAGAAACAGTTGAGAGTTGGTTCATAGACGTGGACCAAGCTCTGCCTGTGGTGGTTCAGCCTGACAAAAAAAGTGAGTTTGACAATTTACCTTATCTCAGCGTCTTCATCACTACAGACTTTCTATCCTGATTCGAGCCACACCTGATCTCAGAAACTGCCTTTTGGGAACTTTGCAGACTTTACTTTTTCCCTTTTGGCTGACGCATATGCTGTATACGCAACTCCTGAACTTTCTTCTATGGGTCACTGTCCTTAATCTGTCGGTGGCTTATGCTGATCATACCCAATCTTTTTTTCATATTATGGCAAGCCAAAACTTTTCAGAACTACCCTATGCTCTACAAATGATAAATGCTAATTTATTATGCATCTTTCTTTTTACTACCTGAAAAAATTTAACTTTAACTAAACTTAAGGCTTTAACGTGTCATGATTGATTCCTTAATTTGATTGTGAACTTCCAATTAATTTATTAATGCCAGGGAGAACTGGTATAGAGAAATCTCTGAATACCAGATACTAATGTTATTATTTTACATTGCCTCAACAGAATTATCAGTTTATACAATATTGGTCCAACTGAATTTCTTCAGGAGATTCGGACTAGCAGTGATAATTCTTTACTTGTATAGCCTGGTCTTGAGAGTTATTTATGAATGTGATTACTAGCTTGTAAGTTGGTTATCCAATTCCTGGTCCTCAATGGATAGCCTTATGATGGATCCCCTATGTTTAACCTCTCATCAGCACAATACAAGATCCATCGGAGAAACAAGTGAGTGTCAGAAAAAGATAGTGCTAAGAAATTACATCTAATGACTAAAGGGCCCAGTAACGCTGGAACACCAGTGTGATTCATTAGTTCAGTTCTCGTGCCCTGATTAATTAATTGATGTGTTAGACAAGGACTACATACATCTTCAGCAATATGTCAAAATCCTGTGTTGCTTTCTGTCCGATGAAGTTAGGATACAGGGGGTCCCTACTGAGACCCTTATTGCGGTTCCCAGATTAAAGATTGCTCATCCCAGCCCAAGTTCAAACCCCATGTTCAGCTGAAGGAGACCAAGCACCAGTACAGGAGCAGTGGAACGAAGATGATTTGAAGCAGTGGTGTGAGTATCAAGAGGGTTGCACGTTGTGAATGCTCAAACTTAGATTGCAGTATTATGAAATGGCTGTATGATGTTATGCAAAATGGTTAAAGTCCATGTTTGGGCAATGCGCTTTATACAAAGAGGTTGAAGTTGTTATCTGGTCCAATGTGACCTAAGTTCCCGGGATATACACCTGCGGGTGGTCTCAGTGTGGCATACGCTGAGTAAGTTGTCTGCCATGTTTCGAAGGCGCTGTTCAGGCAATGTCGTCGGCAGTAACACTAATATCTTTGTGAGATTGACGGTCACGGTTGTTAAAGTTGTTTCCAGTGCACAGGGAGTGATTGCCTGGGCCTGTATGGGATTACGTTGGTCAAGGTTTCATCTGAAGTGTATGTTAAAAAATAGTAGGTAGTTGTATCCAGTTACATTTCTTGTGTGAAAAGATCTTTAGTGGAGCAGGCAGAGTTAAAATTGGCTTGCATTCTGTGAGGATTTTCTTCTTTTTTTTAGATGATAAGAAAAAGCACACAAAGGAGTGTAAAGTAGGGGTAGCCGCTGCGAAGAGTGAATCTGACGTCACAGTGTGTCATGCTGGTATTTATCAGTTGGTGTAATGCCGCATTGTGATAGGTTGTCTACATCACCATGTGTCATGCTGGTATTGGGTGTGAATACTAAACAAAGAAATTGTTTGCGTAGAGTCATTTGTGGACAAGGAAATGTAATTAGTGAGAAAAAATGAAAATCCTGAAGAATTATGAAAAGCTTGATGCAGGGAGTTGTGCTCGTACCCATTAGATGAGGAGTACTAATACCACCTGAATGTACACCAGCACTGTATATGTCAGATTAAGGAGGATATCATGCCTACACAAAGCTTGAAAATTGGATGCAATAGTCTGAGAACGATGGTCCCTTAGCTTTTCCACATTATGGGACATTTAATGTTCAGATTCTAAAGAATTTGAGGAGACATTTGTATGAGAACAAATCCCCTTCTAGACAAATAAAATTTTTGTCTTTTAGTGAATGGGAGCGCGTAGCCCACCAAAAAGAAAAACTGAAATAGCAGGGAAGGTACAAGAATACCCTGAACAGATAAGTTGAGGCCAGATGGGATACAAAATAAAGGCCTTAGAGAACTGAAATAGCAGAAGGTATTAGAATGGATCCTGTACTAGTTGCCGACAACGAGGGTAGAGGGAAGCGAAAGGAAAAGAAAAAACACATTGAAGAGACAAAAATACTAACTCCGGCTGTAGATAGTGATGGTGAATTTAATGATGAATTTTAAAATGAATTATTGCTGAATTGTCCAACCACTTTATAATGAGAGTCAGCCCCTGAACTTAAAAAACTCATACCATGGGAAAATGCCTGATGCTTTCATAATCAAAATAGAATGGAACGCTTGTACCTGTTATCCAGGGTTATATCGTTTTTCCAGTTATTCTTTAAAAAACCCTCATACACGTTTTAGGTGGTTCGTACGGCGGTATATCTTGATTCTCCGCCTAAAAAACGTGACAGCATCATCATTGGGTTTAGTTTTATGCTACCTCCACCCGGAGGAAACCACTGGATATTTGCAGTAGTGGTCAGAGAAAAAAATGGAAAAAGTGCTTTTGTATTGTGAATCAGTGTATTAAAAAAGGGCAAATTTCCTCATGCAACCTAGACTATGATTTTTATTGTTGTCTGGTGCATGGGAACAGAATAAAAAGGGAGGAAGTTGTGCAGATTGGGCGTGTAATGTGTCCGCTGCACAATCAGTCCAGGAAGTGGGTCGACATGTTTCAGCCCCTTATCTGCCCCTCAGGGTTAGGTGGGCTTTCATCAGGACCTTAGGGGTGAGTAGCGATGGTCAATGTGGGTGTAAGCCACTTTCTAAGTGAGGAGTTCAGACATAAATTCGTCGAACTCCTGTTTGTAGGTTATTACCTTTTAGCACTCCACTTGAGGCTTCAATGGAAGGGTTTAGGCGAATTTTCGCTCAGAGCACGACTTGTGCTGACGCTGTCTTCCTGTTTCCTATAGATTTCATTCCACACACACCTTTCACGCCAATTGGAGGTAATTCTGAATTGCCAAATACTTCTAATCAGAATGTTCACAGTGGAGTAGACACGCTAATGGTTCCTGTAACTATGGGTCCTGTGGGCCCTTTTTATCAGTCTGGGAACGGGGTAAGCCAGGTACACACTTTAGCTGTCCCTACTGGAAGAAATGGTCTAACCTCTACTCCTGTTGGCATGAGACCAAGAAAGCCTACACAGACATTGTTTGTTCTGACTCCAGCTGATGTTTCTTATGAAGCGATTCCTGGTCCAGCTGTGCATCCAGTACGACTTATTTCTTCAGCAGGGAGGTCAAGACAAGCTCAATCTTCCTACATACCCGAGAATGATGTGGTAACTCCACGGGAAATACTCTTCCCTTGGGAACACCAGATTCTGATGTTTCCCTCATTCAACACCTATTGCAGGAAACGAAGATTGACATGGGGATTTATTTCTGAATACATCAAAAGAACAAACCGATCCCACTTCTCAAGAAATTGATGATTGGCTCATAAGTTATTGACACTTCTGCAAATGAAAAAGGTGCAGGGAAAAATAGAGCAACAGAGAACCATTCAGCCTCACATTTGAATTTGGAATAATATCACGGCTGGATTCGGTACCACACGGTAACATGAAACCACAATCTGATTAATCTGGCACAAATCCTGAAGAATACGGTATTGATCACTAGGTTTCTGCAAACCCATATGTAGTCACCCCAGCCCTCCCGGAATGTAAGAGGTACATACAGACTTGTTCTTAGTATTATACAAATTAATCACTCATTCTTGTCCATTGTGTAAGTTGCTATATAGCAAGGTAAGCTTTTTTCTTTCCTTTTAAGACTCCAACTTCTCTTCCTCTCAAACTATTCTCTTTTCTTTAAGTCTTTCTTCTCTCTTCTTACATTTCTTTTTCTCTACTCCGATCAAATTAATCAAGGGAATAATCCCTGCATTGGTTTTTGGGCTGAGATTGTACTGCAGGATTGGCGAAAATTCAGCATTGGGCTTCACAGTGATTTTAATTAGAGCAACACCTTTGATCAGGCCAATATCCATTCCCGTAAAGTCTCAAAGTTCTGATGAGACAGTATACCTGAATTCTCGAGGCAGGTCATCTATGTTAACACGGGAAATAATCTTTCAGGTTCTGAGTCGGTTTAGTCAATTTGAAAACCACAACCTCATAATTGGTATGAAATTTAATTCCTTTTGGAGTACAATAAACGGAATGGTTGATTTGGATAGCAAATCTCGTCCCAGTAAATTAACTGGACTTGAATCGCACACACCAAATTTGTGTGGATCTACTTTAACAGGTCCAGGTTTTGTCACCGAATTTGACATCTGCTTATTTGCAACTCCACGACTTGGATTTTTTCTCCCAAGAGGGGTAGGTTGGCAACTTTGACTGTTCTCATAGTAGAATGGGTAGCACCAGTGTCAACAAGAAATGAGATGGGCGACCTATTTACTTAACACATAAGGGACACTCTGGTCTACAGCTAAGGATGCGCCAAGTATGCATTACTCCTCTCCCCTCAGGCACCATCAATGGAACAGGCCTGAGTCTGCATCATCTATCTGAATCAGGGAATATTGGTGAGACAAATTCTGGATCACAAGGTTTTCTGTACTTGCACTGAACCCTTGATTTGAATTGTATTTTTGAACCTGGCCATTCATTTCAGACATCGTGGCTTGTGCAACATTCTGAGCTTGATTTCTCTGTTTGTGATCCTGTTGAGTCTGTGTCATGCCACTTCCCTGTGATTGTGCATGTCCAAAATTCTGAACCTGTCCTCCATTTCCCTGATTAACTGGATTAAATCAAAATGTGCGCTTCTAATTGCCCTAACTTGCGGCAAATGTGACATTGATTTGTATTTTTCAATGCTTCAATTGAAACACCCCGACCTCTACCGTGTGGCTGCGTACCCTGCTGTTGAAATCCACCTACCCCTCGCATAGTAGGGTTTTACTGATAACCTTCCTGCACAGCATGCATGTGGTCACACCTGATACATTCTGATTTTTCTGAACAGCTTTCATTTGTGCAACCATCAATTTCTCCTAGAGCCTCTTATGCTTTATTTTGATCTCATCCCCACAATATGCATATCGGAGGATTTCTTGTACAGGCTTCCCATGCTAACAATTCAAATGCTGCTGAATCATGTTGCTTAACTCGGGTCTACAAATCGATAAACAAAATGTCCCATATCCTTCTCAGACACACTTTCCATTTCACTGTACTGCTTGAATGCCTGCAACAATCTCTCATAATAGGCTTTGACTGTTTCCTTCGATTCTTGGATCATCTAATCTATTTTCACCCAATCAATCTCTTGAGGTGACATTTTCCCTTTTAAATAGGTGATGTCTTGATTGTATTTCTTCATCACCTCAGCAGATGGTGCACCTGTCTGCATTCCTAGCTGGTTCTGTGTCAGGACAATCAACAGCAACTTTACATTCTGACCACAATGTCAAATAGGGCATCCAAAGACTTCAGCAAAATCTTTGAAACCCTTCACAAACCGTTTGACCTGTTTGTACCATTCAACTGTGTTTTCTCTCAATGTTGAAAAGCCATTGGCAAAGGACAATCTGTCTGGCCTAGTCCAAGACACTTTTATAATAGGAAGCATCCTTTATACCTCACCCCTATCAATAACTGGGAACCTCTACATCGTAACTCTCTTTGTATCCTTCTTCTTAGCCCAACGGCCTTCCCATTTTTCTAGTTACCCCCATTTCCTAAGGGTAGCCAGAAGAGCTGATGACAACCCCAGTGGAGAGTCAACAATACATTGCCACAAGGTCCATTTATCCCCACGGGGAGGAGGATGCTGAGACTCCATCTGCCACGACTCAGTAGGGCCGTGGCTAAAGACGAGTGCCTTTTGTAAAACTCTTTTTTTTTAAAGACGTGGTAGGCGGGACAGCCAGCTTTGCTGTTGGCATCCATCGGCGAAGGATGAAAGACAAAGTAAAAGGCACACAAAGAAAGAAACTAAACGCAACACACGGGTGTGGTGACGGCACAACTGATGGAGGGACTGGTAGACTATCTATTTATGGTATTTCCTGTCTGGTTTTCCTGAGAGTCGTGACAAGCCTTCCCCTGGGAGCATTGCAGGCACAAGATTCTTAAGGTAAATCCGGAGTTAAGAAGAAGTAATGTAAGAAAAGAGAAGAAGGACATAAAGAAAAGAGAATAACTTGGAAAGAATAGAAGTTGGAATCTTAAAAGGAAATAAAAAAGCTTCCCTTATTATTTCGCAACTTACACAGTGTTTGACAAGTATAAAGGACTAATTTGTCTTATACTAAGAACAAGCCTGGACCTCATACATTCAGGGAGGGCTGGGGTGACTACATATTGGTTTGCAGAAACCTAATGCTAAATACCGTACCGGTCAGGATTCTCGCCATATTAATCAGATTGTGGTTTCATGTTGCCCTGTGGTACTGAATCCAGCTGCGATATTATTTCAAATTCCATGTGAGGATGATTGGTTTTCTGTCACTGATTTGTACTAAGCTGTCTTTTTCTATCCCTTTGCATGAGGATAGCCAATTTCTTTTAGTTTTCCGGTTCGGCAGACGTGTCTAGGCATGGTGCCGAGTCCCACAAGGGAATATGGAAAGCTCTTCAATATTCAACCAGATATTGAAGATGAAGAAAATCTAGAGTCTTTGGTATTGCCAAATCATTCTGTCCTTGTCCAGTACGTAGACGAGCTGTTGGTAGCGTCAAGTACGCAGGAGGCTTGCAAACCATTGCTTTACTTAACCATTTGATTCAGAACAGACCTAATATGTCCTTGTATAATAAAAACACTTAAACCATAATATGTCCTTGTCAAAATTGCAATTTTGCAAAATAGACATTTTGGGCCTCATGTAGGAAGCCAAATACCGGTCGGTAATGGCCGAAATTCGGGAAATAGCCCGTTACCGACCGGTATTTAGGCATTTGCGATGTAGGGGGCTGATTTCTGGATTCGGTATGTACCGAATCAGAAATTAAGAAATCGGTAAAATACCGATTCGGTAAATACCGAATCCTGAAATCAGATGTAGGGAGCCCTCTAAAGAGTGAAAATTAGTATTAGAAATTCGTTATTTACCACCAAATACAGGTTGGTGATAAATAACGAATACCTTGCAAAAAGTAATATTTTGCAGATTTAAGAGTGCCATGTGGCAGACATACATGCCCTTAGGGCATGTATGTGCGCCACATGTGCACACATGCAAGATTCAGGGGTGCAACAGGGTGTCAATGTGACACCCTGCCACCCTTGAATATGCTCCCCCCATTACCGAATCGGTATTTACCGAATCGGTAATGAGGCATACCTTCCCATTGATTCCTATGGGCCTCCAGGCCCATAGGAATCAATGGGAAGGTATGCCTCATTACCGAATCGGTAAATACCGATTCATAATTACCGAATTTTTCCGATTCGGTAAAATTTACCAAATGATTACCTACATCACATTTACCGATTCATAAATACCGAATCGGTAAAATTCGGTATTTATGAATCGGTAAATGTGATGCTCCCTACATATGGCCCTTTGTATCATGGACATCATATTGAGAAAGGAGCAAGGAAAGTGTCCCAAGACAGAATCACAGTGATTCTGAACATAAGTCCACCTAGTACACAAAAAGAAGTCCACATGTTTCTGGGCATGGCTGGCTTTTGTTGTCAATGGATTCTTAATTTTTCCCTGACAGCCAAGCCTCTTCAGAGGTTGACACACAAGGATGTGTCTGATCCAGAATCTTGGAACGATGATTGTATGCGGTCATTTACTGAACTGCGGGAGAGTCTTTGTCAAGCTCCACATTTGGCAATGCCCGACAATAAAAAGAGCTTTACTCTGTTCTGCAGTTAGCATAAAGGGTGCGCATTGTCAGTGCTAGCTCAAGTGCATGGTACTGTGCGTAGACCTGTGGCCTGTTTTTCGGATACTCTTGATCCTGTAGCCGCTGTATTTCCTGGATGTTTTAAAGTTGTTGCTGCAACATGTGTTAGCTTGGAACAGAGTGAGAGTATTGTAAAGGGACACCCATTGAAAGTTCATGTGCCCCATTCAGTGGAAGAGTTGCTTACTCGTACACGAATGCAACACCTCACTAGCAGCCCCCTCACAAAATATGAACAGATTATTTTAGGAGCTGTGAATGTTATGTTGCTGAGATGCACAAGTTTGAATCCTGCAACTTTGATGCCCCTTCCTGGAAATGAGATTGTGACTGATGAAGCTGATCATGATTGGGCGTGACAGCTGTGCACGAAGCACCACCCTGAACTCCTTGATACTTTTTTGCCTAAATCAGATTATGTGCTATATGTTGATGGGTCCTGCCTGCGAGTTACAGACAGAAATCTGAAAGCTGCATTTTCTGTATGTATGGTTGTGGGTGTGATTTAAGCTTCATGGCTACAAGGAGTGTTTTCTGCACAAGTGGCCTAGTTGGTAGCATTGACCAGAGCTTGTAACATCTCTGACCAAATGCGAGTCACCATCTTTACTGGTACTCAGTACAGATTTGGCATTGTACATGACTTTGGGCAGTTGTGGTCACAGAGGGGGATCTCGACCTTGTCTGGCTCCACAATCAGAAATGGAGAGATTGTGCAGAACCTCTTGCTTTCACTACAGTTGTCTACCCAAATTGCCGGGGTGAAATGTGCTGCCCACAGGCAGGACCATGATTATGTCTCAGTCAGCAACCGCTATGCGGGTGAGATGGCATGCTATTGCGCTCTAAACTCTTACACCTTCAATGGAGATCCCATGAGACAGAACTCTGATGTACCAGATTGCATAGTGTTGTTGTCCACTGTAGACACTTGGTAGGGATAAAAGCCTTACCAGATGAAGTGTCAGAAGCTGAGAAACAGGGATGGATTAGAGCAGGCTGCACTAGGAGACAGGAAGATGAGGTATGGGTGTATACTGATGGAAGACCTGTGTTTCCAGATAGTTTGGAGTCTCCTGTGGCGTGATACTATCATGGTCCCACACATGTCGGGGGAGATGCTATGATGTGTCTCTTTCTCTAAACATGCTTTAATCCAAGATTAAGGTCAGTTGCAGAGGCTCTTTGTTACAGCTGCATTGTGTGTGAACAACAGAATGCTGAAAAATTGACTCCACTCACAATGATCCATGTACGGAGGTCAGGAAATCCTTTTAGCTGAATGCAACTCGATTTCATAGAGATGCCCATGTATAATGGTTTGAAATATGTACTTGTGATTGTCTATATTTTCTTACGCTCAGTGGAAGCTTACCCTACAAGACAGAATTACAGTTTAACTGTAGCAAAGTTGTTTTTGATGGAGCTGATACCACATTTCGTATTCCCGACTTCTTTGGAGTCAGACTGAGGAACTCACTTTAACATTGAGGTCTTGAAGATGTTATGTGCTGAACTAAAAATTCACCAAAAGTTTCATTGTGCTTATCGCCCCGAAGATTCTGGGATTGGGGAGCAAGTCAATGGGGCACTAAAGTTGAGGTTCGCGAAAGTGTTTGTTTCAATTTCTCTGAAAGGGCCTGATACATTGCCTCTTGTGTTGATTAGTATGAGAAGTACCCCAGACAGAAGAACAGGATTATCCACACATGAAGTAATTACGGGGAGGGCTGTGATACAGCCTGCAGTCCCTGCCAATGCCTTAGTGAACATTTCACATTAATTGGTGCTCGATTACTGTAAAGGACTGGCTGACGTGGTACATTCTGTGTCTCAGCAGGTTGAGGAAGTTGCAACTTCACCTCAATAGAAGTAGTGCCATGACCTCAGTCCCAGTGACTGGGTCTTGGTGAAGAAGCATACACACAAGTCATGGTAACCACAACTGCTGGTAAGTGTAGTGGTCTTCCAATTTGGGTGCATGCTGCCCATACCAGCATTGTTCCTTGTCCCCTTAAAGATGCAGTCCCTGTTTCTGTGTACTGGTGGTTACGTGGAGACAACTGACTCAGATCAACGAAGTTGTTGAGAGCACATACACTACTGGGATTTCATGCACGGGTCCTGAGGGGGGGTCCAAGAGAGTCTGCTCTTGTAGGTAATGAGAGAAAGAGCTGATTAGGCAAGATTTTCACCCAGGCGAAGGTATTAGTGTACCTGAAACACAATTAGATTCTGGAGACCATTGGCCCAGAAGACAAGAAAGATTGAAATGCATTTTGAAAGAGAGAAAAGTACCAAGAACAATTGCAGAAGTCTCCAGTCAGCCTGATGAAAACGACAGTGATGGAGAGGGGCCATCTGTGAGGAGGTCCAAAAAAGCTAAGATACAAATTCAAAGATATGCTGCACCTGAATAGACTTCCGTGGCATTAAATGACTGGGAGAAAGCATATCACACCTTTTGCTACAACATTCAAGTCTGCATGAGCCGCCTTGAGAAAATGCTGTGTTTTCACTGAAAACTTGAAGTTGATTTAGTGATGAAAAGAACTTGAGTCAATTTGTTTTGGTTATATTTTAAAGCAAAGAAGAACTGTGCTGTTGTCGAGAGATTCATTTACAAGCTTATAAAAAAAACAGGACCTGGGCCATAAAAGGACTTTGTTGAAAAAGCCTTGTCAGGATAATGTTTGAACTTTGCCTGTGCTGCACCATTACTAAAACATCTGATCCAAATTCATCGGAAGTTGCGATGTCTGATTCTGGGGAGGTAATGGATCCGAAAGTGGTATCACCAAAATGCATAATTATGTGTGCATGTGTACTTGCCGTATTTTCCAGCATACTTGTAGTGATATTTATAGTTCTGAATTTGCCACATCATGTATACACAACAAGAGTTAAGCCTACTTCTGTGCTTAAACCTCTTTTAACAAATCAAAACAAACTAAGCATTTCAGATGATAGGGTATCACATGGAGACCTGTCCACTGGTGATTTATCATAGAATGTATTTACAAAACTTCTATTTGAATTTGTTGAAACTATGGATGCTCGTGATTGTTATATGTGCATGCAGCTGCCTACATCAGTATCTGAAGGTGTGACCTATCACCACCTTCTTGTGACCTATGGAATTTCTTGAAGTGTATTAATCAGTTTATTATATGGTAGGGCAAAGGACAATTTCAATATTATTACTCTAACTATGATCTGATCTTTTCTGAGGTGCCTGTGAGAAAATACGTAAATCCTGTGCCTGATACTAACACATCAGAAATGAAGGGAGCATTTTTCAAACCTACACAAAGCTGAGACACAGCCTATGCTTATAGACATAATCTAACCTGTACTTTACATTCGGTAGAGAAGGAATTTGTGGAATCAGTAGAAGCTAGATAGCTTTAGACTGGCAACTAATACTGCGTGTTAAACTCCGCCCCACCCACGGAGGTAGAGGAGTTTTGGCACTACGCGCTCTCCTTTGGAACGGAGTTCTAAAAAAACTCCATCAGCACTGCGTATCGGAGTTTACTGATGTGGCGCCACCCAAATATGTTGTTTCTTTAAAGCACACAGGTCGTTGATCACCCTCTTTCTATGATGCCTGCCATCCTGATATTTTAGTGTGCCATCATCAGGCCCTTGATGTCCTGTCACGCTCGTGGTGCCTTGTGTGGCTGTCGTCCATCTGGGCATGGCAGATTAGAAGCTGTAGCTCTAAAATCAGTTTCGTGTTGTCGGACGGACAGAACCTGTACCGCAGAGGAAACTACAAGCCCCATCATGCAGAAGAAGGTGGGTTGCACCTCACCACTGTCCTGTTTCACTTTCAAATGGTTTTTCTTCCCCATCTCCAAGCGGCAGTCATGTTAGTGCAGTGGTCGTATCGCGTGAGCCAGGGAATGAGAGGAGCTTCAGTGAGTGTCATCACGGTAAGGAGGCAGGGGCTGGGTAGAGGATAATCTCTGCATGGTGGGTTCTACAAATGCTGGCAGAAAATGAAACCTTGTTGGACATGCGCTTCCTAACTTCAAAGATGAGAAAAGCGTCAACCTGCACCAAAGTGCTGCAGAATGTGTTTGTTTTAAGACACTTTGCACTTGCCATGCTGTGTTTGAGTCCAAACATTAACTTTAACCCCTTGCATGCCCGCCCCTTTCCCCGCCCAGTGCCGCGCTTTGTATTAGCAGGCGGAGTTCATGACGAGCTGGACTCGTCATGGGCACAGCGCCACCGCAGCCCATGACGAGTCCAGCTCGTCATGGGCACTGAAGGGGTTAAAGTATAGAAGGCTTTCTATGTATAGCAGTAGATAACGTACAGCGAAGTGCTGTAAGCAGCAGTGGTAATAGTATGTCAGACCAGTTTGTATTGGCATTGGAAAGATGACTGTCTGAGCCTGACCTGAACTCAAGATTGAACCTGTCACATGCATGTTTGGCACAGACCTCTTCTAACCCACCAAGTTACCTTACTGGGTGACGAATCCCTGCATGGGTCATGTTTATTTCTTCCTGGCTGATTGGACATTTCAGGTTAGTTCCTGAATACCCATGCTAGATGTAGGAGCGGAAGCCCCTGCCTACTCCTTCTGTTCCTCCACTCATTCAACCATCCCTCCTGCACAGAGGGGAAGGAGGCAGGAGCTGCACAGGCAGAGACCTCCCCAACAGCAGCACAGTGCGCATAGGCAAGCAGACAAACAGGGGCATAACGCAGGCCACCGCAGCCCCCGCGGTGCGGGGTGCCCGAGCTGCAGGTGGCCCCCTCTGCACCGTACTCAGCCCTGAGAGCTCCATAGTAAATACGGAGTGGGGGCCCCTTTATGTACCTTGAAGGGGGGCCCACTCAACTTTCGTTACGCCAGTGCAGACGAGGTGCATACAATACATATACATATATATGATACACTTGTACGTTCCTGAATATTCTCTATACCAGGGGTCATCTTTCCTCATCATTTCGTATTCTTAGCCCAAGAGATTAATTTCTAGAATTGTGTATACATACGGGGGTTCTGTGTTTGCATTTGTTATAGGTCACCTTGTGGCCTGTATGATTGATACCCTTGGTAGTGGGATATCTTACCTCGAGTTGGCACCTGTGAATAGGTTTGACCTTTAGCTAATTGTGTTTAATGGATATAAGTACCCTATTATCTGTCAAATATTTTGTTTGATTGTGCGACGCGTCATCCACCACTACCGTATGTGTTAACCAGACAAGAGGTGCAAACTGGAATGAAATGAGAAAGAAAGAGCCAGCCACACCTTCTCTCAGTTGTTATGCTTCTCTCCAGTGCCAGTCTGTATCCGAGGCCCCAAAATGTCAATGCATACATCTTCCCATGCGAATTATCCTCCAAGATCAATCACATCGAATCAAGGCACTCAAACATCAGTTAAACTTGAGGAGTTCCAGTGGGTGTGGGGGATGTTTCAAGGTCTGTCTCCTGACACCCAAGGCTTCTTTTGATTTATCCCCAGGTTTCAATACGAATCTGAGCGGTGTTGATTTAAGTGGAAAGGAGCACAGGCTCTACCGAGTATTGTCTATGAAAGCAAAAGATGATTGGGAAGAAGCCGTGTGATTAGATGACAGGGCAATGCTCCCTGGCATTGCACACTTCGTGGGCAGCAGGCGTCAAGCTCAAGCGGCGTAGAAGAAAGGATTCAGACCTCGTACTCCCACGGCGGCGCTTCCCTCTGATGTGACCAGAAAAGTGAATAATGTCCCCCGCCTCAGAGGGGCCTCGTCCTTGCAGTCCTAACTGGGAGAGGTAAATGGAACCACAGTTTATATTTAGTTTACCTTAGTGTAACTCTACATAAGCACATAGCTTAAAAATAAAATCACTGGATAAACAAGTACACTGTTTCCTTCACCTACAATGCTAAGTGTATGTATGTTATAGAAGACGTTACTTGTTCTCATTTTAAATTGGTTCGGGCACGGGTTTGGGTGCAATGGAATGTTCAAATCATAGACCTGTTACTTTAGTGTCCCCCTAGTGGTGAAAAAATAAAATGCAAGCGTTTGCAGCAAATAGTGAGAGCAGCAGAACACATAGGGCACTACTCCGTCCAGTTGCGGAACTCCGTGGAATTTCTCTGAGTTTTTAAGTCACTCCGCGGGATTCCACGGAGTGACACTCCGCAAGATCCGCCCAGGCCTACAGTGGCAACTTAGAGGGAAGCTGTGTATATTGCACCGTAAAACTGAAATCAATACTAACTTTGTTGATTCCAGCAATTATGACCATACCTTCCAGGTATTGGAAAATTAGGAATTGTTTCTGGGAGTTGTAGATCCTGTGTTTCCTGGAATTTACTACATTTGTCTGAAAAATGGCTATTATAGGCTGCCTAAAAATGAAATGGATCCTGCTACATGGGAATAGTTATTCTGAAAATGTATCATGTGGGTCAATCTGATTAAACCAACCAAGTGACACACCGAAGATTTACAAAAAGTGCAAGTATTAATGAATTAGTGGGAGACATTTCTGCAGCCATAATTCCATCTGTTGGAGTGATTCTGAATTCTCTCAAGATACATAAGCTTTCTTCGGTATTAGACAAGCTGTCCACTGACACTGCTGGTAGATTCTTAGCAATAGCCACCCAAATTATTGTCATGAGATCTATGGTTCTTTAAAAACATCTTGCTTTAGATATCCTTCTCGCAAAGGAAGGCAGAATCTGCCGGATGTTAAAGGTGCAACATTGTTGCGCTTACATTCCAGACAAAAATACAGATTTGAAAGGGTTCATTACAAACATCACACACCTTGAAAAGGCTTTGAGAGACTTAAAGGCTGATGGTGCCTGGGAATCAATTAGGAGGAACCTTTTCCTCTTTAGGTAGATGGTATGCAGACCTCGGAAGTGGATTGATGGGAAAAAGCTTGAAGTCTAAATTAATCATTGTTATTTGTGTATTAATCTTGATTGTCATCTTCAAAAATTAAAGACAAATGAAAACTAAGAAAGAAACAAGAGGAATAACAATGAAAAGAGCTTAAAATGAATTATAGGATAGGCAAAGCAGATACTATGATGAGATAAAGTCTTTGGAGTAGTCTATGTTAAAGATCATGAAGACTACAGAACTGTAATGTGTGACATCAGATAAGATAATGATGTGATGGCTAAGTTCGCCTTCAGAGGGGGGATTGATGCAGCTGATAAGCAGGTAGATCCTGTGTTTGATACCTGAACTGATTATGAGACATTTTGAGTAATCTATGAATGAGGGTACACCACTTACACGTTAAGGAGACATTGACATAAACATGAGAGAACATAGTTACTGCATTGTAAAAGCATGCAGATAAATGCAGAATAGACAAAATAATATTCATTCAATAATATAGGTTCTGATTTATGAACAAGCCTTAATATCAGTTATGGCTGGTATTTGAAGGAGGAGGGGGGTGGGTAGCGGCAGCGTGGAGGGAGGAGGGAATGAAATAAAAAACAAAAATCACACTTACCTGTCTGCCACCCGCCATCGCTGCTTCCTCCTGTCGGTCCTCTTCCCCGCTTCCAGGGCAGGAAGCAGGATACACCTTGCTCTCAGCCTCCCAATAGCCAATCACAATGCTGCAATGCGGCGTTGTGATTGGTCTGAGCGCCGTGGATCGGTGCTCAGCCAGAGAATGGGAGGCTGGCCATGTTCTCCATGCAGGTTATAATGCAGCCTGCATGGAGAACATACAAAGTGTACATGAATATTTGGTTGGCCCCAGAGGGCCAACCAAACATTCATGCACACCGTAGGGAGTGCAAACCACTCCTCCCCTCCCCTGCTCTGTCAACAGAGCAGCCCACCCCGTACTACCCACAAAGCTGCAACAACAAGGAAAAAATAAAATGATAATAACTTAGAGTTATTATCATTTTATTTTTCCTTTAGTGCCACTTCTTAAAAGCAGTGGGGCTCCCCTCCTCAGAGGAGACGCCACTGCCTAATATGCTATTTTAATGTGCCTTAAAATGCTAAAACTAAGAACCCACTTGATTCTTAATCTTACACATTGAAATAGTAATGTGTGAGAAGAACAAATGAAATCAAACCTAAATCTAGTTATTTCTGTGTGTGATGTTGAAGGGTTCATTCTGAACTTCATTATTTCATATGTGAAATTTTGCACCAAATGAGAAAAGAAAAAGTGGCGCTGCTTAGTTATATTAAATGATAATTATGCCAAACCTTTAGAATTTAGTCTTCATACATGTACTACTTGACATTATATTAATATTTTATAATTTGAAATAATTTTACACTGGTACTTTGCAAATGCAGTAGTATGCCATAGTTACATGTGAAGTTTGCAATACAATTTATAACGTATTCAGAGTCCCTATTCGTTGAAAGCATATTAGTGCATTACTTTTAATCATGAAATATGTAATTTCATTACTTTATTTTCTGCACATCTTTTAAAGAAAATGTAAGAGGCCTGCATTTTTTTCCTTTGCTTATACTGGTTTCACTCATGAGTAAGTTTTATTAAGCTTACAATGTGAAGCAAAACAGTTTCTTACTAGAAGAGTTCTCACTTGCTTGCAAGGGCTAACCATTACAAAGCCAATACATTGGAAACATTTGCTATGGGAACTGTTCATTTGAATTCGCTCATGTGCCGACTGTAAAAAGGATCATTGTTTGTAAAGTATACGTATACCAGACGATTCGACATTTTACGTAAGTAATTAAGAAAGAAAAGTATAAAGCTCACGAATGCCAAAGCGTCTTGGCACTGGAGTGGTGAGGAAACAAGGGAAGATTCGGGTGAAAGCTTTATTCCTGTAAGGGAAATAACCAGGTCTTAAGCATTTTCCTAAACAGGGGTCTGGTAGGTTGTAGCCTAAGGATGTCTGGTAATTCTTTCCAGAGCTTGGATGCTCGAAAGGAAAGGCTTCTACGTCCCGATCTCGTCTTTTGTATTCTGGGGACCTGGACTAGACCTTTATTGGCCGATCTAAGATTACGCCGTGGGGAGTGCCAGTGAAAAGGTTTCTGTAGGTCCGATGACCCACCGCCATACAATGCTTTATGCACAAGGCGTAGCACCTTGAATTAAATGCGCTGTTTGAACGGAAGCCAATGAAGCTCACTAATGCTGCTTGCAATATGGTGGTATTTAGGAATGTTGAGCAGCATTCGCACTGCAGCATTTTGGAGAGATTGAAGTTTTAACAGTTGGCATTTCTTTTTGCCAAAGAAAAGTGCATTACAGTAGTCAATTTGTGAGAGAAATAGTGCAAATACAACAGATTTCCCAATGTATAGGGGAATAAAAGGCAAAACTTTGCACAAAGTTTTTAGTAGGAAAAAGCAAGAAGATGTCAAATGGTTGATCTGATGTGCAAAGTTTAATTGCTCATCAAACAGGAGTTCTAAGTTCCTGGCTTTTACCGCCGGTATCGGACAGTAGCTTGCTTCTGCCGGCCACCAGGATTGATTCCAGAGCGCTGGCTCATTTTCAAACTCCATGACCTCCGTTTTACCTGTGTTTAGTTTGAGGAGTTCTGATGCATCCACCCCATAATGTGCTTCAAACAGCTGTAAAATCTCCCCGCCATGGTTTCAACACTCACAGAAATAGAGATGACAATCTGAGTGTCATCGGCATATGATACCAGCGAGAAACCATGAGCCCTAGTCAGCTCAGCCAGAGGTGTAATATAGATGTTAAATAAAGTTGGCGACAATGCTGAGCCTTGGGGAACTCTGCAGGGGGGGAGAACCTCTCTAATTTAAAGTTATCCCAACACACCCTCTGTTCCCTCGCAGTGAGGAACAAGGTGAGAAGGGTTAGGGCTGTCTCTTTGATTCCTATTGCGTTCAGCCTCTGCGTTAATGCCAGATGATGAACCGTATCAAGCATGGCTGATAGGTCAAGTAGGATCAAAATGGCTCTTCCTCCCCGTCCAGATGTCTGCGTATTTCCTCAGTGGCCTTGATTAGAGCTGATTCAGTAGTGTACCGTGGCCTGAAGCCATGTTGGGTGGAATCTAGAAGGTCATTGGCGTCAAGATATCCAGTTAGGTCTTGGTTGATCGATTTTTCTAAATTTTTTGCCGCAAGCGGTAAGCAGGAAATAGGCCGATTATTTTTCACCTTGGAAGGGTCTAAAGATGGTTTCTTTAAGATTGGTCTAATACAGGCTTTCTTCCAGGTGGCAGGGAAGGTTGAACTGATGACATTATTCAGAAGTGGAGCTAGTTGAATACTGATCGTATCCGAAGCCAGATGCATTATAGCGGAGGGACCGGGGTCTTTCAGGGACCCAGATTTTGAGGATCATAGCAAATCATTTACTTTATCCACTGATAAAGGTGTAAAACTGGTCAATTGTAAAGCAGTGGTATCCGAGGTAGAGTCCACCGTCAATGGTAACAGGGGCGTGATAGAGACAGGGACTTTCCCTGCAAGTTCGTCATAAACCGTTTTCACTTTGGTCTGAAAGAAATTGCCCACCTTATCGCAGGGAGCTTGGTCTGGTACAAATTGGTTCTCCTGATTCAGTTTGGACAAAGCGGTGACGGTCTTAAAAAGCTCTCTCGAGGAGATTTTAGCTGCCTCAATTTTGCTTGTAAAGTACTTCATTTTAGAGCTTTAATGGCTTCCTTATACTCAGCAAGTGCAAGTTAGTTGGTAGGTTTACCCTGCTCACTATAATCTGCCCTCCAAGCCCTCTCTAAGTGTCTACACTTAGATTTTATAATTTAAAGATCTCAGTTATACCATGGGGCTGGATCTATATTTCTCCATTGTTTATTTATTCTTTCTGAGGCCAACCAATCCATGGCTGATATAATCCAGCCATCAATGTTATCGGCGGCCTTATTGTAGTCTGCCACTAGCAAGGGTGTACTTTTATCAAGCATCTCTACTAAATCCTCTTTCTTAATTTTTTCCATGGTCTGAATCTGGCAGGGGGAAAGTTCTTAAACTGGGACCAGCAATATCTCTTTCCTACAAATATTTATCTTCTTTATGTCTCATGCCAACCATTCTATATGAACTGACCAATGGACTGGATGATCAAGACGGTGTAACAACCTGAACTAGAGGACTATTTTATACATTGATCTGAAAGAGAGATGAGGACTTTTTATCTTCGTTTGAGGCAGACCTGATCTAAGAGACTGCCTTTTTGGAACTTTGCGGACTTTACTTTTTTCCTTTTGGCTGATGCACACACTGTTTGACCATTCCTGAACTTTCTTCTATGGGACACTGCCCTTAAGCTGTCGTTGGCTTATGCTGAACTTACCCAAGCTTTTTGTCATTATATGGCAAGCCCATGGCCTGTGCTCTTTAAATCTTAAATGCTAATTAATAATGTATTTGCCCTTTGAGTACTTTTACCCTTTACCCTTAACTAAACAAAACGCTCTGTCTTGTCATGATTGAGCCCTTAACTTGATTGCTCATTTCCAATTAATTCATTAATGACAGGGAGTGACTGGTATAGAGAAATCACTGAATATCAGATACTAATGTTATTATTTTGCATTGCCTAGGCACAATTATTGGTTAGTATGGTATGATATTGGCCTGACTGAACTTCTTCAGGAGATTTGGACTAGAAGCTAGAAGTGATAATTCTTTACATGTATTGCCTGGTCTTGATATATATATATATATATATATATATATATATATATATATATATATATATATATATACATATATATATATATATATTCACTTAAAAAACCATATGTTTCACACATGTTATAGTTAGGTGGATATTTCACTCGTACAAAACCAATGAAATTCCCCCGTTATAGTTAGTTCAGATAACTATAACTCGCGCGCCCGCAATCCTGCTCATGACGTCACATATTACATCACTCATGACATGGTCAGTGGCATCACTCATGACATCAGCGATGACATCATCCTTGTGATAGAGTGGCGGTCGCGCGAGTTATAGTTATCTGAACTAACTATAACGGGGGAATTTCATTGGTTTTTTACGAGTGAAATATCCACCTAACTATAACATGTGTGAAACCTATGGTTTTTTAAGTAAATTTGCAAAGTTTTTTAAATGCTAATTCCAAACTATAACGTGTGTGAAACCTATGGTTTTTTCAGTGAATTTGTACGGTTTTTTAAATGCTAAGTTATGTATGTATTATTATTATTTTTATATATTTATTTTACAATAAACTACGTATTAAAAATTTTTCTTTTTTTTTTTGGTTTTTTACCGTGCGCGCACCCCCGCAATTTGAAAAAATAAAAAAATGTACAAAAATGTCTGCCTTTGGGGTCCTTCAGGGACCCCCAGACAAAGGCTAGGGGGTCAGGAACTCTCTACCCTGCCCCCTTTTCACGTTCGCCACCTTCCTTTTTCACTCTCGCACTGAAAACAAACAAAATGGCGGCCGACACTTCCTGATTTTGACCGATTCGAACGTTGACTAACATGTAACCACCAATCAGAATTACGCTCGCACACGTTACTGTGCTCGCACAGTGCGCGCACGGTGCGCGCACGGTGCGCGGCTATAGATATGTATGTGCTTTTAACTGCAATTTTCTCAGGAACTACTGAACAGATTGACTCCATATATGCAAAAGGCACATCCCTGACCTGAGGACTACCTCTCTGCCAAATTTCAAGTAATTCTGTTCAGCCGTTAGGGCTGTACCTTCGACTAAATGTCCTATGGGAAAATGCATGGGGAAAACGCGTTTTGGGACCCCCCTTTTTTCTCGGCCCCCGCTCGCTTGACGAATCCCCCCGAGACTTTCAGGGTAAGAGCTGAGCGGAGCGCCCCATTAGTTTTGAAAAATTCGCGAAGATTCGTCAACCGGCGCCAAAGTTATTCAAACTAGAATTTTCAGATTTCCTATGGAAACACGGTCCTAACTATAACTATCTACTGGCGACCGCCAGTAGATAATATATATATATATATATATATATATATATATATATATATATGTGTGTGTGTGTATATATATATGTGTGTGTGTATATATATATATATATATATATTCACTGAAAAAACCATAGGTTTCACACACGTTATAGTTAGGAATTAGCATTTAAAAAACCTTGCAAATTCACTGAAAAAACCATCGGTTTCACACATGTTATAGTTAGCGGAAATTTTACTGATAAAAAACCAGTGAAATTGCCCCGTTATAGTTAGTGCTGGCAACTATAACTCACGCGACCGCAATCCTCTGCTGATGCTAATACTGTATTTAGACACTTATTTGCCCATGTCTTCTTCCATACATTTTTAGCTATACATATATTACAAATATTTTTTTTTCATAAAGACACATATGTCATCAGCAGAAGATTGCGGTCGCGTGAGTTATAGTTGCCAGCACTAACTATAACGGGGCAATTTCTCTGGTTTTTTATCAGTAAAATTTCCGCTAACTATAACATGTGTGAAACCTATGGTTTTTTCAGTGAATTTGCAAGGTTTTTTAAATGCTAATTCCTAACTATAACGTGTGTGAAACCTATGGTTTTTTCAGTGAATTTGTACGTTTTTTTAAATGCTAAGTTACTTTACGCCATTCGAGGCGTGCGCGCCCACTTAACGCAGTTCGTTCCGTGCACGGTTTTTATCAACTTTAATAAGCCCTGTACATTTGGTGGCCTTCGGCCACCAAAAGCACAGGGGGTGGGGTCAATGTGGATAGTGTTTTTTTTATTTCGATTTTATAATTTCATGTTGCCAAAATGTAGTTTTTTTTACCTATTAATAAGCCCTGTATATTTGGTGGCCTACTGCAACCAAAAGCACAGGGGGTGGGGTAAGTGTGGATAGTGTATTTTTTTTTTTTTTTTTTACCGTACGCTTACGGTAAGCGTACAGTAAGCGTACTCGGCGAAATTGCCGAAAAAAAAATAAAACCGTTTTTGCTCTTGGGGGATGTTTGGGGACTCCCTCAACATGACTATGTGGGAGGGAGTTGTCAAAACAGCCCCGTAACATGTTTTTGGCCATCTTGTTTGATAAACAACACTCAGTGCGAGAGACAAAATGGCGGCCGCCGCTTCCTGGTTTCAGCCGATTCGAATGTTTACTAAGATCTAAGAGCCAATCAGAATCGCGCTCGCGCACGCCACCGTACGCTTACGGTAAGCGTACGGTAAGCGTACCGTAAGCGGGCTCAGATATATATATTGATTTAAAGGCTATTTTCTCAGAATCTACTGAACAGATTTACACCAAACCTACAAAAGGCACTTCCTTGACCTAGGGACTACCTCTCTGCCAAATTTCTAGTAATTCTGTTCAGCCGTTCGGGCTGTAGCTCGTTCTAAAGGTCCTATGGAAAAATGCATGGGAAAAACGCGTTTTGGGACCCCCCTTTTATCTCAGTCCCCGCTTGACGAATCCCCCCGAGACTTTCAGGGTAGGAGCGGAGCGTAGCGCCCCACCTATTTTGAGAAATTCGCGAGGATTCATCGACCGGCGCCAAAGTTATTCAAAATAGAATGTTGAGGTTTTCCTATGGAAAAGGGGTCCTAACTATAACTACCTACTGGCGACCGCCAGTAGGTAATATATATTATCTACTGGCGGTCGCCAGTAGATAGTTATAGTTAGGACCGAGTTCCCATAGGAAATCTGAAAATTCTATTTTGAATAACTTTGGCGGCGGTTGACTTATCTTCGTGAAATTTTCAAAACTAATGGGGCGCTCCGCTCAGCTCCTACCCTGAAAGTCTCAAGGTGATTCGTCAAGCGGGGGCTGAGAAAAAAGGGGGGTCCCAAAACGCGTTTTCCCCATGCATTTTCCCATAGGACCTTTAGTCGAAGGTACAGCCCGAACGGCTGAACAGAATTACTTGAAATTTGGCAAAGAGGTAGTCCTGAGTTCAGGCATGTGCCTTTTGCATATATGGTGTCAATCTGTTCAGTAGTTCCTGAGAAAATTGCAGTTAAAAGTACATAAATATCTATATGCGTGCACTGTGCGCACACCGTGCGCGCACGGTGCGCGCACCAAATGTCCGCGAGCGTAATTCTGATTGGTGGTTAGATGTCAGTCAACATTCCAATCGGTCGAAATCAGGAAGTGTCGGACGCCATTTTGTGTGTGACAGTGAAAAAGAAAGGTCGAGAACGTGAAAAGGGGGCAGGGTAGAGAGTTCCTGACCCCCTAGCCTTTGTCAGGGGGTCCCTGAAGGACCCCGAAGGGTGGAAAACCCTTAAAAAAAAAACATTTAAAACTGTTTATACGTTTATAGAAGATATTAACTATGTTGTTCAACTTTATCCAAATTCAAAAAAAAAGAGCTGAGCCATTCCATATTACAGGATACAGTCAATCTATAACTATATACATAGGTAGTTTATTGTAAAATAAATATATAAAAAATATAATAATACATGCATAAATTAGCATTTAAAAAACGTTACAAATTCACTTAAAAAACCATAGGTTTCACACACCTTATAGTTAGGAATTAGTATTTAAAAAACCTTGCAAATTCACTGAAAAAACCATAGGTTTCACACATGTTATAGTTAGCTGGACATTTAACTCGTAAAAAACCATTGAACTTCCCCCGTTATAGTTAGTTCGGCTAACTATAACTCGCGCGACCGCAATCCACTGCTGATGACGTCACATATTACATCACTCATGACATGGTCAGTGACATCACTGATGACATCACTGATGACATCTCAAATGACATCACTGATGACATCATCCAGTGAATATGTGTCTTTCTGAAAAATAAATATTTTTTATATATGTATATCTAAAGGTTAATTGAAGAATAAATGGGTAAATAAGTGTCTAAATGGATGTTTTTTTTGTAAAATTAATTGTATAACTGACTTATTAACAGTATCTTAGTGAATACAGTGATGTAATATTAGATGTCATCAGCAGTGGATTGCGGTCTCGCGAGTTATAGTTAGCTGAACTAACTATAACGGGGGAATTTCAATGGTTTTTTACGAGTGAAATGTCCAGCTAACTATAACATGTGTGAAACCTATGGTTTTTTCAGTGAATTTGCAAGGTTTTTTAAATGCTAATTCCTAACTATAACGTGTGTGAAACCTATGGTTTTTTAAGTGAATATATATATATATATATATATATATAATTAATTTACTAGCTTGTAATTTGGTTATCCAATTCCTGGACTTCATTGGATAGCTTGATAACGGATCTCCTATGTCCAACCCCTCATCGTCACAAAACAAGGTCTGTCGGAGTACCAAGTGAGTCTCAGAAAAAGATAGTGCTAAGAACCTACATCTAATGACTAAAGAGCCCAGTAACGCTGGAACACTAGTGTGATTCATTACTTCGGTTCTCGTGCCCTGGTAATTTAATTGACGTGTGAGGCAACGACTATATACATCTACAGCAATATGTTGAAATCCTGTTTTCTCCCAATAGTACTGAAACATCCTAACCAGACTATGTTTTCCAGGATGAGTCTCAATATGCAAACATTTACACATGGGCTGTAACATTGAGCCTGGCAGGACATATTTCTGTTCTGAATTTACATACAAATCCTGATAATTCATTTTACTCCCTAACTTTTATCATTTTCATGAACATCCTCCTCTTAGTTTATTCAAATATGTCTGTATCAAATCCACAAATAAATAATTACATAATTTGAATTCTGTACAGTTTCATTTGTGAAATCACCATTTTTCTTTTCTTGAACAATCGACTCTTCTTGAAGGGAATCATATCTAAACATTTGATACGCATATCTATTTCCCAGGGTGACCATGTTCTTGCCAGCCTTATCAGCTATGCACTTAACCATGGCCACTTCTTTTGCTTTCTGAATCACATCCAACAAATCCAAAATATACATGCTAGTTTTGATTAGGGCACCTGAATGTGACATAAATCCCCTTTGTGATCACAGCTTCCCACAATCATAAACAAAACCACACAGGCTATCTGTAGTGATTGTTACACTCAAATCTTCTGACAAGCAGCAAGCTCTCGTTAAGGCAAACTATTTTGCTACTTGTACTGATGTCACATTTGGTAAGGAGGATGCTTCAAGTGTCTCTGTGACAGTAAACTGCATAAGCAGCCTTCAATCTGCCATATTTGTCTCTTAAACAAGAATGATCAACAAATAATATCAGATCTGCAGATCCAGAGTATCTTCCTTAATGTTTGGTCTTGGTTTTGTGCATAATTCGGTCATCTCTATGCAGTCGTGCTCCCCTTCACAATCCATTTAATATTCCCTGTATCCACAAACCTTGTCTGAAATCAGAAGCAATTTCAGAAGCAGTGTTGCTAAATTTTTCAGACATTACATCTTCAAATGGAAATGTTCTCTGCTGCAAGAGTCATTTGCTTGTGTCAATCTACCATTCACTATGTGCTGTGTTATTGTCTTTGTCAAAAAGATCCCAACTGAATGAGGAATAGACAATTAAAGTATGATCCATCACAATTCCTTTACATTGCTCAATTCACAAACAAAGTGTGGCAACCAATTTCAAACACCCTGAAAGACCTGAAAGGTACCCCACTGGGTGTACAAGTCTTCCATGTTTCAGAGTGAGAATTGAAAAAATAAATCCATCTTTCTGATAATAAATGTTTTAAAAAATCATATTGTAATCAGGCATCCAAGTGCAGGCGCATGACACAAACACTCTTTCAAGTTCTTAATAGCATCAAGACACCTATCATCAAATAGTACCGGATCCTGTACATCATTACATGTCAACCTTACTATAGGTTTGGCAATCAATGAAAAGTTTGGAATCTATTGACAACAGTGCCCAACAATTCCAAGAAACATCCAAAGCTCCCTCCGGTTTGTTGGCGCGCTCAATTTCAGAATTGCAGAAATACATTCTGGAGAGACTTTCCTGATACCCTTTTCAATATGGTTTTGAAGATAAAATTACTTTCTTCTCACAGTACTGCATTTTAGACAAGGAGACTTTATGCACATTTTCAGCTTCCTTGATTTAACATTGTGATTGCATCCAGTTTACGGAACTCCTTCATCTTAGATGCTAATAACGTATCATCTATATATTGAACTAGAACTTAGTTACATGGCAATTTCAGAATTTCTAAATCTTTCTGAGGACTCTGAGTATTCCCTTGTGTGATTCTATACCACACAAGAACTTTATTAAAAAATGCTAATTCAAAGAGAAACTGTGAATTCTTGTGAAATGGAATTGAGAAGTACATTTGCCATACATCAGTGACTGTATACAATTCTGCTTCTGATGGATTTTGAAATAATCATACTGCTGGATTTGGTACCACCGGACAACAAGATTCAACTATTTTATTTATAGGCAGTCCTGCAGGACCCTTTATTTGCCATTCGGATTTTTAATTTACATCCCTGGAGAATTGCAAGGACTACCAAGCACTTGTTGGAGAATTCCCTGCTCAATTCTTTTTTTCAATAATTGGTTTAATTTCTTCCTCAACCTCTTTTGTAAGTCTATGCTGTCTATTTCTTGTCAGTAAAATCCCATACTTTGAGAGTGTGCTTTAAATCCAGAGGCTGGTCATCTTTTGTTAAGAATGGGTACAACTCAACTCTAGTGTCTTCTAATTTAATTCTAAATATTGAATCCTTAACTTGCGTTTCAATCGCTACAACATCCAGTGTAGGAGACGTGTTTGGTGTCAAACACCTTGGAATAATACCTCCACACCAGTAGCTGGTGTGGAGGTATGATTCCACCCTACTAGAGGGAGAACCATGACTTCACCGGTACACCGGGTACCAGCTTCACAGACCCTGGCATCACAAAATGGATGCTACCAGCCACAGACACAAGTCTGCCCTCCTGCTGCTTGATAAAACTCCTGCAGGGGAGGCCTAGACAATAGGTTTCCTGTCACAGGGAGGTGTAACCACCTCCCAGACAGGCTTAGTGTATTGGGGCTGGGTGGGTGCACTCTAAGAGTGCTTTGATGTCTGCACTGGGGACACATTTGGTGTCCCTGTGCATAGTCCAGCTCAAACCGGTTGCAGGGGCACTCAGCCCCTGCTCTGCCACGAAACTGGACAAAGGACATGGGTGTAGCCACCCCTCTGTCCTGACCCTCCCATAGGTCCCCAGAGTTTGTCCCACCCCTACCTTGGGTATAAAGTAGGAACCCCTGACTACAGGACTTTAGATTTACCTGGACGAAACTCTGCTACAGAATACCAGAACTTCTACTATCTACACGACGTTGGATGACCGAAGAATCTCCCTTGGAGTGAAGGAGTTACTCCCCTGCAAGGCAGGCACCAAAGACGCATCTGTCCGGTTTGCATCGACGCGGCTCCCGAAGGACACAGACAATTTTGCAACATAGGAGGTGGGTTTCCAAGCTTTACAGAGGCTGATCCAAAGCCCTCGTTGGGAGCGTGCAACTCGAACCCCTGGACACCGCGACCATTTGCAGCAGCATATGCTTCTTGGCAATCCCTGAGGCTGTGCTTTGGGCTATTTGCAGTCCAGACCCCGATCAGTGATTCCACCGAAGATTGCTGGCCTACACTCCTCGAGTGACCCGTGGGCTGGTATCTAGTGATTCCTCTCAAGGTCCCTTCGCGATCCCTTGTCTGTCGACTTGTGGGTCCCTGAGAAGGGTACTTTGATTTTTAATGGGCTTACCTGGTTGCTCCAGACGTGCCCCGACTCGCTTGGGGAGTCCACATGACCTTGCTGGTCCACACCGAAGCCATTTTTCTCTCCCCACGTGGGCTGCCGTTGCCAAGGCTTGTTGGTCTCCAATCTGGAAACTGACCCCCCCAGCACTCAACATCCTTTGTGGGACAGCTCACCTGCGGACTGTGGTTGTCGCTGACGTCTCTAGGTCCCCATTGCAGTGGAGTCAAGCTGCACCTCTTTGCACCTGAAACACCCGACATCGGTGGGCATTCGTCTATCGTGCCCCTGGTCACTGGCAAGTGACCCAGACTCTGTCCCCTCTGCTTTCAGGTTGTTCACATCTTTGATCCAGGCTTGGATCACACCGGACACTTATCCTTTCCACGGCAGCAGCACTTTACAGCACATCGCCATTGAACTCAACGACGATTCCCGACACCATTTGATACCTATGCACCCGGCTATCCTGGGTGAGGTAACACGAGAACTCTGGTGCTCCCGTGGGTGCTGGCCCTACAACCCTCTATGTCTGAAAGGGTTTGCTCAAAGTCCTCTCCTAAGTGTCCTAATTCCAACCGCGACTTTCCCATTGAATTGTATGGGGCTCGCAACTGTGTTCTCACAATGCACACGTCCCCCGTGGCTCCCCTGTGTCACTGCCTTGGGTGGTTCCTTGGGGTCCCAGCGATTCTAAATGCTCTAGGCAATGTGTCTAGTCAAGTTGTGGTTCTTATACCACTTTCTTAATACATGCTTTGGTCTCCCCCTGGGGCCCATTGTATATTGTGCTATTTACTGTCGTTTAATAACTGTATTATTGTGTGCCTAGCTCTCTAACTTCATAAAGGGGTTAGTAGAGAGTGTTTAGTGATTAATACATATATTTTATATATATACCTTGTGTGGTTCTCCTTTCATTTAGTTATTCAGGAGGTTATAATCTAGTAAACCAAGCTGCTTTACACTCCTTCAAGACTTAGCCTGAAGGCTGCTCTTCATAGCTACCACTTTGATAGCTTTCAATAAAGGTTGTCTTAAACCTAATCATCAATAAGGGTTGTTTGGACTGGTGCAAGGTGCCCACTATAACTAGTGGACAGCATATACCAGGCCAAATTCTCACATCCAGTGTGCGATATATCATACAATTCATTTTACAAAGAAGGTTTCCTACAAGTAAATTCACAGGACTCGAATTGTATAATATAAACTTATGTTTATTCTTTAGCTATACTATTTTTTCTTGGACATCTGCTATAGCATGATTCACAATGTGTTTATTGCTGATCTCTACAACTTGGACTTCTTTTTCTGAGAGGGATGGTTTTGAACTTCCACAGAACAGACTTTAGAATGGTATCAATCAGAAATGAAATGGAATGATATCAATCAGAAATTAAATGGGTTGGCCATTGACTTCTCCATCAATATATGGGCCGCTCTGGTCTGCACCAAGCAAGCAATCCTCCTCCCCCTCATGTGCTTTGATTGTGAACTACTCCTTGCCTCTCATCATTCAAAATCATAATATTTTGTTGGTACCCCGCATTATATGGCATTTTATTTATTGTATTTTGTTTCATTATCAGAGCTGTTGGCATAGACATTCAAAATGATTTTAGATTCTACATATTCTTTTTTATACTCTGCATATTCAACATTATATTGCCTCTCTGGTTTTGCTGGATATGTTCTGAAGTTGCCTGAATCGTGTTAGGATTTGTAGACCTCCTGTGTTCCAATCCCTAATCTTCTCTGAATAATTACATGCTGTAATTTTTTTCTACATTTGCATTCATCCCATCACCTCTACCTTGCATTCCTTGATTCATCCCATCCTGTACGAAATTAATATTTGAACCCATTTGAATCTGCGATCTCTTCTCAAACTGTTTTGCTTGAGTTATCATCATCATCTCTTTTCGCTACTTTTACCTTGTTTCAAAATAGTCACTACTATTTTTTGCCAACATCAAGATCTCACCAATGCTCTTCATTTGCCAACTGAATTTACTTTGTTGAATATGGTTACTAATCTCTGACCTCAATCCTGTTACAAAAGGATAAACAAAACCACTATCTCCAGCCTTTTCTGCCTGTTGGACTCTGCGATATTTCTTCAAAACATGGATCAACCTCTCATAATAGTAATCCACTGATTCTTTAGGTTTCTTTGTCATTCTCAAAATCTTTTCCCAATTTATACCTTTTTCAGGAACTTTCTTTTTCAAATGCTGAATTACAGCTTTGTATTTGTCTTCTATTGCTGTTGTATTATTAGGACCAAGCCTAGCTGTTTTTTGTATCGGCCATCCAGTGATAACTTTGCACTCTAACAAGAAATCTCGAGGTACAACAATCTCATACAACGTATTTAAGTCAGTCCATAACATTGGAGAAATGTGTGTCAACTGATGTATCTCCTCATACCACTTTGTAGGGTCCTCTCACAATTTCGGAAGGTTATGTGTAAAAGCATACAAATCAGTGCTCATCCAAGGATCATGCACCAGAGTCCCTCAATGTGCTTCTCTTAAAGAGAATTCTCCTACTGAGGTTGTCCCTACTTCTGAATCATTTGCAATATTCCTTGTTTTTCCTTCAGTCCCTCGCGTTTACTTTTTATTTACTGGCCCTTTCTTCCGTTTTTCTCAATATCTCTATAAATTATTTCAGTCACTTGTTTCCTCAATTAAATTTTGCATATAAGCTCATAAAGTAATCAACCCTATTTCTTTAATCTCATCATGAGTTAAATCCATTTCATTATTTCATTTAAAATTTTAATTTATCTGATGACAACTTCTACCTCATGTTGGTACACGCACCTATTTAATTTCTGTGTCGCACCCCATCAGGAGCAGTCTCCCTACCCATCCTTGGTGCTCCCTGCTTGATCCGTTCACTTTCGTTAGGTGACATAGCAGAGTGCAGCAAGCAAGAGCAAAGCATTTCTCTTAAGGATGACATACTAGTGTCTTGGTTTCAAGCTTTTCTCTTTCTCTCATTCATTGATCTCAGCTTCCTCCTCCCACAACTCAATCTACCAGTTGGGGAAATTCATCCGCAGATTTTAAAGAAAAGAAGCACATATGCAGTGCCTAAAATTATCACTAACAGAGGTGTTAGTCGCAATTTTAATATTCCCCCTCCTACGCTGCCTAGCCATTCTCTTGGCAGACAACTTTGCAATGGAGCTACGTACAGAACCTCCTCCTTCTTAGGCAGGAGTTTCTTCCAATTCATACGGCTCATTGGTAATGTTAGTGATAATAGTGATATACCTTTGAAACTCTTTATCTATTTTAGGAATCTACATGCAGCACTCCCTTGCATGGGTTACTTTGCAAACATCGCCTTCCTTGGCTAAAAGCATATCAGGCACAAGTCGATTTTGCCACTTTTGCCCATTCAAAGCAGGTTGTTGTCAATTACTGTTAGGGCACCTGCTCTATTTGTTTTCAGTCAGTCTAGTAAAGTGGACAATTTTCAAATTTTGACTTCGTTAAGAGCAACTCCTACTGAAGGAATTAATGCACCAAAAGTGTTGCTCATTGTGTGCTAAAACTATGATTACTTTGGCAAAACTAAGGCAGAATAGAAACTTCCTCCCCAATAGGGCAGCAGCTAAAAATAAGCCGATTTACCACACACATAGCATATATTCCCTTAATACTTGCTTCTATCTCAGCAAAGGTTCTATTTGCAACTAAAGAGCTACGGTCATATTCGCACCACCCCACACCCTCCACTGTCTGAATTCCTTCTTGTCGCAAAATATACATAATGTCCTTCTTTTCTCCATGTCTAAACTCAACTTTGGGTAGACATTCTTCTTTTCTGCTTCTATCCTCCAATCACTCTCTCTTGCCTTATCTCCCTCACTTACCTTCTCATTCTCCTTTCTAATCCTGTCATTCAATTCATCTACAAATATCCTCTCACCTGGGCTGATATGGCAGGTTAGTTCATGCGCATCAGAGTTAGTGAGGCTGGCATTGGTTGGAGATATTTTTGAATTTTATTATATACCCATGTCTATTCATTCACTAGTAAGCTTTGCCATGCTTTTGGTTCGCAGAAATAGGCTAGAGTCTTTGTTAAAAACTCCTTCTTTTAAGGGGTATTCATAGTCTCAATAAAACAACTTTATTCAACTTTGGTTATAGAATACATTCACAAATACATTGCAGTAATAAAGGGACAAGAGAAAATACGCAGAGCCCATGACTGCAGATGCTGGAAGATAGGGACTCTCAACACAATCGTGAATATTCAATCAATCAATTAGTCATTATTTATATAGCGCAGCTTATTACCCGTGAGGATATCCATTAGTTTAGTGTATTCAGGCAGCATTTGAAAGTAAACATTATAACTAAACACACTCTAAGTATGGAGAAAATGAGAGAACCTTCTCTTTTGGGGTCTCGAATGAGCAGCAATAATATTGCTGATGCTTCTGGTGGGTAACTAAAAAGGAATATCTGGTCAATCCCCAGTGTAGCGCATATCAACTGTATCACTTGATTCTTTCAGTGACTTCCTTGATCTGGTTCGAGATGGAATGGCATGCTGAATCGAGGGATTAACACCCTCAACAGTAGCTTGGCATCTGTCAGACTGTCACATCTCCTGGTGGGGTATGCCTCCACCCAGCAATAGAACAAACAAACAATGACTAAAACACACCTCAAGTGATTGCAGCGAGGCATTCAATGAAGTCAACTTGAAGTCAATTGAAAGGCATATCAGATGTGCCCATGTAACTCATGGTCACCATGACCCTTTCGCCAATATTTTGTTTCTGGCACACTGCACATCTCTGACATAAACTTTCAGCCATGTTTAGAAAACGAGGGTTATACCAATAATGCGTGAACATCAACACCATTCCATCTCTCACTATGTGAGTTGGAACATGCATGTGTCTCACCATTGCAGGCAACAGGGAGTCAGGTAAATCAGGCTTACCGTCACTTGGCACCCATAGACCAGTAGCACCCTTTGAACATCCTGCTTTTTCCAAATTTTCCTACTCTGTTTATGGAGCCCCTTGTTGCAATTCCCTCGACTTATTTAAAGTCTGATCAGTGTTCAGTATCTTGTTTGAACAGTTTCTCCCTCATTGCATGCTTTGCCAAAGGGAAATGTGCTGGTCGCAAGTGCATAATAGAGTGCCATGTCATGCTCGCATCTGTTGCCTCGGATGACAAAGTCATCACCGCTCTTGTGGGAGGCACACTTCACAACTACAATTTGTCGGGGCAATTGCAAGGCATTTAAGATTCAGATATACATGCCATTCTGAATAGACAATCCAGACGAGGTCTAGAAACTACTCTGGGACTACAATTGGCCAAAGTTGTGCACAACTCCAAACCCATACTGGTGTTTGGTGTAAATGGTGACTCTTAATTCATCAGAGGTACAACAAGATTTTGTGATGGAAGTTTCGTCCCTCACAAAATTAAGACCATCTATGAAAACTATGACGATAACAACCCCCATAAGGAACTCTCTCTCACCACTCCCAGCCGGACACAGCCTACATTAGACAGCTGGACCACCCTCAGCATCAAAGACACTCTGAGGATAAAGAAGACCACCCACTCCGGGGCCCCCACGGATCCCTGCCCCCACCACATCTACTGCAAAGCCGCAGAGATCATCGCCCCAAACCTTCAACATATCATCAACCGCTCCTTCGAGACTGCCTCCTTCCCCGACGACTGGAAACACACCAAGATCAACCATCTACTGAAAAAACCTTCAGTGGACCCCACCGACCTCAAGAATTTCAGACCAAACTCCCTACTCTGTTATCCGGCCAAAGTCATGGAAAAAGCTGTCAACGGCCAACTCGCCGCCTTCATCGAAGAAAACAGCATCTTTGACTCCTCCCAATCAGGCTTCAGGAAGAACCACAGCACCGAAACCACACTCCTCTCAGCAATAGACAACATTCGTGCCCTCCTGGACAGAGGAGAGACTGTGGCCCTCATCCTCCTAGACCTCTTCGCGGCATTCAACACTATCTGTCACCGCAACCTAGCCCGCAGACTCCACGATGCGGGAATCCGGCACACAGCCCTCGACTGGATCCTCTCTTTCCTCTCCGGCAGAACGCAACGAGTCAGACTCCTTCCATTTCTCTCAGAACCGACTCCTACCACCTGCGGAGTTTCACAAGGATCCTCCATCAGCCTGACCCTGTTTAACATCTACATGGACCCGCTCACATCCATTGTCAGAGCTCACAGCCTCAACATCACATGGTACGCAAACGACACCTAACTCATCATCTAACTATCCAAAGAACCCAACATCACCAACCACAACTTTTAAGACGGAATGGAAGCTGTCACCAGATGGATGAAGAACAGCTGCCTTCAACTCAACATGGACAAAACCGAGGTACTGATCATGGCCCCTACGGACCCTATATTGGCTCCCCATCAAGAAGAGAATCACTTTCAAGCTTCACAACCACGCACACAAGGCCCTCCACAACACCCGACCCACCAACCTGAACCACTGCCTCGTGTTCCATGCTCCCCAGGGTTCTCCCCGCTTGGCCCAGCTCTCCATCGCAACGGTACATCGGATCAAGAATAGCAGAACAAAAGGGCGCTCATTCTCCCGCCTCGTGGCCAAGGCATGGAACTCCCTCCCACTCCTCCTCTGACAGACCTCATCGCTCCCTAAGTTCCTAAAGGACCTCAAGACCTGTCTCTTTGATGGAACTCAGTGACCATCCAGGATCTGTGGACCCCTCCCCCCCCTTCCCTCAGTGCTTTGAGACCCGTTCCGGGTGAGTAGCTCGCGCTCTAGAAACCCCTGATTGATTTATTGATAGTAAGGGCAATCAATTTGACTACTTGGGACAAGGTTACATGGCACAAGTGGAATGCTTCCACAACATCAATCAATGTGCAAACAGAATAACCTGCTTTTAAGATACCACTCTGTCTCTTAAGCATGAGCCATCAACAAACAGAGTCTTATCTGACTCAGAAGCACAAAGAGCACATCCAGTATCTTCGGTTATGGTTTTGTGTGTAACTCGGTTACATCCATCCAATTGTCATAATACTTTCAAACATCATCTTCATCGGAGTGGGCAACAAGGTAGCAGGATTGAAAATATAGCAACATCATAAGAACATATTTTTTGCAGCTAAGATGATTCTCTCGTAGCGGGTTAGTCGGCTATTTGTGAGATTCTGCGTACCTTTACAAGTTAGGAGAATTTCAATGGAGCGTGGTACCATGACAATGACCCATCACAGTGCCCCAGTTTGTTGGATACTTAGCTAACCACTGCATCCACTTTGAGACAGCTATTTAAAACTGCAGTGACTGGATCAAAAGTTGCCGACAGGTGGGGGTGTGGACTAGCAGAAGATAGCGTACGCCTCTTACTTCGGATCTCCGCCGTCCGTGCCCTTTGTAGTCCCTCATCCTGGTATAGACCCTGGTCCCCACACAAAGTGATTGCTGAAAGTGTCTCTCGGGGATCACCCCGATGGGGGAAGACATGTCGCCGGGTGATCACTGGGCCCAAGGATGGTTACCACTGTTGGCAGGAGAGGCTGTGAGGAGTCGGCTGTGTTTGCCACGCTGGGTAGCTTGCGGCCCCTCAGGCCTCGTGGGGGGCCACCATTATGCCGGGCAGCCAGAAGGAGAGTGGGATTGACCGCCTGAATGACGTTGTGGCTGATTGGAGCCTTGGGCCGGCATGAGATTGTGGAGGCCCCTCTAAATGCTGGACATTGGAGATTATGCCTGCTGGACTGGTGCGGGGTGGTGGAGTGGGAATGATCAAGTGGTGCATCTCCTTTCCTTCCCGGCTGCATAGGGTCATATACCTGAGCTCTTTCTGGAGCAGTGGCTCAACGCTAACATGTATGATAGCAACCCCTCTGCTCTATTCTCCACAGAACAGGCTCATCAGGTGCCAGGATAGCCCCTGCCCCCGGAGTCCCGCCACGCTTGATGGTAGCCAGACTGTTTAATTTTTGTGTCCACAACTGGATACTTCAGACTGCTAGAGCCCATGGTCCCTGGCTCATGGAAGGTAGTACAGTCCATCTTTTCCCTGACTTCACCTTCCAGGTGCAAAAACATAGGATCTCCTTTTTGGAATTGAAAGCAACACTCAGACAATGAGGTCTTAAATACGCACTCCTTTACCTGTCAAAACTGCAATTCATCAAGTATGACAAAGTGCACTTCTTTGGCTCTCCAGAGAAAGCATGGCACTGGTTGGAGCATGAGGGAGTGCCGAGGCATAGGGATAACAACCAGCAGCAGCCAGGCAGGAGGAGACGTTGGAGATTTTTTCATGGAGCAGCGCTAGTGACAGCTGCCCAACATCATCAAAGGCAAAATCGGAGAGGGCCAAAGTAGTGGAGGCACTGCAGACTCTACGTGCAACCCGAGGCTCAAAGGAGATGCCTGCCCTGGGGTTCACCCAAAAGGCCTCTGAGTTGGGGGAAGGAATCAGCCTCGGATCCACTTGGACAGGGGTGGAGGTGACCCCCATTACTGCTAAGGAACTGATATGATGGAGGAGGACACGTTCTGCTGGCCGATCAACCCCATGGGTTGGGGGGAACAATGCCAGACACTGAGCCTATGAATGGGTGAGGGAGAGCCGGTAATGCACAAATCTGCCTGACCTGGAGCAGGCACGGGCCGGTAGGTATATTTGTTACTGGCCTTCCCTAGTGGGTCAGTTCAGAGGGAGAGATATTGCTTACAGATCCCCTGCAGGGGTCTGGAACTCTGTATTCTTTAGTTGTTATTTTGCTTGTTGTTGGAGGAGTGGGTGACAGACTTTTCCTATGTTGAGGACAAGCAGGCTTTGCTCTGTATTGGGTAATGTGGAGAGTAAATTGGAAGTTGGGTGTTGTTTGGTTCACAGAGCAGGCACGTGGGAGATGGGGGAGCCGCACGCCTGTCTGTGGTGGGAGGCGTCTTCTGATGCATAATGGAGACAGGGCAGCCCACATCAAACTGCTATCCTGGATTGCTAATGTTTTAGGTAACAAGATAAAACAATTTATCCAGCGTGTCGCTCCAGATGTTGTCTTCCTACAGGAGACTCATCTCGTGGGTAGAGAGTGCCAGTTTTTAGGTAGGGGCAGATACGAATCACTGGGACATGCTGCGTTCTCCTAAGGGTCCAGGGTGTCACAATTCTAGCAAAACAAAATATCCCATTTAGGGTCAAGAGACAGTGGTTAGACACCGACGGCATGGTGATTGGAATATAGGGGGCCCTGGTACACCAAGCCTTCACGCTAATTAATGTATATGCTCCTCCCCACTTGCATAAGAATGCGATGGGAAGAGTAGGGTCGTTACTACTGGGAGCCAGAGGGGACAAGAATGACGCCCTTATGCAGTCACCATGCAGTAAAGTATAACCAGACAGGTCAAGGTTGGGAGCGATGGAAGTAGACCGTGCCGCTCCATAAGGGCCTGGTAGACATTTGGTGATTGAAGCACCCGAAGGAAGTGGCATTTTCATTCTACTCTGGGACCCATAGATCATTCTCTCAACTGGATTAACAATAGAGGCTGTGGAATATCAAGCATGGGAGATTTGGATCATTCCCCACTGTTTGTGACCTTGGTGGGAGAGACAAGACAGGGAACCCTACAGTGGTGCTACAATGCTTGGGAACTACATGACCCTGACACAATGACACAGGTGAGGACCGACTCTTCGATCTATTTTGAGGACAATAAGGATACAGTGGACTCTTGGATTAGTGTGAGAAGCATAAACGGCAGTATAAGACATATAAGGATACATATAACTCCCTGCAATAGCGTAGGAAGCATGTATGGCAGCCATGGAAGATAGGAATGAGAAAGAGTAGTGCACTCCAAAGTGATCATGGTGGTGTGAATAAGATTGGTAAGGTCGGTGGTGCAATCAGGTAAATCCTCCTGAGTAAGGATGGTAAATATGTGAATGCACGCTCCTGTTTGAGGAGTGTGTCTCCCTTTTGCACTCGTGGTTAATGTTCAATCGTTAGTCATATTGCAATAAACTTTCTTCTCATTGAAATTTCAAAGAAGTCTTTCTTTATTTCTCTTACTATTGGCCCCTGACGAAGTGCTCAACAGCCCGAAATGCATTGGGCGACTTGAATGATTGTTTAATTTAAGTGTACACATGAGATTTACATATGTAACTACGTCATTGAAACAAAGGCTATCTTGAAGAGAAATAAAGAAAGACTTCTTTGAAATTTCAATGAGAAGAAAGTTTATTGCAATATGACTAATGATTGAACATTAACCACGAGTGCAAAAGGGAGACACACTCCTCAAACAGGAGTGTGCATTCACGGAGTCATGGAAGATAGACTGCAATCCCTGATTGCCTGGAAAAAGCAAATTCAGCGGGCCCCGCTTCAGGACCTAAAGTGTCAGGTTTTGGCCCTGGAGTGCTGACTGGATCGGCGACTGGACTAGCGGACTCCTCAACTCCTACATCTGGCTAGGGCTGAATACAAAGCTGCAGCAGAAGGGGCTGCCCATCAACAATACCTCATGAGACAGAGAAAACTATACGAAGTGGAGGACAAAGCAGGGTGGCTACTGGTGTGGCTGAGCCGTAGGGAGCAGAAGGCCTTATGGGTGGGCGAGATCACTACAGGTGATGGGGTAAAGACAACAGGCAGGCATTTGCCCAGTACTCTCACTGTCTATAGGCCCCAAGACCGCTGAGGACTGAGATGGATATAACCTGATTCATAGCCTCCCTGGATCTCCCCGGCCTATGGAGAGGGACAATCGACTAGCTGAGGGGTGATGTCATTGTGCGGGAGCTTTCTGAGGTGCTCATGATTATGGGTCCTAATGGATTCACAGTTGAATTCTTTGAGAGACAGGGGAGCTTGGTGGGACCACACCTCCTGGTAATTGTAACGCTACACGCACTTATATATTGTGAGATAGTATACTGACCATTGACTCCAATTTGCTTTAACTACATGTGTACAGTTTCATCTTGTGTCTGTCTGACCATGCCTTACCACTGCGAACGCAGGCAGGCCTAGTATACTTGTGCACACAGATTGTTTATGTTTCTCACTTCATCGAGCGAGAGAGAGTTAAGCTGCTTGAACATAGAGTGTGGGATGCATACAGTGTTCAAGGATGAGAATGTAAAGAATTTTGGCTCAGCTCTCATTGGAGTCTGGCCAGCTCTGTTGAGTGGCCTCGGCGAAGAGAAGTGTAGTCAGCACCTACAGCACAGATAAAGGGAGGGGGAGCTTCTAGAAATCTCTCTCTGTGTAAGTAAAGAATATAGAGGTCGGACACGCTGCCCAGTTCCTTTTGTGCTGGGTTGAGATCTCCTGCCTGAGATTGTCAACAGGTTTCCCAGTCGTGCTGACAAGAATGATGCTAAACAGTCGGTGAAGTATTCCAAGTTCAAATTACTTATTCTTGTGCCCATACAGTTACCTTCCTATACATTAATTCTTGTGTATTATTGCCATTTGATATATGAGAACTTGCTGCAATAATTATTCCTCTTCACTTGATAAATGAGTGTTGAGTTTTGTTCACATTGCATTTTGCTATTCTAAAGTGTGTAGAGTCCTATTTTGAAGAGTGTTCATGTTGTGTCCTGGTATTTTAAATTCTTGCCCAGGTGTTCTAAAGACAAAGCAAGACAGCAATGTACAAGGACTCCAGTGAGAGAGCATTGCCCCTCCTTGACCTCCAACATGCAGTAATTGTAGTTATATATAAAGGGGCAAACCCGGGTATGACTGTGGTTCGTATCGTTCAATGTCTCTCCTAAATATGGAGACTAAATTACTGGCAACAATCCTGGCTTGCAGACTAACAGGAGTGATTACCTCACTGATATATAGAGATCAGACAGGCTTTAAGCCTGTCTGATCGATGAGACATCATCTCCAGTGTCTACACCACTGGCTAGATGAGGGGCGAGATGCCCCTGCCCACTGGCACTTCTATCCACAGATGCAGAGAGAGTGTTTGATTCAATTCCTTGGCTCTACCTTTTTGTGGTCCTGAGACGATTTGGCTTTGGCCCCAATTTTGCTTTTGAGTAACTTTGCTATATACTGACCCGACAGGGGCAGTCTGCTTGAATGGGGTTATCTCAGATCCGTTCCCTTTAGGCTAAGCTAGACAGAGGTGCCCACTTTCGCTCTTACTGTTTGCCCTTTGTATGAAACCCCTAGCAGGCATAATCAGGGAATCCGTCAGGAGGCGGGGGCACCACAGTGGCAAAAGGAGAAAATCTCCCTATATGTGGATGATGTCCTATTATACATTACTGACCCTGCTTCAAACCTAAGACCCCTCCTTGAGATGGTGGAAGTCTTTGAGGAATACTCTGGTTACAAGGTGAACTGGGGCAAATCAACACTTTATACAGTGGGGCAATGGGGCCAGAGGATATGGGTCCCTGAATCAATTGATGGCTCCACAGAGGGTTTAAGACATCTAGGCATCTCAGTGGTGCAGAATCCGGAGGCTTTCCGGGAGCGAAACCTTGAACTGCAAATGGTAGCTTACAGTGGGAGGTGGCCAGATGAAGAAAGTTGCCTTTGAAGATTCTAGGTAGGGAGGCCATCCTCAAAATGATTACCCTCCCAAGATAATATATGTGATGCAAGTAACCTCTTCCTGATTCCGGAATCCTTTTTTTCTCGGTTGGACAGGAAGATACAGCAGTTAATGTGGGATGGGGAACCTCACAGTACTGCGTTGGGGATGGTATGTAAGTCAGTCAACAATAGTGGGATTGTCTTCCCCCACTTTAGGGTATACTATTGGGTCTCCCTACTCCAAGTAATAAATGATTATACTAATGCCCCAAGAGATGACCCCACAGTGTGCATGTAGAGATGTTCCAGGGAGCACCCCTCTTGTAAACAGCTCTTTTACAGCGCAAAGGCATATCTGAGATATGGGGCCTGTCCCAAACAGTTCAGTTTGCCTGGGACAGGACTAAGGCCCATGTGGAATGGAGGGGAAGTGTGACCTGGGCTACTCCTTTGTTGGCCGTGTAATGCTCCGGGAGATTGGGAAGCTCCATAGCATTGCCCATTGGGCATCTCCACCCTTGGAGAAATGACTGAGGAAGGGACTGTGAAAACCTTTTTGCATCTCTGAAAGGAATATGACCTGGCAGCCACACAGTACTACAAATACGCCCAACTCAGGCCCGCCCTGTGGAAGGAAGAAATGGACTGGTCAGACCTCCTAGACATATCCCTCTGGATAGTCATTTACTTGATGGCCCGCTGGGGTTGGGAGTGGTCTTAGACACCTATGAAATGTTCATTAACAATATCCCATACAGTCTCGGGACCTTAGGAACTGCTGGGAGTGTGACATGGGTGGTGATGGAGCAGGTAGTGCAAAATTTTGTATACCTCCTCTATTTTGCATGAAAGTATTAACTGAATAACCTACTTATTATAATTTACTAATCGTGTGCGGTGATATATTAAGATTAACCAACCTGCATACATGAATTACACGTGGGAACTTGCTATTTGCATGGCAAAATAACTAATAACTAAAATACGTACGCATATTAACAGTAGTATATGTGATAATTAGATATTGCATGATTTATGTTGCTTTTGTGACGTTTGCACCTTCGTGGAGAACCGTAAAGGTGAATATACTGCTTTAAATGTCGCTATAAGCTAGGAAAATACTAAAACAAAAAGGGATTAGTGAGGGTATAACATTAGAAGCATCATTTCTTTGTATTAATTACTCTTTGTTTGTTTCGCTTAAGTAAACATCTTGGCCTAACAAAAGATGGCGGCAGAGTACGGATTCAGAAGTGGCCACCGTCTCGTGCTGCGCGAAGCCTAGTGCGCAGACTCGGATGGTACCGTGAATTCCCTAACGACCTCTGTACACGCCGTTCCTGTCAAGGATAGGTTACTGGGGCACTGCCAAAGACCCCAGAAGACAAGAACTGTTATAAATGAACAATGAATGAATTTTAAAATTGCAACATTCGGAAATTTGCTCATAGCCGGAGAACTCATCAGCAAAAACCTTGTGAAACCAGACAATACAAAATCGGACGATTTCACTTGGCCAATCATCTCTCTTCTCCGCCCAAAAATGTTTCATGTTATCCCGAAATTTATTATAAAAGAGTAGTAGAATAGGGAGGTGGGTGCTCGCTACGCTATTCGAGACCTTTCGATGACGGATGCTGGCACGATTTCTGGTCCTTTGATGACTGTAACGTGCTGAGCAAAGGACTTTCGGACTCTGAGATCTTACCTGATCCTTGGACAATTTAAAGACAAAAATTCGGTTATGCTGAGCCAATGAATTAGAGAAAACCCAGATAGCTAGAATAGGTCAATATGGTGTTCTGTGATTTAATTAAATTGATCTAGAAATTCTAAAATTTGAAGAGACAAATGCTAATTTAATGAAAATTTAGATAAACAATTATTGATTAACTGAAAACATGAGTTTGTGGTTCTTTTAAAAGAGAATAGAGGATTTTGAGTCTTAAATGTGTTTTAGCTAGTTCTAAAATCACCATCAACCAATCCAACTATTTGGTCCAATCGACCAAGTGGGCGGAGTGCCTTGATGTTTAGGATTAGGAATCTATAGGTAGCGAAGGTTAATGTATATGATGTAAGATAACTTTTCTTTCCCTATAGGTTATAAGGTACTCCCACCCACATGTCTGGTGCATCATTCCCCGTCCTGTGTGCAGACCTGTGAATGAGAGAAATGTGTGAGTGTTGGTGTTATGGGCCCCACCAATGAATGCATGTGTGAATGAGTTAGCGTGACGGCGGGTCTGCGACGCAGGAAGGACAATTGTGTTCTCACCTTTTACCCGAGTTGTTGTTTGCGCTGGATCAGTTTTTCCTGGTAGCAGAGTTATAGTTTTATTGCATTGGTTGGGTGATTATTGCTTGTAAATTGCTTATAGATTATTGATTATTGACTGTAGATAAGTATAGGCTTATGTATTAACACTCTATGTTGAGTCACGTCGTGTTCCATGTTGTATGACGACTTCTGGGATGTAGGAAGTCGGAAGTTTGTAATGATTCCGTAGTAGAGCAGAGGTAAGCGCAGTTCTCGGGAAAGACCGAATTGTTGTTGTTGCCCTGTAAGTACACGGGGAAAACATGTGACGATGGAAGTTGCACGACGCATTGTCCGGGTTCGATTTGGAAACATCGTCTTGTGTTGCCGCTACAGACATTTTCTGTATGAGAGAAATGTATGTTAGCGAAAGGTCATCTGTGAAATTTTGGTCTTAAGTACCAGGAGTCCAAAAGGAGCTCTGATTACGCTTATGACTGGAAAGCTAATAGGTGTTCCCTAAGCTTGTTAGAATGATAAAGTAGAGGAAAGTGCTACTTTATCAACAAATGAAATAATTCTGTAGTAGGACAGAGGTAAGTGCTGCTCTCGGGAAAGACAGTGTGAATGAACTACATTTTCCGTATGAATGTGTGTAAATGAAATGACATTCAGGTTAATTGTGAAACTCTGGTTTTAATTCTCAGGAGCCGTGGGTCTCCAACAGGCGTTTTATTTCTGGAGAAACGGTTAGCTAATGCTTGCTAGAAGGGTGAAGTAGAGGGAAGTGCTACTTTATCAACGGAAGTAATGATTCCGTAGTAGGGCAGAGGTAAGCGCTGCTCTCGGGAAAGACGGAATTCTTGTGTGGAAGGTCAGGACTATCCTTTGTTAGCGAAACAGATAATGGTGGTGTTTTTATGTCGTTACTAACAGAATTTTAGTAAAAAGTGAATGTAAAAGTTTGCTGATAAATTTTGTAAAGGAGGGGTCAGCACGAGCAGGAGCAGCGACGGCAAGAAAAGCTGACGTCAGAAAGACCACGCTGAGATTGGTCAGTCAGTAAGAGACGTAGACGCTCCAGATTGGTGCGTTAGTGTGCGCCGCGCTAGGAGTGGAGAATTACAGGGTGACGTAAACGCTCAGGATTGGTGCGTTAGTGTGAGTCGCGCTGCAATTGGAAAATTGTAAAAGTGACATAGACGCTCAGGATTGGTGCGTTAGTGTGAGTCGTGCTACGATTGGATAGAACAAACAAAACAGTCGTAGAAGAAATCTAGCGAGACAGAAAAGAGAAAATGATGTATTAGGTTCCACCAGAGAAGGAGAAAAAGTCCTGGTTCGGTAAAATCAAGAACTTATTTAAAAAGGACAAACCGATTGTGACTAGATTGTGACTAGAGAGGGACAGTTGATCCCTCCAGCAAAATCACCTGCATCTTTTATGATTACGAAATACGGTTATCATACATGTATATGGTTAGACAATTGGGCAAAATATATAAAAGATGATGGAGTTTTGGCATTTCCGGAACATGGTTTATTTAATTTAGTGGTTTTGAGAAATCTGAGAGAAAGAATGAGGAAATTAGAACCGAGACCTAGACCTACACAGTTTGAAGCATTGACAGAATGGGAAGATGAGATGTATGACAGAGAACGACAACGGAGTGGCGGACGGTATAGATATATGTTTGGTAGATCATATGGACAAGAAAATCATGATGATAGAATGAAGACATGGCGAAGTGCAAATATGACTGATGGGTTGTTTCCTATGAGAAATGTGGAGGAAACCACTAGCAGAAAATGTACGGAAAAAAGAAATAATACAGGATCAGAAGGTTATAAGTATGGTGTGCATGAGTCGGAGGATGATGTGCTTGAGGATATGTTTTATAAAAATCCACCCCCATATCAACCAAATTCTACATTGACACTGAGTGCCCTGGAAAAAGAATTGCCACAGAATATAAAATTTGAATCAGTACCACATGAGGCAGGAAGAAATAATCCTTTTAGAGAAACAGAAAATACCCACGTTAGTAAAATGGCTAATGAAAATTCAGCTGAATTGGCTAAAACCACTCTAGAATTGACTGAAAAGTTTAGAGAATTAACTAAAAATATGGAAGCAGTAACTGTTCTGGTAACAATAGGTCCTGTGATGCTGATTTTTGTTAAACAGAAGGATAGTGAGCATTGTCTGATGATTCCTTATAATGCAAACAGAGAAAATGAAATACAAAAACGAGATACAAGAGAAAATTTGTGGGGACAAACTGTAGGAATTTCTGAACAAAGTACTCCTAAAAATTTGACAGTAAATCAGAGTTTAGTAAATAGAGCAATAATGACGACAGAGTCAGTACCAGGATCACCAAAAGGATTAGAACAGACACGAAATTAAATGATTCCTGTAAGTCCTACTTCTGATGAATTAAGTGATTGGCTAAGAAGTTTACAACAAAGAGATGCTGAGCCTAAACCTTTAGATGTATCCAAATTAAAAATAGTATTAGAGGAATTAATAGTAGGGACTATTCCTACAGAAAAATTAAAAAGTTATCAGAATGGAGAATTAATGTTTCTATGTAAAAGCATAACATGGAGAGCTAAGAATTTACATGAAAGATTAGAAGAAGTGGCAAATGAAATGGGTATTGATTTTGAAAAGGTAAAGTCATTACAAAAACCATATAGAGTAGATTTTTCTGAAAAAGACATTGAAAACCTAAACACAACAGGACGAATGATTCATATTAAAGATTTAATCATATTATTGAGAAAATGGGGCGATGTAGACAAATGGAAGAGTAGATGGTTTCGAAAATGAGATGATGCAACGGATAAAACGTTTGCAGCCTACCCAGTAAGAGAGAAAGAAAAGGTAGTAACTGAATGTCCAATGAGAGAGATTCCAGGTGGAGAATATGTGCATGTCCCCTGGACTAGACAAGATATTTTGTCATTTACCAATGATTTTCCTCGATTGTGCGAAAAACCGGTTGAGTGGTACAGGAAGGTAGACAGGTTTGTGAAATTATCAAAGGTCCTATGGATTGATTTGAATAGTCTTTTCGACATAATAGTACCTGCAGATTTATGGACAGAGTGCAAGGTAATGATCAGCTGGCCTACACAACAATACCCTAGAGATCCAAAAACAGGTGCCCCAGATCCAGCAGTAATGAGAAAATATGAACAAGTAATTACCTTTTTGAAAAATCAAGTGCCTCCTAAAGAAACTGATTGGGTAAAAATTGATAGAACTCATCAAGAAGCGAAAGAATCAGTACATGCTTACTATGAAAGGCTGATTCTTGCTTTTAAACAGTATAGTGGTGACGAAAACTTAAGTGAAAAGGATTTGAGTCATTTTGTATATAGATTTGTGTACCTGAAGTAAACAAAATGATTAAACAGCATACAGTTGATTGGCAGAATAAAAAGATAGACTAAGTACTGAGACATGCAAAATATTTTAGTGATGAGATTGAAGCAAAGCAGCGTAAATTAAAAGAGAAAGCCATGTGGGCTCAGGTACAGGTAGCAGAAAGACCGGAAGCTCAATTGATTGAACAAGCAACTGGTACGGGTATGTAAGAAGGGATGGAGGGGTCTCAATCCCCTGTAACATAAGGACCAGGATACAGCAGTAGATTCAAAGGATGTGAGCTTTTATTTACATAGTTCCAGCTCAAAGAAATAAGCAGACCACCCAAGGAACAGTCTCTGAAGAAGTCGGAGTTCTCGGGGAGCTCTGAGTAGTCCGGTCTGGTCGTTCTCCTTGTCAGCCAGGGACGCTTCCGGCTTGAATGCGACAGGGGTCCAGAGGAGTCTCTCGGGTATAAAGGAAACAGAAACTGGGGGTTACTTCCAATATCGAGAGTTCCGTATATGAAAGGAAGGGGAGGGGAAGTGACGGGATCACCAGGGAACCTTTACCATGCGAAAATGTACTTGTGTAGGGGAGGTGCGCTTTCTCTTGAAAAAAACCCACCCAACCGTCCTGTGACCACTGTCACCCACCCCTACCTGTTCCCTCCCCGTGAGAACACGAGCCCCCTTAATCTGGCCCGTACCTTGTGGTGCCACACTTCTCCAGAAGTGTGGCGGGGCGGAGCGTGGTCTCGTTGGCCTCCCGGCTTTCTCTGCTCCTGTGACGCCGAAGCCTCTGGATCGTCTCTCTTCTCCTCCTGCGGCGGCACTGCTTCGAATTCCTTCGACTCCTGGCTCCTAAGGACCTCCGTAACTGTTCGGGACAACTTCTCCTCTCCTGTCTGTGTCGCGCCGTGTTCTTCCGGACACCGTCCTATGAATGGCACTGAGGCGTCTGATTGGTGAATGGCCGGTGATGTCAGAGGCGGGGTCCCCTCCTCCGGGAATGTCCGCTCCGTCTTAAAGGGACCATGTCCATCCTGCAGTCGGGGCGGAAACGAATACGGATTAAAGTCCTCCCCCGGCTCGTGGCAGGTAGGGACCCCCTGACAGGGTATGAAATCAAAATGTAATAATGGAAAAGGGAAAGGACAATTTAATATAGACAAAGCCAAAAAGAAATGGCCATGTCATAATTGCTGAAGAAAGGTACATTGGAAATCCGAGTGTAAATTTCCCCATAATACTAACGGTGATAATGCATCATTGAATCCGCAGGTGCAGAAAGAGGTGAGTTGTCAACCGCAGCAACAGCAGCAGGTTGTTCCCCAACAGAATCAGGTGCCAAAACCGCCCTTTCCACAGAGCGTAAATCATCAGAAATACAGTAATGAGACAGGATTCTACAACGAAGAACAGGTAACTAAGCTGCCGCGCGCTAGTGCTGTTTCGCAGTATTGGCTACAACGCGAAGAGAGTGAGTCAGAAGAAGGTTAATGGCGGTGCCGAGGGGAGGAAAAGGAGTGCGTACTTGGCGCAACTCTAGAAGTAGACCAGACAGGCCCATTTGTGGATGGAAAGGTAAATGACGAAAACATTACTTTCCTAGTAGATACTGGTGCTACTCATTTAATTGTTAAATCAGCTGATGTTAAAAATCTTCCTCTCTCGGGCGAAACAATCCAAGTAGTTGGAGTATCCAACAGACAAATAAAAACGTATCTCACTGAACCAGTAAAAGTTAACATAGGGAAATTTTCTGAAATTCACCGCTTTGTCGTGTGCGACTCAAGCCCTGTATTTTGTTAGAGATTTACTGTGCAAAATGAATTGCACTATATTTTGTACTCCCGATGGTATAGCATTTGAGACTCCAGATGAAGATGTACTGTATAAAATGACTATGGCTTATATGGAACCTGAGATAACTGAGGCATTTGCTGTATTTAACCCTGAAGAACTACCCCAAGAGCTGAAATAGACAGTAAAAGCAGAAATCTGGGATTCCACAGGAGAAGATGTGGGATTAATGAAAAATGTAGATCCCAAAAAAGTCGCTGTAAAAGAAGGAATAAGTTACCCAAATATTCCTCTGTACAAATTGACGCCCGAGATAATTGAAGGAGTTACTCCTATAATAGACAGAAGGATCAAACAAGGTATTTTGAGAGAAATAATGTGCAGTCCATGTAATTCACCAATTATGGGCCTGAAAAAGCCTAATGGAACATTTAGAATAGTACAAGATCTGAGGAAAATAAACAAAATTGTAGTATCATGCTGTCCCACTTGTGGTAAATTTAAATTACCTAGACTTAATTTATGCGGTAAAATTCAATAAGAATAACTCAGTAAAAATAAGAGGCAGAATCCGTGGTATTTGAGGTTATAAAAGGGAATTTATTCCATACAAAGGAATTATGGTTCGAACCAGGCAATCGGGTTCCGTCACCACGAAGGTTCAGGAAGGGATAGGCAATACATTATTGACAGGTTATCATATTTATAGTAAATGCATTACAGTAAAGACATATGCAGAAGGCGTTACAGCTGAGAAGAGAGATAAGAATACACATACGTAATGAAAAAGGCGTTACAATAGGCGTGCATAAAGGCGTATACTAGAAACGTCATTAAGATGATGACACAGGTGGGTGGATCCATAAGAGAATCCTGCAAAGTCAGCAGAAATACATGGCAGAGATGCGCGCGCAGCCGCATGACGTGTGATTGACGTGTAACTAGAGGGTGAAGGGGACTTGACGTTTAGCCCTACATGAGGAGACAGAAGTCTGGGATGTCAGGACAACCTAATCCCAAATCGTATCTAATATCTTGTGTTTAAGGAACTATATTATCTAGAAGGAAAGGTCTCTCAGGCAGAGGCTATTCTATACTGACTACTAGTGCGTGTATAAGCGTCTACGTGTCTGCATGAGATGCGAGGGGCATGGGCCTACCATGGCAACAGAAGTCATGAATTACTTGCTCGGAGACAGTAAGGCCGGGCCCTTTGCTCTGCAGCTGGAAGGATGTTTACCTAAACTACTAGACAGGAATGCATTGGATGAGGAGCGGAGCAGATAACTTGAAGGCTGAATACAGTTTTTGGCAGGCAACAGGCCGGGCTAGGCACCGTTAGCCGCGCAGGAAGTAAGACAAAGGTCATGGATACAGATGCAGGTCCAGGCTGGAACATTCAGAGGCAGAAGCAGGAAAAGCTCGATGGCAGAATTCAGGGCCTACCTTGCCAGAGCTGGAAAACGTGAAAAGTACACCATATAAAGACGGTGGCAAGGCATACTTAGGAACGGAATATCTAACCCATTCATGACAGATCTGAAAGAGGACGTGTTAACGTTGGACGCATATGTATTTGCGTCTTCATAGCTTGAAGTGGAGGGAACATACATGTACTTGTAGCATGTACATGGAGCCGTTGGGGTCTAAGATAGGGGACACAATTGACCATAAAAATTCATATTTCCTCATTCCCTCCTTGTCCCCTACGGACCCTTCATGAAATATCGATCCTCAGGAATCCATCAATCTGTTCATGTAACATCATTTGCTCTTCTTTCTTCTTCCGGGATTTTGAATGAGAACTTGAACGTGGAATACATGATGTGGCACACAGGCCGCAAATTGCTGGTCCACATTGTAGACACAGGCAACAACTGAATACTATGAGAAGGCCAATACCTAGGAAGGATAGGACTTTCCATCCCCAGGCTGACAACACGCTCCAGAACCAACCGGACCATGTCCAGGTGCCTGGATTCTGATGTATCTGGCTTGCAATCTTGTGAAGACGAGTTATGGCTTTATATACTGATGGCGCGTTTTCTGGAATGAAAACACAGCAACTTGATCCGATGACCCTACAGGCTCCGCCCCTATCGGCTAGGATGACGTCAAGGACAAGACGATTTTGGAGAACAACAATCCGCATCGCAGACTGCTCCTCTGTTAAGTTGCCTAGGGCAGAGGTAGTTTCATTCACTACTGCTTCAAGGGTTCTGGTTAATCTACGTATCAGTTTACTATTTGAGACAACACCTATGTAAGGAAAGAGACCTTTATTGAAGTCTGTATATTGTTCCCATGTTGTTTCAGTGTAGTCAACAATCGGGATATCTCTCTGGGGTCTATTGTGTACTAGATGGGTATTTCTATGATAATCAGGAGGGGCTAGGAAAACAGGTGGCAGAAGGAATGCAATGTAACAGGTACCATCCCAATCTAGAGGTAAGCGTATATATGCGGTATGACCACAAATGAAGTAGGAATGACGGGAAGCTCTAAATGTAGACTTGCCTTTATCACTGAATTCGATCACAGTAGTACATTTACTATGACCCAGGTGTACTGAACCATTCTTTCTTACACATAATTTACCTTTGACTGGTAATACGGACATAGCAGGCAAGACTAGTGCAGCTTCGGATTCAACATTCAGAATCATGAGATTGAGTGTAAAATTACCTAATCCATATACTTCATTTTCTAGGTCAGTTCCTGTTCTTTTGGGAAGTCCCTCCTTGTTAGGGTAACAGGCTTTAAGCAAAACTAAGTTCAGGTTTCCCCATACCCAGTTGCTCTGGTAAACTACAGTGTTTGAATCTAAAGAATTAATCAAACTAAACCATGCTCCACAGGAACCATTGTGTGTGAATGGATACGGAAAAAGAGGCAGAACTCCTTTGTATTTCTGATAGGGAGGGAGTCGGCCACATATCCAACAATTTGTAGCATTGCTGGCCTGATGGGAGTGATGTAACATACCAATGAATGTGTTGTTGCGCAGCGCAAGTCTATAGGGCAACTCATGTGAAGGTAATTCGCTAAAAGAATGTTCGGCAGTATCATTGTAAGCAGAATGAGCACGCTTGAAAATAGGATAGTACATGTGCAACAGTATACTTGCAGCAATAATCAAAAGACTTAAAAAAAACATAATCAACAATGTCACTATACAGTGACTATGAAGTGATTTACAATATGCACGTTTCTTGAGCTGTTTCTGTCTATCTCTCTCTCGATTTCGGTCTAGAGGATACATGTCAGAGACTAATTCAACCGATTCACCTAGGAGAGGACTTAAACAATCGAATTGTCTGACTTGTTAGACCTTAGTTTCAGTTTATAGTTTTGTGATTCGGTTTTCTCAACCAGGGGGAGTTTTGAGTCAGTCTGTGGAAGGGGGCAGGGCTGAGAGTTCAAATCAGACGGTAGTCCATGAAATTTCTTGATATGGCTCGAGTGTAGCCAACCCTTGCGACCCTCGACCTTCACTGCTGTCCTCGTGGTCAGAAGTACCAGTTTGGGCGTTTGCCAGCGAGGCTCCAACGGGCTCCTCCTGTCGAAATTTCTTATGAAAACAAAGTTTCCAGGAACCACTTCATGGGGCTTCACCTCGGTGTTGTCGGGAAAGGCTGCAGCTACCTGAGAACGGCAAGATTGTAGTGCAGACATCAAGGAAGCAAGGTAATCTGTCAGCATGTTACAATCGACATCAGTTATTTTTCGAGGTATAGGCGTCCCCCACATATTTGGTGGCCTACCGAAGACCACCTCGTACGGGGATAGCCCTGTGCGAGAATGTGCTACCATTCTCATGTAAAATAGTGCAACTGGTAAGGCTAATATCCAGTCGACGCCTTTCTCTCTACAGATTTTAGAAAGTCGAATTTTCAGAGTCTGGTTGTGTCGCTCCACGAGACCTGCTGCCTCGGGATGCCGGACACAGTGGAATTTCCATTGATAGCCTAACAAGAGTGAAATGTGTTTCATTAGCTCGGATGAGAACGGTTGGCCGTTATCTGAGTACACGATACGGGGCAAACCATACCGTGGGAAGAATTCACGAACTAACTGTTTGGCAGTAGTCGGGGCAGTGTAATCTGAGACGGGATATGCCTCTGTCCAACGGGAAAGAGCACATACAACTACGAGGACATATTTGAATCCTCGACAACGTTCCATCTGGATATAATCCATCTGGAGGACTTCAATAGGGTGATCAGGAGGTTGAAATCCACGCTGCTCTACAGGTACGCCTTTACCTGGGTTGAACAGACAACAAATCATACAAGTTCGGACTTTCTGTTTGGCTGCAGCTCGTAAGTGTTTATTAAACCAAATGTGTTGAATACTGTCAAACATAGCTTTTTCTCCTACATGTGCTGGACTATGTATTGTGTTAATGATAACTTGAACCATTGAGTCGGGGAGAAACCATGTAGATTTTCCCTTCGTCATCCATCCCTGATCTGTTTGGATCCCTCCTAATTCAGTCCATTTCTTTATTTCCTCTGGTGTAGCATGTGTCTGTATGTCAATTACATCAAGGGCGGGATCCTTAACTGTCATGCAGTGTGTCGGTGTCGGAACTATTGTCTTTGTCACGTCCGTTGCGTGATTCCGATTCTGAGCTGTCTGTTTAGCTGTTCGGTCTGCTAGATCGTTACCCTGGGAAATAATATCGGTGACTTTTGTATGGGCCTTACACTTCATGATAGATATCGCAGTAGGCAGATGTATTGCATCTAACAGAGCTTGAATGAGGGGACCGTGTTGAATGTTGGCACCATGAGAAGTTAAATAACCTCTCTCTCGCCAAAGGACTCCGAAGTCGTGTACAACTCCGAATGCATAACGTGAATCTGTATATATGTTAACTTTTTTATTTCTGGCTTGAATACAGGCTTGTGTCAGAGCGATGAGCTCTGCTGCTTGAGCTGACAAAGTGTTAATACAATTCGTTTCAATGACTTCGGTGTCTGTCGTGACTGCGTAAGCGGCCACTAATTCTCCTGTACTTGTTCTCATGCATGACCTATCTACATAAAATGTCAGGTCTGGATCTGATAATGGAATGTCTGTCAAGTCTTGTCTGGGTTTCGTCGTAATAGTAATGACTTCAATGCAATCATGTGCCAGTGGGTCTGTTCCATTTAATGGCAAAAGTGTGGCAGGATTTAATGTACTACAACGTCTGATTTCTATGTGTGGCTGAAACAATGTTAGTTCGTAACCTGTCAGTCGTGCTATAGTCCAGTGCTGAGTCTGAGTTCGGTTTAAAAGAACTTCCACGGAGTGTGGAACTTGCACTGTCAATTGATGTCCTAATACTATGGAATCGCTTTGTCTGATCGCTAAAGCTGTCGCTGCGACTGATTTCAGGCACGCAGGAAGAGCCTGAGCTACGGGATCTAATGTGCTAGAAAAGTAAGCACACGGCTTGTGTGATCCTGCTTGTTCCTGAGTGAGTACTGACAAGGCAGTACCTTCACGTTCTGTAACAAAAAGTGTAAAAGGCTTACTGTAACATGGTGTCGCTAAAACAGGTGCTTGACATAAGGCTTTCTTTAAGTCTTCAAAAGCTTGTGTATGTTCTGGAGTCCAAGGGAGGACAGTCGATGTCGCTGCCTCCTGGGTTGTCAACTGAATGAGTGGTTTTGCTAGAAATGCGTATTGGGGAATCCACTGCCTACAGTATGAAGTGAGGCCTATGAAGGCCCGTACCTCCTTTTGTGTCTTGGGTGGTGGCATGTTTACAATTAACTGGATGCGGTCAGGTGTGAGCTGTCTCCCCCCCTTGGACAGCAAGTGCCCAAGGTACACACCTTGCTGAACACAGAATTGCAGCTTCGAAGGGGACACCTTGTGCCCCTTGTCGGCCAGAAAATGTAAAACCGTCAGTGATGCTTTTTCACATTCGGGTTCGCTTCGGGCGGTGATCAGCAGATCATCGACATACTGAAGCAGTGCAGTGTTAACTGGCATGTGGATACTGTCAAGTTGTCTTTTCAGTGCTTGGCTGTAGATGCTAGGACTTTCTGTAAATCCTTGAGGTGCGCGTGCGAATTTAAAGCTTCGTCCATTTAAACAGAATCCGAACAAATATTGGCTTTCCGGATCGATTGGGACGCTAAAGAAGGCGTTCTTGAGGTCAATTACAGTAAAGAACGTTGCTTCTGAATCAATAGCTGTCAGTAATGAAGAGATATCTGGGACCACGGGATATTGTGGTACAATACATTTATTCAATTCGCGCAGATCAATAACTAATCGATATACTGGGGGTGCTTTTGGATCAGTTCGTTTAAGAATCGGAATGATCGGAGAATTACATATATTGGAGTCGGTTTCCACAACCACTCCTTGTGCAATGAGCTCGTCAATGATTTGCAGTAAAGCCACTACAGCATCTGGAGGTAACTTATATTGTCGCATTCGTGGTAATACCACTCCTGCTTTGAGTGTGACTCGATATGGTGTAATGTGCATACAACCTACATCAGTAGGGCCTTGTGCCCATAAATGTGCAGGTAGATTCTGTAACCGGTGATCCATGTCTCTTGACACGTAGTGACCTTTAAAGTCACGCAAAAATAGTCGTACTCCATCCGGAGAACAACATATTATAGCTCCTAGAGCTTTCAATGTTTTTATACCTAACAAGTTTTCTGGACATGATTTAGTAAGCAATAAATCTGTAGTCCGTGTCAATGGACCAACTGTAAGAGAAAGCGGTTGCGATACTTCGTTAATAGTAGGCTTTCCTGAAAAACCAAGGGAAATATTTTGTGAGCCTGAGAGGGGTGCCCCTGGAACCTCGTCGTGACTTATAGTTGTTCTGCTTGCCCCTGTATCAATTAAAAACTTTCTGTCTTTCCCTAATACTTGACTCTGTACATAAGGACCCTCTTGATCTACGGGAACCTCAATAAGGGGTAAGCCAACTTCCCTCTCTAGGCTATTTCATGTGTATCGCTGATAATCTGGATAGTCATTTTGTGCATACTGGTACATCTGTTGTGTCGTGTTTTGTGTTGCGGCAATAGGCTGTGACTGTGGTACCGCTACGGTCTGTTGTGCAGCTTGCATAGGCTGTACATTCTGAGGTGCTTGTTGCTGGATCTGATCCTGTCTAGGCGGACGTGGTCTCTCCTTGGTTTTACCCGTAGAGATATTATGTTTCAGAACTGCACAATCGTTTATATAATGACCTGGCTGTTTACAATAGTTGCATGTCCCTTTAACGGGAACCGCTGAATTACTGGACTGTGTCGCACCCTTTTTATGACCGTCAGCTGGAACTGACTGGGCGACGAGCATTTTCATTTTTGTGTCTTTCATACGTCTCTGTTCGTGGTCTTGTTCTTCTCTAATTCTATTCTGGTGATACTGTAACATTTGTAACATTTGTGACGGGGTATTAGCTTGCCAAGAGCTCTCTACTTTCAATACTCTGTTCTTAACCTGAGGCAAGGAATTTTCGACTAGTTTCGTTACAAAAAGATGTGGATATGAATCGCTACTTGCTTTCAGGCCGCTGTTAATACCAAAACATTTTTCAAATCGGGAATAAAAATCACTAGTGTCTTCATCGGGTTTCTGTTTGCAAGCTGATATTGCTCCCCAGTCTTCCTTTTTCGTAGTTAATAAACGTGGCAATACTTGTACTAATAATCCTGGTAATGCTTTAGTTTTGTCTCCAAGCCCTACGCCTGCAGTTCGGGCATTTTCTTCGTTTTCTAATGCTGTCCAATCAATCTTTTGTTCTCCCACCTCCCACTCTTTTTCTTTCAGTTTCTCGTAAATACCGGCAGGCAATAATACTTTCAATATTTTCATAATGTCAGGATAGGTATAATCACCCATGAGTAACATGTCTTTTATTTCACGGTGAAAACCTGCTGGATCTTTGTCATGGCTGGGCACTAATTTTTTCATTTCCAATAGTTCTATTTTAGTTATAGGCGTGTACACGAACACGCGTCTAAAAGTATTATCATCATTCCTAACTGGATGTACTTCACGTAAGGGATTCTGTCTGTCTATGTAATACGTTTTTCTTTCCATGGAGGGAACTGAATCATGTTCTGGACACAAAAAGGCACTATATCGATGCCGATGTTCTAGAATTTCTTTAATCAGATCGGTACCCATACCTCTCCATTTATTCGTGAGTAATTCTATCAGTATATCAGGTAGGGGACCAGGATCGGAGTGTTGGCCTTTATATAATTGTCGCGTGGCTCCTCGAGTCTGCTCCTCAGGATGACGCTGATGCTATAGGGGGTCCCCCTCCCATCCGTCCCCAACCCGGTTTCGTATAACAGACCCTCGGGTTTGGGAGACAGGTGGGTGAGGGAAGGAAGGGAGGAGACCGCAGGGAAAGGGTCCTGAAACGAGAGAAGGAGAGGGTTAGGAACGATACTGTCTCTCTCTGAGCTGGAATACGTTCCACGGAGCTTCCTCTAATCACCTGTCTCTTTCTCCTCCCTAGACGAGGTAGGGGGTGTCTGTTTCTTCGTTGCCTGGCAGGGCCGCGAAGTCCGATCTCCTTCTTGGCCAGAGAGATTGATGGGGCCGTGAACACCGGCTACGAGCGCTTCCAGCCCAATGAGTTTATTGAAGCTGCGCCCTAGTCGGAATGGTAGAACGCTCCAGACCCAGGAATCCTTGGGGCCTGGGCGCACCACGTAGGGATGAGATCTGGAAGAACTGGTACTGATAGCAAGGAATAACCACCAGCGCTTCGACTCCGAGCCCAGGTATCCGTGGGGCTGGGGAGCGCGGGAAGGCGGTTTTGTAGCACAGAAACGGAAGGAGAGTAACTGGTGCCCGCGCTTCTACTCCAAGCCCAGGAATCCTTGGGGCTGGGGAGCGCTGCGGTACCGGTTCCGAAGGAGCAAGTATAACGGAGGTAGAAGGTGAAGAAAGGGAGAGACCCTCCAGGGACTTATCACCTGTAAACCAACGGGTCTTGAGGAAGGAGGGCGTGACGGTTCACTCACCCGGACCGCTGCCTTCGACGACGATCTGGGAGGGGTTCGGAAGGTTGGCGTGCAGATTTCCCGGACAGAAGCACGGGCAGAGGAACGCTGGGGTTTTCGTAGCTGAGACGAACACGGAGCTGCCGCCGGCCGTTGACTGGAAACTCAGGTAGTTTTCGGAATCATTGGCACCGCCCCGTTGCAGACGGTCGTCTTTTATGTTGTTTGCTCCCTTGTACCTGGCGGGAACTTGGCGCGTTGCTTTCTGGGCAATGTAGTGTTTGTTCTACGTCCGTTGCTAGATTGCGCGCTGCTTCTTCCCTGTCCGTCTGGATGTTCATGACAATAATATAAGGAGATGTTGTATCATGTATATACTAGCTAAACGCTGTTCGTCGGGTGTAAGATTCAGAAACGTGTGTGCTAGCGCATCATCACTGTATTTTTCAGAACTGTCAGCCCATTGTACTGCTGACCTGGCTAATTCTTGTTCATCCATAGAATCAAGCACATGGTACCCCCTTCGTTCTCGAAGTAATTTATCAGTAGCCTGGAATAAGTGTTCAGGGGTCCTTGGATTTGATATCGTTGCTTGAAAAATTCTGTTACATTCTGGACGTATCGGACGTATTGTATTATTGAAAGATCTTCCTTTACCTACATAAGCTATCATTTCTCTAGCTGGTAATTCTAATTGTCCTGTGGTCATTTCTGACTGTTCCTCCTCCTCTCCCTCTGATTCAGTTTTATCTGCCTCTAATCTTCTTTCATGTATTCGTTCTACTTCTTTTCTGATCTTTCGGTGCATAACTTCTATACTCTTCTGTTTATCATGTTTTCCGTCTGCTATATTCTGACCCCATCTGGTAAGTACCTGCATTTCCTCCGGATCTACCTCAGGCCTATCTCTGTTTCTGATCAAGCAGTTTATGAAGAAGCGTAACAATAATTTTTGCATGTCCACTTTCTGGTATTCCATGGCCTCGCCAATACTTTCAGGACCTTGCCCTGTTTGGATAAAGTGATATATTTTGTCTAGGTGACCAATCATTCCTGGTAGCGTCATTAGATAGGTCGAAACTCGTCGTAAACGTACTGATGATAGCAACATTCTGTCGTGTTTACCGGGCACTGGATCATATCTACAATCTGTAAGAGGCTCATTAAATATTTTGTCATTAGCTGTTTGGGGTGTACGTTGGTGTGCTAAATCCCTATAAGTCAACCTAGGCGCTGGCGGTGGTGTGGAAAAACCTCCTGTCGCACCTCCTGTCGCACCTCCTGAGGTGCCAAGTCCAAAAGGATTTGTTGGATGGAGGGTAGAGAGTGTAGATGCAGGAAGGACTGTAGAAACTGGTGGAACGTTTAGAACGTGAGGAGGAGTTTGTTGCTGCGGAGGTGGGGGCAGATGATCTTGGGTTTGAGCGTTGTCAACAGGTGATGCGCGTGGCTGCACACCATTAGCATATTCAGGGGCTGCATCATCTAAATAGGAAGAAAGGAAAATGTCCTTTGCGGTCTTGGGATGTACTTTAATCGGGAGTAATGGAGGTGGCAGATCTTTTGGTACCTCCAGGGTGGCCTTAGGCAAACCCTCGGCCAGAAGAGGATACATACCATTCATCAGAGTGTTTCGTTGTCTGTCTACTTGTTCTGTTTTTACTCGGATACCTTCGTCAATTAATATGTTTTCTCGGACTTTGTCTGAATTCTCTCTACTTTTCTCTTCTTTTCTGAGCGCTTTCTCTGCGCGTCTATGCGATTCTTTACGCCATAGTTCAATGGCATCTTTCTGTGACTGTCTGGCTTTCTTTTTCCATAATACTTCTTCTACTCTCATGATGCAATCTGCATCCCATGTCCCAGCAGCGGGCCATCTCTGACTCTCTGCTAAATCCTTGGTGTAGTCCACCCATAAATCAAGATATAATACGGCATCTAGGCCATGTTTATGGTACATAAAGTACCCTGGAGTGTCCCTAGGTGGAATGGGAACGGCTTCCTCGAGTATCCCTTTTCTAGTTTTTATCTGTCTTAGTTTCGAGAATAACGGCATCTTGAACCTTGCTACTTGATACTTACTCGGACTTGAACACAATTAATACAATAAACACAATAATGAAGATCGAACAATCACTCATACCACGACATTTAAAACATATCAAAACATTTTAGAACGAACAATAATAATTAGAATAAAACTAGTTAACTGCATAATACTAAATATACTGAATGTACTGCTAAACAGCACAGATACACTGCTGAAACAGTGCAGACCAGGTCTGTGTACCCAAACCCGTCTTGACCGGCACAAACCAATGTGCACGTCTAGATGCGTCCCCAGCAACGGTACTCACCGGGAAGCACGGAACGGAACAGAAGGCCTCGGAAGTCTGGACTGGACTAGACCAAACTGGACTGGACTCGACTCGTGACTTAGATACTTCGGAACTTCGGAATCTGGTGGGCCCCTGTATACCTCGGATCTTGCTCTCTCAGCTAGGCTCTGGTCGGGATTCTCCGCACTCCTCACCGCCTCGTCTGGGTGTTGATCGCAGCCTCAGTCGCCCCCGTTGGCCTGAGGGAGATACAGGAAATCCTGCGGGTACGCGTAATTGTCTGTCCGGCTGTGGCAGGAGACCGGGTCTGCAACGCACCTCCGGCGCGTGGGGTGTGAGAGGTGTCCCTGTTCGGGCGCCAATTATGTGGTAAATTTAAATTACCTAGACTTAATTTATGCGGTAAAATTCAATAAGAATAACTCAGTAAAAATAAGAGGCAGAATCCGTGGTATTTGAGGTTATAAAAGGGAATTTATTCCTTACAAAGGAATTATGGTTCGAACCAGGCAATCGGGTTCCGTCACCACGAAGGTTCAGGAAGGGATAGGCAATACATTATTGACAGGTTATCATATTTATAGTAAATGCATTACAGTAAAGACATATGCAGAAGGCGTTACAGCTGAGAAGAGAGATAAGAATACACATACGTAATGAAAAAGGCGTTACAATAGGCGTGCATAAAGGCGTATACTAGAAACGTCATTAAGATGATGACACAGGTGGGTGGATCCATAAGAGAATCCTGCAAAGTCAGCAGAAATACATGGCAGAGATGCGCGCGCAGCCGCATGACGTGTGATTGACGTGTAACTAGAGGGTGAAGGGGACTTGACGTTTAGCCCTACATGAGGAGACAGAAGTCTGGGATGTCAGGACAACCTAATCCCAAATCGTATCTAATATCTTGTGTTTAAGGAACTATATTATCTAGAAGGAAAGGTCTCTCAGGCAGAGGCTATTCTATACTGACTACTAGTGCGTGTATAAGCGTCTACGTGTCTGCATGAGATGCGAGGGGCATGGGCCTACCATGGCAACAGAAGTCATGAATTACTTGCTCGGAGACAGTAAGGCCGGGCCCTTTGCTCTGCAGCTGGAAGGATGTTTACCTAAACTACTAGACAGGAATGCATTGGATGAGGAGCGGAGCAGATAACTTGAAGGCTGAATACAGTTTTTGGCAGGCAACAGGCCGGGCTAGGCACCGTTAGCCGCGCAGGAAGTAAGACAAAGGTCATGGATACAGATGCAGGTCCAGGCTGGAACATTCAGAGGCAGAAGCAGGAAAAGCTCGATGGCAGAATTCAGGGCCTACCTTGCCAGAGCTGGAAAACGTGAAAAGTACACCATATAAAGACGGTGGCAAGGCATACTTAGGAACGGAATATCTAACCCATTCATGACAGATCTGAAAGAGGACGTGTTAACGTTGGACGCATATGTATTTGCGTCTTCATAGCTTGAAGTGGAGGGAACATACATGTACTTGTAGCATGTACATGGAGCCGTTGGGGTCTAAGATAGGGGACACAATTGACCATAAAAATTCATATTTCCTCACACTGTACCAAATCCGTCCGTGATTTTATATCAGATTCCTCATGATGCAGAATGGTACACAGTGATTGACTTGTGTCATGCTTTCTTTTCTATCCCATTGCATCATGATAGCCAATAGATGTTTGCGTTCCGATTTGGCAAACGTATCTTGGCATGGTGCCGAATTCCACAGGGGTACACGGAGAGTCCCTCAATATTCAATCAGATGTTGAAAAAGTCTCTAGAAGATTTAAAAATGCCTGAAAGTTCAGTTCTGGTACAATATATAGATGATCTACTTGTGGCTTCAAGAACTAGAGAAGCGTGCGTTGTAGATACCATTGCACTGTTGAATCATTTGGCTGATGGAGTACTTAAAGTATCCCCATCGAAATTGCAATTCTGTCAGAAAGAAGTACAATATTTAGGCCACAAAATCGAAAAAGGACTGAGAAAAGTAACTGCAGACAGAATCAAGATAATAAAAGGAATGAGAGCACCAATGACATAAAGAGAAGTAAGAATGTTTCTTGGAATGGTTGGATACTGTCGTCAGTGGATAAGTAACTTTTCCCTGATTGCCAAACCTTTGGTACGCTTAACAAGAAGTGATATAAAAGACCCCATTGAGTTAAACAAAGAGGAATTAACAGCTTTTAAACAATTGAGAGACAGTTTATGTGAAGCACCAGCACTTGGTATGCCTGATTATGAAAAGGAATTTGAACTTTATTGCAGCGAAAGAAATTGATGTGCACTTTCTGTATTAATACAGAAACATGGACAACTAAGGAGACCAATTGCATATTTCTCAGCTATATTAGATCCTGTAGCTGTAGCATTACCAGGTTGTCTGAAAGCTGTAGTACCTCATGAAGTGGCAATCCTTTTAATGACACACAGTCGTCTGACTAAATATGAGAAAGTTATCCTAGGTGCAACAATGTGAGCCTGGTGAGATGTCTGAATGTGAATCCTTCAACGTTAATGCCTGATGCTGAGAATGTGGAAGTCAGAGATGATGTGGATCATGACTGTTTGGAAGTGCTTGATTTCTGTACCAAACCCCGACCTGACATAAAAGATGCATCTTTGACAGAAAGTGTTTATGTGATGTTTGTAGACGGATCATGCTTGAGAACAGATGAGGGAATTCTGAGTGCAGCATATGCACAGTAGCAGCGGTTTTGGAAGCGTCATGTCTAAAAGTAGTAAAATCAGCCCAAGTTGCTGAACTATTTGCCTTAACAAGAGCATGTAAGTTGGGAAAGAATGTGAGAGTGACTGTGATAACCGATAGTCAATATGGGTTTGGTGTAGTGCATGATTTTGGCCAGATTTGGTCGCAAAGAGGATTTTTGACATCAAGTGGAACTCCTATAAAGAATGCTGAAGTGGTTGGAAAACTGCTTGAGGCGATACAGCTGCCTAGGCAATTGGCTGTTGTGAAGTGTGCAGCACACACAAAGTCTAATGACTATGTGTCAGCTGGTAACCAATTCGCAAACGATATAGCTCAATATTACGCATGAAATCAGAATTCGATCAATAGGGAAAGAAAGAGGGAAATGAATTCATGCCCTTTGTTGTTTACTAACACTGTGAATACATGGGAGGAAGTGAGACAGTTGCAGGAAGAAGCAGGAGATGAGGAGAAGAGACAGTGGGTAAAAGCAGGATGTGCACCACGAGAAACATATCATGTGTGGGTTTATCGGGATGGAAGACCAGTTATGCCTGATAGCATGGTGTCTGCCATGGCACGGATGTATCATGGACAAGCACATGTAGGAAGAGACGCAATGATCAGACTCTTTAAGCAGACATGGTATAACGCAAAATTTAGACTCGTAGCTGAAAGTCTTTGTCAAAGATGTCTTATATGTCAACAATTCAATCCTGGAAGAAAAACAGTGGTAAGTCTGGGAACAATAGGTCGAGAGGGAGGGCCGTTCACCAGAATGCAGATTGACTTCATTGAAATGCCCCCCTGTAACAGGTTGAGGTATGTTTTAGTGATGGTTTGTCTATTTTCACGGTGGGTGGAAGCATACCCAACAAGAAGAAGTGATGGAATTACAGTAGCCAAGCTATTACTAATAGAGTTCATTCCTAGATTCGGTTTTCCAGTCACAATTGAGTCAGATAGAGGTAAACATTTTCATAATGATATCATGAAGATGATTTGTGAAGCATTGAATGTACAACAAAAAGTACATTGTGCCTATCGCCCAGAGGCTTCTGGTGTGGTGGAATAAGTAAATGGCACCATTAAAAACAGGCTGGGAAAAATGTGTTTAGCCACAGGTTTGAAATGGCCTGATGTCTTGCCTCTGGTACTCATGACTATTAGATCAATTCCAGATAGGAATACAGGTCTGGGTCCCCATGAAATTGTCATTGGAAGAGCAATGCGACATGTTTTCATACCAGTGAACAAGCTTTTGCCTATATCTGATGACTTGGTGTTGGATTATTGCAAGGGGTTGGCTGATTCCGTTCATTCTGTGTTCCATCAGGTTGGATCGGATGCCACCACTCTTGAAAAGAAGCCAGCTCATGATTTGAGAACAGGGGACTGGGTGAGAATAAAGGTGCACAGAAGACGGAACTGTTTAGTCCCACGTTGGGGAAAACCACGTCAGGTGATATTGACTACGACAACAGCAGTGAAATGTGCAGGAGTGAAGAACTGGAATCATGCTAGTCACACCTTGCGAATTCCAAACCCAGTGGATAACAAGGAAGGAGAATACTTTGAAGAATCAGATAAAAGTTCTGAATCAGATAGTGAAGAAACAATAACAAGACAAATTCCTGAAAGGGAGGAATCAGAACAAAGTCCAGTTATTGCACCAGAGAACCTTCCTTTAAGAAGTTACAGATTTATGATACCAGCTCAGAATCAGAGACTGAACCTGTTCAAGCACAAAAGTATGAGAGTAAAAACAGTGAAGAAACTGTAAAGGAAATTCTTGATAAGACAGTCCCGAATGAAAGTTCAAGAGAAATTCCACCTGAAGTAATAAAATTAGATGGTAAGGTACCAGATACATAGAGTGAGGGAAAGATTATTGCGGAAGACCCCTGAGGAGTTGTAGGGAACTCACACATCCAGTTAGAGGAAGGGACGGTTAGTCAGCAGGAAGATTGTATGGAAGAACCACGAGGAGGGACAGAAGCAGGGAACAAAACAGAATTGGTGGAAAGGAGAACAGTTGAAGGAAAAGGTCAATTTGGAACTGAATCAGAGGATAGTGATGAAGAAGTACCAGAAGGTCGAGTCCTGAGAAAGAGAGCATGGAGAACTGAGAAAAACGAGAAAGGAAGTAAGTTGAAAAGGCCAGCAAGAGATGAAATTTGGCCTAACAAGATAAAGAGATTAAGATACCGATTGACACGAGTGAATTCATCTAGAGCTGAACAAGTAAATGAAGTGTCTAGCCAAGAAAAATCAAAAGAAGTGAAACAAACGACGGTAGAAGGAAATAAAAGAACGAGAAAACCTAACCAGAAGTATAAGTCGCCGGAATGGTCATATGTGGCATTGCCTGAAATAAAAGAAGAGGCAGATAGCCAAGGGTATCCAGAGGTGACTGTACCAGGAGTGGTTGAGCAAGACGAAGAATCGGAAATCCTGAGTGTTATCTTGTCCAACATCGGAGAAGAGACGGATGTTCAGGAAATCCTACAACAAGACTACAAAAGAAAAGTGAAAGACGATCAAATGCCAAATTGAAAAGATAAAGATGTTGAAAATGGAGAAACAATAAATTACCGGAAAAGACATAAAACTGAAAGAACAAAGTAGGTTCTTAGAGCCTTGGGTTAGACGAAACTAGTTGTGAAGTAGAAGAGGCTAAGTCAAAAGACACTGATCATTTTTCTAAATGGCAAACACATCTTAGAAGATGGTTAAAAATGTGTTGTTGTTGTACAGGATTACTAATGCTTCTGTGGAGTGCATTAGCTCTAATGGTTTCATTTAAGGTTACACTAGAAACAATAGAAGGACATAGCGAGAATAAAACTAATATAGAAAAGACTCAGAAGAGGTATCCGACTAAAATAGATAGAAATTATTTACATAAAGATAGGTTCATAAATGATTTTTCTAACAATGTATTTTCAAAATTACTATACGAATATGTGAAGACGATGGACGTGAGGGATTGCTACATCTGTATGCAATTGCCAGCGTCTGTATCTGAGGGAGTGACTTACCATCACCTTCCAGTAACATATGGAATAACATGTAGTGTAATAGCAAGTTTGTTTTACAAAATAGGGAAATTAGAATATTATTTTTCAGATGTAGATAATGTATTTTCACAAGTACCTGTAATTAACAAGTTGAATAAAGTTAAACCTGCAAAAGCATTAGGTACATTTTTCTTAGAAACTAAAGAATTAACATTAGAATCAATATTTAGAAATAATCTAACTTGCAGTTTAAAGAAGGAGGAGAACGTTTTCTTGGATATGGTTGAAGAAAGGAGATTGAAAATGCAAAGGAAAGTACCTGAGGGAAAAGAAGAAAAGACAGTCTGGGACGTTGAAAGAGAAAAATATTTGAAAGGAGAAGCAAGTCCAACAATGGCTTTAGATTGGCCTCAGAAAGGGAAGTTGTGTATTAGAAGAAATCAAACTGCATATGATAATTACTTTGTAGGTACCAGTAATTGCCATGATACTTATAGAATCATGGGAGGATGGGGATTTAAAGGAGGAAAGGATCCAGTTTTTCCTGGATTATATTTTATCTGCGGGAACAAAGCATATTATCGATTACCAGATCATTGGTATGGCACATGTTTTCTAGGCCTGGTTTTTCCAAAGATATTTCATGTGGGAAGAGGAAAAGATGGTGCACACGAGTTAGGTAGTCAACTAACACGTAGGAAAAGAGAATCTTGGTCAGAAATTGTAGGAAATATTTTTAGAGCATTGATACCAGCAGTAGGAATATCTCTGAATGCACATAAAATTAGAAAACTATCAACAGTAGTGGATCGCTTGCCAACAAGCACAGCTGGAGGATTTTTATTGGTAAATACTGAAATGGTTGCCATGCGTGCCATGGTAATGCAAAACCGACTTGCCCTTGATATAATTTTGGCAAAAGAGGGTGGAGTCTGTGGAATGCTGAAAGTTCAACATTGTTGTACTTACATTCCTGACGAAAGTCAAGATTTAAAGACTTACATTGAGAATATAACTGAATTGCATGAGGAAATTGTTCCACTGGAGGTTGAAGGTATTTGGGAAAAGATTGGGAAAACATTTTCTACTATTAAGGACTTCTTACTTAAGCTAGGTAGTACCTTTATTGCTAAATTATTATTTCCAGTAACATGTGTGATTATTTTAGTATTAATTCTAAGACTAGGATGTTTATGTAGCAAGAAAAGAAAATTACAAAAACACATAAAAGAAGAAACCTTAAGAAATAAAGACAAGAAAGAAAAAGAGAATTTGAAGAAGTAGAATTAGAAGAGTGGATACCAATATGTATAGAAAAACAAGAGAAGAAGAGACAGGGGAAACAGTAATGTAATCTAACAAAAGATTAAGAGTATTGAATTCATTTCTTTTACTACATTTTTTCTAAATGTTAAAGGTAGTGTGGTGATGTTTAAAAAAAATCACCAAAGGGGGGATTGATGGAGCAGGTAGTGCAAAATGTTGTATACCTCCTCTATTTTGCATGAAAGTATTAATTGAATAACCTACTTATTATAATTTACTAATTGTGTGCGGTGATATATTAAGATTAACAAACCTGCATACATGAATTACACGTGGGAACTTGCTATTTGCATGGCAAAATAACTAATAACTAAAATACGTACGCATATTAACAGTAGTATATGTGATAATTAGATATCGCATGCTTTATGTTGCTTTTGTGACGTTTGCACCTTCGTGGAGAACCGTAAAGGTGAATATACTGCTTTAAATGTCGCTATGATCTAGGAAAATACTAATACAAAAAGGGATTAGTGAGGGTATAACATTAGAAGCATCATTTCTTTGTATTAATTACTCATTTGTGTTTGTTTCGCTTAAGTTGACATCTTGGCCTAACAAACGATGGCGGCAGAGACGGATTCAGAAATGGCCACCGTCTCATGATGCGCAATGCCTAGTGCGCAGACTCGGATGGTACCGTGAATTCCCTAACGACCTCTGTACACACCGTTCCTGTCAAGGATAGGTTACTGGTGCGCTGCCAAAGACCCCAGAAGACAAGAACTGTTATAAATGAACAATGAATGAATTTAAAAATTGCAACATTCGGAAATTTGCTCATAGCCGGAGAACTCATCAGCATAAACCTTGCGAAACCAGACAATACAAAATCGGACAATTTCTCTTGGCCAATCATCTCTCTTCTCCGCCCAAAAATGTTTCATGTTATCCCGAAATTTATTATAAAAGAGTAGTAGAATAGGGAGGTGGGTGTTCGCTACGCTATTCGAGACCTTTTGATGACGGATGCTGGCAAGATTTCTGGTCCTTTGATGATCTTTGGGACTGTAACGTGTTGAGAAAAGGACTTTCGGACTCTGAAATCTGACCTGATCCTTGGACAATTTAACGACAACAATTCGGTTATGCTGAGCCACTGAATTAGAGAAAACCCAGATAGCCAGAATAGGTAAATATGGTGTTCTGTGATTTAATTAAATTGATCTAGAAATTCTAAAATTTGAAGAAACAAGTGCTAATTTAATGAAAATTTAGATAAACAATTATTGATTAACAGAAAATATGAGTTTGTGGTTCTTTTAAAAGAGAATAGAGGATTCTGAGTCTTAAATGTGTTTTAGCTGGATCTAAAATCACCATCAACCAATCCAACTATTTGATCCAATCGACCAAGTGGGCGGAGTGCCTTGATGTTTAGGATTAGGAATCTATAGGTAGCGAAGGTTAATGTATATGATGTAAGATAACTTTTCTTTCCCTATACGTTATAAGGTACTCCCACCCACATGTCCAGTGCATCATTCCCCCTCCTGTGTGCAGACCTGTGAATGAGAGAAATGCGCGAGTGTTGGTGTTATGGGCTACACCAATGAATGCATGTGTGAATGAGTTAGCGTGACGGCGGGTCTGCGACGCAGGGAGGACAATTGTGTTCTCACCTTTTTCCCGAGTTGTTGTTTGCGCTGAATCAGTGGCATTGAGGACATAGACTTGGAGGCAGCACTGATGCCCACCTGTGAGGTGGAAATCAACGCCTGGATCCAACATGTTACAACTAGACAATCTCCACGGGGTATACCTAGCTAGAGACAGGCTACATAAAATGGGGGAAATTCCCAGTGTTGACTGTTTATGATGTGGGGCCCTCAGTAGGGTGATTTTTCCATGCAATGTGGCAATGCCCGAGCAGAACATACTGGCACTGCATTCTGGGGGAGCTAGTAAACATAATGGAGGATAGGATCCCCCTAATCCCACATTTTATACTACAAAGCATCCTGGGGGACACCGAGCTACCCTGTAGGAAATTGGTGTCCATTTCCTTGGGTCTAATGGTTGCTAAGAGAGATATTGCACAGGGATGGGGGGTAAGAACACTGCCGAATAATGACCAATGGAGAGCAGAAATGGACATTTGCATGTACGCAGAAAAAGAGGTGCATGTAGCCAGGGATGTCCTCAGAAATTTATGAAAATTTGGGGACAATGGAGGTCGTACTATGGACTGGGATCATATGAACCTATGGTGAATCAGGATGACATACAGGGCTTCGATCCACCACCCTCGGAGTCTGAGAATAGGCGTGGACATTGGGCCTTTTTCATCGTCCCTGTTACCCCGCTGGCACTCCTCCTAAAACATTTCTCGTCGCCTTAGAAGTCTTGTCTCGGATGTGCTTACGGTGGAAACATATTTTTCAACCTACTCTGCGTGTTATGTGGAAATAAAATCATTTAAATAAAAGAGTTGTCGACAGGTAGGCAACAGGTCATTTTGAATCTCTGTGGGCCTGCACTGAAACAGGCAATGCACACCCTGGCAGAACAGTATTAGATCTTTGCAACAGTCTGACATTCCGAGTGCGAGTGCACTGCTAAGTAAGCTTTTGAGCTCTTGAAAGGCTTCCATGCCCTCATTATTCTTTTGTACCGGGTCACTGACATCCATGTGCACCAGCTGCTGCAAGGGCTTTGCCACACGAGAAAAGGTGGGGATCCATTGTTGGCAGTAGCTAACCATGCCCAGAATCATGGTCACCTCTCTTTGTGTGTTTGGGAATTTCATTTTGAGGATTACCTCACTGCATTCATGAGACACTCTTCTTGCTCCCTTTTCAATTTTGTGTCCCAAATATTTGACTTCTTTTTGGCAGTAATGTAATTTCTCTGGGGAAAGCTTGTGCCGATTCTCAGCGAATGGTTGAGTGGTTGAGTAGGGAAATTGTGTCTTGTCTGCAAGCTTCCTTTGTTATTGATGCATTGAACTAGGGTGGAACAGCAAGGTAGTCACAGTGTCTCAGATTTTTCTTCAGTAAATGATTAAAATAGGAAGGGCTCTCAGTATACCCTTGAGAAGCGCGACACCACACAGGAGTGTTTTCCTGAAACCAAGACGTAAAGAGATATTGACTCTTTTTGTGCAGGGGAGTGGAAAAGAAAGACTGGCATTAGCAAATTACAATAAACCACTCTGCTTCAGAAGGGAATTTGGAGCGGGATCACAACTGGGTTCTGTACTACAGGATAGCATTGAAGAACTATTTGGTTTATTTTCCTAAGGTCTTGCACAATCTGCTACTTCTTGTTCACTTTTTGCAAGGCCATACACTGAGAGTTACATGGACTCCCAATGACCTCCTGTTTTATCATATCCTCAATGACTGGCGTAATCCCAGTTCAAGTGACAATTTGTAAGGGCAAGTCTGAGGGAAAATGGACCTAAGTGTGAACTTTAATTGGACAGCCTTCTTGATCAGACCAATCTCTTCCTGTGAAATCCCATACGTCCTCTCTGACTGTTCTCTATACTCAATCGGTAAGACTTCTCTAGTAAAAACTGGAAATAATCAAACTTCAGATCATTGTGACTTTAGTTTGAATTTGGCATCTGCCACATGAGTTTACAATTCGACACCATCAGGCATGCACCAGATCACACAATTAAGCTAGCACAACAGATCTCTTCTGAGGAGGTTCATCAGATTGGAGTCGCAAAAGATACATTGATGTTGATCACTGAAGACTGGGACAGTAGCTGAGACTTTGTTCTTATGCTGGTGATTTGAAATGCCTACAACCTGGATCTGTTTACCCAAGAGGGGTGGGTTTGGGACCTCTACCTTTCATACAGCTGAACGAGTGGCATCGGTATCAATCAAAAAGGACACTGGATGACCATTGACCTCTCCCTCAACTTAAGGAACACTATAATCCACTTCCAGTGCTGCACCACAAACATAGTCCTCATCCCCTCAGGAACCATCAATGGGCTTGTTCAAGTTTGTACGTGTGTTCAAGCATGAGGGGAATTTGTGAAGCCTAATTCTGGAATGGGTCGTGTTGATTCCGTCAATTCGGCTGGAAGTGGGGGTTCCTACTCTGAATCAATGCATGCATCATAAGAACCTAGGGGACACACCGACTTTGGGAACTTGGGGTTCATTGGGGGCTTTGCTCTGGATACCATTCCTGCCAGTACTTAATTTTAAATGCACTGCATTCTGAGAAATATAAAAAAATACATATGCATACAGTACTGATTTGGTATTATACCTGCAAGGTATGTAAAATGCCAAAATAAGGCTTCATGAGTCCGACCGGGGGAAAGGGATGCCTTTAGTCGCACTTATTCTAAGGCTACTCCCTTGCTTCGGGAAATAGCCCGCCTGTGGCATAGCCTGCAGGCATAATACCAAATCTTAACAACAGCTCATAGAATTCTGTTATTCTGCATGCTTGCATTGGAACTAGCAGTGGAAATCCTTCAAATGTTATACATCAGGTACACAATGGAAGGTTTAAATCACAACACAACGTTTTCTAACACTACAGCCAATTTATGTCATAGCTCTCAGTGTTTTGTAAAACTATGAGGAGAGAAGACTTGAAAGTGGGATGTGGGTAGCTGACTGGGAGGGGGGATGAGAAGGAGCCATATGAGCAGAACACCAGAAATTGCATCCATTTTAAAATATAAAGTGTCTTGCACAAAAATCTTGCTAACTATACTACATTATTGTCACACTTCTAAATATCATTAGTTCATTGGTTGCGGGCATATGCATCATTCAAATTATTAATTTGCACAAATGGTTTGTCCCTTAAAACTGCACATCAGAAAAAACTCTGACAATCTCATGGTTCACTGTGCTCGGTGTTGCAAGAACAGGCAAGTATGAGCCCGCTCTTTCCCCAGGCCTCCACTCATATCCCTTTGGTTTATGCTTTTACCTCTCTAGCTGTCCTGTGGAGTATTGAAGAGTTTGGATTTTGGTCCCTGTCTTTGGGTACTGTTTCATTGGTTGGTGAAATGTTCAGCTCCATGTATCAAGCCTCACCTGATGTTTCCACGGGAATGAGAGATGGGAGACTGACGAATAGGTCCCAACTTCCCACTGCCACCAATCCGCCCAACAAAGTCTAAGTAGGACAAGTGAGCAGAGGGACGAGGGGAATCAAGGGGGGGGAGAAAACTGAAGAGGGTCCCTCAGCACGACCTGGGCAGCAAGGATACGTCACTGGAGACTTTGGTGATCCTGTAAAAAAAGTATTGTCAATAACCTACTCTAAGGTATACTGAACCAAAATCATAAATACAGATAACCACTACTCATATATCAAGGATGTCTACCTGGTTTGTTTTCCTGTTCCAATAGTGTTCAATAAAAGTGTAATAAGGAATCAATAAACAATTCTGCATAAAAAGAACAGAGAGAGAATATCAGTGAGGGTACATTGATGTAGTGTGTAATGATCTAATATAATTAGTACCTACCAGTATAGGCAATTTAGAAAAATAGCTCTTAGCCCCAAAAATAATCAAGGCTGACTCAAATGAATCAGTCAAAGGTAAGGTAACAAAATATGCAAAAAAGTGCAGGCTAAACCAATCTCATCTACTTAATATTCAGGAGTTTGTGATGTGGGCTGCTATGGTAGCATGCAGCCAGGGAGAACTGAGCATAATGTGTATCCTTACTTCAGGAGTTAAAGCTGCTGACTGCACTATTTCTCACAGCCAGCAAGGACTAACCATAAGGCATCTCCTTACACACCCACTCACCAACCCACAAAGTCACTCACACACCCGTGTACACACCCATACAACCACACACATATCCACTCACAAACCCACAAAGCCAATCACACAACCAATCACAGACCCACCCAGCCACTCACGCATGCACTGACAAATCCATAACACACTCACACACCCACGTATATACCAGTACAACCACTCACACACCCAGGTTACAGGGACATCATAGTTAGCCTTAAAAAACCATAGCAATTCACTTCCAAAATCCAAAGGTTACAGGGACCATATAGTTAGGAAACAGAATTTAAAAACCTTAGAATTTCACTAAAAATACAAATGTTACATGGACATTATAGTTGGGTTCAGATTTTACACACACAAAACCATGGAAATTCAACAGGTATAGTCATCTCAAGTAACTATAACTCACACCCTAAGGTAACTATAACTCTCACCATTCACTGCTAATTACCCCACATATTACATCAGTCATGACATCTTCTATAACATCATTGACAATATCAATTTCGCATCAGCAAAAATATTATTGATGAGAAAACTGTGCATGGCGGGGCTCAAGTTATAGTTACTATAGGGCACGAGTTGTAGTTACTTGAGTTATCTATAATTATGACTACTTACTTTCTATGGTTTTGTGTGTGTAAAATCTGATCCTAACTGTAATGTCCCTGTAACCTTAGGTTTTTTCAGTGAATTTGTAAGGTGTTTTAAACTTTATTTCCTAACAAAAAAGTCCTTGTAACCTTTGTTTTTTTAGTGAATATATGTATATGCATATATAAACATGTATTATAGGTAATGCACACATATATACATATATCTATCTATTTCTCTCTCTCTATAGATAGATATAGATATAGATATATATATATGCATTACCGCCAGTAGGTATATATACGTGCTTTACCTTCTGGTGGTTGCCAGTAGGTAGTTATAGTTAGGACCTAGTTTCCATAGGAAGAGCATGTTTTGTTTTGCCAATAACTTTGCCACCATTTGAATGATCTTCACAACATTTTCAAAACTGGTACGCACTTGAGTTCAGCTGCTGTGTGGAAAGTTTTGGGGTGATTCATCAAGCGGGGGGCCGAGAAAATGGGGAGGTCCTAAAATGCGTTTTCCCCATGTAATTTCCCTTAGGGATTTTAAACATAACACCAGCCTGAACTGTTGGACGGAATTGCACCAAATTTGGCAGAGATGTAGCTCTTGGTACAGAAATAGCCCTTTTTGTGATTTGGTGTAAATTCATTCAGTAGCTGCAGAGTTATTAAAGAAAAAAAATGAAATGTGTATATATAGGGACGCAAACCCTCCGTGTTGGATCCGCGAATTCACGTGCCACCAGGAATGCCATGATTGGCTGGCCACAACCTGACCAGGAGTTTGTGGCTACCATTTTGAGTATTGGGGAACGGTCCCAGGGCCTTAAAATGTATCTGTAAAATGATTATAGTGGTCAGGGCAGAGGTAAATGTGACCCCTTGGGTGTGTTAGAGCGATCTCAGAGGGATCTATGTTGGGCAAGAAATTTCCTTAAATTGTTTTTTCCACATCGGAACTCCGCAGATCCATGATTCAGCGCAGCCCTCATGTAAATCTGGGACTGATCCCTGGATCTTGGCATGCTTGGAAAAAAAACATTTATAGACTCTCACACATCCATTTGTAGACCCTCTCAGGCGCTCTCACAACCACTCACAGACCCACAAAGGCACTCATACACCCACTCACAGCTACACAGGCATTGAAACACCCACTCACAGACCCATGGAGGGACTCAGAGACCCACATAGGCACTCACAAACCCATTTACATACCTACACAGGTACTCCCAGACCCATGCCAGCCCGCTAACTTCCGCTCACAGACCTATGCGGCAGTTTTGAAGATGACAGTGAGCTAAAATGGAGGACAGCAAATAGAATATAAAAGAACATATTTTATTGGATAGTGGAGATGTGCACGGAACTATAATTAGGTAGTGGTTTGGAGAAAAAAGTAACTATATCTGTGATTGGTTTTGAAAAAAAAAGTTATGTTGCTAGGGATATGCTTGCAATTGCAACCTGTCAACCACATCTGCTACAGGTTAATTTGAAGCTAATATGCTGCTTACAGAAAGTAATTTGTACTGTTGACCTAGTATTAGTTAGAGAGTGCTTCTAACAAGGTGACCATGTACACAGAGCTAAAAGAATATGGGAAAGGGAACAAAAACAGTTGCTCTGTGAAACTAAAAGAGTGGTTTAGAAACATTGGTAATTCAGGACTGTTTGGCTTTTAATTGAGTAGATTTTACAAAGTAAAACATAAATGCAAATTATTAATAGTAGATTGTTAAATGCTACTACAGGCTTCCATGTGGATCTGCAAATCCACATCAAAGTTACAATGGGGCCACGCTGAGAGCTTCAGTTGAGCTACAGATTTGTGAAAAAAACCGACCAAATTGGGCTTCTTCACAGGAGACATGAAAAGGGTTAAAAAAAATACTGACCATTTAGAAGTGGTTTAAAAAAATAAGAGATGAAAGGAAGCCTGTGATTTGTTAACTACAGGAGTATGAATAAGAATACACAGTGAAGGGTACCAATTTTAGCTGCTTTTGTACTGAGAGTGGAAGAGGATTGCCATTGTTCTGACTTGAGATTGTTGAGATGTTGACAGACAGAAATTGAAGTTGGGAAACAGCAAAGAGCTTTTACAGGATGTTAATGAGGTTGTAGCATAAAAAAGTATATTTAGATAAAAAGTGGTGAGTGTTTATAAGCTGAAAGATAATGTGTAGCTTCAGGACACTATAATAGAATGCAAAATAGAATGCAGCTTAGACAAGAACATCAACTAAAATAGAGGTAACAGTAAAGGAGAAAGAGGAATTGTTATACTGAAAATATAGTAATTTGATTAAGCCAGTATCAATGAATGTGTTGGAAATTAGATGTGGGTGTTTACTCATAGTATGTAGTTTAATAGGATATAATTTCCACCCACTCCCATGGTCAAGCAGGCACTTTCACACCCAGATACACTTCCACAAAAGCACTTATGTAGCAAGACAGTAACTGCTACACTCAGTCACACACCCATAAAACCATTAACACACCCATTTACTCACCTATACATACACTTACCTAATTATTTACACACTCATACAGGCACTGTTACAACCACTCACACACTTGTACAGTCATTCAAGTACCCAGGGCTCTGACAGTCAGTTATAAATGCACTTGCATACCTATACACCAGTTACCCACACATATATCTACTCACTATTTACAAAACCATACAGCCACTCACACACCCAGTGAGACAGCAACAGAGGCACTTACACAAACATTCACACACCCAAACAGCACATATGTATCCACTACTACCAGAGCCACTTTCACACTCAGTTACAGAGCCAAACACTAACCCAGCCAGTTAGTAATCCATATAGCTACTTACTGCCATGTTGACATGTCATTTACAACCACATGCCGAGCCTTAAACTATCCTCTTATTACACCTACATCACCCCTAAGGTAAGTCCTACGTAGCCCAGAGAGCAGGGTGCTGTTTAGTTAAAAGGCAACACATGAACGTTTAAGTTTCAGTCACTTACAGATTAATTTACAGACCCATATACCCATTTATATACCAGTCATCCTTGTATACAGCAACGCACGTACCTATTCAGAAAACTATACAGTCTGACTACACACCGACTCATACACTGATGCACCTACTGACATACTCACTTACACACACATACACTCACATGTACATTTATTTATATTTGAGTATTGTAGATGAGATTGGAAAACATTTGCTAGTAGGTTCTTAAACATTTTATAGGTCTATTCTCTTTTGAGAATATTAAAGTACTCATATGCACTATTTTATTTGACTTCTGTGGGGTGTTTGGGATATACAAATACAGAACTCAAAAAAACACTTAAACAGAGAATTGAGCATAAACATAACACACATAGTTAGCTCTTTCTTTGACCAGATGAAATGGTTGTAAAAAACTACTGTTGGTTTTTAAGAAGGCTATCTATCTATCTATCTATCTATCTATCTATCTATCTATCTATCTATCTATCTATCTATCTATCTATCTATCTATCTATCTATCTATCTATCTATCTATCTATCTATCTATCTATCTATCTATCTATCTATCTATCTATCTATCTATCTATCTATCTATCTCTCTATATATATATATATATATATATATATATCTCCACACGTAATCCCTCCAGCTGGGAGGACAAACGGGACGCACTCTCTGCCACCTTTTGCACTTTTTTTCTGGCGCAAGCATAGTTGATCGTGAGCAAGGTATATGGTATACTGAAACGTGTAGATCTGTTCATGCCTGTATCCCGTGAAATGAATGAATTAAGGGCCATATGTAGGTGGGCTAATACCGGTCGGTAACGACCGAAAATCAGTACATTTTCTGTTACCGACCGGTATTTAGCCCTTTGAGATGTAGGAGGCTGGATTGAAGGATTCGGTAATTTACCGATTCTGTATTTTAAGAAATCGGTAAAATAACGAATCTGTAAATTACCGAATCCTTAAATCCTATGTAGGGAGCACTCAAGTGAGTGCATTTTTGGTTTAAGCATTCGTTATTTACCACCAACTACAAGTTGATGGTAAATACCGAATACCTATTCAAAAACAATTTTGTGCTTTTTTAAAAGTGCCATGTGGCAGACATACATGCCCTTAGGGCATGTATGTGCGCCACATGTGCACACATGCACGATTCAGGGGTGCAACAGGGTGTCAATGTGACACCCTGCCACCCTTGAATATGCTCCCCCTATTACCGATTCGGTATTTACCGAATCGGTAATAGTGAATGGCTTCCCATTCATTCCTATGGGCCTCCAGGCCCATAGGAATGAATGGGAAGATATGCCTTATTAAATCCGATTCGGTAAATACCGAATCGGTAATAAAGAATATTACCGAATCGGTAAAATTTACCGATTTTTTACCTACATTCTATTTACCGATTCTTAAATACCGAATCGGTAAAATTCGGTATTTAGGAATCGGTAAATAGAAATTACCTACATATGGCCCTAAGAAAATAAAAAAAGTGCAAAAGGTGGCAGAGAGTGTGTCCCGTTTGTCCTTCCAGCTGGAGGGATTACGTGTTGATTTAAAGCGGCGTGGTTCTGTCGCAGAGACAAGCACCCACGAGGAGCGCTGCAACTGCCCAGTGACTGGGGAACCGAAAGAGTGGATTTAATTTACCGGGCGCAGTGACCGCTGGATAAAAAACGAAAGTGGAACACACACACCGCTCGGAGATGAAGACCGAGGTAAGCGTGTATTAAACAGCTGAGAGCATTGTAATTTTTACTCACATTGAAGTGATTAGCCAGCTAAGTGTCGGAGAAGGGTAACTACAGAAAAAAGAAACGCATTAAAGTTTCAATGAAGAAACGCGCGGTTAATCGGCTGACTTTAAAGTTACAGTAAACTCCGATTGCAACTGCGCACATGAAAAACAATTAATGAGCTTCAAACAAGTGAAAAATATCGGGAAGAAAAAGCAAGCAGGCACGAAATATGGAGAAACGGGAAGCAAAAAGAAATGAACTGTTGAGCTCTATGTTTGAAAAGGGCAATGTGGATAAAGATATGGGAACAGCCAATGTAACAGGAAAAATTGACACTAAAAGTAAAATACGTGCATGGGAAAAATTAAGCTGCAAGGAAATAAATAAGTCTTGGGAGCTCATTACTCTGAAGAAATATTTGGAGGTATAACGTGTCCCAAGGGGGCTGAGGATAATGTTGATGCCTAACCATCAGGATGCCTCAAACGAGTTGTTACAGGAGTTGGGTGATTTTATATTAAAATCATCATTAGGCTTAATTGAAATTTTAGAGAAACACATTGAAATTGGCCTTGAAAAAATAAAGGAACAACTATTTGAAACAGAAAAGGAATTATCATCATTAAAAATGACAACAGAAATGACTAAATTTAAAGAAGAGCTGGAAGTACAGATTGACAAACATGAGGATATAGTTAGGGAACGCATGCATTCCAAATTCATCAGAGATTCGAACGATTATGCGGAGGGGCGCATATTTACTTTCTCTCGAAAATGTGATGCTATGAAGGAACAAGCGACTTGGAATAGCACAACAAGCTTCTCAAGCAGTGTCTCCTCTCTAATATCCAATGACCCCAGTGATGGTGAGCAATCAACTGAAGCAAATAGGAGCAAGTTATCTTTTTTAGGGGACATGCGCCTAGTATTGCAACAGAGACAGTGGGAGCAAAATCGACCCACATTACAACAACAAAGGGGAAGAGGAAGAGGACGGCAATGGTCACAAAGAAACCCAAAAGAAGGGGCAAAAGACGCAAATGCTACTACAGAAAAGACAGGAACAGAAACGAGGAGTATGCGCCGGAAGAACAAATGAAGGAAGACATGCAGGTGGTGAATCTATCCAAAAGATCCATTTCGGAAATGGAAACATCTTTAAAAAGGGGCATAAACTTTTGCCCAACAAGAAGAATGGATCTAGCACAAGTAAGGATAGACTTATACCTATATATCCGGAAAATAAAGTTAGCTAAATTTTTTGCGGAAAAACAGAGCAAACAAAAAACAAAAACATCGGAAGAGAAAATAGCAAGTGTACAAGTCAAAGATTCTGAGAGCTTCCTGACATTATTAAATCTAGATGCTGCGGAGGGTGAGGAAATCCCTTTGAACATAGCAGTCTAACAAGGAGGAGCGGGCCTGAGTGGCATGAAATCAAAGTTAAAGTTTTACCCACAACTGGCATCAGGAAATAAAATAGATTTATTTCAGGAAGCGGTCATTCAAGATCTGTATAAACTAAAAGGTCCGGAGTTTAGACATAACCTGACTAAACAAGAGAGGAATGCCCTGTTGAACCTAACAACTGATGACCAAATTGAGATCAAAATGGCAGACAAGGGGGGAAACATAGTGATTTTAGAAAAAGGAGCGTATGCTTTGGAAGCACATCGCCAACTTTGGAACATCGAATACTATGAAAGATTGAAAAAGAACCCAACCTTTGGAAATAAAAGAAGCAGTTGATAATAGCTTCAAGAATGGGCAGGACAAGAACTTATAAATGAGGATGAACGAAAATATTTAACAGTGACTCATCCGATTACAGCTACAATTTATTTCTTGCCAAAACTTCATAAGGATCAGAAAAAACGGGCAGACCCATCTTGTCAGCAAAAGGATCCTTGTTGGAACCCATGGCCAATTACATTGACTATTTTTTAAATCCCTACGTAACTCAACTTAGCTCCTACATACAAGATACAACGGACCTGTGGAGGCTGCTGTAAAATACTCCCTGGCAGGAAACATATCAATTGGTAACAATGGATGTCATATCCCTGTACACAAATATTGGGAATGACATGGGCTTGGAAGCATGCAATTTCTTTTTACAAGATCGTAACATCAAATACTGTGAACATAATAAAATGCTCCTGGAAATGATATCAATATGTCTCAATAAAAATATCTTTGTTTTCGGAGAGGAAGTGTATCACCAGATGAACGGTACTGCGATGGGGTTTTCATTTAGCCCCAGTTACGCCTGTTTAGCGATGGGGTACTGGGAAAAGGAGGTAGCATGGAGTGCGAGCAATGACAGAATGTTGAATAAGGTCGTCAGTTGGAGACGTTTTATTGACGACTTATTCATTATATGGGCTGGCACAATAATGGAATTCCAAGAATACTTTGAATTGTTAAATAACAGTAAAACAAACTTAAAATTTACTTATGAAATAAGTAAAGAAAAAGTAGTTTTCTTGGACACAGAAATTTACATTAAAAATGGCCATATACAGACAACATTGCACAGAAAAAGCACAGCAACAAATGCTACCTTGGAAGCAACAAGCTTCCATCAAAAGCCCCTAATCTCAAGCATTCCTTATGGGGAGTTCTTGAGGGTTCGGCGAATCTGCAGTGAAGAAGAAAAGAATGGCGAAAACATGGAAATATCACTATGGAAAGATTCAAGAAAAGGAAATACAATACTAATATTGTTAAAAAATGCTGGGAAAGAACGAACAGCAAAACACAAGAAGAGTGTTTATCTCAAAAACAAAGGATGACAGAGCAGGAGACAATTCGACTGATAACAGATTACTCACTAGAGAGCAAACAAGTAGTGGGTATCCTAAGAAAGAATTGGAAGATACTGCAGTTAGATGCCACTGTAAAAGAATCCAACGGTGACATACAGGAGAGCTAAAAACTTAAAAGATCATCTAATTCACAGTCACTTTAAAGGAAAAGGCAAAGAAACTACATGGCTGAATACAAAAGGCTTTATAAAATGTCATATGTGTAAAGCCTGTCAAATCGCCAAACAGACAAAGGAAGTAAAAATGGCGGATAACAAAACATGGGAAATCCGACAATTGATAACATGTAAGACTCAATATACAGTCTACATATTAGAATGCCCATGCCCATTGAGGTATGTAGGGAGTACAATCTTCGAACTGAAAAAGAGAATACTAGAACATATAAGAGCGACAGTACACAAGGACAAATCCAATGCAGTAGCCAAACATACAGAGCAATATCATCAAGGGGACTGGAAGCAATTGAGACAATCCCAAGAAAAGAACGTGGTGGGGATCGGGAAAAACAATTGCGCCAGAAGGAGTCACGTTACATTTTGAAATTGCGAACACTTCAGCCGCATGGCCTCAATCAATCAGAAGATCTTTACATACATTTATAACTAACTACAGCTTCCCAAATAAAAAAGGAAAAAATGATATACAATGAAAATATGAGTTGAATTATACTGTAAAAGTAAAGTGGAAATAGAAGCAAAAAATATAGATTGAGTGAAATAAGGAAGAATAATATAAAAAGAAAATCATGTAATGAAAGATGAGAATAGGAAGGAAAAGAATAGACGAATGGAGAATTCATGTCAATAAACAACAATAATGATATTCCCCACCAGAGGGGCAAAAACGAGGAAATATCAAAGGGAAAATGGGAATGAACTTTCCATCTTTAAAAATCATATCAACAATGGATAAATAATGAGACTCCCCACTGGAGGGGTAAAAATGAAGGAATATGAAAGGAAAAAAGAAAAATTAATTTTCAGTTTTTTCATATATAAAAAAGAGACACTGAATCCTTTTTTCCAATCATTTTAATTATATAATTATCATTAAATCAATTTTTTTGGGACTTCCACGTATAAAATGATAAAAATATAAAAAGTTGTCAAAAAACTACATCCTCCATAATGCAAAGGGGAGCTTAGGCCACTGCCAGGAAATTATGTAACAACTAGTGGAATTTTAGAGGGGGCGGTGCCAAGCAAACAGTTGATAGTGAGCAAGGTATCTGGTATACTGAAACGCGTAGATCTGTTCATGTTCCGTGAAATGAAGGAATTTAGAAAATAAAAAAAGTGCAAAAGGTGGCAGAGAGTGCGTCCCGTTTGTCCTTCCAGCTGGAGGGATTACGTGTGGATTTAAAGCGGCGTGGTTCTGCCGCAGGGACAAGCACCCACGAGGAGCGCTGCAACTGCCTGGTGACTGGGGAACCGAAAGAGTGGATATATATATATATATTACAGCTCCCAAAACTCTCGTTAATCACACAGAGTTAAGCACTCACAGGAGGGGTTCTGTATCGATTGAGGGGGGCTTAAAACTCGTAGTCGGTGTTGTTTGTTTTATGCCCACTCGCATGGCTCTGGTTGCCACATCATCTGTCAGGGTACCAACAGTTTCTTCCTCATTCCGTAGGGCCTCCAACATTTCCAGCATGTCGAGATCGCCAGTGGTCAATAGATCAGTTCCTTGAAGTTGTCCTTGTTGTTGTAACTGTCTAGCTTCCTTCATTTTTTTTGTTGAAACAATTTTTATTATTTTCATAGCAACAACACAGTACAAACCCGCTTCCTCCACGGCCAAAGAATGTTTAGTACACATAAAGTTACCAGCCAACAACCGGGAGAATGAGCTTCCGGCCCCTACCGGCCCTCCCCCCTCCCTCCCCACCCCATGTCAGTGTGCCTCCTGTCTTTCACCTCGCTCCCGATGTGCCCCTTCTCTGCCATAAATCAGACAGGGGTACTCGCCCTCCACTAGGAATCCCTGTCTTTCCCTCACACTTAGCCACAGCCTCGTTGCCAGCGATCACTACTACTCCCCTTCTACTCCCCATTCGCCACCTCCTCCTGCCCGCCAGATGTGTCCCCCTCTACCCCATTGTCAGCCATCAGCCCCTGAAGCTCCACCACCAGCGCCTCCCACGCCCGGGCCGTCGCCAACGCCTTTTCGTCATCACGCCGAAGAGCTAATTGCAACCTGAGCGCACCCTCAGCCCCCGCCCAACGCAAAAAGGCCGCTCTCCATCGCAAGAAGCTAGGCCCCGTCCTGGACTTCCAGTGCATAGTCAGTTCCCTCTTGGCCATTATCAATCCTAAGTCGTAAAACTTGCTAGTGACCTTTGTCCGGCGGGTGTGCGGGAACCAAAGCAGCAAACAGGCCCCCAGGTCCGGGTCAATAGCTCGGTCCGTCACCTGATTAAGGCAATCCATGACCTCTGCCCAATAATCACCCAGCTGGACGCAGGACCAAAACATGTGGCGAAAATCAGCGCCCTCTCTCCCGCACCGCGGGCACTGCGAGTGCGCCCCCCCAAAAAATTGCAATATTTTCACCGGTGTCAAATACGCCCGGTGCAATGTGAAAAATTGCACCAACTGGAACCGGGCATTGCGCGTTCCCTTCCAGGCCCGCCGCACCAGCGTGGACCAGGTAGTCTCGGGGATCGGTTTCTCAAGGTCCAACTCCCACTTGCCCCTCAAGGTGGCAAGAGGCGGCAAGCCTTCCATCGCCAGCCTGCGGTATAGGCAAGTAATGGCCTTGGACGTCCCCGCTGCCATCACTACATATTGGCAACCCGCAGCGACCGGCGGCTCCGAGAGCCCCGCATTCCAGTGCCGCTGAAGGCTCGCTACCAGGGCCGCGTGAAGCAAGAAGTCCCCACGTGGGAGCCCATAGGAGTCCTGCAACTCTTGGAACGGCAGCAGCACCCCCTCCCGGAATAAGTCACCCACCATCTGCACACCCAACTCCTCCCAAACAGCCAGTCCAGACCAATCGCCTCCATGCGGGAACGCCGTACACATCCCCAAAGGAATCTCCGGGGCATAGGGGCGAGTTATCGCCGCCCTCCTCTGGCATCGGTTCCAACACAGCCGGAGTGTACGCTCTTCCAACGTGAGCAGGTCAAGGTCCAGCCTCTGCTGTAAGACTATGAAGGCTAGCACATGTCGCGGAATCAGCCTGCCCTGTGGGCCCTCCGGGCCCCGGTATTCTCTGGCAACCGCCTGCGTAAGCCACTGGAGTTGGGCCGCCAGATAGTACCACTCGAAGTCCGGGACTGCCAGGCCCCCTTCCGCCCTCGGCCGCCACAGGGTGGCCAACGCCACCCGCCTTCTCCCGGAGCCCCAAATGAAGCCCGTGGACATCGCCCTAAGCCGTTGGAAGTACGACGCCGGCACCCATATAGGTAGGGTGCGAAAGTAATAGAGGAGTCGTGGCAACGCCACCATCTTCAACAGCGCAACCCTCCCGGCACACGAAAGCGGGAGTGTACTCCAGAAACTCATGCTGCCCCGCAATCCGCGAATGGCTCTGCCAATGTTCCCCTCCAGCAAGTCCTGCTGGGTGTGGTAGATATTAACCCCCAGATACCGCAGGCAGTCCCCCTCCCATCGGACCAGTCCCAGTGACTGGGGGGCCCGGCCGCCCGGTCCCAGCGGGAACAAGCATGTCTTGCCCCAGTTGACCTTGAGCCCTGAGAGGCGTCCAAAGGCCTCCAACAAGGCAGTCGCCCCACTCAGCGCTCCCTCGGCATCCACCAGAAACATCAGCAGATCGTCAGCATACAGGGAGATATAGTGAGCATCCCCCCTTAGGTGAACTCCAGCATAGGAACGCCCCAGCCGGGCATGCGCCGCCAACGGCTCAATAGCCAGGGCGAACAATAAGGGGGAGAGCGAGCAACCCTGCCTCGTTCCCCTCCGCACCGGGTAGGAGGCCGAGATAGTAACCCCCGTCTTCACCCGGGCCGTGGCCTCATTATAGAGCAAGGTGGTCCAGCGTACAAAGCCGTCCCCCAGGCCAAAAGCCCGTAGCACTCAGTATAAATAGGGCCACTCCACACTATCGAAGGCCTTTTCAATATCGACCGACAGAGTGCAGGCTTCCGGATATATGTCCCGGTCCAGCTCCATCACCCGTAGCAAACGTCGCACCGACGTGGCCGTGTTACGTCATGGGATAAAGCCCGCCTGATCTGGATGGATCAAGGCGGTCATATGAGTCAACAGGCGCGACGCCAGGATTTTGCTCAGGATTTTGTAGTCCACCGTCAACATGGAGAGCGGGCGGTATGCCGTGCGCGCGCCAGCCTCCCCTCCTGGTTTCAGCAGAGGCACCACAATAGCCTCTCCAGCGGAGGCTGGTAAGCGCCCAAGACGCCAAGCCTCTCCGTAAAGGACTTGCAGCTGCGGCGCAAGCAAATCTGGGCAAGCCGCATAGAACTCGATGGGCAGTCCGTCTACCCCCGGGGTCTTTCGCCTGGCCATTTGCTTAATTGCTGCACGAATCTCGCCCAGGGTGATAGCACCCCCGAGGTCCTTCTCGCTCTCCGGGTCCAGCCGGGGCAGCCGAGCCGCCACCAGAAACTCAGCTAAACCTTCAGGTTCTCCCCGCATGGTGCTGTCATACAGCCTTGCGTAATAACTGGTGAACTGCCTATTAATCCCCTCCTGAGAATAGACCGGGACCCCCCCTGCCTCGACCAGAGACAGTATAGGTGTACCGCGGGCCGTCGGGGACGCCAACCATGCCAAAAGAGACCCCACCTTGTCCCGTTCCGCATGTGCCCGGGTAAGGTATTCCTTATGATCAAAGCAGCGAAGCTTCTCTACACACACCGCCACGCCCTCCCGTGCCTCCACGACCGCAGGTAGCTCGCCCTCCCCCGCCTGATGAGCGCGCTCAGCCGTCCGCAGTTGGGCCTCCGCCCCCGCTACCTCCTTCAACAAAGTCTTCCGCACGCCAGCGGTGGATGATATACAAACTCCCCGGACCACTGCCTTGAACGCGTCCCACTCCGCCGCCCGGGTCGACGCCGTATCCGCGTTAGTCCTAAAGTACTGCTCTATGCAGCCGCTAACCTCAGCCCGGAAAACCGGGTCCTCCAGCAACAAGGGGTTTAAGCGCCAAGTGGGTATCGCCTGCCGCTGTCTAGACCACTGCAGCACCCCCATGCAAGGGTTATGGTCCGAGATGGTTTTAGCCAAGTACTCACTGTGTCGCATCAGAGTCTGGGCATCCAGGGAACACAATATGCTGTCCAAGCGGGCATACAACTCGTGGGGGGCTGAGTAGAAGGAGTAATCCCTATCCCTCGGATGATGCGTCCGCCATGTGTCTACCAACCCCCATGTGTCCTGCCAAGCGCGCCTGCTATTAGCCACCCTACGGACCACCGATTGTGCCAGGGGCGGGTGGGACCTATCCAGCTCAACATCTACCACTGAGTTAAAATCCCCCCCCAACACCACCGTCCCCGTCAAATAGGCCGCAAGCTGCCCCGACAGTCTGGAAAAGAAGGCGGCCTGGTCTACATTAGGGGCATACACACTACATAAAGCCATGTCCCTCCCATCTAGTCTCCCCTGCACTGCTACAAACCTGCCCTCCGGGTCCACCAGTGTCACCAGCGGCTGGAAAGGGACTCCCGCTCTAACCCATATCAGGGCCCCTCGGGCAAACTTGGAGAAGGTAGTATAGAATAGTTGGCCTCGCCAGCGCCGCTGTAACGCCTTCCCCTCCTCGCGATCTAAATGGGTTTCTTGGAGGAAGGCTACCTGGATCCCTCTCCGCACCAGGTAGGCGTGGACTTTATATCTCCTCCCCATAGAGGTGAGCCCCCTTACATTCCAGGTCAGGACTCGCAGTTCAGGTGGGGTCCCCATCCCATCGCCGTACCAACCACTCTTCTCCAACCCTCCGAGGCACACTGACATTCCCCTGAAACCCCACAACTCCCCAACTCCCCACACGCCCTCCCCTCCCCAGAACAGGTGCTAAACTGCAGTTACCCATCCAAATACCACCCCAAACACTATCTAACACTCTGGTAGCCACCAGCGTCTCACACTGTCCGTGAGGGTGAGGTGGTGGCTCTGCACCAGACGGGCCGGTCGACTGTCCCTTGTTATGCATCCGCGCCCAGTCCCTGCAATTCCCCCCCCCGGTGTTCCTCGCCCCCTCAACTCTCTCGCTCTCCAGCTCCCCATCCCGGGGCCCCCCCAGCAGCTATCCCCGGACCGCAAGGCATCAGCAAGTACCGATCACACTCCCAACCCCGCAAAGCCAGTTCAGGGCCCTCCACCCCGCAGACACACAGCTCCCACTCTGCGCCTCTTACTGCACCCGGGGAAGTCCCGGTTCCTTCAAGCGTCCAGCAGTTCATCTGCTGTTCTTGGGGTCACGTCCGGCAGCAGCTCCGCATCCTCTCCGGGGCCATCCGACAGGGAGGCCTCCGAGCCCCTCTTGGAGCCCGAGTCCTCACTGGGCTGGGAGGTCGCGGCCCCTGAAATCACAGAGACCGCCTGCAACGCGGCCCGCCGCTCCAGCGCCGTCTGAGACGCTCCCGGTGATCGAACCCCTGTTGTCCGTGTCCTGTTGCGCCTGCTGCGGCGGGCCCTCGCTCGGGTCCCCGACGGTCCCTCCTCGTCCACATGCGCCGCTGCTCCCGTTCGGGCCGATTCAAACCAGCCCCAGGCCGCCACGGGATCCGTAAAGAAGAATGTCTTGCCGTCCAGTACCACCCTGAGGCGAGCCGGGAACAGTAAGGAGTACTGCAGGCCCTCGTCCCGCAGCGCCTTTTTCACCGCCTGAAAGGAGGAGCGCCTGCGCTGGACCTCCATAGGATAATCCGGATAAATTGATACCGGGACATTCTCCACGTGAAAGGGGCCCATGGATCTCGCCTTCTGGAGAATGATATCGCGGTCCCAGTAGTGCAGCAGCCGAGCAACCACCGGCCTGGGAGGTCGGCCCGGATCCGGGGGCCGGGCCGGGACCCTGTGCGCCCTTTCCAAGGTGTAAAACTGTGTCAGCCCTCCCGGCGCCACCACCTCCTTCAGCCAGGTCTCCAGATAAGCCAGCATGTCCCCCCCTTCAATCTTTTCAGGCAGGCCCACCACACGTATGTTGTTGCGGCGATTGCGTCCCTCCGCGTCCTCTGCCCTCTTCTCTAGGGCCGCCACCCTCCTGAGAAGGTCCGCCGACTGGGCCTCCAATGCCTTCTGCGCCGGAGCTGCCAAATCCAACGTGTCCTCCGTCTGCTTGACTCTATCCACCAGCTTCCTATGGTCCGCGCGCAACAGTCCCAGATCAGAGGACACCTGCGCAGTGTCCGTCTGCAGCGCCGTCCGGGTATCCGTTATGGCCTGCAGGATTTGTTCCATTTGACGCTGCTGGAGCCCCACCGCAGGGTCTACGTGAGTCCCGCCATCCCGGCCACCAGCCTGGTCGCCCAAGGAGTCCGCCGGAGTCGCTCCCGGCTTGGACCTCGGCTTGCCCATGCTCTCAGGTCAGGGGGCCGCGAGGCTATCACCAAGTAGCGCAAGGCCTTAGCCCAGTGGTCACGGCAGGTCTCTTCTTCGACCACGAGGCGCTACTGCCTCCCGCCCCAAGCCGCCAATGTCCTGCTCCCTGAGGGGCCGCTCCACTCCACCAATCCTCCAAGCCTGTCGTCCCCGCAGCGCGGCGCGACCGCCGCAGGCACCCCCGTCGGCCACAGTCTTATCATCCCACTGCGCCCCCGAGGCAAAGTCCGCCCAGCCGGTCGGTCCGGTCAGCAGTCCAAGGCCCGGCCGGCCACCTCCACAACGACCTGCGTGGCGCCGATCCTTCCGCTCCCGACCAGCTATCAGCGCGTCCGGGGGTTCCACAGCCCCGCCGTCACCAGGGTCACCGCCCCACTGTAGGCCGCACTCCGCTCCACGGGGCTCCCCACCTCCGTCAGGCCGCGCTCAGCGCGTCGGGGCACTTCTCCTCTTCCCGGTGGCTGTCGCGTCCGCTCCAGCGCTGCAAGGGCCAGCAGCGGCTGGGCCCCCCCTTCAGGCAGGTTCCGACCCGGTTCGGCCTCCGCCCCGCCGGGGCCGCCACTTCCGGTGTCTTCAGCCGTCCGCTCCTCACTTCCGGGCGGGTCCCACGAAACTGTGGGCCCCGGTCGGTCCGCTGCCCTCAGGCCGCCCAAGATGGCCGGCGGCCGCTCGCGGCCGTCGTTTCTCCCAGCGCGGTGCCAGCCCTCGGCGCCGCGCTCCGCTCCGCTGCGCCGCGGTCATGGACCGGAGCACTCAAGGCTGCCCTCCTGGCGTTTGGAACACCGGGGCTGTCGGTGAAACAGGATGATTAGCTGGGCTGGATGCGGAGCTCTCTGCTCACGCGTCCATGCCCGTCGGCAGCCAAGCCACGCCCCCCCTGTCTAGCTTCCTTCATGGTGGGTTTTAGTTTGAAAAATTTGTGAAGCTTCATTTTTCGTGTGAATTTGAATAAGTCAATACGTGTTTGCGTATATTCCATGTGGTTATTAGGGCAAAAGGAAAGTCCCAATTTGAGGGCGGACTCTTCGGCATTCGTGAGTACTCTCGGTGTCAGGTTCACGATGGTTAGGTCGTCAACATCATTTACCATCTCCTGCCTCTGTTGTTCCGTGACCCACGTGTCGTTGTTTTGCCCCTTCCTCTTCCTCTTGCCCTTCCAGCCGCTCCTTCTGGTCGGTCTTCGTTTTCGGGTGGTTTGCTCTTGCCCCCTCTTAGCCAAGATTGGCGTATAAGATTGAACTCCTGGTGAAAAGGAGTCTTCACGGGAACACTAGAAGGGGCTGGTACTTCATCTCCGGAGAGTTTGCTCTCCGTGACCTCAGATTTCGATGTTTCAATTCTATTTGTCGGTTCAGGTGGTTGCTTCTTATTCAGTGCTCTACGGGGTTCGTCGAATTTCTTCGCGAAGGTAAGAATCCTCCCCTGTAAATAGTCACGTTCATCACGGGCAAACTTCTCTTGTTTACATTGTCTAATTGTTAGTTCATATTTTTTGAGTCGTTTTTTCATTTCTTCCCTTAGGGTTTCTTGTGTGCTGACATCTGCGTTGTTGGTGAGATCCTTTTCAAGGATAGCTATCTCCGCTAGAGCTTTGTTTCTATCGCTCCAAGCAAATTTGACCAAGATTGCCAGCATTCCTTTGCAAGATGTTGCCGTATATTCAGCCCATTCCTCCAGAAGTTGTGGGTCCGGATTTTCGTAGGCGGGTACTGTGTATATTCGTAGTCCTCTTGGCACCCTGTCTACATCCATATAATTCTGGAGTGAGGTCGCCTCCCACCATTTCCTGATCTCTCTCTCACAGAGTCTTTCAAGTTGATTATACTGCATGCACAAGGTGCTACGAGTGTTGGACCCGCTCGGTGTATCATCGGGTCCAGTGGCACCTCTGTCCGTGGTTGTCTTGAAAATGTCACGCGCTGCTTCGTATCGGTCTGCTTCGTCGAACATGTTCGTTGCATCTGCCATCGAGACACTGATGAAGATCGATTCGAAACGCGTCTGTCTTGCTATTTTGATTTCTGCCGAAATAAAAGAATAATCGATACAGAACCCCTCCTGTGAGTGCTTAACTCTGTGTGATTAACGAGAGTTTTGGGAGCTGTAATTTTTTGTGGGGCACCGCCACATCATAGCACCCGCCTGCGAGTGACCCGGCTGCCGGTGCAACTTTGTGAGCTTTCATATATAAATATATATATAGAAGCAGAGGGTGCTTAAAAGCAAGTTTTCCCCAATGTTAATGCCCATGGGAACTGTAGACACAGCTACAGCCCGAACTGCTGAACGGAATTACACCAGATTTGGCAGGAAGGTAGATGTTGGTCTAAGTGCCTATTTGTGAGTTGGTGTAAATCCATTCAATAGTTACTGAGACATTTAAAGAAATGTCTTGTTGTAACAGGTAATAGGAGGCGTAGTTGGCCCCCAAGGAAGTCCTTGGGGGCTAACTACTCCTCTGTTTACCTCCAGTAAGTCACACAGAGTGGGATTGCTAGGAGGTCTTCGGAGGCCATGCTCCCTATCTCCACCACTCTGCAAACTCACCTCCTGGTGCACTACTGGCTGGAGAATGAAGTCCACTTTACTCCTGCGGGAACTTGTGGGCCAAGAAGCCCTTCTGATACCTCCTGTAAGTTCTACACAGTGGGATTCCTGAGAGCTGGTCGGTGGCCTAGCCCTCTTTCTCCACCATTATGCAAATGTGACTACTTCTTTAAAAAATCATAGTAATTCACTGAAAAACAAAGGTTACAGGGACATTAAAGTTAGGAATTAGCATTTAAAAAACCTTTAAAATACAGTAAAAAACTAAAGATTACAGGGATGATATAGTTCAAAAGTGGAATTAAAAAGACCTTTGAAATTGACTGAAAAAAAAAAAGGTTACAGAGACGTAGTTAGGCTTAGGTTTTAATTGCACAAAACCAGTGAAATTCTGCAGTTATAGTTAGCTGATCTAACTATAACTCGCAGTGCCCCTGCAATGCACTGCCTGCGACCTCAGATAATACATCACTCATGAAATGGTCAGTGACCTCACTGATGACATCTCAAATGACTTCACTCATGACATCATCCAGAAAATGGCTAACACACCCACTCACACTTCCAGAGAACCTTTCATACACACACTCCTACGCAACCATTCATAAACCCATTCACAGACCCATACCAGTACTTGAAATTTGGCAAAGCGGTAGTCCTCAGGTCAGGCATGTGCCTTTTGCATATATGGTGTCAATCTGTTCAGTAGTTCCTGAGAAAATTGCAGTTAAAAGCACATAAATATCTATAGCCGCGCACCGTGCCCGCACCGTGCGCGCACGGTGCCGTGCGCGAGCGTAATTCTGATTGGTGGATTCATGTCAGTCAACATGCGAATCGGTCGAAATCAGGAAGTGTCGACCGCCATTTTGTGTGTGACAGTGAAAAAGAAAGGTGGAGAGGGGGCAGGGTACAGAGTTCCTGACCCCCTAGCTTTTGTCAGGGGGTCCCTGAAGGACCATGAAGGGTGAATTTTTTTTTTATTTTTTCTGTTCAGCCGTTCGGGCTGTACCTTCGACTAAAGGTCCTATGGGAAAATGCATGGGGAAAACGTGTTTTGGGACCCCCCTTTTTTCTCGGCCCCTGCTTGACGAATCACCCCGAGACTTGGAGGGTAGGAGCTGAGCGGAGCGCCCCATTAGTTTTGAAAATTTCGCAAGGATTCGTCAACCGGCGCCAAAGTTATTCAAAATAGAATTTTCAGATTTCCTATGGAAACTCGGTCCTAACTATAACTATCTACTGGCGCCCGCCAGTAGATAATATATATATATATATATATATATATATATATATATATATATATATATATATCTGTAGCAACTCGTCTTCACTTTCTTTTCTTTTCCTGATGAAATAAACGAGCGCAGACCCAGTGATTCTTGTGCTGTTTTTTATTTAGCCAATTCCGCCATTACGTGTTTCGGGCGATCCCGCCCTTGATCACATGACAACTCATTAGCTTGTAACCACACTATTTAAAGTGCAAGTGCAAGTGGCTCAATTAATGGACATAGAGAAAACATTGCAATGTAACGGAGAGGTACTGTAGACGGTACAATCATTACATAAATGTAAACATTACAATTTGCCCTTCTTTTCATTTTTTCATAAATGCTAACATAATTATATATATGTACCCCGACATTGCCCCAAGGATACTATTTTCCTAGATATCCTGAGGTACTAATATTGGCATAAATGCTTGTATTCATTCCATGTTTCATTGTGTCCAAAATTGACATTTTACAGAAGTGCTTGCCAGAATAAAATTAAAATAAAGTGCAAATAATCAAAAGGTGACCAATCCAGATCTCAATGCCTTGCCAACCCCACTTATTGCATCATATCAGCTCTATTGTGGGTTGAAAGGATGTGCAAACAGCAAGAGTATTTTTAAAGTGCAAATAGACTCAGGATGACAATAAATAAATATTTAAATATATTAGGTAGACCCTGCCAGAAATCATTCAAAAATAGAATGCAAGGTGGAAGCATATAATATACTTTCCTTTACCAATTTCGAAAATAAATCCTAAAACTTTATAAATATATAAATATATAAATATCATCCTAAAATTTGCCTTAAAATAACTTTTTTTGTAATAAAGATCTATAATGAGCACCTTTAGAGGAAGAACCAATAATAAAGAACAATATTAACCTTATTGTCTCCTATATATTATGTTTTGATTCCCCAAATGATGATATTTGTCCATTGCCCAACTGTTATAGAAATGTATATAGATCTTCACTGTTATTCAGACCCCTGGGGTATTTGGAATCAAACTGCAGAATATACGTTGTTTCCAGCCTTCTCAGTTTAGATTCCCTATCCCCTCCTCTTCTTTGTAGGGTAACAGTGTCAATAACATAATATTTCAAATACTTTGCGTCACTGTTATGGTTAATCTTAAAATGTCTTGCAACCAGATAATTCTCATCATTGTTGCTTATTGCTGGTATGTGTTGAAGGATTCTTTTATGCACAGGCAGCTTTGTGCTTCCTACATATCTTAAATTGCAGCTGCAAGTGAGCACATAAACTACATATTCTAACTTGCATGTAAGGAAATGCCCAATTTCACATAGTTTGGACCCAAATGCTGTAATATGGGTCTTAGTGTTGATTGCATATTTGCATGCCTTACATGATGCACAGTTAAAGAATCCCTTTCTCGTCGTCAGCCATGAGTCTTTACTGCCCATCTCCAGGTTGCTTTTGACCAATGCCATACCCATGCTATTAGTTTTCCTGAAAGTGACTGAAGGATTATTGGGTAATAATTCTCCAGTTATTGGGTCATCTTTCACAATGGGCCAGCTTTTTCTCACTATGTTCCTTATTTGCTTTTCTTGACGTGAGAATCCTAAAATCAACCTGATGGGTTCCTCTCCTCTTTTCTGGCTAGCTGAAATATCTTTATATTTCAACAAATCATGTCTAGCTAAAGACTTAGATTTAATAATGGCTGACTCAATTACTTCTGAGCTATATCCCCTGTCCAGGAACCTAATACGGCTCTCCCTCTGTTTTATATTGTATTCTTCCTCCTCACTACATATGCATCTAATGCGGAGCATCTCCCCATAGGGGATGCTCTTAATGAGGTGTGGAGGATGTGCACTAGAGGCATGAAGTAATGTATTACCTGCCGTCAGTTTCCTGAAGAGGGTAGTAGATAACCTATTGTTTGTTATCTGGATTTGCACATCCAGAAATGTGACCTTCTCTTTGCTTATATCTGAAGTAAAATTCAAATTGAGCGAATTGTCATTTAACACTTCAATGAAAGATGTGGCACTTTCAACATCACCGTCCCATACTATAAACAGATCATCAATATAGCGGAGCCAAGTAACTACTCTCCTAGTGAAAATCTGCTTGTGTTGTTGCATGAGGACCAGCCCCTCCCACCACCCCATAAATAAACAGGCGTAGCTAGGAGAGAAGCTGGCCCCCATAGCAACTCCCTGAATTTGTTGGTACATTTTACCATTAAACAGAAACAAATTATTTTCTAAGCAGAATAAAAGCATTTTATGGAGCATTTTGTTATCATGAAAAAAATCAATCGGTCTATTCATCAAGAAATATTCCACAGCTCTCATACCATCATTATTCCTGATACAAGTATATAATGAGGACACATCAAGTGCTATCATTAAATAAGTAGTTTTCCATGTGGTGTTCTGCACTTTTCACAAAAAGTCACTTGTATCCTGCACAAATGACTTCAAATTTCTTACAAAATCTTGCAGGAAAAAATCAATGTACCTAGATAGGTTCTCTAAGAGGCCATCACATGCAGCAATAATGGGACATCCTGGGGGTTTATTCATATCTTTGTGTAGTTTGGGTATGAAATAAATCACGGGAATGATAGCATGCTCCTTTTTAAGGTATTTAAATTCATCCCAACTGAGTAAACCCATACTTCTCCAAACTACAAGTTGAGAAAACAATGTCTCTTGTGTGTCCTTGAATTTAACAGGTGAGACCCTTTTATAACACTCTGTGTTGTTCAATTGGCTGTATGCTTCTTCCAAATATTTCTTAAGCGGCCATAGCACCAAATTATATATATATATTGTTAGCATCTGATTTCTATTAAAAAGCTGTTTTTGACTCGCCAATAACTTTGGTGTCGTTTGACGAAATTTCATGAAGATTCGTCAAATGACTAATTTTACGTGCATGTGTATATATATATATATATTTCTCGCCTGCTCCTCGAGTATTTCCTGCCCCTCCTGAACAAGAGTTGCGTCGTCGCTTGTGACTCCTCGGGGCGAGTCATATGAATATTGCAAAAATGATGACGACGCCGTGTGTGGTTTCTTTAAGCGTTTATTCTTCTGCCGCTACCAGGTAGCGGCAGAAGAATAAACGCTTAAAGAAACCACACACGGCGTCGTCATCATTTTTGCAATATATATATATATATATATATATATATATATATATATATATATATATGTCCCAAACAGTATGTAGGTAGTACCGTCCACATGGTCCACTTTAGGATCTTGCAATATCTTAGGGCCATATCCAATGATGACAAAAGCTATCCAGTGGCTAGGCACATCCATGAGCACCATCAGGGTATAGCTAAAGATCTGGTGTATTGTGTGATTGACGCTGTTCCCAAAACCCCGAGGGGTGGCAACAGGGAATTGCAACTTAGGGCCTGGAATCGTGCTACGTTCTCATGTTGAACACCAAAATCCCACATGGATTAAGCTCAGACAAAGAGTTACTATTACACCTTTAGCTATTTATCTCGCACTCCCAATCTGCCTTTTTAGGTGTAGAATAGTTGAATTTATTTTTCAAGATATGTCATGGTAAATAGGCATTGGATTTTTGGTTCTGACACTATGTCCAAACAAGGTGTGTTATTTGTTATTTTAAAGGAACTCGGGCACTGAAGGAAACTAAGGGCTGTAGGCGTAAATAAACCCTTAATAATTTTTTTCAATTATATATTGGGGATCGTGATAAGTGGACAGTAAGCACATATGGGTTCGATTTAGTGCATGTGTTTGTATATATGTCTAGTTTCTTCTACTAAGATATATATTGTTTTAATAAAGAAGCTACTTAGGTTGACTGATTCATCAGTAGGCATAGGGCATATATGATAACACAAACACTGTTACTAATTTGCATCTCCCTTGTTAGAACTTGGAAAACTAGCTGGCTGTATACAATACAGCATATACATTCATTTATTTACTCTGTACCCATACTTATGGTCTTGCAGTCTGTATGTGATTTTGAACCTTAAATCATTTGCCACTCATAAGTTTTGTATTTATATATTTACTTGCAATGTGCCATTAACTTGCTTGTAGAGTATTTGATTTGTTTTTTCTATGTCCATGTCCGCGACATGGTCACCATGGCAACACTATATAAACACTTTTCTCAATGGCGCCGAAGTATATAGACAAGGTGGTTCGTCCACCGAAACGCGTCAAGAGCCTTCAGTTCCATTAAACCGGTGAATGTATTTCCAGCATGTCAGTGCCTGTTTCAATACTATGGGAGCGGGATTGCTACATATATATATATATTTTTTTTGGGCAGGCAGTAATGAAATCTGGCTTGACAAAGTGATTCTATGGTCTCGGTATATCGACGACCTCTTTATTATTTGGAGAGGGTCGATAGAGGAGGCCTTGATTTATGTAGCAGATTTGAATAAGAATGATTTGAACTTGAGGTTCACGGAGTGCATAAGTCAAACCAATGAACCCTACCTTGATCTTATGGTTTTGGTAAAAGAGAATAGACTGGAAACCACTCTCTATAGGAAGCCCACTGCAGGGAATAGTGTACTGCACGCTAATAGTTTCCATCCCCAGAGTGTAATCAGTGGAGTACCCTATGGAGAATTGGTGAGACTTAGACGGAATTGCTCATTAGATGAAGATTTTGCGAAAGAGAGTAACAATGCCTGCAACAGGTTCCGCAAAAGGGGATACAGAAAAGAGACCCTCAGTAATGCAGAAAAGAAAATCAGGGAGGTAGAAAGAAAGGACCTCTTATTGGAAAAAACAGGGGGGAGTAAAACATCTATTTTAGAACCCCAGGGAAATGTGAGGATGATAACTGAATACACAACAGGATCCACAGAAATCTTCCAAATTTTTAGACGAAATTGGAAGGTACTTAAATCAGATCATGTGATTGGATCCATCATCCCACAGACCCCACTGATAACATACAGGAAAGGACCAGGCTTGAAAGAGAAGTTAGTGAGGAGTCATTTTTCTAAAACGCCCAAAAGAAAGGATCTGATCAGTGGATTTTTTCCGTGCATGAACTGCAAGGCATGCAAAAACAGCTCTAAAGTGAAAGACTACAGCGTACCAGGGAGGAAGTCTAGACGTAAAATCAACAAACTTATGAATTGTAACTCCGATTACACGGTGTACTGTTTACAGTGCCCGTGTAATAAGAGATATGTGGGAAGTACGATTCATCCCACAAAAAAGAGAATCTTGGAGCACATGCGTGCTATCAAAAATCGGGATGCAGCATATCCTGTTGCACGGCATTTTGAAGAGAGACACGAATCAAATGCCAATTTACTCCGATTTTTTTATCTAGACCGTATTCCAAGAACTGAAAGAGGTGGAAATAGAACTACGAACCTGAGAAAATTGGAATCACGTTATATTGTTGAGATGCAAACCAAAGCCCCATTAGGACTGAATAATGAGGAAGAATTATGGGTCAACATAAACTAATGAAGAGTGAAGAGGAGGATGGGAATGATTTCTGGTAAATGATGGATTTTGCCCATTCAGGGCACAATTATGTGTCTACATAGATTATCCTCTTGAGTGTAGGCCTGGGCAAAATTTCCGTTCCGTTCGCGGAATTTGCGATAATTTGGCATTTCCGCGTTCCGCGGAGAGCGCGGAAATGTCAAAATTTCCGCATTCCGCAGCTTTGCGATAATTTGGTTCTTGCTCGCGCTGTAAAATAATACATTCTCGCGCACGCGCGTTCGCCTTACCTGAATCCCCGCGTTCGCCGACAAGTTTTCCCGATCCGGCCGCGTTCTCCATGAGATGTTGTATTGTTTTAGCCATTTGCGCTGTCTCGCGACAGTTCGCGTCCGCAGTGACGTCATGCGTCGCGCGATCACGTCTTTTTTCTCGCGATCATGCACCGTGAGACAACTGAAAACAAGATGGCCGCGCCCGCAAGCAACCACATGGGTAAGTTGGCGACCCGCAACCATGCAGAAAATCTCGCGAACATGCCGGAAAAAAACTTCCGCATCTTCACGATATTTCCGCTTGTTTGCGGAGATTTTTAACATTTTCGCGATAATTTTCGGAAGTCGCTTTCGCAAATTCCGCCCACCCCTACTTGAGTGCCCATGACGAGATGGTCTCGTCATGGGCCGCGGTTGCGCTGTGCCCATGACGAGACTATCTCGTCATGAAACCCGCCCACTAATGAAACGCCCGGCACAGGGCGTGGAAAGGGCGAGGCACTCAAGGGGTTAAGGAGAATGGCAATGATCTCTTACAAAAGGTAGATCCTAGCCCATTCAGGGCATAATCAGTTGACATATGATGTCCATCTTGGATAGAATGCGGTTATGCACTGTGCATTAAATTCGCAGCTAACTCCAGATATAGTAAATTGTGATGTCATGAATCAGGATTTTGAATATACTGTGATGTAATGAAGTACAATGAATTAATTGCTTACTTTGACCTCTGGAATCTATGCACTACATGTTGGATTCAATTTGGCATTTGTACGAATGAATTTTTTCCACATTGCCTTGGACACTACATCATGGCCGCCAAAACCATGAGCAGTAAGGTACTACCAGTCCTCTTTTTATCTCGACTGTCATGGAGAAAAAAATGTGTTTGATGTATATATGGAAGTAGTTTTGAAACCGGACTGCGACATTGAGGAAGGCGTAATGCCGAAACGCGTCTGTCCGTGTTCGTGTGTGTGAATAAAATTGAAAAACACTAGTGCCAGAGTGCGCCTCGATCTGTGACCGTAATTGGAGTAAAGGGTCACCTTGCTGGATATATATATATATTTATATATATATATATTCACTGAAAAAACCATAGGTTTCACACATGTTATAGTTAGCGGAAATTTTACTGATAAAAAACCAATGAAATTCCCCCGTTATAGTTAGTGCAGGCAACTATAACTCACGCGACCGCAATCCTCTGCTGATGCTAATACTGTGTTTAGACACTTATTTGCCCATGTCTTCTTCCATACATTTTTAGCTATACATATATTACAAATATTTTTTTTTCATAAAGACACATATGTCATCAGCAGAAGATTGCGGTCGCGTGAGTTATAGTTGCCTGCACTAACTATAACGGGGGAATTTCATTGGTTTTTTATCAGTAAAATTTCCGCTAACTATAACATGTGTGAAACCTATGGTTTTTTCAGTGAATTTGCAAGGTTTTTTAAATGCTAATTCCTAACTATAACGTGTGTGAAACCTATGGTTTTTTTCTGTGAATTTGTACGGTTTTTTAAATGCTAAGTTACTTTACGCCATTCGTGGCGTGCGCGCCCACTTAACGCAGTTCGTTCCGTGCGCGCACGGTGCGCTTCGCGCACCGTGCGCGCACAGTGAGCACGCGGTGCGCTTCGCGCACCGCGCGCCCACTTTACGCAGTTAGTGCCGTGCACGCACGGTGGGCACGCGGTGCGATGACAAAGCAAGAAAGCACGTCAACAAATCTGTTTCTGCTTTCCTCCGTGACTATGGTATGGGTGCCATTTACCACAACAACTTGCGTTATGACATGCAAGACATTTATAGAGGAGATGGTGTGCACTTCAATGATGAAGGGAACAGAGTCTTTCTCTTGAACCTTAGACTCTGCATCGGTACTTACTTGTAGGTACCACTAAAAAATCATTTCATAAACACAACGGCTCTTTTTAGAGCCCCCTAATATCTAAACACTTAAATCTGAATTTCATTTATTTTTTTATTTTTTTTTCTACCGTACGCTTACCGTAAGCTTACCGTACGCGTACCCCGTGATTTTTTTTAAAATCAATAAATGTTTTCTTTGTACTTTACAGTCCTTCTTTGACCCCCTCACAAATGTAAGGGGGTCTGTAACTCTCCTCATTGCCCCCTTTTCTTGTTTTCACTCTTTTTTTTCTGAGTGAAACACACAAAATGGCGGCCGCCGCTTCCTGGTTTCGGCCGATTCGAATGTTTACTAAGATCTAACAGCCAATCAGAATCGCGCTCGCGCACGCCACCGTACGCGTACCGTAAGCTTACCGTAAGCGTACGGTAAGCGTACCGTAAGCGGGCTCAGATATATATATTGATTTAAAGGCTATTTTCTCAGAATCTACTGAACAGATTTACACCAAACCTACAAAAGGCACTTCCTTGACATAGGGACTACCTCTCTGCCAAATTTCTAGTAATTCTGTTCAGCCGTTCGGGCTGTAGCTCGTTCTAAAGGTCCTATGGAAAAATGCATGGGAAAAACGCGTTTTGGGACCCCCCTTTTATCTCAGCCCCCGCTTGACGTATCCCCCCGAGACTTTCAGGGTAGGAGCGGAGCGTAGCGCCCCACCTATTTTGAGAAATTCGCGAGGATTCATCGACCGGCGCCAAAGTTATTCAAAATAGAATGTTGCGGATTTCCTATGGAAAAGGGGTCCTAACTATAACTACCTATATATATATATATATATATATATATATATATATATATATATATATATATATATATATATGTGTGTGTATATATATATTCACTGAAAAAACATAGGTTTCTGGGACGTTATAGTTAGAAATTAGCATTTAAAAAACTTTTGAAAATTCACAAAAAAAATAGGTTTCAGGGACGTTATAGTTAGAAATTAGAATTTAAAAAACCTTTGAAATTCACTGAAAAAACCATAGGTTTCAGGGACGTTATAGTTAGAAATTAGCATTTAAAAAAAAAAACTTAGAAATTCACTGGTTTCAGGGACTTTATAGATAGTTGGATATTTTACTCATACAAAACCAGAGAAATTCGTCCGTTATAGTTAGTTGAGCTAACTATAACTTACACCCCCGAAATGCACTGCTGATGACATTACATATTACATCACTCAAGACATGGTCAGTGACATCACTGATGACATCTCAAATGACATCACTGATGACATCATCCAGTGACTGTGTGTTTCTGTAAAGTTTAAATATGTTTGATATATATGTAGAGCAAGGTGTATTGAAGAATGTGGGGATGTTTTAATAGGTGCGTGACTGACTGTATAAGTGAGTGATTAAACATGTCTTACTGAATGCATGGGTTAGTGACTTAACTGTGTGAATGTTTGTATCTGTCTGTCTGTCTGTTGGTGTGTAAGCAGCTAAATGGGTTGGTGAGTAGCTACATGAATGTCTATATGGGTTATTGATTGGTTGTCTGAGTATCTGTATGGGTGCCTGAGTGTCTGTGTGGGTGCGGTGTGTGTGACTCCCTGCATGGATGTGTAAGAGGGTGATTCACTGGGTGTATGGGTTCAAGAGTACGTATGTGAGGGGCTGTATGGTAGGTGAGTGTGTGCATGGCTGTATTGGTGAGTGAATGGATGTCTCAAGGGTACATGAGTGAGGAACTACATATGTGAAATGTAGTATATGTGAGTGTTGGAGTATATAAAGGACTATATGTGAGAGTGAGTGATTGTGAGAGTGGCTATATGGAGTGTGTGCTTGTCTCAGTGATTGTATAAGAGAGTAAGTATGTGTTAGTATCTGTATAAATAAGTGAAGTGATGTGTGTATAACTATGTCGGTGAGTAAATGGGAGTGTGATTGATTCTTTGCATGACTGACTAGCTGTGTGAGAAATTCTATGGGTACGTGGCAGTGTGTGAGTGTCTGTATGGGTATATGAGTGCATATGATAGTGGCTGTATTGATGAGTGACTGCATGTATGAGTGACTGTATGGATGAGGCAGTGGATGTGTGTGTAGACCTAGGAATCAGTGAGTGGGTATATAGTAACTGGTATTGGTGTGTCCATGGTTTAGAGAATGGCAGTTTGTATTTTAGAGTGGGTGTATCAAAGGTTATATTAGGCTGTGAGGAGGTGCTTCAGAGGATCACGTGGATGATGTAATCAATGATGTAATTTGAGATGTCATCAGTGATGTCATCAGTGATGTCACTGACCATGTCATGTGTGATGTAATATGTAATGTCATCAGCAGTGCTTTGCGGGGGCGCTCAACTAACTATAACGGCCGAATTTCTCTGATTTTGTACGAGTGAAATGTCCAACTAACTATAACCTGTGGTTTTTTCAGTGAATTTCTAAGGTTTTTTAAAATGCTAATTTCTAACTGTAACGTCCATGAAACCTTTTGTTTTTTCAGTGAATTTCAAAGGTTTTTTAAATGATAATTTCTAACTGTAACGTCCCTGAAACCTTGGTTTCTTTCAGTGAATTTCAAAGGTTTTTAAATGCTAATTTCTAACTATAACATCCCTGAAACCTATGGCTTTTTCAGTGAATTTCAAAGGTTCTATAAATGCTATTTTCTAACTATGCCTACATATGTAGGCCATGTGCAAAAAAGGGGAAGAAATGTGCAGAAAGTGGCAAGAGAAATGCAGAAAGAGGCAACAGAAATCCAGAAAGAGGAAGAAAGGTGCAGAAAGAAGCAAGAAATATGCAGAAAGAACCAACAGAGGTGCAGAAAGAGGCCTTGTTGCAAATTCATCCTGTGCCTGGGCACCCCACAACTTTTTGCTGACTGGTACTGGTGGTAACTGACTCTGACTGACCCTGGCTCTGCCTAACCAGGCCTGTAGCCAGTGCTATGCTGAAAGACACTTAGAATACAGTGAAAACACCTACATACTCTAGGGTACACTATGAGTTTGGGTACCCCTTTGATTGGCATGACCTCCCCTGTAAGGCCCTAATACATAATAGGGCAGGAGGATCAAACCTACCTCTGAGTCCCTAGCATATAATAGGGCATGGCAGTTTGGAGGCCAGCAGCCCTTTTCTGCAGTTGCATGTGTGCACTACTGAACCTGAAGTCAGTTTAAAAGGAGTCCTGTGTGTGCAGAAAGAGGCAAGAGAGGTACAGAAAGAGGCAAGAAAGGTACAGAAAGAGGGAAGAAGCGTGCATAAAGTGGCAATAGAGGTTGCAAACGAAGCAACAGAGATGCAGAAAGAAGCAATAGAAGTACAGAAAGAAGCAACAGAGGGCCAGAAAGAGGCAAGAGAAGTTCAGAAAGACAGAAGCGGGTGCCAAAAGAGGCATGAGGGGTGCAGACATTTGCAAGAGAGGTGCAGAAATTTGCAAGAGCAGTGCACTAAGAAACAACAGAGGTGCAGAAGGAGGCAAGAAGGGTACAGAGAGAGGCAAAAGAAGAGCAGAAACAAGCAAAAGAGATGCGGAAAGAGGCTAGACAGGTGCACAAAGAGGGAACAGGGGTGCACAAAGAGGGAAGATGAGTGCAGAAATAGACACAAGGGGTACATAAAGAAGCAAGTGAGGTGCAGAAAGAGGCAAGAGAGGTACAGAAGGAGGGAAGAAAGGTGCAGAAATAGGCAAGAGAAATGCAGAAAGAGGCAAGAGAATTGCTGAAAGAAGCAAGAGAGGTATAGAAAGAAGCAAGAGAAGTGCAGAAAGAGGCAAGTGAGGTGCAGAAAGAAGCAAGTGAGATACAGAAAGAGGCAAGAAAGGTGCAGAAAGAGGGAAGACGAGTGCAGAAAGATACAACAGGGGTGCAGAAAGAAGCAAGACATGTGCAGAAAGAAGCATGGGAAGTGCAGAATGAAGCAACAGAGTTGCAGAAAGAGGCAAGAGGGGGTACAGAAAGAAGCAACAGAGGTGCAGAAAGAGGCAATAAAAGTGCAGAAATAGGCAAAAGAATTGCAGAAACAGGCAAAAGAGGTGCACAAAGAGGGAACAGGGGTGCACACAGAGGCAAGAGAAGTACAGACGAACCAACAGAGGTGTAGAGAGGCAAGAGGGGTGCAGAAATATACAAGAGAGTAGCAGATAGAAGCAAGAGAAGTGCAGAAAGAAGCAACAGAGGTACAGAAAGAGGCAAGAATGGTGCAGAAAGAGGGAAGAGAGGTATAGAAAGAGGCAAGGGAGTTGCACAAAGAGGGAACAGGGGGCGGAAACAGGTAAGAGGGGTGCAGAAAGAAGCAAGTGAGGTGCAGAAAGAGGCAAGAGAATTACTGAAAGAAGCAAGAGAGGTGTAGAAAGAAGTAAGAGAAGTGCAGAAAGAGGCAAGTGAGATGCAGAAAGAGGCAAGAAAGGTAAAGAAAGAGGGAAGACGAGTGCAGAAAGAGACAACAGGGGTGCATAAAGAAGCAAGACATGTGCAGAATGAAGCATAGGAAGTGCAGAATGAAGCAACAGGGATGCAGAAAGAGGCAAGAGAAGTGCAGAAAGAAGCAACAGAGGTCCAGAAGGAGACAAGAGAACTGCAGACAGAGGCAAGAGGGGTGCAGAAACAAGTAAGAGGGGTGCAGAAAGAGGCAAGAGGGGTGCATAAACTTGCAAGACAGGTGCAAAAAGAAGTAACAGAGGTGCAAAAAGAGGCAAGTGAGGTGCAGAAGGAGGTAAGAGAACTGCAGAAAGAGAGTTGCAGAAACAGGCAAAAGGCGTGCAGAAAGAGGGAACAGGTGGGCAGACTGAGGCAAGAGAGGTGTAGAAAGAGGGAAGAGGGGTGTAGAAAAAGGCAAGAGGGATGCAGAAATTTTGAACAGAGGTGCAGAAAGAAGCAAGAGCAGTGCAGCAAGAACCAACAGAGGTGCAGAAAGAGGCAAGAGGGGTACAGAAAGAGGCAAGTGAAGTGCAGAACGAAGCAAAAGATGTTCAGAAATAACCAACAGAGGTGCAAAAAGAGGCAAGAGGGGTGCAGAAGGAGGCAAGAGAACTACAAAAAGAGGCAAAAGAGGTGCAGAAAGAGGCAAGTGAGGTGCAGAAAGAAGCAAGATAAGTTCAGAAAGAAGCAACAGGAGTGCAGAAAGAGGGAAGACGGGTGGAGAAAGAGGCAAGAGGGATGCAGAAAGAAGCAAGAGAGGTGCAGAAAGAAACAAAAGAAGTGCAGAAAGAAGGAACACAGGTGGAAAAAGGCAAAAGGGGTGCAGACGAGGTAAGAAGGGTGCAGAAAGAGGCAAGAGAGGTGTAGAAAGAGGGAAGAAGGGTGCAGAAAGAGGCAAGAGGGGTACAGAAAGAAGCAAGTGAGGTACAGAAAGAGGCAACAGAGGTGCAGAAAGAGGCACGAGAGGTGCAGAAAGAGGCAAGAGAAGTTCAGAAAAAGAATGAAATGTTAAAAAAGAAGCAACAGAAATGCAGAAAGAGGCAATAGAGGCGCAGAAAGAAGCAAGAGTGGCTTGCACACCATTAGTACCAATTTAACACCTACGTTTAGCAGTAAGTAACAGGTGACCATTCTAGGTTTGCAAAGGGCCTTCCACCACGGTGTAACACTTGTCGTAGCATTTTTGGTAACGTCTGAGCCGTTTGAGCTAGAAACAAGGCTTTTTTGTTCAAATCTGCAGATTAGGGAGCAGATTATGGATTATGTGGCTAATGAGGAAAATGTATAATTGTGCGAAAGTCGGTGCAGCCAAACAGTCGCATAATACCAGTGGCCCTTCTCAAACCTCTGACTAGGTCCACAAGTGCTCCTCAGTGATTCCTTCTTTTTTATGTTTCACTGAGTTCATAGTTGAGCTTCTATGGAAACGAGGAAGACTAAACATGAGGTTACCACTCCACAACACAGACTACCATACCACATAATTACTCTCATAACACATAATCTCCCTCTACATAATTCTTATACACTAAATACCACATATTTTCTATCTACATAACTTCACTGCATAACATACCACATAATTCCACTACACTCAACATACATCCACTCCACTCCAAAAAACATTAGTAAAAAACTTTTACATTTACAACGCCACTGGCTCTAACTCTCACAAATGTGAAACTTATTACATTGCAAATGCTTATTTAACTAGTAGTCACGTTTGCAGAGTGGTGTAGAAAGGGTGCTGGGCCTCCGACGAGCGCTTAGGAATTCCGCTGTGTAGGACTTACAGGAGGTACCAGGAGGGCTTCTTGGCCCCCAAAGTCCCTCAGGAGTAAAGTAGACTTCATCCCCCATCCCATAGTCTGCCAGGAGGTACGTTTACAGAGTGGTGGAGAAAGGGGGACGTGGCCTCCAAAGACGTCTTCGCAATCCCAATATGTGAGACTTATTGGAGGTAACATTAGGGGTAGTTGGCCCCCAAGGACATCCTTGGGGGCCAACTACCCCTCCTATTACCTCCAGTATGTCCTACACAGAAGGATTGCTAAGTCCTCATAGCAGGCCATGCCCTCTTTGCCCACCACTCTGCAAACGCGCTCCCTGGAGCGCTCTTGGATGGGGATTGAAGTCCCCTTTGCTGCTGGGGATCCTTGGGGCCAACTAACCTTCCTCTTACCTCTAGTAAGCCCCACACAGTGAAATTGCTGAGAGGTGGACACAGGCAATGCCCTCTTTGCCCACCACTCTGCAAAGTGGCCCCCCTTCCCTTGCCCACTACTGGCCCTGGAGACCCCATCCCTGGGGCCGGCCAGCTTAGTTTTTTGGGTTTTTTTGGGGGGGGGCTCCGTGTGGCCTGCTCCTGTGGCCAGTTATGGCCCGGGGACCCCATCCCCTGAGGCCTGGCCTTACGTTGGGGACCATGGGGGGACCCCCAATATCCCTATGGTCCCAGCCAGTTCCCCGCCTCCTGCGGGAGCCGGCATTGCTTTTGGGCAAGGAGAGCTGCTGACATGCAGCTCCCCTTGCCCAAAAGCAATTCTGCTTTGCCTCTTGGAAGTGAGAGCAGGTTTCCTGCTCTTGCTTCCAAGAAGCAAAGCAATGTTTGCTTTGGCAGGGCGGGAGCTTAGCCCTGGGGAGGTGGTGATCCCTGGGGCTTGAGGGGGCCCGCGAGGCCCCCCTCAATAATGAAGGAAGCCCCGGAGAGGAAGTGGTTCCTGGGGCTTGGGCGGGCCTGCGAGGCCCCCTCCTAATATTAATGAAAGCCCCGGGGAAGTGGCGGTCCCAGGGGCTTGAAGGGCCATGAGGCCCCCCCACCTCAAATATATTAAAGCCCTGGGGAAGTGGTAGTCCGTGTGGGGGGTTGGAGCTACCCCACACATATTTTTTCAAGCCCTGGGGAGGTGGCAGTACCTGGGCTGCAGGGGGGGCAGCGTCCTCCCCACGCATAATAAACTAAGCCCCGGGGAGGTGGCGGTCCCCGGGGCTGCCGCATATAATTTCCCCTTTGCCCCCGGGACCTGGCCCACCCGGGGGCTCAAAAAAACGAAGTGTGGGAGACTGTTTTTTGGGCAGGATTTGTGCACCCAGTGCAAATTCCGCCGATTTAAAAAACAAATGTTTTTTTGGGCCTAGGGGTCAGGGTGTTTCTGCCCTGCCCCCTTTTGTTGTTTTTAATCTTCTTTTTTACTGTTTCCTTGTGACTCGGTTACTGTGTCACAAGATGGCTGCCAACACTTCCTGCTTTGGAGTGTTGACGGCCAATCAAAATGAAGCGCGTGCTCGGGAGGATTCGCGAATCCTCCTCGGTGCTCAGATATCGATATTTTTATTTTTTTAATTTCTCAGCAACTACTGAATGGATTTACACCATTTAAAACCAAGACCTACCTTTTTACCATATTTGGTGTACTTCCATTCAGCATTTCGGGCTGTAGCTTTGTATAAAGTTTTCTATGGAAATTAACATGGGGAAAACGTGTTTTGGGACCCCCCTTTTTTCTCGGCCCCCGCTTAACGAATCACCCCCAAACTTTGAAGACAGGAGCTGACTTGAGCTGGACAGTAGGTTGGAAAATTTTGTGAATATTCGTCAAATGGCACCAAAGATATTGGCAAAAGAAAAAACACTTGTTGAATAGAAACTAGGTCCCAACTATATATATATATTCACTGACAAAACCATACGTTTCATGCACGTTATAGTTAGGAATTGGCATTTAAAAAACCTTAGAAAAATCCATAGGTTTCAGGGGTGTTTTAGTTAGCTGGACATTTCCCTCATACAAAACCCTAGAAATTCCCCCGTTATAGTTAGTTCAGCTAACTATAACTCGCGCGCCCCCGCAATGCACTGCTGATGATGTCACATATTACATCACTCATGACATGGTCAGTGACATCACTGATGACATCTCAAATGACATCACTCATGACATCACTGATGACGTCATCCAGTGAGTCTGTGTTTCTGTAGAGTTTTAATATGTTTCATATATATAGGGAAAGACCTATGGAAGAATAAGTGGGTGTATAAGTGTGTGAATGGATGATTTTCTAGGTGTGTGATTGACTCTATAAGCGAGTCATTAAATGTATCTTACTGCAGACTAGTGACTAAACTGTGTGAATGTCTGTATCTGTCTGTCTGTTGGTGTATAAGTGACTGCATGGTTTTGTGAATAGCTATATGAGTGTCTATATGGGTTAATGATTGGTTGTCTGAGTATCTGTATGGGTGCCTGAGTGTTTGTGTGGGTAGGGTGTGTGTGACTCTGTGCATAGATGTGTGAGTGGGTGATTCTATGGGTGCATGGTTTTAAGAGTGCATCTGTGATGGACTGTATGGTTGGGTGAGTGTATGTATGGGTGTGTTAGTGATTGAATGTATATCTCAGTGGTACATGTGTGAGTAACTACATATGTGAAAGGCAGGGTATATGTGTGTAAGAGTATATAACTGGGTATATGTGAGAGTGTGTGATTGTGAGAGTGGCTGTATGGATGAGTGTGTGCTTGTATCAGTAATTGTATAAGAGCGTAAGAATGTGGTAGTATTTTTATGAGTATGTAAACTTGTGTGTGTATTCTGTATACTGTATAGGTGAGTAAATTGGAGTGTGATTAATTTGCATGATTGACTAGGTGTGTGAGTTTTTCTATGGATGATTGGCGGTGTCTGAGTATCTATATAGGCGTATAAATGCATAGGATAGTCGTGTACTGAGTGACTGTAAGTATGAGTGACTCTACAGGTGAGTGAGTGGAGGTGTGTGTAAGAGTCAATGAGTGGGTATGTAGTTATTGGTATTGGAGTATCTATGGTTTTGAGAAAGGCCGTCTGAAATTTTGAGTCGGTGTATCAAAGGTTATATTAGGGTGTGAGAAGATGCACTAATTTATTACATGGATGATGTCATCAGTGATGTCATCAGTGATGTCATTTGAGATGTCATCAGTGATGTCATCAGTGATGTCACTGACCATGCCATGAGTGATGTAATATGTGACGTCATCAGCAGTGCATTGCGGGGGCGCGCAAGTAATAGTTAGCTGAACTAACTATAACGGGGGAATTTCTAGGGTTTTGTACGAGGGAAATGTCCAGCTAACTATAACACCCCTGAAACCTATGGTTTTTTCAGTGAATTTCTAAGGTTTTTTAAATGCCAATTCCTAAGTATAACGTGCGTGAAACCTACGTTTTTTTCAGTAAATTTCAAAGGTTTTTTAAATGCTAATTCCTATCTATAATTTATCTCTAAAGCTATGATGTTTAATGATTTTCATTGAATTTCAAAAATTTTCAATTTCCATGTGTCAATTCCTTTAATTATGTTTTTTTTAAAATACTTTATCACCTTTTTTTAACTTATTTTTCAATTCATTCTTTTAAAAATTAAAAAATATTATTTGTTTAAAAAAAAAATCTTAATGTTTTAAAATATATTTTTATATTTTGTAAAATATTTTTTAAACTATATTTTCAAAGCTTTATTTTTTATTTTTTCCCCCCATTTTTTTGGGATCCGCCCAAAAAAAGGGGGCCCCAGGGGGTCCTTCCGGGACCCCCTAAGCAACACTAGGGGTCAGAGTATTTCTACCCTGCCCCCTTTATATCTTTCACACACTTATTTACCTTACTTAATCAGCCTCGCTTCTACCGAGGCCCAAAATGGCTGCCAACAGTTCCTGGTTTAGAATGTAGATAGACACTTGACAGCCAATTAGCATTCAGTGCGTGATCGGGAGGGTGCGCGCTCGGTTCGGAGAGGGTGCGCGTAGGGTGCGCATAGGGTGCGCGGATCCTCCGAGGCCATAGATATATCTATCTTTTCTACTCTAATTTTCTCAGGAACTACTGAACGGATTTACACCATTTATGCAAATGGCAAGAGTCTGAACTGAGGACTACCTCTTTGCCAAATTTGGTGTAATTCCGTTCAGCAGTTCGGGCTGTAGCTGCTTCGACAGGTCCTATGGGAAATTGCATAGGGAAAACGCGTTTTGGGACCACCCTTTTTCTCAGCCCCCGCTTTATGAATCACCACGAAACTTTCATGATAGGAGCGGACCGGAGCTGTCCAAAAGTTTGGAAAATTTCATGAAGATTCGTCAACCGGCGCCAGACTTATTGGGAATAGAATGTTGCGGATTTCCTATGGAAAATAGGTCCTAACTATAACTACCTACTGGCGACCGCCAGTAGGTAATATATATATATATATATATATATATATATATATATATATATATATATATATCTTAACGAAATCTTCGCTTTGCATGAACAAAAGGAAAAGCCGCACTCAGGATGTTGGGAAACAATAGGGTTTAATGACTGACGCGTTTCAACTACACGGTCTTTGTCAAAGTCACTCCGTGACCCGAAAGTGGCTGTGTTTTTTAAAGCAAAAAATGAAGGTCAAAGAATAAACATGGAAAAAATATATATATATACATGTGTGCAATAGTTACTAGGTGCTAGATAGAAAACAGACTTCAATTATATTGCAAGGCAAAAAGCAATTCATGTTGCAAAGCAAAAAGCAATTCATGTTAACACGTATTATAATACAGTGGACAATGTCAGAATAGCGAGTTGTAAACATCAGTAAAGCGCATAATTACATGCCCATGCTCGCGCGGCCACCACGAGTCAGCTGGGATTCTAAATGAGTGCACGGCAAATGAAATTCATAGCATCTGCCAGCTAATGCTGCTTAACCCTTCGTGCCCGGCTAGTGCCTTTGGACTAGGAACAGAGACAAGTGTCCTACACGCGTGCCAATTGAATATCGGGATGCATCTTCCTAAGTCACAGCGTTGCTACAAATTAAACCTGCCTCTACGATAGTTATCTGGCAAGTGCCTAAGTTTCAGTGATGTGACACTTAAAACGGCCCAAACAAAAATATAAAATCATCATGAATGAAGGCCAGGCACAGAATGTAAATTGAGCTACAGCATTAGAGGCTACGTCTATACAGTTCATATGTCAAGTGACATCTGTTGCGGTGCACATGAAATAAAAATCAAAAGCACCCTCCTGCAACTGCCAAAAGAAAGAAGGGGTCCTTGCTAAATAGAAAAGACACAAAACACAGGGAACCCTGGGTCATGTTAGAATTAAAAGGTGTGGAAAGTGTGTGAATATCTGACACTGATAATCTAAAACAGAGGCTAAGTATGAGTGTACAGGTTTCAGCTTTTAAAAAGGGGAGAAGACCAGTGCCGGAAACTCGGGAGATGCAGAAAGTGGCATTCAGTGGAAATCTTGGAAGTCGAGAAGGAATGGGGGAAATTTGTCATGATCGCACTGTGTCCCAAAGCATTGTAGGGCAATGGAGTTGTAACGAATCTTCTCTATCCTAGGTGTATATGGAGGTCCTCCTCATGGTTAAGGCCCCCTGGGATCTTGCTTTGTAGGTGAATGATGTACTCTGATTCCAGACGTCGTAAACTATGCTCCCGATCTCCTCCACGAACTTTTGGGCCGGGGGTCAGGGTGTTTCTATCCTGCCCCCTTTTTTTTTTTTTTACTGTTTTCTTGTGACTCAGTTACCGAGTCACAAGATGGCTGCCAGCACTTCCTGCTTTGGAGTGTTGACAGCCAATCAAAATGAAGCTCGTGCTCCGGGGGATTCGCGAATTCTCGGTGCTCAGATTTCGATATTTTTACTTTTTGAATTTCTGAGCAACTACTGAACGGATTTACACCATTTTTAAAAAAGACCTACCTTTTTGCCAAATTTGATGTAATTCCATTCAGCAGTTTGGGTTGTAGCTTTGTCTAAAGTTTCCTATGGAAATTAACATGGGGAAAAAGCGTTTTGGGACCCCCCTTTTTTTTGGCCCACGTGGCCCCCCTCCCTTTCATTTTTTTTTTTTTAGTGACTGGGCAGCCGCCTATTATTTCAAAACAATGGTGTCCCGTTGAAGAAGCACTCGGACCAGTAAGAAAGGTAACCACCCCAATATACATAGGGGGCCGCATGGACAGGATACACCTACCACAATGCGGGACAGTAAGGCAAGATTGAGGACTCTTCTATCCACTGGGGGCCACGCCAGGCTCTAATCCAGCAGTAATTGTGCACAAGATCACTCATTAATTAAAGCACTCCAACTCCCAGAATGCTGATTTGCTCAAGCGACCCAACTCAGGGTGAACATTTAAATATCGGAGGAGGAGCGCTATGAAGCACGTACCTTCCGTTGTAAGCCCTAGGAGAAGAGACTACTCGAAACGCGTCGGCGAAGACGGCAGGCTGCTCTATGTACCAGCGGATGGAACTTTGTCCGTACTTCATATTAAGGCTGGTTACCTTTCTTACTGGTCCGAGTGCTTCTTCAACGGGACACCATTGTTTTGAAATAATAGGCGGCTGCCCAGTCGCGACGAAGCACCACCCCAATATACATAGGGGGCCGCGTGGACAGGATACACCTACCACAATGCGGGACAGTAAGGCAAGATTGAGGACTCTTCTATCCACTGGGGGCCACGCCAGGCTCTAATCCAGCAGTAATTGTGCACGAGATCACTCATTAATTAAAGCACTCCAACTCCCAGAATGCTGATTTGCTCAAGCAACCCTACTCAGGGTGAACATTTAAATATCGGAGGAGGAGCGCTATGAAGCACGTACCTTCCGTTGTAAGCCCTAGAAGAAGAGACTACTCGAAACACGTCGGCGAAGACGGCAGGCTGCTCTATGTACCAGCGGATGGAACTTTGTCCGTACTTCATATTAAGGCTGGTTACCTTTCTTACTGGTCCGAGTGCTTCTTCAACGGGACACCATTGTTTTGAAGTAATAGGCGGCTGCCCAGTCGCGACGAAGCACCACCCCAATATACATAGGGGGCCGCGTGGACAGGATACACCTACCACAATGCGGGACAGTAAGGCAAGATTGAGGACTCTTCTATCCACTGGGGGCCACGCCAGGCTCTAATCCAGCAGTAATTGTGCACGAGATCACTCATTAATTAAAGCACTCCAACTCCCAGAATGCTGATTTGCTCAAGCAACCCTACTCAGGGTGAACATTTAAATATCGGAGGAGGAGCGCTATGAAGCACGTACCTTCCGTTGTAAGCCCTAGAAGAAGAGACTACTCAAAACGCGTCGGCGAAGACGGCAGGCTGCTCTATGTACCAGCGGATGGAACTTTGTCCGTACTTCATATTAAGGCTGGTTACCTTTCTTACTGGTCCGAGTGCTTCTTCAACGGGACACCATTGTTTTGAAATAATAGGCGGCTGCCCAGTCGCGACGAAGCACCACCCCAATATACGTAGGGGGCCGCGTGGACAGGATACACCTACCACAATGCGGGACAGTAAGGCAAGATTGAGGACTCTTCTATCCACTGGGGGCCACGCCAGGCTCTAATCCAGAAGTAATTGTGCACGAGATCACTCATTAATTAAAGCATTCCAACTCCCAGAATGCTGATTTGCTCAAGCAACCCTACTCAGGGTGAACATTTAAATATCGGAGGAGGAGCGCTATGAAGCACGTACCTTCCGTTGTAAGCCCTAGAAGACGAGACTACTCGAAACGCGTCGGCGAAGACAGCAGGCTGCTCTATGTACCAGCGGATGGAACTTTGTCCGTACTTCATATTAAGGCTGGTTACCTTTCTTACTGGTCCGAGTGCTTCTTCAACGGGACACCATTGTTTTGAAATAATAGGCGGCTGCCCAGTCGCGACGAAGCACCACCCCAATATACATAGGGGGCCGCGTGGACAGGATACACCTACCACAATGCGGGACAGTAAGGCAAGATTGAGGACTCTTCTATCCACTTGGGGCCACGCCAGGCTCTAATCCAGCAGTAATTGTGCACGAGATCACTCATTAATTAAAGCACTCCAACTCCCAGAATGCTGATTTGCTCAAGCAACCCTACTCAGGGTGAACATTTAAATATCGGAGGAGGAGCGCTATGAAGCACGTACCTTCCGTTGTAAGCCCTAGAAGAAGAGACTACTCGAAACGCGTCGGCGAAGACGGCAGGCTGCTCTATGTACCAGCGGATGGAACTTTGTCCGTACTTCATATTAAGGCTGGTTACCTTTCTTACTGGTCCGAGTGCTTCTTCAACGGGACACCATTGTTTTGAAATAATAGGCAGCTGCCCAGTCGCGACGAAGCACCACCCCAATATACATAGGGGGCCGCGTGGACAGGATACACCTACCACAATGCGGGACAGTAAGGCAAGATTGAGGACTCTTCTATCCACTGGGGGCCACGCCAGGCTCTAATCCAGCAGTAATTGTGCACGAGATCACTCATTAATTAAAGCACTCCAACTCCCAGAATGCTGATTTGCTCAAGCAACCCTACTCAGGGTGAACATTTAAATATCGGAGGAGGAGCGCTATGAAGCACGTACCTTCCGTTGTAAGCCCTAGAAGAAGAGACTACTCGAAACGCGTCGGCGAAGACGGCAGGCTGCTCTATGTACCAGCGGATGGAACTTTGTCCGTACTTCATATTAAGGCTGGTTACCTTTCTTACTGGTCCGAGTGCTTCTTCAACGGGACACCATTGTTTTGAAATAATAGGCGGCTGCCCAGTCGCGACGAAGCACCACCCCAATATACATAGGGGGCCGCGTGGACAGGATACACCTACCACAATGCGGGACAGTAAGGCAAGATTGAGGACTCTTCTATCCACTGGGGGCCACGCCAGGCTCTAATCCAGCAGTAATTGTGCACGAGATCACTCATTAATTAAAGCACTCCAACTCCCAGAATGCTGATTTGCTCAAGCAACCCTACTCAGGGTGAACATTTAAATATCGGAGGAGGAGCGCTATGAAGCACGTACCTTCCGTTGTAAGCCCTAGAAGAAGAGACTACTCGAAACGCGTCGGCGAAGACGGCAGGCTGCTCTATGTACCAGCGGATGGAACTTTGTCCGTACTTCATATTAAGGCTGGTTACCTTTCTTACTGGTCCGAGTGCTTCTTCAACGGGACACCATTGTTTTGAAATATATATATATATATATATATTCACTGAAAAAACCATAGGTTTCACACACGTTATAGTTAGGAATTAGCATTTAAAAAACCTTGCAAATTCACTGAAAAAACCATAGGTTTCAGACATGTTATAGTTAGCGGAAATTTTACTGATAAAAAACCAATGAAATTCCCCCGTTATAGTTAGTGCAGGCAACTATAACTCACGCGACCGCAATCCTCTGCTGATGCTAATACTGTATTTAGACACTTATTTGCCCATGTCTTCTTCCATAAATTTTTAGCTATACATATATTACAAATATTTTTTTTTCATAAAGACACATATGTCATCAGCAGAAGATTGCGGTCGCGTGAGTTATAGTTGCCTGCACTAACTATAACGGGGGAATTTCATTGGTTTTTTATCAGTAAAATTTCCGCTAACTATAACATGTCTGAAACCTATGGTTTTTTCAGTGAATTTGCAAGGTTTTTTAAATGCTAATTCCTAACTATAAAGTGTGTGAAACCTATGGTTTTTTCAGTGAATTTGTACGGTTTTTTAAATGCTAAGTTACTTTACGCCATTCGTGGCGTGCACGCCCACTTAACGCAGTTCGTTCCGTGCGCGCACGGTGCGCTTCGCGCACCGTGTGCACACAGTGAGCACGCGGTGCGCTTCGCGCACCGCGCGCCCACTTTACGCAGTTAGTGCCGTACACACAAGGTGGGCACGCAGTGCGCTACGCGCACCGCGTGCCCACGTTACGCACCGTGCGCACATGGAGGACATAATATGCGCTTCCTTGTGATAGGTAATCTGTTAAATTTAATTTGTAAGTGATGACAATAATATGCCATGCACAGAGAGTGTTTTTTTTTTTTATTAAATTTTTTAGCGTAAGCGCACCGTACGCGTACGGTAAGCGTAATCGGCGAAATTTTCAAAAAAATAAAAATTTACCGTTTTTGGCCTTGGGGGATCTTTGAGGACTCAACTAACATGGCTATGTGCATGGGCGCTGTCTAAACAGCCCCTTTATATGTTTTTTGCCTTTGTTTACAGCCCGCCCCTCAGAGTGCGAGAGAGAAAATGGCGGCCGCCGCTTCCTGGTTTCGACCGATTCGAATGTTTACTTAGATGTAACAGCCAATCAGAATCGCGCTCGCGCACGCCACCGTACGCGTACGGTAAGCTTACGGTAAGCTTACGGTAAGCGCACCGTAAGCTGCCACAGATATATATATTGATTTAAAGGCTATTTTCTCAGAAACTACTGAACAGATTTACACCAAACCTACAAAAGGCACTTCCTTGACCTGAGGACTACCTCTCTGCCAAATTTCTAGTAATTCTGTTCAGCCGTTCGGGCTGTAGCCCTGTCTAAAGGTCCTATGGAAAAATGCATGGGAAAAACGCGTTTTGGGACCCCCCTTTTATCTCAGCCCCCACTTGACGAATCCCCCCGAGACTTTCAGGGTAGGAGCGGAGCGTAGCGCCCCACCTATTTTGAGAAATTCGCGAGGATTCGTCGACCGGCGCCAAAGTTATTCAAAATAGAATGTTGCGGATTTCCTATGGAAAAGGGGTCCTAACTATAACTACCTACTGGCGACCGCCAGTAGGTAATATATATATGAATGCTCCCTTGCCTTGTCCCAAAGATTGAGCTGCACTCCAACACAAGACCAAAGGTGGCAAGCCTTTATTTCAGAGTACAAGCGGCATACTGAAAACGATTACAATGTAGCAGCCATAGACGCAACCAGCCTGACGCGTTTCGAGGGTGTGTGTCCCTCTTCCTCAGAGGCAATCGCGCTTAGGAGGTGCTCCGGTTCCAGTCCCAGAAGGCTGTTTTACGCCCCCAGATGGGCGGGTCAACTGTCCCAAGCGTCCTGGGACTTGTAGTTCCGGTGAATAAAACCATGAATGGTGCACAAATATTCTGCCCTTTTCAAGCCCACAGATGGGCCATCGCTTTTCAGGTCCGCTTTAATCCCTGGTCAGTGCTTCCACAAAGACGGCTGGCATTATCCTGCCGACTGGCCCCCTCTCATCCCTGGGTGGTGCTGCTCGACGGCTGGACCGCCGCCAAAAATGAATGCTCCCTTGCCTTGTCCCAAAGATTGAGCTGCACTCCAACACAAGACCAAAGGTGGCAAGCCTTTACTTCAGAGTACAAGCGGCATACTGAAAACGATTACAATGTAGCAGCCATAGACGCGACCAGCCTGACGCGTTTCGAGGGTGTGTGTCCCTCTTCCTCAGAGGCAATCGCGCTTAGGAGGTGCTCCCGTTCTAGTCCCAGAAGGCTGTTTTATGCCCCCAGATGGGCGGGTCAACTGTCCCAAGCGTCCTGGGACTTGTAGTTCCGGTGAATAAAACCATGAATGGTGCACAAATATTCTGCCCTTTTCAAGCCCACAGATGGGCCATCGCTTTTCAGGTCCGCTTTAATCCCTGGTCAGTGCTTCCACAAAGACGGCTGGCATTATCCTGCCGAGTGGCCCCCTCTCATCCCGGGGTGGTGCTGCTCGACGGCTGGACCGCCGCCAAAAATGAATGCTCCCTTGCCTTGTCCCAAAGATTGAGCTGCACTCCAACACAAGACCAAAGGTGGCAAGCCTTTATTTCAGAGTACAAGCGGCATACTGAAAACGATTACAATGTAGCAGCCATAGACGCGACCAGCCTGACGCGTTTCGAGGGTGTGTGTCCCTCTTCCTCAGAGGCAATCGCGCTTAGGAGGTGCTCCGGTTCCAGTCCCAGAAGGCTGTTTTACGCCCCCAGATGGGCGGGTCAACTGTCCCAAGCGTCCTGGGACTTGTAGTTCCGGTGAATAAAACCATGAATGGTGCACAAATATTCTGCCCTTTTCAAGCCCACAGATGGGCCATCGCTTTTCAGGTCCGCTTTAATCCCTGGTCAGTGCTTCCACAAAGACGGCTGGCATTATCCTGCCGAGTGGCCCCCTCTCATCCCGGGGTGGTGCTGCTCGACGGCTGGACCGCCGCCAAAAATTAATGCTCCCTTGCCTTGTCCCAAAGATTGAGCTGCACTCCAACACAAGACAAAAGTTGGCAAGCCTTTATTTCAGAGTACAAGCGGCATACTGAAAATGATTACAATGTAGCAGCCATAGACGCGACCAGCCTGACGCGTTTCGAGGGTGTGTGTCCCTCTTCCTCAGAGGCAATCGCGCTTAGGAGGTGCTCCGGTTCCAGTCCCAGAAGGCTGTTTTACGCCCCCAGATGGGCGGGTCAACTGTCCCAAGCGTCCTGGGACTTGTAGTTCCGGTGAATAAAACCATGAATGGTGCACAAATATTCTGCCCTTTTCAAGCCCACAGATGGGCCATCGCTTTTCAGGTCCACTTTAATCCCTGGTCAGTGCTTCCACAAAGACGGCTGGCATTATCCTGCCGAGTGGCCCCCTCTCATCCCGGGGTGGTGCTGCTCGACGGCTGGACCGCCGCCAAAAAAGAATGCTCCCTTGCCTTGTCCCAAAGATTGAGCTGCACTCCAACACAAGACCAAAGGTGGCAAGCCTTTATTTCAGAGTACAAGCGGCATACTGAAAACGATTACAATGTAGCAGCCATAGACGCGACCAGCCTGACGCGTTTCGAGGGTGTGCGTCCCTCTTCCTCAGAGGCAATCGCGCTTAGGAGGTGCCCCGGTTCCAGTCCCAGAAGGCTGTTTTACGCCCCCAGATGGGCGGGTCAACTGTCCCAAGCGTCCTGGGACTTGTAGTTCCGGTGAATAAAACCATGAATGGTGCACAAATATTCTGCCCTTTTCAAGCCCACAGATGGGCCATCGCTTTTCAGGTCCGCTTTAATCCCTGGTCAGTGCTTCCACAAAGACGGCTGGCATTATCCTGCCGAGTGGCCCCCTCTCATCCCGGGGTGGTGCTGCTCGACGGCTGGACAGCCGCCAAAAATGAATGCTCCCTTGCCTTGTCCCAAAGATTGAGCTGCACTCCAACACAAGACCAAAGGTGGCAAGCCTTTATTTCAGAGTACAAGCGGCATACTGAAAACGATTACAATGTAGCAGCCATAGACGCGACCAGCCTGACGCGTTTCGAGGGTGTGTGTCCCTCTTCCTCAGAGGCAATCGCGCTTAGGAGGTGCTCCGGTTCCAGTCCCAGAAGGCTGTTTTACGCCCCCAGATGGGCGGGTCAACTGTCCCAAGCGTCCTGGGACTTGTAGTTCCGGTGAATAAAACCATGAATGGTGCACAAATATTCTGCCCTTTTCAAGCCCACAGATGGGCCATCGCTTTTCAGGTCCGCTTTAATCCCTGGTCAGTGCTTCCACAAAGACGGCTGGCATTATCCTGCCGAGTGGCCCCCTCTCATCCCGGGGTGGTGCTGCTCGACGGCTGGACCGCCGCCAAAAATGAATGCTCCCTTGCCTTGTCCCAAAGATTGAGCTGCACTCCAACACAAGACCAAAGGTGGCAAGCCTTTATTTCAGAGTACAAGCGGCATACTGAAAACGATTACAATGTAGCAGCCATAGACGCGACCAGCCTGACGCGTTTCGAGGGTGTGTGTCCCTCTTCCTCAGAGGCAATCGCGCTTAGGAGGTGCTCCGGTTCCAGTCCCAGAAGGCTGTTTTACGCCCCCAGATGGGCGGGTCAACTGTCCCAAGCGTCCTGGGACTTGTAGTTCCGGTGAATAAAACCATGAATGGTGCACAAATATTCTGCCCTTTTCAAGCCCACAGATGGGCCATCGCTTTTCAGGTCCGCTTTAATCCCTGGTCAGTGCTTCCACAAAGACGGCTGGCATTATCCTGCCGAGTGGCCCCCTCTCATCCTGGGGTGGTGCTGCTCGACGGCTGGACCGCTGCCAAAAATGAATGCTCCCTTGCCTTGTCCCAAAGATTGAGCTGCACTCCAACACAAGACCAAAGGTGGCAAGCCTTTATTTCAGAGTACAAGCGGCATACTGAAAACGATTACAATGTAGCAGCCATAGACGCGACCAGCCTGACGCGTTTCGAGGGTGTGTGTCCCTCTTCCTCAGAGGCAATCGCGCTTAGGAGGTGCTCCGGTTCCAGTCCCAGAAGGCTGTTTTACGCCCCCAGATGGGCGGGTCAACTGTCCCAAGCGTCCTGGGACTTGTAGTTCCGGTGAATAAAACCATGAATGGTGCACAAATATTCTGCCCTTTTCAAGCCCACAGATGGGCCATCGCTTTTCAGGTCCGCTTTAATCCCTGGTCAGTGCTTCCACAAAGACGGCTGGCATTATCCTGCCGAGTGGCCCCCTCTCATCCCGGGGTGGTGCTGCTCGACGGCTGGACCGCCGCCAAAAAAGAATGCTCCCTTGCCTTGTCCCAAAGATTGAGCTGCACTCCAACACAAGACCAAAGGTGGCAAGCCTTTATTTCAGAGTACAAGCGGCATACTGAAAACGATTACAATGTAGCAGCCATAGACGCGACCAGCCTGACGCGTTTCGAGGGTGTGCGTCCCTCTTCCTCAGAGGCAATCGCGCTTAGGAGGTGCCCCGGTTCCAGTCCCAGAAGGCTGTTTTACGCCCCCAGATGGGCGGGTCAACTGTCCCAAGCGTCCTGGGACTTGTAGTTCCGGTGAATAAAACCATGAATGGTGCACAAATATTCTGCCCTTTTCAAGCCCACAGATGGGCCATCGCTTTTCAGGTCCGCTTTAATCCCTGGTCAGTGCTTCCACAAAGACGGCTGGCATTATCCTGCCGAGTGGCCCCCTCTCATCCCGGGGTGGTGCTGCTCGACGGCTGGACAGCCGCCAAAAATGAATGCTCCCTTGCCTTGTCCCAAAGATTGAGCTGCACTCCAACACAAGACCAAAGGTGGCAAGCCTTTATTTCAGAGTACAAGCGGCATACTGAAAACGATTACAATGTAGCAGCCATAGACGCGACCAGCCTGACGCGTTTCGAGGGTGTGTGTCCCTCTTCCTCAGAGGCAATCGCGCTTAGGAGGTGCTCCGGTTCCAGTCCCAGAAGGCTGTTTTACGCCCCCAGATGGGCGGGTCAACTGTCCCAAGCGTCCTGGGACTTGTAGTTCCGGTGAATAAAACCATGAATGGTGCACAAATATTCTGCCCTTTTCAAGCCCACAGATGGGCCATCGCTTTTCAGGTCCGCTTTAATCCCTGGTCAGTGCTTCCACAAAGACGGCTGGCATTATCCTGCCGAGTGGCCCCCTCTCATCCCGGGGTGGTGCTGCTCGACGGCTGGACCGCCGCCAAAAATGAATGCTCCCTTGCCTTGTCCCAAAGATTGAGCTGCACTCCAACACAAGACCAAAGGTGGCAAGCCTTTATTTCAGAGTACAAGCGGCATACTGAAAACGATTACAATGTAGCAGCCATAGACGCGACCAGCCTGACGCGTTTCGAGGGTGTGTGTCCCTCTTCCTCAGAGGCAATCGCGCTTAGGAGGTGCTCCGGTTCCAGTCCCAGAAGGCTGTTTTACGCCCCCAGATGGGCGGGTCAACTGTCCCAAGCGTCCTGGGACTTGTAGTTCCGGTGAATAAAACCATGAATGGTGCACAAATATTCTGCCCTTTTCAAGCCCACAGATGGGCCATCGCTTTTCAGGTCCGCTTTAATCCCTGGTCAGTGCTTCCACAAAGACGGCTGGCATTATCCTGCCGAGTGGCCCCCTCTCATCCCGGGGTGGTGCTGCTCGACGGCTGGACCGCCGCCAAAAATGAATGCTCCCTTGCCTTGTCCCAAAGATTGAGCTGCACTCCAACACAAGACCAAAGGTGGCAAGCCTTTATTTCAGAGTACAAGCGGCATACTGAAAACGATTACAATGTAGCAGCCGTAGACGCGACCAGCCTGACGCGTTTCGAGGGTGTGTGTCCCTCTTCCTCAGAGGCAATCGCGCTTAGGAGGTGCTCCAGTTCCAGTCCCAGAAGGCTGTTTTACGCCCCCAGATGGGCGGGTCAACTGTCCCAAGTGTCCTGGGACTTGTAGTTCCGGTGAATAAAACCATGAATGGTGCACAAATATTCTGCCCTTTTCAAGCCCACAGATGGGCCATCGCTTTTCAGGTCCGCTTTAATCCCTGGTCAGTGCTTCCACAAAGACGGCTGGCATTATCCTGCCGAGTGGCCCCCTCTCATCCCGGGGTGGTGCTGCTCGACGGCTGGACCGCCACCAAAAATGAATGCTCCCTTGCCTTGTCCCAAAGATTGAGCTGCACTCCAACACAAGACCAAAGGTGGCAAGCCTTTATTTCAGAGTACAAGCGGCATATTGAAAACGATTACAATGTAGCAGCCATAGACGCGACCAGCCTGACGCGTTTCGAGGGTGTGTGTTCCTCGACCTCAGAGGCAATCGCGCTTAGGAGGTGCTCCGGTTCCAGTCCCAGAAGGCTGTTTTACGCCCCCAGATGGGCGGGTCAACTGTCCCAAGCGTCCTGGGACTTGTAGTTCCGGTGAATAAAACCATGAATGGTGCACAAATATTCTGCCCTTTTCAAGCCCACAGATGGGCCATCGCTTTTCAGGTCCGCTTTAATCCCTGGTCAGTGCTTCCACAAAGACGGCTGGCATTATCCTGCCGAGTGGCCCCCTCTCATCCCGTGGTGGTGCTGCTCGACGGCTGGACCGCCGCCAAAAATGAATGCTCCCTTGCCTTGTCCCAAAGATTGAGCTGCACTCCAACACAAGACCAAAGGTGGCAAGCCTTTATTTCAGAGTACAAGCGGCATACTGAAAACGATTACAATATAGCAGCCATAGACGCGACCAGCCTGACGCGTTTCGAGGGTGTGTGTCCCTCTTCCTCAGAGACAATCGCGCTTAGGAGGTGCTCCGGTTCCAGTCCCAGAAGGCTGTTTTACGCCCCCAGATGGGCGGGTCAACTGTCCCAAGCGTCCTGGGACTTGTAGTTCCGGTGAATAAAACCATGTTTTTGGCGGCGGTCCAGCCGTCGAGCAGCACCACCCCGGGATGAGAGGGGGCCACTCGGCAGGATAATGCCAGCCGTCTTTGTGGAAGCACTGACCAGGGATTAAAGCGGACCTGAAAAGCGATGGCCCATCTGTGGGCTTGAAAAGGGCAGAATATTTGTGCACCATTCATGGTTTTATTCACCGGAACTACAAGTCCCAGGACGCTTGGGACAGTTGACCCGCCCATCTGGGGGCGTAAAACAGCCTTCTGGGACTGGAACCGGAGCACCTCCTAAGCGCGATTGCCTCTGAGGAAGAGGGACACACACCCTCGAAACGCGTCAGGCTGGTCGCGTCTATGGCTGCTACATTGTAATCGTTTTCAGTATGCCGCTTGTACTCTGAAATAAAGGCTTGCCACCTTTGGTCTTGTGTTGGAGTGCAGCTCAATCTTTGGGACAAGGCAAGGGAGCATTCATTTTTGGCAGCGGTCCAGCCGTCGAGCAGCACCACCCCAGGATGAGAGGGGGCCACTCGGCAGGATAATGCCAGCCGTCTTTGTGGAAGCACTGACCAGGGATTAAAGCGGACCTGAAAAGCGATGGCCCATCTGTGGGCTTGAAAAGGGCAGAATATTTGTGCACCATTCATGGTTTTATTCACCGGAACTACAAGTCCCAGGACGCTTGGGACAGTTGACCCGCCCATCTGGGGGCGTAAAACAGCCTTCTGGGACTGGAACCGGAGCACCTCCTAAGCGCGATTGCCTCTGAGGAAGAGGGACACACACCCTCGAAACGCGTCAGGCTGGTCGCGTCTATGGCTGCTACATTGTAATCGTTTTCAGTATGCCGCTTGTACTCTGAAATAAAGGCTTGCCACCTTTGGTCTTGTGTTGGAGTGCAGCTCAATCTTTGGGACAAGGCAAGGGAGCATTCTTTTTTGGCGGCGGTCCAGCCGTCGAGCAGCACCACCCCGGGATGAGAGGGGGCCACTCGGCAGGATAATGCCAGCCGTCTTTGTGGAAGCACTGACCAGGGATTAAAGCGGACCTGAAAAGCGATGGCCCATCTGTAGGCTTGAAAAGGGCAGAATATTTGTGCACCATTTATGGTTTTATTCACCGGAACTACAAGTCCCAGGACGCTTGGGACAGTTGACCCGCCCATCTGGGGGCGTAAAACAGCCTTCTGGGACTGGAACCGGAGCACCTCCTAAGCGCGATTGCCTCTGAGGAAGAGGGACACACACCCTCGAAACGCGTCAGGCTGGTCGCGTCTATGGCTGCTACATTGTAATCGTTTTCAGTATGCCGCTTGTACTCTGAAATAAAGGCTTGCCACCTTTGGTCTTGTGTTGGAGTGCAGCTCAATCTTTGGGACAAGGCAAGGGAGCATTCATTTTTGGCGGCGGTCCAGCCGTCGAGCAGCACCACCCCGGGATGAGAGGGGGCCACTCGGCAGGATAATGCCAGCCGTCTTTGTGGAAGCACTGACCAGGGATTAAAGCGGACCTGAAAAGCGATGGCCCATCTGTGGGCTTGAAAAGGGCAGAATATTTGTGCACCATTCATGGTTTTATTCACCGGAACTACAAGTCCCAGGACGCTTGGGACAGTTGACCCGCCCATCTGGGGGCGTAAAACAGCCTTCTGGGACTGGAACCGGAGCACCTCCTAAGCGCGATTGCCTCTGAGGAAGAGGGACACACACCCTTGAAACGCGTCAGGCTGGTCGCGTCTATGGCTGCTACATTGTAATCGTTTTCAGTATGCCGCTTGTACTCTGAAATAAAGGCTTGCCACCTTTGGTCTTGTGTTGGAGTGCAGCTCAATCTTTGGGACAAGGCAAGGGAGCATTCATTTTTGGCAGCGGTCCAGCCGTCGAGCAGCACCACCCCAGGATGAGAGGGGGCCACTCGGCAGGATAATGCCAGCCGTCTTTGTGAAAGCACTGACCAGGGATTAAAGCGGACCTGAAAAGCGATGGCCCATCTGTGGGCTTGAAAAGGGCAGAATATTTGTGCACCATTCATGGTTTTATTCACCGGAACTACAAGTCCCAGGACGCTTGGGACAGTTGACCCGCCCATCTGGGGGCGTAAAACAGCCTTCTGGGACTGGAACCGGAGCACCTCCTAAGCGCGATTGCCTCTGAGGAAGAGGGACACACACCCTCGAAACGCGTCAGGCTGGTCGCGTCTATGGCTGCTACATTGTAATCGTTTTCAGTATGCCGCTTGTACTCTGAAATAAAGGCTTGCCACCTTTGGTCTTGTGTTGGAGTGCAGCTCAATCTTTGGGACAAGGCAAGGGAGCATTCTTTTTTGGCGGCGGTCCAGCCGTCGAGCAGCACCACCCCGGGATGAGAGGGGGCCACTCGGCAGGATAATGCCAGCCGTCTTTGTGGAAGCACTGACCAGGGATTAAAGCGGACCTGAAAAGCGATGGCCCATCTGTAGGCTTGAAAAGGGCAGAATATTTGTGCACCATTTATGGTTTTATTCACCGGAACTACAAGTCCCAGGACGCTTGGGACAGTTGACCCGCCCATCTGGGGGCGTAAAACAGCCTTCTGGGACTGGAACCGGAGCACCTCCTAAGCGCGATTGCCTCTGAGGAAGAGGGACACACACCCTCGAAACGCGTCAGGCTGGTCGCGTCTATGGCTGCTACATTGTAATCGTTTTCAGTATGCCGCTTGTACTCTGAAATAAAGGCTTGCCACCTTTGGTCTTGTGTTGGAGTGCAGCTCAATCTTTGGGACAAGGCAAGGGAGCATTCATTTTTGGCGGCGGTCCAGCCGTCGAGCAGCACCACCCCGGGATGAGAGGGGGCCACTCGGCAGGATAATGCCAGCCGTCTTTGTGGAAGCACTGACCAGGGATTAAAGCGGACCTGAAAAGCGATGGCCCATCTGTGGGCTTGAAAACGGCAGAATATTTGTGCACCATTCATGGTTTTATTCACCGGAACTACAAGTCCCAGGACGCTTGGGACAGTTGACCCGCCCATCTGGGGGCGTAAAACAGCCTTCTGGGACTGGAACCGGAGCACCTCCTAAGCGCGATTGCCTCTGAGGAAGAGGGACACACACCCTTGAAACGCGTCAGGCTGGTCGCGTCTATGGCTGCTACATTGTAATCGTTTTCAGTATGCCGCTTGTACTCTGAAATAAAGGCTTGCCACCTTTGGTCTTGTGTTGGAGTGCAGCTCAATCTTTGGGACAAGGCAAGGGAGCATTCATTTTTGGCGGCGGTCCAGCCGTCGAGCAGCACCACCCCGGGATGAGAGGGGGCCACTCGGCAGGATAATGCCAGCCGCCTTTGTGGAAGCACTGACCAGGGATTAAAGCGGACCTGAAAAGCGATGGCCCATCTGTGGGCTTGAAAAGGGCAGAATATTTGTGCACCATTCATGGTTTTATTCACCGGAACTACAAGTCCCAGGACGCTTGGGACAGTTGACCCGCCCATCTGGGGGCGTAAAACAGCCTTCTGGGACTGGAACCGGAGCACCTCCTAAGCGCGATTGCCTCTGAGGAAGAGGGACACACACCCTCGAAACGCGTCAGGCTGGTCGCGTCTATGGCTGCTACATTGTAATCGTTTTCAGTATGCCGCTTGTACTCTGAAATAAAGGCTTGCCACCTTTGGTCTTGTGTTGGAGTGCAGCTCAATCTTTGGGACAAGGCAAGGGAGCATTCATATATATATATATATATATATATATTATCTACTGGCGGTCGCCAGTAGATAGTTATAGTTAGGACCGTGTTTCCATAGGAAATCTGCAACATTCTATTTGGAATAACTTTGGCGCCGGTTGACGAATCCTCGCGAAATTTTCAAAATAGGTGGGGCGCTCCGCTCCGCTCCTACCCTGAAAGTCTCCGGGGGATTCGTCAAGCGGGGGCTGAGGAAAAAGGTGGGTCCCAAAACGCGTTTTCCCCATACAATTTTCCATAGGGAGCTTTAGTCCAAGGTTACAGCCCGAACGGCTGAACAGAATTACTTGAAATTTGGCAAAGAGGTAGTCCTCAGGTCAGGCATGTGCCTTTTGCATATATGGTGTCAATATGTTCAGTAGTTCCTGAGAAAATCAAAAGTAAAATCACATACATATCTGGGCGGAGCCTAACCACACATCTCATCATGAGATCTGATTGGCTGTCAGTACTTCATCCAAGAAGTGTTGGCAGCCATCTTGGGACAAATATACATGATAGCACCTCATTAAAAAGCATTGCAGTTAATAGAAGGTTTTAAGACTTTAGTTACATTATAAATCATTTGTTGATGGTACCATACTCATTTTAGGAATTGTGGTGTGTTCTAAGGTGATTTTACCATGTGAAAAAGCCTTCTGCTGTGATATCACGAACCATGTTTGAGAGAAAACTATTTTCTCATACTTTTCCCACAGAGGTTTGGAAGGTGATCTATAAGCTAAACTGAGAGCATATTTTCTGTAAATTCACATTATCTTTCTCAGTCATGTAAGAATGAAGTCTGACATTCTCAGTAAAACATGTACATCCAACAAGGGCAGAGACTGTCAGTTGATTCCTTTGTGTTCTACTGCAGCTTCCCAGAGTGCTCTAAAGAACAACTAGAGCGCTAACAGTCTTACTTATGACAAAAGTATGGCACACCTGAAGCCATCTTGATTGGAATAAAGTGGTAACACTTAAAACATTTAATTTAGAAAGGAACAAAATGAGGGGGTTCATTTTGCCATATAAATTATGATTAGTGCTGCAGAAAGAAAAACTAGGGCACATTTTGACTTCTGAAATCCTCATTTATTTCATAAAAACATTCTGACATGCAGAGTGAAACATGCACTTTGAATACCAGCAGCAGACTTGCCTGGTGAGCAGTAGCTTTACTACAGTGATCTAATGATCAACTAGAGTGCTAACATTCAGAATTTATGGAAAATGTGTGACACATCTGAATGCCTTCTTGATGGAATCAAAGTAAAAAACTGAAAGTATTTCCTACTGACGAGACTGCAGTAAATGAGGAAATTAGGAAACTTCATAACAAATAAATCTCCCAAGATGGCCACCAGAGACAAAAGAGCCCAAATGTAGCCCAAATATCACCCAGATGTAGCCCAAGTATAGCCCAATGACAGAATGTCCCAGAGTGTTCTTAAGAACAACTAGTGCGCTTACTGTCTTACTTATGACAAAAGTATGGCACACCTGAAGCCATCTTGATTGGAATAAACTGGTAACACTTAAAACATTTAATTTAAAAAGGAACACAATGAGGGGGTTCATTTTGCCATAGAAATTATGATTAGTGCTGAAGAAAGAAAAATTAGGGCACATTTTGAGTGACTTCTCAAATCCTCTTCTATTTCATTAAAAAATTCTGATATGCAGACTGAAACATGCACTTCTAATACTAGCAGCAGACTTCTGTGGTGAGCAGTAGCTTTACTACAGTAATCTAATGAGCAACTAGAGTGCTAACATTCAGAATTTATGGCATATGTGTGACATATCTGAATACATTCTTGATGGAATCAAAGTAAAAAACTGAAAGCATTTCCTACTGAGGTGACTGCAGTAAATGAGGAAATTAGGAAACTTCATAACAAATAAATCTCCTAAAATGGCCACCATAGACAAAAGAGCCCAAATGTAGCCCACATATCACCCAGATGTAGCCCAAATGTAGCCCAATGACAGAAGTGTGCAAAACACTTATTTTTTGTGTATTTGCAGTTTTATATAGTGCAGACTTGTCAGGTATTGGAGTGCTTTACATGAACATTGGTTACCTCACACAAGATCAAATTCATTTTGGTTGTAGACATGGGGAGATTAAGTGATTTGACCAGAATCACAGAATGTTGAGCTGAAGCAGAAACTCCAACCTGGATCCCCAGTTGCAAAGTCTGCAGCTCTGGAAGTAACACCACACCCTCTCCCCTTGGATGCAACATTTAATCAAGTGGTCAACTGGATAAAAAAACTAAGATTACAAATAATTTAAAAGTTCTTTGTCGCTATTTTAAAACTCAGAAAATATGTCCTCATTTTAGTTTTTTAGAGCACTAACCATAATTTTGATGCAAATAAGACCCTCTCATATATGTAATTTCTAAAGGAAATGCTCTAGGCATTACAGTTTTGATTACATCAAGATGACGTCAGGCATTCCACACTTTTGTAATAAATATAGAATGTTAGCAATCTAGTTGTTCATTGGGATACTGTTGAGAGGCAGAGGCCAGGGGCACGGACTCTGAAAATTGAAGGCAGGTAGGAGAGTGCAGAGGCAACAATTTGACCACACTAGGCAGGCAGGAAGGGTAGTGGCAGCACAACAGACTATGGAGGGCAGTGGAAAGGGGGGCAGGGGCAACAAACCAACAATACAGGACTGGCAAGAGAGGCTGTGGCAATATAATAGACCATTGTGGGCAGAAGGAAGAGGCAGTGGTCATACAACCATACATGCCAACAGACCCGTTTCAGCCAGGAAACGTCCAATGTTTTTAAGCTCAAATGGGCTTTACTTGATCTGTTTCCTGTCTACAATCTTCTCTTTTTCAATGTAACTCAAAGGCAAAAATCAATACCCCAGTTTTATTTCAAAATCTCCCTCTTACCAAGTTCAAAATGTTCGCAAGTATGGTACATTGGATCATGGTAGGCAGGAGGAATTGGGGTAGGGACATGGACTCGGATAACAGAGGACAGGAGGGGCATTGAGAGGTGCACCAAACTGACCATACAGGGCAGGCATCAGGGTTTGCAGCAGCACAATACACCACACAGGGCATGCGGGACCGGAGTGCAGCACAACAATCCATAGAAAGCAATAGGGAGGGGACAGGACCATGCACATGGACAACAGACAACAGAGGGAAAAGAGGCATTGGTAGCTAGCTGACCATAATGGACAGACAGGAGAGAAAGCTGCAGCATAACAGACCATAAAGGGCAGGAGGGACGGATCAGGGGCATTACAATGGAACCGACAAGCCAGGAGGGAGGGAATAGGGGTCTGCACATGGAAACAGAGGGCTGGGGGCAAGGGGGCAGGGCAGGAGCAGCAAGATGACCATGGAGGTCAGGCAGGATGGGCACTAGAAACAAGACACACCATGGAGAGCAACAGTGAGACTATGATGGCATACACACAGACCATGGAGGGAAGGTGGGAGGGGGTCAGGAGCAGCTAGCTGACCACACAGGGAAGGTGGTAGGGGCCATGGCAGCACAGAAGACCATGCATGGCAAGCGGGAGGGTTAGTGGCAGCACAATGGCTATGATGGGCAAGAAGGAGGGTGCAGGGGCATGCACAAAGGACCATGGAGGATAGAAGGTAGGGTCAGGACCTGGGCACAGACAAGAGAGTTCAGGGGAAGGGGCCTCACAACAGACCGCGCGGGGCAGGCAGGAGGAGCAGTTGCAGCACAACAGACCAGGGAGGGCAGAAGGGTGTGGCAGTAAAATGGACCATGGAGGACAGGAGGAAGGGGATAGGGGCATGGCATGTGGACAGGCAGTGTGGAGGTGGCAGGGACAGGTTACAGTCATCTGACAATGCTAGGCAGGTGGTAGGGGAGTGGCAGCTCAACAGAACACTCAGAGTAGATAGGAGTGGCAGGTCCATGGAACATGGTGGTCAAAAAGGGTGGAGCAGGGGCATGCACAAAGACATCGGAGGGCAGGGGGAAGGAGAATAGGGGCAGCAAGCAAAGCACAGAGGCTAAGCAGGAGGTCAATGATGGGCCATAGAATTGGGCAATGGAGGGCAGGATGAGTGGACTGGTACATCATGCTAAATGCAGGGCAGTGGCAGCAGATCAGACCATGCATAGCAGGAGGGAGGAGGCTAGTCCATGGATTCAGACAACTGAGGATAGGGAGGAGGTGGATGGGGCAGCAAGCTAACTGTTCATAGAAGGTGGGTATTAGGCACTTTATTGTTTTTAAAATGTGTGTCTGTGCGAACTACTTAAAATATGAACAAGTATGCAGCATAATCTCACTTTTATTCAAGAAGAAGAGGACGTTTGGGACTGTGACTCCGGGCTCACTTGGCAGAAACATCCCCTGACCCTCCACCCCCATCGCAAAATGTAATGCCCGTGAAAAGGTTCGGTGGACGCAGTGTTATATAGAACATAGTCCTGAGAGCACGATTGAAAATGAAAACTAGATATAGTATATGGTATAAACTATGCACCAAAAAGTGTGATATAAGATGAACCGGGGCGTGAAATATAATATACAATACATTGTGCGCAATGAAAGATTCATTGGAGAGCACGAGATAGCACAGGCACTAGCGCTTGCTATGTGATATGCGCCTTGGAGTGTAATATGCACAGGGCAGTGTTGTGTAACCTAAGTAGTCTCTAAAGTTGTAATATAAAATATGGGCTGGGTAGTGTAACATTGCATATGCAATGTGACAAAGATATGGATCCCAGATTGTAATATGTATGGCATAGCGCTGTGCTTTATAACATAGGCATCGAGGAAGGCACGTTAGATGGGGCAATATAACCCGTGCGAAGGCAAGTGTGGCATGACATATTCACGGGGTGGTGTTATAGTGCACATGGGCTAGAGAGTGTCATAGCATACGCACTAGCTGGTGGAATACAACACAGAGGTGTCTGGCACTCGGCGGGCACTGGTGGGTGTAACACAGCATTGGGCTCAGCCAGGAGCACGCTGTGACTCTCAAGTGAGGTTTGTCTCCTTTCCAGAGAGTAAAATAAAAAGTATTACACATCCGGCGGTGGATGTGTGTTTTATTAACCGTGAGGGGGTTTCTTGCATAGTTTGGTCTAATTTTTGTCGAATCCCCTTTGAATGGCTTGGTGTGCATGTGTATTAAATGTGCCCGTCAATAGCTACCCATGTTTGTATAAATAAACGACAAGGGTGTCTACTTGGAGAGTACCCACCAGCGGGGGCGCCGGGATTAGGCACGGTAGGGTGTCAGACATGTCAGAGCTTCACTAGCGGTGTGAATACATTCTACGTGGATTCATTGTATGCATAGTCGCCTTTTAATGAATATCACGCAAATCGTCATTGTGATAGGTACATACGGTTTGTCTAGCATGTCCTAGGTGTTTCTATAAATATATATATATTTTTTTAAAATAAAAAACAAAGGGGATGGGGTCCCCGGGGCCATAAGTGGCCTGAGGAGGCGGGCAACATAGCCCCCCTCCTAAAGAATACATTTTTTTTAAAAAGGCCATGACCTGGGGGTTGGGGTCCCCGGGGCCGATTAAGGCCTTGGGAGGGCCAAATTAATTTTTTTTCAACAAAAAAATTAGGGGTCCCCAGGGCTAATAAATTAGAAAAAGAAAGGGGGCCACACAGCCCTCCTTCTTAAAAATAAATAAATAAAAGACCGGCATCGCACCGGAGGCCACGCCCCCTCCTTGCAGTACTGAATAGGTTGTTGTAACTGGTATTGGTATGTCCATTGTTTTGAAAATTTTAATTTCTATTTTTGAATGTGTGTATCAAAGGTTATATTAGGGGGAGAGGAGGTCTGCCACTCTATCACAAGGATGATGTCATCAGTGATGTCATCAGTGATGTCATGAGTGATGTCACTGACCATGTCATGAGTGATGTAATATGTGACGTCATCAGCAGTGCATTGCGGGCGCGCGAGTTATAGTTAGCTGAACTAACTATAACGGGGGAATTTCTATGGTTTTGTACGAGTGAAAAGTCCAGCTAACTATAACGCCCCTGAAACCTATGGTTTTTTCAGTGAATATATATATATATATATATATGTTTTTTTATTGAAGAAAACTGGGAAGAAGGAATTGGCTTCAGACGTGAAGGTTTAACGGGGAGCAAAAAGAATAATTAACAACAGTGATTATTCACAGTATTAAGGTATGCAGCCATGAACAACATCTTTACAGCCATGGGCATCAGGCAGTTGCCACAGTGGGTGACCATCTCAGATAAATTGTAGCAGAGAGCTGGAACAGTTATGACAGCCACATTCAAGTTATTTTATTATGAAATAATCAACAAAGCCCTCCAAATGTGTTGTATTTTGTTACCTTAGTTTTGAAGGTAGCAAACGTTAGAACAAGACTGTAAAACTAACAGGCAATAACTGATTCTGAGAGCCCCGTTTAAATACAGATTTAGCAAGATTTCAAGCCCTACCTTTGTTAACATTTTATGCGGCTTGACCAGGATCGACTCTATGCAGGAAACAAATCTAAGGGCAGTGCTGGAAAACCCATCCCGTAGTGAAACTGTAAAATATTAAGAAGGTGAGCAGGGTCACAGAAAAAAACAATCTACTCAAAACTTTAAAATACTATTAAAATGTAAAGAAAGAACATAGTGTTTCTATGTGCTGTCCCCCAATGTCATCACTCAGTCCTACGCAGTGGGAACATACACAAGCAAAGACTGCCGTGGCAGCACACAGGCACTCACACAAGCACAGGCAATCCCTGCCTGGGGCCAGGCAGCAGGCTTTCTGAGGCAAGGCTAGGCGGATCTCAGCTGATAGTTCCTGAGGTTGTTTACCACTCCACGGCTTGCTGGGTCCAGGGTAGAGTGCAATAAGGACTCGAGGAGAGCAGATCTGGAATTTCCCTTCACAGCCTCTGCTTGATTTGAATCGTCTTTCCACTTTCATCACTTCTTACCCTCAATGAGATTCTTGTGATGTACTGTTACTTAGTCTTTCCTGATTTTCTCTTTCTCATGTTACTGTTGCCCTGACCACCTATATGTATTAATGTAATACCTTGACTTGTTTCATCTTATATACTGTTTCTACAGTGCTCTGAAACCCCTTTGGAGTCATGTTCATGCTTTATAAAACCCTTCAAATAATAATAAAGTAATAAATAGGCGGTTCCTGCTGAGGGGTACCACTGTGGTAGGCGATGACTTAAGAGAGATGAAAGATGGAAGCTTCTGTAATCCGGAGGGTCCAGCGTTTTCCGACAAAGACCTCTCTCTCTTCATGGGACCTGCTGACTCTGGATGTGCCCTCTCTGGGCCTCGCTTGCTTTAGAGTCCTGTACTGGTCCAAGTGCTCAGTAGTGTGAGGCTGTCTCCTCGGCCACTTGTGCTGGCAGTGCTGCTGTTCATACTTGGACCCTCTGTGGCAGCTGCCCTTCTTGGCAAAGTCTGGGCACAGCTGGGTGTGATTCTCCTTACACTTTTCAGCCATGGGACAGACAGTAGCCCTTCAAGAAATCCTGGAAAATCTCAGCCTTCTTAGACACTTACTCTTTGGCTGTAGGGGCAGTTGTTATTGCTACAGATGCCTCTCAGGAAGAAAGAGCAAACAGGAATCTTGTCTTTGGAAACCTCGTGGGGAAAGGAGCATGTCCCATCAGTCTTCTTACAAAAACCTGTTGCACGCGGCCACTTTTTCAGGGTCATGGATGTAGGGGCAGCTCTCTTCTAAGTTATGCTTTCCAAAGCGGTTGTAGTACATACAGTACTCCTTTTTCTTCTCCTTCTTCTGCTTGGCGGATAATCGCCAGACTATGCTGAACAGCGCGACCTTCAATGTGGTGGCTGCGGCTAGCTGTTGCTGATCTGCTTGAAGAGGTTGGGGAAATGTAACTGGGGCTGTTTGGAGAAGCATCAAAGCGTCCTAATCGGGCGAAGTACTTGTTGCTGGTGTTAATGGTTGGACTGGTGTGCTTGGGTAATTTGTTGTCAGACACCCTGTACATCACTCCTCCAATTCAGCGCATTCCGCTGCACTTCCAGCACTACTGCTGCAGCTGGTTAGGTTTACCAGTTGGAGAGATCTTGCGCATGCGATTTGCCAACAACCACCTCGCTGCTTCGAGCTTCCGTTCCTTCCACAAAAGAGTAAGGCTGAGAGAGGCCGCCGCGGAGCCAGAAGGGAGGGCCGCGGAGCTCCGCTTCACGATCTTGTAGCAGGTCTTTATCACTCTAGTGCTGCGGGGACTTTGGAATGCCTGAGGGCTGCAGCCTTTTCTTTTAAGCGACTACTGCTTCAAGACAGGCAAAGGACGCAGTTTGTGCTTACTGATTTGGACCAGCCCCATAGGAGAGATGTTCTTCTCTGTCTGCATCTTTGAAGGTGTACTCCCTCTGAGACAGTAGCAACCTTTAATGCTATCCTGTGGTAGTGAGTTGCTTTTCTTATCTGTCGGGGAACTAGTAAAGCTTTTCCTATCGATGATTTTGGTGCGACTTTTCATTTTGTATTCAGGATGTGCAGAATCACCAAATGATTTGGTAAAGCTAGAAGCAGCCGCCTTGGCTGGCACATGCAGAATAGATCCACCACGCCCTCGCTGAACCTCCGCTTGCCACCTGAACTTGGATTTGCATGGTATGAAGGACTGCACAGCAGTGGCTGCTTTCCACTTGTACTTGTTGCCAGATGCCCCGCCTTTTGGAGGTGTAGTGGTTTTCTTTGACTTGGCGTGCGCATCGCCTTTTGGCAACACCTTTGGTGTAAGTGTCTTCTGAGGACCAACTGGTGCATTTTTGACACTTTCAGGAGTTGTTGGACTTGACGATTTTCTTACTGTCTGTGTCCTTCGCACAGAGTTCCCCACCCAGCTGTATTTCATTTTCCTACATTTAAATAGCTTTCCAGAGGGTGTGGGGTTAACACTTCTCTGGGAACTGAAAATCTTATGAGCTGTTACCAGTCTCGTTTATAGAGGGTAAACAGTGGTAGCAGGAGCAGCAATCAGAGTGGAGCTGCTGGGCGCCATGAGATCTCCACAGCTTCTCACGTTTTGTGGCGACAGGACCAGGGTGGCTGGTTTTCTCGCTGGAGAGGTCCAAAGCAGCTCTTGTGCAGGAAAAGATTTTTGTAGCTTGTTCGATAAAGCCAAAGCAACTTTACTGCAAGTTTAGATTAGTTCAGAAGTCCACTCTGTTACACTGTTCCCTGACCTTGTGGCCTTTACAAATGAAGTTGAAGAGTTGCTGGTCTCTCTGACTGCAGTTTCAGACAAGCTTGTTTCCTTTGGCCTTCTGCTTCAACCCGACTTTGTCGCTTTGATAGAAGCACAGCTCTGGGAGAAGGCTTTCCTGGGCTCTTTACTGCCAACAGTTGGGGTCCTGGTCACAACAGTTTGAGAAATTGGGGTCCCTGGCTTTACTTGTCCTTCACTGCCATCAGTTTGGGTCCTGGTCATAATGGTTCGAGAAACCGAAGTCCCTGAGTTCACAGTGGAGAGAACCTTCTGTGCTGTATGTACATCAGTTACTTGTTTATTAGAAGCAGTGTTAGTCCAAACAGGCTGATATATTTCAGAGCCTAGTTTGTTCTTCACAGTTAAAGTCTCAGACCACTTAGGAAGGATCATCTTTGGGTCAGGCTTCTGAGCAAGGCCTTGTAAGGTGCTGGAAGAAGCATTAGGTACATTCACGTCCCCGGGGGGACTGGTAGTTACTTGATGTTTATTCACTAAAGTGTACTTTTTCCTCCAGGCATTTCTTGGATTACGTGAATACTGCTACTGATGCTACTGAGACGGCAGTAAATTCTGCTGGTGTTGTAGGTGTAGATGAAACTGAGGTGGTTTTTGCTGCAGGTTATGTTGTTGATCTACCTGCTTCTTCTGCTCTGTTGGACTCGGCTGATGTGGCATCTTCTGCTGCAGCACTTGTGGCTGCTGTGGCATTGGTTTCTGTTGCTGGACCTCAGGCTGTAGGAGTTGTGGTGCCTTCTGCTGTTGTGGTTTCTGTTGCTGTGGCTGTTGTAGCGTATTCAGCTGCTGGAGTTGTTGCTGGTAATCTCTCTGATATGGCCCAGTAGGCGACATCTGCTGGAGCAGGGTTTTCTACTTAAACCCAAACATCAGTTTATATTTGTGTATGTCATAATTAAAATTACTAATGATTAATTATTAAGTACTAAGTTTTGTCGAGTTTTTTATTAACCAACCTTATTAATGAAAGAACTATACGTGGGAATGCAATTGCATGGCTAAATTAATAAGTGAACTAAGTTGATGAGCAAATTAATTAAATAAGTGTGGCTTATGTGATTTTTGTTATGTGATTGCGCTTTAAAATAATATGCTTTAATGCCTTTTTTATGTTGCAAATGGCTAGATAAATACATACACATAAGGGTATTAGTGGGAATTAACACTGTATAATCAATACAATGTGGTAACGTTATTTTGTGTTTCTTTTTAATTAAGTTGTCCATTGTGGCCTGCTAAGAAAATGGCCGACATCTACAGCCTGCATTTGAGTAGATGAAATATGAAGAGAGGCTTCGCTGATTGTGACCTCGGCCTCTGCCTAAACTAAAAGTTATGAAAAAAGATGACAAGTCTGGGATGACCGCCAGTTATCCTTGGTAGAGAACATTTGTCACAAATGAACATTTTTGATAAACTTGTGGTGGCTTCACTGCGAGTGATACAATTCTGGAGAAAGACATCCGTGAATGTTACGAATTAGTTTTGGACTTCCTTTTTCTTGTTTTGAATTTCGAGATATCCGAGAGCGGAGATTCTTCTAAATGTTGCAAGCTGACATCTTTTCCTGCTTAACGGATGTTTTAGAGCTGTGTTTGTAACTTTTAATATGTAAATTTTAGTATAAATATTACTAGACTAGAGAGGGTCTGTGGCTACTTCTTCCTGAACTTATGCTCAGAAGACCGATGCTGACCGAGAGGACGGTGACTCTACATGACAACTCGAGAGACTTTAATTCTTTACTGAGAGACCTGTCCTGACTTAGAGAACGACATTTAGCCAGAATAGGTAAATATGAGAATAATGATTTTGCAATTGAATGACTTTTCATATGAATTAATTTAGATAAAAATAATTCTTGTTTGAATTACAGTGTCGGGTGATCATTTCTTTGTCATGTTATTGAGATTTCAGATGTGTTTAAATTGTTTTTATCAAGACTCAAAATAATTCAATTTGGTTGCATTGACCTCAAATTAGGTGCAGATTGATTAAAGAGTTCTCGCTTATATTTAGTGTGGATAGAGTAATAGAATGAATGTTGGTGTAATGGGCCCCACCAGCGTATGATGAGTGTATGTGCGCATGACTGTGAAATTACTTTGTCCGTGGAAGTAGGGAGAATTTATAAGCTTTGATCTGCAGCAGTTTCCTGGTAGCAGTATGATGGTTTTGATTATTATTTTGATCTGATAGATTGCTTGTACATAGGCTTTTGGATTTATTGATTGATGTTGATATATGTACTAACACTATATGTTGAAGTCATCGTATTGAGTTATATGTAGTGTGTATGGCTTCTGGGACGTAGGGAGTCGGTGACAGTTCCGTAGTAGGGCAGAGGGAAGTAAGTGCTGCTCACGGGAAAGGCGGGATTGTTGGCCCTGTACGAATGCAGGGAAAAGTGTGTGACAATTGACGTTGGACGTCGCATTGTCTGGGTTCGATTCAGTGACATCGTCGTGTGTTACTACTAGAGATATATTTTCTGTATAAGAGAAGTGTGTATGGTTGCGAAGGTTATCTGTGAAGTTCTGGTCTTAGGTAGAGGGATGTGCTACTGTGTCAACGAAAGTAATAATTCCGTAGTAGAGCAGAGGTAAGCGCTGTTCTAGAGAGAAGCGGGATTCTCGTGAGAAAGGTCTTTTCTATTCTGTGGTAAGCGGAGCAGACAATGGAGATGTTTATATGTTGTAACTAATAGATTTGTAGTATTTGAAACAGAGTCTACCAAGAAGGTTTTGTAAAGGAGGGGTAGACGAGTCGAGTGACAGGAGTAGAAGCGACTGCAGCGACTGCTGACGTCAGAAAGACTGCGCTGTGTTTGGACAGTGGGTTAGAACAGTGAAAGCACTGTGATTGGTGCGTTGGTGTGAGCCGCGCAGGGATTGGAAGGAGTACAGGGTGACGTAGACGCTCTGGGATTGGTGCGTTAGTGTGGGTCACGCTGTTATTGGAAAAAAGATCGTACAGTTGTAGAAAGGACTAGAGGGTTGTGGTAAACGCAAAAATGTATTACCAAACAGAGGAAAAGAAAAAGAAATCCTTGTTCAGTAAAATTAAAAAATGGTTTGACAAGGATAAGGATATAGTAACTAGAGAAGGTGAGTTACTACCTCCGACAAGAACCCCTGCATCCTTCATGGTTGCGAAATATGGGTATCATACCTGTATTTGGTTAGACAATTGGGCTAAATATACTAGAGAAGATGGTGTTTTAGCATTCCCGGAACATGGTTCATTTAATCTGGCCGTGTTAAGAAATTTACGGGAGAGAATGATGAGTCTAGAGCCTAGACCAAGGCCGACACAGTTCGAGTCATTGGTAGAATGGGAAGATGAGGTGCATGAGCGAGAAAAACAGAGGAGTGGAGGTAATTATAGGTATGTGTTTGGGAGGAAATATGACCGTGAAACTCATCATGATCGAATGAGGAGATGGCGAGATGCTAGTATGACTGAGGGACTATATCCTGTGAGAACTGTTGAGGAAACAGAAGGGAGGAAAGGTATGGATAAGGTACATAATGCAGAATTGAGAAGGTATGGGGCTAATGAATATGAGAATGAAGTCTTGGATGACATGATTTACAAGAGACCACCTCCATATAGACCAGAACCGGAAGTGAGAACACCAGTTGCTACCCCAGAAAGGGAAAGAGAAAGGGAGCGAGAGAGAGAAAGAGAGAATGAAATCGAGGATGAAAAAACAAGAGAATTAGCAAGAACAACATTTGAGTTGACAGAGAAAATCAGGGAACTAACCAAGAATCTAGAAGCTGTTACAGTGCCTGTAACCATAGGTCCGGTTATGCCTATTTTTGATAAGCAAAGAATGGGTGAAAGTGGTTTAACAGTACCATATGTAGGAAATGGACTAGTTAGTTCTCCGGAGCAGTCAGGAATGAGGACGGGAGAGAATCAGTTGAGACATACCATATGTGGTGGAGAGTTAAATGTACAGCCTAACTCAGGATTGAATACTGGTTGTGTAGAAAGAAATGTTATGATGGGAGGATCAATTTTGGAACCACAGAGGATGGCAGAACAAGTGAGTACAGAAAAATCTACAGGAATAACGGCTGAGGATTTGAATGATTGGTTGAAAGCTCTCCAAAGGAAGGACAAAGATTCTCAGGCAATTGATGTAGCCAGGTTGCGTATAGAACTGGAGGAGCTTATAGCGGGAACAATTCCTACAGAAACGTAAAAAAATCCTCATGATGGAGAGTTGTTATTCATGTGCAAGAGCATCACATGGAGGGCTAACAATACACATGATAGGTTAAAAGGAATAGCGAGTGAAATGGGAATTGACATGGATAAAGTGAAAGCTTTACAGAAGCCTTACCGAGTGGATTTTACGGATAAGGATATTGAGAATCTAAATGATGTTGGTCGAACAGGGCAGATTAAGGAAATGATTGGATTATTGCGAAAATGGGGTGATGTGGAAAAGTGGAAGGATAGATGGTATTAGAAAAGAGAAGATACAATGGACAGAACTTACTCAGCATTCCCCATGAGAGAAAAGGAAAAAAACAGTGGATGCTTATCCTATGAGAGAGATTCCTGGAGGAGGATATGTACATGTCCCATGGACTAGGCAGGATATTTTGTCATTTACAAATGATTTCCCTCGACTGAGAGAGAAGCCTGTCGAGTGGTATAGGCAGGTTGATAGGTTTGTGAAATTGTCAAAAGTGCGGTGGATTGACCTGAATAGTCTGTTTGATATAATTGTTCCAGCAGACTTGTGGGCAGAGCGTAAAATAGTCATAGATTGGCCCACTAAAGAATACCCGAGAGATCCAAAGACAGGAGCTCCAGACCCAGAGGTTATGAAGAAATACGAACAGGTCATAGTGTTCTTGAAGAATAAGGTACCACCTAAAGAGACAGATTGGGTTAGATAGATCGAACACATCAGGAAGTAAAAGAATCAGTTCATGCCTTTTATGAAAGGTTAATACTGGCTTTTAAACAGTTCAGTGGAGATGAACATCTGGGTGATAGGGATTTGAGTCATTTTGTATACAGATTTGTATATGGTTTGCGACCCGAAATCAGTGAAATGATACGTGAGCACACAGTTGATTGGCAGAGTAAGAAGATTGATGAGATCTTGAGACATGCGAAGTACTTCAGTGATGAAATTGAGGCGAAACAAAGAAAACTGAAGGAAAAAGCGATGTGGGCACAGGTGAAGGTTGCAGAAAGACAAGAAGCACAGCTGGTTGAACAAGCAAATAATCCAGGAAATAGGCCCAGATATGGTACAGGAAAAGGTAAGGGGAACATTGAGGAGGCGAAGAAAAAATTTCCGTGCCACAACTGCGGAAAATTATGGCACTGGAGATCCGAGTGTACGAATCCACCATTAGTGAATAATGATAATCAATCCTTGAATCAACAGGTGCAGAACGAGGGGTGTAATCATCCGCAGCAACAGCAGAAGGTTGTCAAGCAGCAGAATAAAGAGCCAAAAACGCCTTTGCCACAGAACAGAGGATCCCAAAAATACAATCAAGACTCGGGATTCTACAATGAGGAACAGGTAAACAAACCGAGACGTACAAATCCAGTACAACAATACTGGCTAAAGAATGAGGGGAGTGAGTCTGAAGGGGACTTCTGACGGTGCCGAAGAGAGGAGGAAGAGTGCATACTTGGAGCAACTCTAGAAATAGACCAGGCAGGACCATTTGTAGATGGGAAAATAAATGGAGAAAGTGTTACTTTTTTAGTAGACACAGGAGCGACGAGATCAACTGTCAGGTCAGCAGATATAAGAAATCTTCCTCTCTCGGACGAGGCAATCCAAGTGGTTGGTGTGTCTAATACACAGATTAAGACTCGTCTTACTGAACCAGTAAGGGTAAGGATAGGGAAATTTTCAGACATGCACAGGTTCGTAGTGTGTGACACTAGTCCAGTGAACTTGTTAGGTAGGGATTTGTTGTGTAAAATGAATTGCACCATTTTTTGTACACCGGATGGAATAGCCTTTGAGACACCGGATGAGGATGTCTTATACAGAGTAAGTCTAGATAATAGAGAAAATGAGATTGTTGGAACATATGCTGTATTTAATCCAGATGACTTGCCTCAGGAATTGAGACACACAGTAAAAGCAGCAGTTTGGGATTTTACTGGAGAGGATGTGGGATTGATGAATAATGTAGATCCAGTAAAGATTACAGTGAAAGAGGGAATCTATTATCCTAATATCCCACAATACAGATTGACACCAGAGATAATTGAAGGAATAACACCTATAATTGACAAAATGATTCAGCAAGGAGTTTTGAGAGAGTTACTGACCAGCCCATGTAATTCACCTATAATGGGACTGAAGAAACCTAATGGGAAGTTCAGAATAGTACAAGATTTGAGAAAGGTTAACAAAATTGTGGTATCATGCTGTCCCATTGTGCCAAATCCATCAGTGATTTTGTATCAGATTCCCCATGATGCTGAATGGTACACAGTAATTGATTTGTGCCATGCTTTCTTTTCAATTCCATTGCATCATGACAGCCAGACGATTTTTGCATTTCGGTTTGGACAGCGTATTTTGGCATAGTGCCGAATCCCACAGGGGTATACAGAGAGCCCTTCAATATTCAATCAGTTGCTGAAGAAATCTTTGGAAAGTCGGACCATGCCTGAAAGCTCAGTACTAGTACAATATATCGATGACCTACTTGTGGCATCGAAGACACGTGAAGCATGTGAAGTAGATACCATAGCTTTATTGAATCATCTGGCTGATGGAGGATTCAGGTATCTCCAGCCAAATTGCAATTTTCTAAGAAAGAAGTACATTATCTTGGACACAATATTGAAAAAGGTCTAAGAAAAGTGACCATTGACAGGATCAAAATTATCAGAGAAATGAGAGCCCCAATGACCCAGAGAGAAGTGAGAATGTTTCTGGGAATGGTGGGTTATTGTCGTCAGTGGATAAGTAAGTTTTCCCTGATAGCAAAGCCACTGATTAAATTGACCAAAAGTGAAGTAAAAGACCCATTGGAATTGAATGCAGAACAAACGGCATAATTCGAAGAATTGAAGAACAGATTATGTGAAGCCCCTGCTCTAGGAATGCCAGACTATGAGAAGGAGTTTGAGCTGTACTGTAGTGAGAGGAATGGATGTGCACTTTCAGTGTTAATCCAGAAACATGGACGACTGAGAAGGCCAACTGCGTACTTCTCATCAACACTTGACCCAGTAACTGTGGGTTTACCAGGTTGCCTGAAAGCAGTAGCTGCTACATGCAGAAGCTTGGAACAGAGTGAGGGTATAATAATGGGATATCCTGTACGGGTGTTCGTACCTCATGATGTGGCAATTCTTTTGACAAGAAGCAGAACTCAATATATGTCACATAGTCGGCTGACTAAATATGAGAAAATCATTCTGGGAGCATCAAATGTGACTCTTGAGAGATGTGTGAATGTGAATCCAGCAACACTGTTGCCAGATGCTGAAAATGTGAGTGTGAGAGATGATGTTGATCATGATTGCTCGGATGTGCTTGATTACTGTACAAAACCGAGACCAGACATAAGAGATCTGCCACTGCCAGAGAGTGATCATGTAATGTCTGTGGATGGATCATGTCTGAGAACAAAAGAAGGTGTGCTGAGTGCTGCATATGCGGTGTGTAAAGTTTCAGAAGTTATGGAAGCTTCACCTTTGAAAGGAGTTAAATCTGCTCAGGTAGCGGAATTGGTGGCACTGACAAAAGCTTGCAAGATTGGAAGAAATGTGAGAGTGACTGTAATGACTGATAGTCAGTACGGATTTGGAGTTGTTCATGATTTTGGCCAGCTTTGGCTACAGAGAGGTTTCCTGACCTCAAGTGAATTCCTATAAAGAATGCTGAGGTGATTGGGAAATTGCTTGAGGCGATACAGCTGCCTAAAGAGCTAGCAGTTGTAAAATGTGCTGCTCATACACAGGGTGATGATTTTGTTACTCTCGGAAATAGGTTTGCAAATGACATAGCACAGTATTGTGCAAAGAACAATCATTCCATCAACAGGGGAAAAGAGAAAGAAATGTCTTTTTGTTCTGTGATGTTTACTAATGTGATGGAAACATGGGAAGAGGTGAGGCAGTTGCAGGATGAAGCAGGAGATGAGGAAATGAGAGATTGGATCAAGGCAGGTTGTGCACCAAGAGAAAAGGATCATGTGTGGATCTATAGGGATGGAAGACCAGTCATGCCAAATGCTATGTTGTCAACAATGGCGAGAATGTATCATGGCCAGGGACACCTGGGGAGGGATGCTATGATTAGATCCTTTAAACAGACCTGGTACAATGAAAAGTTCAGGCTGATAGCGGAGAGCATCTGTCAAAGATGTTTGATTTGTCAGCAATTCAATACTGGAAAGAAAACAGTGGTGAGCCTAGGAACAATAGGCAGGGAGGGAGGTCCCTTTACCAGAATGCAAATAGATTTCATTGAAATGCCCCAAGTCAATAGATTGAGGTATGTTCTAGTGGTAGTCTGTTTGTTCTCAAGGTGGGTGGAGGCATATCCAACTAGGAGAAATGATGGAATAACAGTGGCCAAGTTGCTGTTAAGAGAGTTGATTCCTAGGTACGGGTTCCCAGTGACAATTGAGTCAGACAGAGGAGGACACTTCTATAATGAACTCATGAGTTTAATTTGTGAAGCATTGAGTATACAGCAGAAGCTACATTGTGCATACCGACCAGAGGCTTCTGGCGTTGTTGAGCAGATGAATGGCACAATAAAAAACAGAATTGGCAAGATGTGTTTAGCCACTGGAATGAAATGGCCTGATGTCTTGCTTCTAGTGCTGATGACTATTAGATCTACTCCAGACAGAACTACGGGGTTGAGTCCACATGAAATAACAATGGGACGTGCAATGAGACATGCATTCGTGCCCGTCAACAAGCTGATGACTATAACTGATGACATGATTTTGAATTACTGTAAAGGCCTGGCTGACGCAGTTCATTCTGTGTTTCACCAGGTTGGAGAAGACGCCACCACACTTGAAAAGAAGGCAGCCCATGATCTGAGCCCAGGGGACTGGGTGAGAATAAAAGTGCACAGAAGAAGAAATTGCTTGGTTCCAAGGTGGGGAAGGCCAAGACAAGTTATTCTGACTACGACGACTGCTGTAAAGTGTGCTGGAGTGAAGAACTGGATCCATGCAAGTCATACGTAAGTTCCAAATCCAAAGGATGGGATTGGGAAGGAATACTTTGAAGAGTCAGATTCCAGTGATGATGCAGACACTGAAACAGTGAGAAGAAAAAAGAATCCTGAAAGGGGGAAAGAGAGTCAGAAAGAGAGTCAGGTGATTCTTTTTTCTTACCAGAAGAAGTTTCAAGAGTTTCAAGAGGAACATTGCGAACCTCAGAAGAGAGTTCAGATTTTGGAAAAGTGCCTGAAGTTCTAACTAGCAGTGGAGAAAATAAAGAGAAAGAAAGAAAAGAAAGGAGCATTTCCACAGAGACTATACCCGAATCAAATGAGGAAGTTGGGAGGAATCCATCTGAGATAATTTCTGAAGAAGTAGGGTCAGAAAAAGATAGAGAGGGACAGATTGCGGAAGACCCCCGAGGAGGTGTAGGGAACATTCATGATGAGCTAGGTGAAGGGACAAGTAGACAGCAAGAAGATTGCGTGTCGGAGACCCGAGGAGGGACAGTAGTAGGGAAATCTCAATCGGTGGAGAAGAAGACTGTGGAAAAAGAGAGAATTGTTGATGAACCAGAGGCAAATGAGACAGAATCGGATGAGAGTGAGAATGAGATACCAGAGGGTCGAATTCTGAGAAAGAGAACTTGGATTGGTGAAAGGAACAATAGAGAAGTAAAACAGAAAAGAAATGTAAAAGGAGATCTTTGGCCTAACAAGATAAAGAGGCTGAGATATCGACTGACACGAGTTAACTCATCGAAAGCTGAACAGGTGAACGAGGTGTCAAGCCAAAATCAAGCGAAAGAAGAAGAACCAAAAGAACCAAAGGAACCAGAGGCGATCAAAAGAACCAGAAAGCCCAACCAGAAGTATAGGTCACCAGAATGGACGTATGTGGCACTGTCTGAAGAAGAAGGAGAGGCAGAGAGTCAAGGAAATCCAGAGGGGACCTTACTGAAAGTGGTTGAGGAGGAGGAAACTGTTGGAATCCTGACAGGTATCTTGTCTGACATTGGAGAAGAGACAGATGTTCAGGATCTGATACAATTTGATGTTGATGAAGAAGGAGTGAAAAGTGATGAAAATCCAAATTGAGTGAACTGAAGGAGTCACTTGGAGAAGAGTGAAGAATAAGAAATCTAAATAAATTAACAGATTGTAACGATCTAGTGGATGTTTGCTGTCCTAGAGATTCAGTAGTGGAGTAGTAGAGGCTAAGTCAAAAGACACAGTCAAAGTAACAAGATGGCTAACACAGAGAATAATCCAAGTAGATGTACCTTCCTGAAAAGATGGTGCAAAATGTGCTGCTGCTGTACAGGAATGTTAATGCTACTATGGAGTGTGCTTGCTTTATTAGTTACTTTTAGAGTTACAGTAGACACTTTGGGAATACATACTGAGAATATGACTAACATAGGGAAGAGTTCACAGAAAGTAGTACCAACTAAAATTAGTAATATATACATACACAAGGATAGATCAATTAATGATTTTTCTAGCAATGTTTTTTCAAAATTATTGTATGAATACGTAAAGACAATGGAGGTAAGGGATTGCTACGTCTGTATGCAATTACCTGCATCCGTTTCAGAGGGAGTTACTTATCATCATCTTCCGGCTACGTATGGAATTTCATGTAGTGTGTTGATTAGTATTTTTTATTTATTAGGGAAAATAGATTATGATATGTCTAATAAGGATAACATTTTTGGGCAATTGCCTATGAATAAAAAACTGAATCCTGCTAAAGAAGCTAACATTTTAGGTGAGATTTTTATTGAAATAGAAGAATTAACATTAGATTACATTTTTAGAAACAATTTAACTTGTAGTTTGAAGGAAGAAGAAGAAGCTTTCCTAGACATGGTAGAGAAAAGAAGAATGGGTATGTATGAAAAGGCAGGAGGATATAAAATGAGTGAGACAATGTGGGACATTAAAATGGGAAAGGAGTTGAAGAATGGGGCCAGTCCAACTTTGGCTTTAGATGCACCACAGAAGGGTAAACTATGCATTACCAGAAGGAAATCCCAATATGATTATTATTTTGTTGGGACTAGTGAGTGCCATGATACATACTTTATTGCAACGGGATGGGGATTCAAAGGAGGGCAAGATCCAGTTTTCCCGGGAATGTATTATATTTGTGGGAATAAGGCTTATTGCAGGTTGCCTGACCATTGGTATGGCACATGTTATGTTGGCCTGGTCTTTCCAAAGATTTTCCATATGGATAGAATAGAAGATGCAGAACAAATTAATTTACTAACACGTTTTAAAAGAGAAACTTGGACAGAAATTGTAGGAGATATTTTTGGAGCTTTGATACCAGCAGTGGGAATTTCATTAAATGCATATGGAATTCGGAAGCTGTCAACAGTGGTGGATCGCTTATCGACAAGCACCGCTGGAGGTTTCCTATTGGTAAATACAGAGATGGTTGCTTTACGCGCTATGTCTATGCAAAATCGACTTGCCCTTGATATTTTATTGGCAAAAGCGGGTGGAGTCTGTGGAATGCTGAAAGTTCAACATTGTTGCACTTACTTTCCTGATGAAAGCAAAGATCTAAAAGTCTATATCAAAAATATTACTGATTTGCATGAAGAATTAGTACCACTGGAAGCTGAAAGTATCTGGACTAAAATGGCTAATAAGATGATTGCTGTTAAGAATTTCATTGCTAAGATAGGTAGTACCATTTTTGGTAAGATATTATTTCCATTGACATGTGTGATTGTTGCTTTATTGATTCTTAGATTAGGGTGTTTGTGCTGTAGATATAGGAGGAATGAAAAGAAAATAATGAAAGAAAATGTTGAAAAGAGACAAAAGAGGTCAAAAAGAGACCCACAAGAAATAGAATTGGAAGAATTAAGGGAGAGCATGTACTTAGAAACAAAAAGAGATGATGAAAGAGAAACTGGAGTTTAATGAAAGAGCAAAAAGACATTTGGATTTTTCCTAAAAAGGGGGAACTACATTTTTTGGGTTGGATTTTTGTGGTGATGATATATCACCAAAGGGGGGATTGCTGGAGCAGGGTTTTCTACTTAAACCCAAACATCAGTTTATATTTGTGTATGTCATAATTAAAATTACTAATGATTAATTACTAAGTACTAAGTTTTGTCGAGTTTTTTATTAACCAACCTTATTAATGAAAGAACTATACGTGGGAATGCAATTGCATGGCTAAATTAATAAGTGAACTAAGTTGATGAGCAAATTAATTAAATAAGTGTGGCTTATGTGATTTTTGTTATGTGATTGCGCTTTAAAATAATATGCTTTAATGCCTTTATTATGTTGCAAATGGCTAGATAAATACATACAAATAAGGGTATTAGTGGGAATTAACACTGTATAATCAATACAATGTAGTAACGTTATTTTGTGTTTCTTTTTAATTAAGTTGTCCATTGTGGCCTGCTAAGAAAATGGCCGACATCTACAGCCTGCATTTGAGTAGATGAAATATGTAGAGAGGCTTCGCTGATTGTGACCTCGTCCTCTGCCTGAACTAAAAGTTATGAAAAAAGATGACAACTCTGGGATGACCGCCAGTTATCCTTGGTAGAGAACATTTGTCACAAATGAACATTTTTGATAAACTTGTGGTGGCTTCACTGCGAGTGATACAATTCTGGAGAAAGACATCCGTGGATGTTACGAATTAGTTTTGGATTTCATTTTTCTTGTTTTGAATTTCGAGATATCCGAGAGCGGAGATTCTTCTAAATGTTGCAAGCTGACATCTTTTCCTGCTTAACGGATGTTTTAGAGCTGTGTTTGTAACTTTTAATATGTAAATTTTAGTATAAATATTACTAGACTAGAGAGGGTCTGTGGCTACTTCTTCCTGAACTTATGCTCAGAAGACCGATGCTGACCGAGAGGACGGTGACTCTACATGACAGCTCGAGAGACTTTAATTCTTTACTGAGAGACCTGTCCTGACTTAGAGAACGACATTTAGCCAGAATAGGTAAATATGAGAATAATGATTTTGCAATTGAATGACTTTTCATATGAATTAATTTAGATAAAAATAATTCTTGTTTGAATTACAGTGTCGGGTGATTATTTCTTTTTCATGTTATTGAGATTTCAGATGTGTTTAAATTGTTTTTATCAAGACTCAAAATAATTCAATTTGGTTGCATTGACCTCAAATTAGGTGCAGATTGATTAAAGAGTTCTCTCTTATATCTAGTGTGGATAGAGTAATAGAATGAATGTTGGTGTAATGGGCCCCACCAGCGTATGATGAGTGTATGTGCGCATGACTGTGAAATTACTTTGTCCGTGGAAGTAGGGAGAATTTATAAGCTTTGATCTACAGCACATCCTCTGTGACTTATAAGTAGGTAGTGCCGGGTTCCTTCACGTATGTGTTGTAGATAGAAAATGGGCAGGGGCATTACCGTGAACATTTCAGTGCTCGATCTGTCTGTGCAACGATTCCTTCTCCGCCATCTTCTAGATCTTACCCCAACTCAAACCACCGGGTCACCGGCACGCGCCAAGGCTGCCAGTTACAATGATTCTCCTAAGGCTGCTACAGATAATGATTGCTGTCCTGCTGCACCTGCCTCCTCCCACATTATGCGATGGTACATGCATTTATGGATAGTTTTCTGCTTCCGAATGGAACTTGTCTCATGGGAATATTTATTCACTGTGTGTCTCGATAATTGCTTGTTGAAGACATTGCACTGGATAAACCTAGCACTGACCTTTCTTTTACGTGAAAGAATGCTGAATTGCTTCCAAACATTACTCCATTTTTACAGGTCACATCTCTCCCTCTTCATCCAGTACAGAGTCAGGTTGTCCTTGCTGGTCTAAACACATACCTGCATCTATATGAAGTACTTGTGCTCAAAAGTGTATTTGTGAATAGTTGAACAAGTTATTTTTAGGGCACCCGGTTGCATAGCATAAAAATATAATTCAGCTTTTTAACTCTCTATGCTGCCAATATGTGCTGCTATTGGCCTTTAATTCATTAATCTCGGCACAGAGAGTCACTCAAAAGAAGCCAAATTATCTGTATTTAAACAATTTTAAAAATAAATAAATACAGGATACATATTGTTTTCTGTCTGTATTTATCCGTAAAAATCAGTAAAAACAGAAAACAGGGAACCCTAGTTATGTTATGTTTATCTGCTAATTGTTTGGGAAAAAATGTATAGTATTACCATCTAAGATAACTTATTGGAGTGAGCTGATACTGTTTTTTTCTTGAACATTTGAAGGTTTCCTCAAGACTACTGCAGACTTGCTGTCTCATTCACCAAATGTTTGTATGTAATTTAGTGGATGGTTTTAACATGTTTCCACGTGTAACTTTTCCAATGAGAATACTTTGAACCTGTCTCTTTTAACACTTGCTTGCCACTTATATTACACAGCACAAAGTTGGGAAATACACAACTCTACCTTTAAGTTAGAGTTTGCTTTTCTTGAAAAACCTATGTATGTGATCTCATGGACAGTCTGCAAAACTGAGGGTAGAAAACAAGTTGGCGCTCCTATATTTCACAAGATACAGTTCAGCTCACCACGAGAATGATACAAGTACTTATTCATGTCACAGTGGCATGCCGTGAAATTTATCATTAGATGTTAGTGTAGCCAATCAGAAGTTAAGGTTTTGGGTGTGTTCCTGTATTTGTAAATAGTTAAATAAGTTATGTTTATTTGGTAATTGTTTGTTTTAAATTGTATTGTAAAGAGTTGATAAAATGTATTTGTAAAGTTATAAAAATGTATATGTATATTACTAGTTTAACTTATGGGTCACAAACACACCTACACAGGTACTCATACAGAACTCACACATCTATAGAATCATTCACACAGGTACTGATACTCCCACACATACACTCACACACCCACTCAAAATCCTATAGTCACTCACACACCCATTTACATATGCAAACACCTTCTTACATATACTCAAACACACATACAGCCATTCAAACACCTACTCACACATCAAGCCACAGACCGGTACTGTAAGGTTCTCATGAACCTGAGATGAGAACTCCTCAGAATCCAGATGATGCACAAAGATGTCCACCTCTTGACATCCCCAACTCTGATAAAATTATCACAGAGTATTAGGGCGATCAAGCGAGGGAAGGGAATTAGGATAGCAACAGCTGGTAATAGGAGACCTGTAGGGCGAGAACACAATGCTGGTTATCCATATACATTTTAGAGATCATAACTATTCTCATAAAGTCTGACTGCAACTGAGTTATACCTTAACCAAGCAGTTGTCTCTTCAGAATATATCTCTAACTCTGAATCGAGCTACCAAAATTCGGATGCATACACATATAGAGATAACGCACAAGTTTAATTCACCTCTCTCTCCTAGAGAAGCATAAACACTTTGTACACCCAGCGTTACTCATACATACCAGCTTCTTCCATTGAAAATAAAAAGTAAAATAAGAACAGGTTCCGTAACTCAGAAAGAACTAAGGGGCATATTTACAAGGGCTTTAACTCCGCTTTTTTGGCTTTTAAAGCCCAAAAAGCAGAGATAAAACTATCGCCCTATTAACAAGAGGGTGCTAACATGCATTAGCGCATGTTAGCACCCTTTTACCCAACGCCTCCCTTTGCATCTCTAATGAGATGCAAAGTGGGCGTCACTGGGCAGGACAACCTTGTAAATATCGCTGATGTTCACATCGCGATATTTACAAGGCTGCCCCAGCATTTTAGCACACGTTAGTTTTTGGAGAAAACCGCTGTTTTCTCCAAAAACTAACACCTGCTAAAAAGCAGACTTACCTATCCCTAACATTGGGGTGGATTATGCTGATACGACCCTGTGGGTCGTATCAGCAATTTTATCGCCGTTTTGCAGGGAACATCACTGGAAAACCAGCGATGTTCCCTGCAAAACGGCGATTTCCCCGTTATCTCTGGAATCTTTATCGCCCTGGAGTAACGCGTTGTTAATAACGCGTTACCAGGGCAAGAAATTCCAGAGATAGACGGCGATAAATAACAAAGCGTTTATTTATCGCCGTCATTGTAGATATGCCCCTAATTAACTAGCCGATCTTTTTTATATTTCCAAAAACTAGTGCCAAAGTTTCTTGTCAAAGTGAAAAGAAAAATAATGTTTTCCAAATGTCACACAATCTACTTCAGCAAAGTAATATAGCTACATATAAAGGACTCCTGGAAGTTAAATGAAAACTAGTACTCCATTTCTATTGCCATCCATCCTCTTGTAATAGCCAGACGAGAGAACCTCCCCGGTCTCTGTGAATATGAATATCACCCAAGTACTTTCTACCTGGAGGTCGAAATGTCCAGATTACCCAAAGAAGGTATTGAAGAAAGTAAAGGAGCAAGGAAATTACCTATTTTCATGCAGCCCAAAAAGTCCCTGAATACTAGGAAGCCTCGAACTTCCAATCAGCCACTACGCAAACCTGCGTAGCGTATGAGGAAGCCTCCTGCCGAACGCATTGCTCCAGCGTCTTTGACTCTGGAGTCATGGAATCCTCCGAAGGAGCCGTGGTCTGACAGGCGTCAACTGTGAGGAAAACAGGAGCCGATTTCAATGAAATGCGGAGAGCCGCCCCTCGGGCCATCCAGATGATGCCGAAAAATGTTCTCACGAACACCACGAGTAAAGCAACATTCTAGGGCGTAAAGGACTTGTTAAGCCGAACGGTTTTAAGATCACCAACAAAGAAAAATTACGCATGCCGGCGGGTGTGCGTTCGTACATTAAATACCCGGCGCCTTCCTTTCCTTTCAGTCGAAGCATCCTGGGAGTTGTAGTTTTCCCAGTCAGAGGCTTTAAAAAGGACAAGAAAGGCGCTACCGGATTTGAATCCTGACAGATACAGCCACTCATATACTCAGCTATACACTGATACACCCACTTGCGTAGTCACATACACAAATACAGCTACTCACACATAATCCCATACACAGATAAACCACTTGCACAACCAGCCACACACAAAAAACAGCCATTCACACACCCACTCATACACTGATACAGCCACTGACATACTCACTGTCACACCCATGCACTCATTTGCACTTTCATTTCCATTTTAGTATTCTAGATGACATTGCAAAACATTTGCTAGTGTCAACTTTAATACTTTATAGGTTTATTCACCTTAACGAATATTAATCTGGCCAAGTGTACCATTTTAATTTAACTCATGCGGGATGTGTGACATATACAGATACAAAAACTAACAAACAATTAAACTCACTGTTTGAAGCTCTGCTCTAAAAGATCAAACGAGTGTCTGCATATACATACATATACATATATATATTTTTCTTTTTTAAACTTTAGAAAAAATTAGACACTTCCTTAAAAAACAGATTTAAGTGAAGTTACAGTTAGGAAACAACAGAAAAAAACACTGACGTTGTGTACATAGGTTTAGCTACACAAACCATAACTTGTATCCCATTCAAGGAATGCTCTTGACCGCACACATGATATTTCAGATGACATCACTAATGACATGACTGAAGACATCGCACATCGCATTGCTGATGAGACCACATATGACTTGAAAACAATGATGACATCACTCCATGCCACTGGAGTCAAGCTAGCCTGGCTGATGATGGGTGATGCCTCGAAACCGGTCCCAGGATGCTTGCTACCAGTCCAGGGAGGACCTGGCCTGGCAGTTCCCATGGGGAACAGGGTCAAGACTGATTTGCATATGGCTGGGTCTGAACTTGAATGGCATGGGAAGCAAAACAATTATGGATTTAGGCCCAGATCTCTGTACTGGGGTAAATGTTTGACGTTGTGCAGCTTTCTGTCCATCAATTGTTCTTTTTGCATTTATCACTGTTGTGGGCACTCATGATTGAACAAAATGACTCCACAATGATGTAAATGCCTACATAAGACAAAAAATACAATCTGCAAAGTTTCACAGCTTTTATTATCTCACCCTACTCATTAGTACTTTATTCACGTTCACCTGGGGTTGGCCACAGGGCCTGGCCAAATTCCTGAGTGGCTAACCCCCACTGTTCATAGCAGTTGGTGTGTCTGTGTTTTTAACTAGCTACAGAAGCAAGTGGCTACTAAGTAAAGTTTATTTAAAAAAAAGAAAAAACCAAGGTGCTTGTGCTCCAGAACGAAACGTTGGGCCGAATAAGGTGTATGTCCATCATCTGGTACATAATGAACCGGGTATGGTCCCCAACGAAGATTATTCTTTTGCATTGCAAAAAATGAATGTTGAAGAGTTGATCCTGTAGAACCTCTTCAGGAGCTCTTGGGTTTTCCCTTTCTTCATGTTGTTGGCGCCTTTGGGTGCCACATTTCCCCCTTACCTTCTTCTTCAATGCTGCGGTAAATTCCTTGTAACATATGGTCCTTAGGATCCTCATCACAGTTAATGTACTGAATAAGTACAGTCTTCTATGCCCATGATTTAAAACTTATTTACGAGTTTGTAAGTGATACTGCAAGAATGTTCCAAAGCAATTAATTTTGTCTGAAATATTTAAAATGTTTTTTAAATGAAATCTACATTATCCTCTCCTCCTGACTCCTTTGAAAGTAAGTGTAGCTATTGATGGGCCAACTTCTTGAAAACTGCCCGCCTGATCACCACTGACTGCCATGGTGGTGTCAGCAAAGATGAAAGGATCACTGCAGCAATACAACAAAATTGATATATTCAAATGTTGTGTCTAGCTTTACTGAACAAGGGACTACTTTATCTAGAGCAATGGTGTATAACTTTTGACCCATAAAGTTCATTAGTTTACCTTTTAATTAAAGGAAATCTACAGAGGTGGGGGGGAATTTGCAGACCAAAAACAGGAAGACCGACTGCTGCAGATCATGGGTTGTAGCAGGACTAATGGTTATGGTCTTGTGAATTTCCAGCCAATCCAACAAACCTTGCGTTGATGTGGTTTTTAAAACTTAAATTCAATGTAAATTCAAACTATGATCTCTGAGGTGACTCTACGTATCACAGAACTATCAAGGTTAATGAATACTACATCTGTTTGAATATTTTAAATTGCCCTTTTCCTCAGTATGAAGTCCTCGGACTAGAACTCTATGCCAGAGGTCTTCAAACGTTTTTGCTCTGAGCTCCCCCCTAAGCAAAATATTTTTTAGGCCCCCTTCCGAAACTATATGACAAGGATTTGGAGAGGGTGAGGGATGATGACAGAGGGCGTGTATTAAAGAGATCATTTTAGGGGTTCTTTTATGTAGCTCATAATCCATACTAAGCCTGATTACAAGTTTGTTGGTGCAGTGCCGGGCCCGCCCGTCACCGCACTAACAAACTCGTAGTCGGCCTCCCCACCAGATGAGGTGTTTTCTTGTGTCTGGCAGGATGTCTTTGGTGTTCCGATGTTGGAGCCTCAAAAATTGGCCACACAATGGGAACGCCAATAACAGTTCCTGCACAGCATGTTGTGTCCCCCTGCATGTAACTCAGGGTGCAGAGGCACAAGGGGGCTCTGTAGGGCAGTCCTGCGAACCATAATGATGCCTCCCGATGGCTGCAACACCGCCAGGGAACAGCTGTTCTCTGCCCGCTGTGGCTGGGCAATGGTGGTCCGACTTCCCTAATTGTAATAGCAAAAGACACACAATTGATGGACGGAATGCAGAACAAATCAAAACATTCACCTCCAGTCAAGAGATCTGGGTTAAATCTATCATTCTTTTGTTCAGCATGCCACCCCAGTTTAGACCTGGCCGTATGCAAATCAGTCTTGACCCTGTGCCTCATGGGAACAGTCCAGCCTGAACTGCCAAGCCAGGTCCTCCCTGGACCGGAAACAAGCATCCTAGGACCGGTTTCGGGGTTTCACCACTCTTCAGCCAGGATAGCTTGATTCCAGTGGCACAGTGAGCCCATGACCCACGTCTGGGCATCCTGGCGCACTTAGTGCGAGAAAGCAAAAGACACACAATTGATGGACGGAATATCAAAATATTCACCTCCAGTCAAGAGATCTGGGTTAAATTCATCATTCTTTTGCTCACCATGCCACCCCAGTTTAGACCAGGCCATATGCAAATCAGTCTTGACCTTGTGCCTCATGGGAACAGTCCAGCCCAAAGTGCCAAGCCAGGTCCTCCCTGGACCGGAAACAACCATCCTAGGACCGGTTTCGGGGTTTCACCCTTCTTCAGCCAGGATAGCTTGATTCCAGTGGCACAGTGAGCCCAGGGCCTTCGCTGGCACATGCATAATAGATCCACCACGCCAACGCTGAACCTCCGCATGCCACCTGAACTTGGATTTTCATGGTATGAAGGACTGCACAGCAGTGGCTGCTTTCCACTTGTACTTGTTGCCAGATGCCCCGCTGAGGTTCCGTGAGAATTGTAATGACATTTTGGGTTTGTTCGAATATGGACGAGTTTGGTATCTACGAACCGCAAATGACGAGTTTAGTGGGTGTACGCGTTTTCGCTACGCTACTATGTATGGTTCGTCTCATTCGTGGGTGTGTCCATCTGAACCCTCGGGTTCCATTTTAGATACGGCATCCATTTTGTCTCTTGCCCTCAAGTAGCCAGCGAACGGACACTGTCCGCTTCGTGACCCTGGGATTCCCAAACCTTTGCGGAGAACACGTGTTCCTTTGAGGGTGTTTTTATGATGAGGGGGATGACACTGCAAGGGCAGATGGCTCCGCTCGAGGCTCATCTTGCCGTGCTAGTCTATTGTTTCAGTCGTGCATGCATTAGGCACGGATCCTTTGATCCTGCAATCATGCTTCCGATATTGATCCCTACACTCTTTTTCAAGCTGTTGTTCATCCTTGTTCTTCCTTTGCATCTGTTTTTGTCCCTTCTCCTAATTCGTTTACAGTCAGAATGGAATGTGCTTAATGTGGGGATAATGTGTTTTTACAGTTGGGAACCGGCAATGCTGCTGTAATTATGTTCCGGGTTTCTGAAAACATGAATACGACCCTTTTTGAAGTTTACTGTGGGAACTGAGTTGTAACCTTTTGTTCGCCATGTTGTTCAATGACGAAAATGTATATAAAAGGAGCGATCCACTTTTGCAATTGGAAGCAGTCTCACAGAACCTACACGTTGTGTACTTCTTGCGATTTCTGTATCCCTGCAGTAAATAAATGCTGATCTTTGACGCCGCCGGAAGTGTCCCGTGTCTCTGTGTTTTGTACGCCGGAACAGGTAACCCACGAAGGTTTCAGGTGTTGTCCCCTGGCACCGCTGGGCCCTAGAATAGCCCAGTCCTTCACCGCCTTTTGGAGGTGTATTGGTTTTCTTTGACTTGGCGTGCCCATCGCCTTTTGGCAACACCTTTGGTGTAAGTGTCTTCTGAGGACCAACGGGTGCCTTTTTGACACTTTCAGGAGTTGTTGGACTTGACGATTTTCTTACTGTCTATGTCGTTCGCACAGAGTTCCCCACCCAGCTGTATTTCATTTTCCTACATTTGAATACCTTTCCAGAGGGTGTGGGGTTAACACTTCTCTGGGGACTGAAAATCTTATGAGCTGTTACCAGTCTCCTTTTCAGAGGGTAAACAGTGGTAGCAGGAGCAGCAATCAGAGTGGAGCTGCTGTGCGCCATGAGATCTCCACAGCTTCTCACTTTTGTGGCGACAGGATCAGGGTGGCTGGTTTTTTCACTGGAGAGGTCCAAAGCAGCTCTTGTGCAGGAAAAGATTTTTGTAGCTTGTTCGATAAAGCCAAAGCAACTTTACTGCAAGTTTAGATTAGTTCAGAAGTCCACTCTGTTACACTGTTCCCTGACCTTGTGGCATTTACAAATAAAGTTGAAGAGTTGCTGGTCTCTCTGACTGCAGTTTCAGACGAGCTTGTTTCCTTTGGCCCTCTGCTTCAACCCGACTTTGTCGCTTTGATAGAAGCACAGATCTGGGAGAAGGCTTTCCTTGCTCTTTTCTGCCAACAGTTGGGGTCCTGGTCACAACAGTTTGAGAAATTGGGGTCCCTGGCTTTACTTGTCCTACACTGCAATCAGTTTGGGTCCTGGTCACAATGGTTCGAGAAACAGAAGTCCCTGAGTTCACAGTGGAGAGAACCTTCTGTGCTTTATGTACATCAGTTACTTGTTCATTAAAAGCAGTGCTAGTCCAAACAGGCTGATTTATTTCAGAGCCTAGTTTGTTCTTCACAGTTAAAGTCTCAGACCACTTAGGAATGATCATCTTTGGGTCAGGCTTCTGAGCAAGGCCTTGTAAGGTGCTGGAAGAAGCACTAGGTACATTCACGTCCCCGGGGGGACTGGCAGCTACTTGATGTTTATTCACTAAAGTGTACTTTTTCCTCCAGGCGTTTCTTGGATTACGTGAATACTGCTGCTGATGCTACTGAGACGGCAGTAAATTCTGCTGGTGTTGTAGGTGTAGATGAAACTGAGGTGGTTTTTGCTGCAGGTTATGTTGTTGATCTACCTGCTTCTTCTGCTCTGTTGGATTCGGCTGATGTGGCATCTTCTGCTGCAGCACTTGTGGCTGCTGTGGCATTGGTTTCTGTTGCTGGACCTTAAGCTGTAGGAGTTGTGGTGCCTTCTGCTGTTGTGGTTTCTGTTGCTGTGGCTGTTGTAGTGTATTCAGCTGCTGGAGTTGTTGCTGGTAATCTCTCTGATATGGCCCAGTAGGCGACATCCTCTCTGACTTATAAGTAGGTAGTGCCGGGTTCCTTCACGTATGTGTTGTAGATAGAAAATGGGCAGGGGCATTACCGTGAACATTTGTGTGCTCGATCTGTCTGTGCAACGATTCCTTCTCCGCCATCTTCTAGAAATTACCCCAACTCAAACCACCTGGTCACCGGCATGCGCCAAGACTGCCAGTTACAATGATTCTCCTAAGGCTACTACAGATAATGATTGCTGTCCCGCTGCACCTGCCTCCTCCCACATTATGCGATGGTACATGCATTTATGGATAGTTTTCTGCTTCCAAATGGAACTTGTCTCATGGGAATATTTATTCACTGTGTGTCTCGATAATTGCTTGTTGAAGACATTGCACTGGATAAACCTAGCACTGACCTTTCTTTTACGTGAAAGAATGCTGAATTGCTTCCAAACATTACTCCATTTTTACAGGTCACATCTCTTCCACTTCATCCAGTACAGGGTCAGGTTGTCCTTGCTGGTCTAAACACATACCTGCAGCTATATGAAGTACTTGTGCTCAGAAGTGTATTTGTAAATAGTTGAACAAGTTATTTTTAGGGCACCCGGTTGTATAGCATATAAATATAATTCAGCTTTTTAACTCTCTATGCTGCCAATATGTGCTGCTATTGGCCCTTAATTCATTAATCTCGGCACAGAGAGTCACTCAAAAGAAGCCAAATTATCTGTATTTATACAATTTTAAAAATAAATAAATACAGGATACATATTGTTTTCTGTCTGTATTTATCCGTAAAAAATCAGTAAAAACAGAAAACAGAGAACCCTAGTTATGTTATGTTTATCTGTTAATTGTTTGGAAAAAATTGTATAGTGTTACCATCTCAGATAACTTATTGGAGTGAGCTGATACTGTTTTTTTCTTGAACATTTGAAGGTTTCCCCAAGACTACTGCAGACTTGCTGTCTCATTCACCAAGTGTTTGTATGTAATTTAGTGGATGGTTTTAACATGTTTCCACATGTAACTTGTCCAATGAGAATACTTTGAACCTGTCTCTTTTAACACTTGCTTGCCACTTATGTTACACAGCACAAAGTTGGAAAATACACAACTCTACCTTTAAGTTAGAGTTTGCTTTTCTTGAAAAACGTATGTATGTGATCTCATGGACAGTCTGCAAAACTGAGGGTATAAAACAAGTTGGCGCTCCTAAATTTCACAAGATACAGTTCAGCTCACCATGAGAATGATACAAGTATTTATTCATGTCACAGTGGCATGCCGTGAAATTTATCATTGGGTGTTAGTGTAGCCAATCAGAAGTAAAGGTTTTGGGTGTGTTCCTGTATTTGTAAATAGTTAAATAAGTTATGTTAATTTGGTAATTGTTTGTTTTAAATTGTATTGTAAAGAGTTGATAAAATGTATTTGTAAAGTTATAAAAATGTATATGTTTATTACTAGTTTAACTTATGGGTCACAAACACACCTACACAGGTACTCATACAGAACTCACACATCTATAGAATCATTCACACAGGTACTGATACTCCCACACATACACTCACACACCCACTCAAAATCCTATAGTCACTCACACACCCATTTACATATGCAAACACCTTCTTACATATACTCAAACACACATACAGCCATTCAAACACCTACTCACACATCAAGCCACAGACCGGTACTGTAAGGTTCTCATGAACCTGAGATGAGAACTCCTCAGAATCCAGATGATGCACAAAGATGTCCACCTCTTGACATCCCCAACTCTGATAAAATTATCACAGAGTATTAGGGCGATCAAGCGAGGGAAGGGAATTAGGATAGCAACAGCTGGTAATAGGAGACCTGTAGGGCGAGAACACAATGCTGGTTATCCATATATATTTTAGAGATCATAACTATTCTCATAAAGTCTGACTACAACTGAGTTATACCTTAACCAAGCAGTTGTCTCTTCAGAATATATCTCTAACTCTGAATCGAGCTACCAAATCTCGGATGCATACACATATAGAGATAACGCACAAGTTCAATTCATCTCCTTCTCCTAGAGAAGCATAAGCACTTTGTACACCCAGCGTTACTCATACATACCAGCTCCTTCCATTGAAAATAAAAAGTAAAATAAGAACAGGTTCCGTAACTCAGAAAGAACTAAGGGGCATATTTACAAGGGCTTTAACTCCGCTTTTTTGGCTTTTAAAGCCAAAAAAGCGGAGATAAAACTATTGCCCTATTAACAAGAGGGTGCTAACATGCATTAGCGCATGTTAGCGCCCTTTTACCCAACGCCTCCCTTTGCATCTCTAATGAGATGCAAAGTAGGCGTCACTGGGCAGGACAACCTTGTAAATATCGCTGATGTTCACATCGCGATATTTACAAGGCTGCCCCAGCATTTTAGCACATGTTAGTTTTTGGAGAAAACCGCTGTTTTCTCCAAAAACTAACACCTGCTAAAAAGCAGACTTACCTATCCCTAACATTGGGGTGGATTATGCTGATACGACCCTGTGGGTCGTATCAGCAAGGTTATCGCCGTTTTGCAGGGAACATCGCTGGAAAACCAGCGATGTTCCCTGCAAAACGGCGATTTCACCGCTATCTCTGGAATCTTTATCGCCCTGGAGTAACGCGTTGTTAATAACGCGTTACCAGGGCAAGAAATTCCAGCGATAGACGGCGATAAATAACAAAGTGTTTATTTATCGCCGTCATTGTAGATATGCCCCTAATTAACTAGCCGATCTTTTTTATATTTCCAAAAAGTAGTGCCAAAGTTCCTTGTCAAAGTGAAAAGAAAAATAATGTTTTCCAAATGTCACACAATCTACTTCAGCAAAGTAATATAGCTACATATAAAGGACTCCTGGAAGTTAAATGAAAACTAGTACTCCATTTCTATTGCCATCCATCCTCTTGTAATAACCAGACGAGAAAACCTCCCGATCTCTGTGAATATGAATATCACCCAAGTACTTTCTACCTGGAGGTCGAAATGTCCAGATTACCCAAAGAAGGTATTGAAGAAATTACAGGAGCAAGGAAAGTACCTATTTTCATGCAGCCCAAAAAGTCCCTGAATACTAGGAAGCCTCGAACTTCCAATCAGCCACTACGCAAACCTGCGTAGCGTATGAGGAAGCCTCCTGCCGAACGCATTGCTCCTGCGTCTTTGACCACGTACTCTGGAGTCAAGGAATCCTCCGAAGGAGCCGTGGTCTGACAGGCGTCAACTGTGAGGAAAACAGGAGCCGATTTTTAGGTCTCGCATAGGGCAGCGCATGCGCTGCCTCTCCGAGGCATTAAGTATTCAGTATTAGTGGTGAAACTCCACCCATTGTACTTCTATTTGTTTTGTCACTTGCCATTGGTTACATCTGGCATTGCTCGTCTTATCTCGCTCATTCATTGGCTGGTGGTGCAATACATCACTTCCGTTTTGCTTCCGTTTTGCAGGAAGCAGCACCGACCAACTACAGTTTAGCTCCGCTGCCTGGCTGTTATTTTTGTATTTAGGGACTACTTCCTTGTTTTCTATCCCCATCAGCTGTGCGCTGCACTCACTGCTGGTTGATAATGTAACCGGACTTCATCATTAGCATGCGTGCCGGCTTCACTCTCAGCCACGCACATGTTCTATGCCGAACCACTTCCTACCATTGCACAATCTCTCGCGGTTCACCTTCAAAAACAAAAGAACGGCGCTGCCGATCCACATCCTGCCACTGCACGTGGGCACCTCGTTCACCGCTTATTTATTTATTTGAATCGCTATGGCGCACGCTTCACAGGTTACCATGTACGTAAGTTTAATATGCAGAGGCGCCATGCGCCCGCTTTCATTATTATTACTATGTCGGGCGCTTCAGGGGCCGCCATGCATCTAATGTTTATGAGAACGGGCGCCATGCTTTCTTTCACTTTTAGCCCTTCTTCTCTGCGCCGTCCCCCTCCTGCTCTGCTCCCTGAGATGGGAAGCTGCCGCCCTCCTGCCCCCGGCACAGGAACAGGACCCCTCCAGCACCACGCTGTCGAACCGTTTGGTGTGCGTTTCCAGGATTTATCATATCAGCCTGGATAGCCCCCATGGCTGGGCACGTATGGGACTGTTTCCAGCGGAAGGAGCTGATCGGACAGATAACCGATATCCGAGTCTGGAATCGACAAGGTAAGGAAAAACATGTTTTGTCCAGGACATGTTTCTCATTCCTCATCTTCTGTGCTGTTATGTGGGCTATGCTACCCCCAGTAACAGCTAGATAAGTTCACAGCCACATTGCTGAAAATGTTTTCATTTTTGGCGCCTTGCTATGATAACGCCTATCTCCCACAAAGAATGCCAGTTGCAGCGGCGCATTTGTGGATTGTATCACATTAATTTTATTTGTATGTGTGTTGCTTTTATTAAGTCCCTGCATCCATCAAACTATAGGATTTTGTAGCGATGGGGACGTGTTGAGGGGGCTTGGTGTTGGACGCGGCACAAGACTCAGATGTTTTCCGCTTGTCTCTTCTTAGTGTTTTTTACTGTTGACTACTTTGACGTTGTGTGTGGGCTGATTCAGGCAGTATGTGATTGATGTTTTTCTGTGCCACTCACAGAGGCTGTGGGGCATTGAACGGTGAAGTCCTCCATTAGAGGCAGCAAAACATCGTGGCAGTTTTGACTTAACAAAATATACCTGGGAGAAGCGCGGCGGGTGTAGTGCTTGTCACACAACTTGTCATTGCCATCTGTGCTGTAATTAAATAAATACCAGCCCACATGATTTGACTCAGCCGCCTTCAGAGTACGTCGCTACAAAAATAGCTAATCAAAACTGGTTTCACAAACTATGTATGCTGCTATTCAGCAAAGACCAGCGGTCACAGGCAGACACACAGTGCTGCTGGCCTGGTAAGAGAGGCGGAAGTATTTTCCGTGGGTGCTGAGGAGGCCTGAGACAAGTGTAATTAGGATTATGTTTCTATAAAAAGTCTATTTTTCCTACTCCCCAGGCAAGGAAGAGCGTCAGTGTAATTAATATCCGTCACTGCTCAGAAGCGAGTATTTTACCTCGTTTTGTTCTGTGGTTCTGACAGATTGAAGAAACCATCAGTATTTGCTTACTTTCCTTAAATGATGTGGCAACTAATTAACTCAAAAATAACTGCAAAAGACAATTTCGTTTGTTGTGTATGATCTGCAAATGTTATTAGTGACAAAAACAAATCTAATATGCCTGGAAAAACTTTGTGTCGAGGGCTAAGGCCAGCAGAAGATCCTATTTGCAAAGTATCAAGAAAGGGCAATTGAAAGGCAACCAGTTACCTAAGTATAGGGGCTGGTGCCACTGTGCAGCCCTGCGTGGCATTGTTTTAGTGATTTTTTTTTTTTTTATCCATTTGAGCAAGAAACATTTTTTTTGTAAAAGCAGCACATTTTGTATCAAATGCCAGATTTTAATGTGCCAAGTCTGGTACATCTCTATTAATGAGGGAAGCGCCACAGTCAGCGAATTGTATGATTCTAGTGGCCTTAACTATGTTAACTTTGAACATGAGGATGGTCTGAGAGGAACAGTGGAAAGGACCATGGACAGTGTAAAAGGAAGTAATCTGACTTTAAGGCTCAGATTGTAGATACAGTCACAAAGGGGTGCTGCACTTGTTTACATATGTTGGTATTTCATAGTGTCTTACAGACTGTTTAAAAACAATAGAAATATGTAAAAACAGTAGAAATGTGTGTAAAAATATGTCTTCCCAGGGATTGTTTGGTATAAGTTGAAGCAAGGCTCTAAACCGCATGATCTGAGTGGGTTAGATGAAATTGCTTTGAATTGTGGGAAGCATAATGAGCCAAAGATGCAGTAAGGGTTCTGATTGTGTCAATATTTTCTTATGGTTGCCAGGACCTAGAGTAAGAATGATTTTATCTTCTTTTGCACACTCCACTGTAACTTTTCCTAATTTCTTCATACATAATTCTGAGCTTGTCCCTTCCTGAAGGAACCATATCTTGATCACCCAGCCTCCTAAATGCACCTCCTGCTCACTCTTGCTTCTCTCACTCTTTCGCAGCTCTCTTGTTCTCCTGATTTTTGCTCCCTACTCTCCCCCTTTAATTAGTTTTTAAGTCGAGCCTGGCCAGCGCATGTGCTGCTCTGCGAGGCATGCTGTATTAGAGTATGGACTTGAAGCCCTGTCCACTCCCTGCAAATTTTGTCATTGGCTTGTGTCATTGCCCTTCGTAAATGATGACTTCTGATTGGTTAAAAGGCTTGTTAGTCCCTCCTTAGTACCGCCTTCTCTAAATTTGTAACCTCCCATGAAGACTAGCCTTTTTACTTCGGTTGTTACATGCTACGTCTGTAAGCACTATTTCTTTAATGAGTTTCTCCTTCTGCTGGCCCGACATGCTGTCCTGCAGCATTGAGGCGCCATGCCCGCTTTCACTCTCCAAGCAATAGGTCTCGCATTAGCAAGAGTTTGAGCTATTGGCATTCTAAATGATGATGCCTTTTATTTATGTGTTAGTTATCAAGACAGAGAACTAAAAGGCATTGTCATTTACAATGCCAATAGCTTAAACTCTTGCTAATGCGAGACCTATTGCATTGCAAATGCTTGTTCTGAAATGCGGAGAGCCGCCCCTCGGGCCATCCAGATGATGCCGAAAAATGTTCTCACGAACACCACTTGAAAAGCAACATTCTAGGGCGTAAAGGACTTGTTAAGCCGAACGGTTTTAAGATCACCAACAAAGAAAAATTACGTATGCCGGCAGGTGTGCGTTCGTACATTAAATACCCGGCGCCTTCCTTTTCTTTCAGTCCAAGCATCCTGGGAGTTGTAGTTTTCCCAGTCAGAGGCTGAAAAAAGGACAAGAAAGGCGCTACCGGATTTGAATCCTGGCAGATACAGCCACTCATATACTCAGCTATACACTGATACACCCACTCGCGTAGTCACATACACAAATACAGCTACTCACGCATAATCCCATACACAGATAAACCACTTGCACAACCAGCCACACACAAAAAACAGCCATTCACACACCCACTCATACACTGATACAGCCACTGACATACTCACTGTCACACCCATACACTCATTTGCACTTTCATTTCCATTTTAGTATTCTAGATGACATTGCAAAACATTTGCTAGTGTCAACTTTAATACTTTATAGGTTTATTCACCTTAACGAATATTAATCTGTCCAAGTGTACCATTTTAATTTAACTCATGCAGAATGTGTGACATATACAGATACAAAAACTAACAAACAATTAAACTCACTGTTTGAAGCGCTGCTCTAAAAGATCAAATGAGTGTCTGCATATACATACATATACATATATATATTTTTCTTTTTTAACCCCTTGTGTGAGCCCAGCTCGTCATGAGGCATTCCCTGGGGAATCCCTCTGGTGCGGGCACCAGCGGGATTCCCTTTTACTGCAAATAGCCTCGGGAGCTGGGGAAGAGCTTCCCCAGCTCCCGAGGCCCCCCCCCCCCCCCGTAATGATGATCGGCGCCCACGTCGCGCCGACGTCATTACAGTGAAAGTGAAACTGAAATGAGCCATCAGGCTCATTTCAGGTTTCACTTTGTACGTGCTCAGCCCCCTATCTCAGCCCCCTGAGCACGTAGAAAGACGGGAGAGGTATCGTTGGAAAGGGGAGAATCTCCCCTTTCCAATGGTACTCCTCCCCAGTGGATCCCCAGGAGGGCGATCCCCAAGCAGGGATCCACCCACTAGACACCAGGGAGGGAGGAGCGGCCCCTTGGGCAAGGGCCTTTGCTCCCCCCAAATAATTTGGGCATTATTTAGTCTTTTTACGTCCCCTGGGGGGCAGATGGGGGCAGTAGCCCCCAATCTGCCCCCCCGGGGGGGGCAAAAAGCCCACTAGACACCAGGGAATTTTCAAAAAAATAAATAGGGGTGGGGGCTGCCCAAAACGGGCAGGCCCATGCTCCCACCCCACCCCCCAATTATCACAGTCTTTCTGCCCCCCCGGGGGGCAGATGGGGCATTGGCCCCTAATCTGCCCCTTCGGGTGGGCAGAAAGCCCACTACACAACAGGAATTTGTTTTCAGTTTTTTTTAGGGTGGGGGCTGCCCGAAACGGGCACGCCAAAGCCCCCACCCACCCTCCACCATTACAGCCTTTCTGCCCCTCCTGGGGGGCAGATGGGGCATTGGCCCCCAATCTGCCACCCCGGGGGGCAAAAAGACCACTACACACCAGGGAATTGTAAAAAAAAAAAATAGGGTTTGGGGCTGCCCAAAACGGGCTGGCCCATGCCGCCACCCCACCCCCAATTATTACAGTCTTTCTGCCCCCCCCCCCCGGGGGGCAGATGGGGCATTGGCCCCCAATCTGCCCCTCCGGGGGGGGGGCAGACAGCCCACTAAACACCAGGGATTCTTTTTGCGCAATTGTTTTTAGGGTGTGGGCTGCCCGAAACGGGCACGCCAATGCCCCCACCCTCCCCCCCACAAAAATGACAGTCTTTCTGACCCCCAGGAGGCAGATGGGAGCTGTAGCCCACAATCTGGCCCCCCCTGGGGGCGCAGAATGCCCACTAGAAACCATGGATTTTTTTGTTTTATTAGTGATGGGGTAGGGGCTCCCCAAAATGGGCATGACATTACCCCACCCCACCCCCAGAGAAATTCCAGTCTTTCTGCCCCCCCGGGAGGGCATATGGTGGCAGTGGCCCCTGATCTGCCCCCTGGGGGGGCAGAAAGCCCACTAGGCGCCAGCGAGTACACAGGCTTTTTTATGCGTGGGGGCTGCCCAAAATGGTCATTCCAGTGCCCCCACCCCCACAAAAAATAGCCACAGTCTTTCTGCCCTTTTAGGGGCATATCAGGATGAAACCCCCTTCCCCAATTCCCCCCCAGGGCGGCAGAAAGGCCACTGGGCTCCGGATTTTTTTTAACAATGTGCATACCTGTGGATTTTGGGCCCTAGCGCAGTTGGCACGTAGGCAAACCTAGCAAACCTGTACATTCTTTAAAACTAGACACCGAGGGGAATCCTGGATGGGGTGACTTCAGTGGCTCTCACCAGGTTCTGTTACCCAGAATCCATTGCAAACCTAAAAATGTGTCCAAAATAACACATTTTCCTCACATTTCTGTGGTGGAAAGTTCTGGAATCTGCGTGGGTCCACAAAATTCCACCCACCCTGCGTTCCCCAAAGTCTTCAGAGAAAAATGGTACCTCACTTGCGTGGGTAGGCCTAGTGCCCGTGTCAGGCAAGGGCCCAAGACCTATTGAGGAGACATCAAAATTAGCTATCACAAAACAACCTGGTTTTGCAAAGGGGGTCCTATGAGTTTTTGTCCCCTGGCTTGGCGGCCACCTTGGGAAACCTACCAAACCCACACATTTCTGAAAACTAGACACCCGGGGGAGGTATGGCTTGCGTGGATCCCCCAACGTTTCCTTACCCAGAATGCCCTGCAAACCTCAAATTTAGCTGAAAAAATCACCTTTTTCACACATTTGTGTGTGGGAAAGTTGTAGCATCACCGGGCTGACACAAATTTCCTACCACCCAGCATTCCCCCGGGTCTCCTGATAAAAACGGTGCCTCGCTCGTGTGGAAGGCCCAAGTACCTGCGACAGGCAAGGGCCCAAAACGTATTGAGGTGACATGAAAATTGCCTACCTCAAAACGACCTGCTTTGCAAGGGGGGTCACCTGGGTTTTTGGCCCGGTGCTCGGCGGCCACCTAGGGGAACCTACCAAACCCACACATTTCTGAAAACTAGACACCCGGGGAATTCCAGGGAGGTATGGTTTGCGTGGATCGCCTAACGTTCCCTTACCCAGAATGCCCTGCAAACCTCAAATTTAGCTGAAAAAATCACCTTTTTCACATATTTTTGTGTGGGAAAGTTATGGCATCACCGGGCTGACACAAACAGGCAAGGGTCCTAAACGTAGTGCGCCTCACTACGTTTTGGGCCCTTGCCCGTGGCGGGTACTTGGGCCTCCCACACGAGTGAGGCACCGTTTTAATCGGGAGACCCGGGGGAACACTGACCATACCTCCCTGGAATCCCCCGGGTGTCTAGTTTTCAGAAATGTGTGGGTTTGGTAGGTTCCCCTAGGTGGCCGCCGAGCACCGGGCCAAAAACCCAGGTGACGCCCCTTGCAAAACCAGGTCGTTTTGAGGTAGGCAATTTTCATGTCGCCTCAATACGTTTTGGGCCCTTGCCTGTCGCGGGTACTTGGGCCTCCCACACGAGTGAGGCACCGTTTTTATTGGGAGACACGGGGGAATGCTGGGTGGTAGGAAATTTGTGTCAGCCCGGTGATGCCACAACTTTCCCACACAAAAATGTGTGAAAAACGTGATTTTTTCAGCTAAATTTGAGGTTTGCAGGGCATTCTGGGTAGGGAAACTTTGGGGGATCCACGCAAGCCATACCTCCCTGGAATCCCCCGGGTGTCTAGTTTTCAGAAATGTGTGGGTTTGGTAGGTTCCCCTAGGTGGCCGCCGAGCAACGGGCCAAAAACCCAGGTAACCCCCCGTGCAAAACCGGGTCGTTTTGAGGTAGGCAATTTTTATGTCGCCTCACTACGTTGTGGGCCCTTGCCTGTCGCGGGTACTTGGGCCTCCCACACGAGTGAGGCACCGTTTTTATCGGGAGACCCGGGGGAACGCTGGGTGGTAGGAAATTTGTGTCAGCCCGCTGATGCCAATACTTTCCCACACAAAAATGTGTGAAAAAGGTGAATTTTTTGGCTAAATTTGAGGTTTGAAGGGCATTCTGGGTAAGGAAACGTTGGGGGATCCACGCAAGCCATACCTCCCTGGAATCCCCTGGGTGTCTAGTTTTCAGAAATGTGTGGGTTTGGTAGGTTCCCCTAGGTGGCCGCCGAGCAACGGGCCAAAAACCCAGGTGACCCCCCCTTGCAAAACCAGGTCGTTTTGATGTAGGCAATTTACATGTCGCCTCAATACGTTTTGGGCCCTTGCCTGTCGCAGGTACTTGGGCCACCCACACTAGTGAGGCACCGTTTTTATCAGGAGACCTGGGGGAACGCTGGGTGGTAGGAAATTTGTGTCAGCCCGGTGATGCCACAACTTTCCCACACAAAAAAGTGTGAAAAAGGTGATTTTGTCAGCTAAATTTGAGGTTTGCAGGGCATTCTGGGTAAGGAAACGTTGGGGGATCCACGCAAGCCATACCTCCATGGAATCCCCCGGGTGTCTAGTTTTCAGAAATGTGTGGGTTTGGTAGGTTTCCCAAGGTGCCGGCAGAGCTAGGGTTCAAAAACTACAGCTAGGCACTTTGCCAAAAAAGGTTCATTTTTCACTGCGAAATTGAGGTGTGTCCACGATGCGTTTTGCACCGTTTTCTGTCGTGGGCACTAGGCTGACCCACACAAGTGAGGTACCATTTTTATCGGAAGACTTCGGGGAACATGGGGTGGGTGGAAATTTGTGGATCCACGCAGATTCCAGAACTTCCCACCACAGACATGTGGGGAAAATGTGTTTTTTTCGGCAATTTTTTAGGTTTGCAAGGGATTCTGGGTAGCAGAACCTGGTGGAAGGCAGTCAAGTCACCCCATCCTGGATTCCCCTGGGTGTCTAGTTTTCAAAAAAGTATAGGTTTTCTAGGTTTTCCTGGGTGACGGCAGAGGTATGGTTCAAAAACTACAGCTAGGCACTTTGCCAAAAAAGGGTCATTTTTCGCTGTGAAATTGAGGTGTGTCCACGTTACTTTTTGCGCCGTTTCCTGTTGCGGGCACTAGGCCGACCCACACAAGTGAGCTACCATTTTTCTCGGAAGACTTTTGGGAATGCGGGGTGGGTGGAAATTTGTGGATCCACGCAGATTCCAGAACTTTCCACCAGACAAATATGGGGAAAAAGTCATTTTTTTGGCAATTTTTTAGGTTTGCAAGGGATTCTGGGTAACAGAACCTGGTGGGAGGCAGTCAAGTCACCCCATCCTGGATTTCCCTGGGTGTCTAGTTTTGAAAAATGTATAGGTTAGCTAGGTTTCCCTAGGTGCCGGCAGAGCTATGGTTCAAAAACTACAGCTAGGTACTTTGCCTAAAAAGGGTCATTTTTTCGCTACAAAATTGAGGTGTGTCCACGTTACGTTTTGCGCCGTTTCCTGTCGCGGGCACTAGGCTGACCCCCACAAGTGAGGTACCATTTTTCTCGGAAGACTTTGGGGAACGCGGGGTGGGTGGAAATTTGTGGATCCGCGCAGATTCCAGAACTTTCCACCAGAGAAATGTGGGGAAAATGCGTTTTTTTGGCAATTTTTTAGGTTTGCAAGGGATTCTGGGTAACAGAACCTGGTGGGAGGCAGTCAAGTCACCCCATCCTGGATTCCCCTGGGTGTCTAGTTTTCAAAAATGTATAGGTTTGCTAGGTTTCCCTAGGTGCCGGCAGAGCTAGGGTTAAAAAACTACAGCTAGGCACTTTGCTAAAAAAGGGTAATTTTACATTGTGAAAATGTGGCCTGTTCACTTTGGGTTTTGAGCCATTTCCTGTCGTGGGCACTATGCCTACCCCTACAAGTGAGGTGCCATTTTTATCGGAAGACTTAGGGTAATTCAGATTTGTAAAGGAACTGTTATTACCTATTGACTTTTGATGCATTTCTGCCTTCCAAATGAAAGACATTGTGTAAAAAAGAAGTCATTCTAAAAAATGACTCTTAATTCTCACGCTAGTATGAGTATTCCCAAATTCGGAAATGTGCAAATATCTACTGTTTCTAAACTCTACATTTTGTTCCAATTTCAGAAATACATAGGTGTCTTTCATACCGATTTTTCCATGTACACATTTTTACAGAATAATTACTATATACCCGGTACATAATAAAAAACCATTGCAAGTTGCTGCTCAGTTTTTGGCTCTGGGTTCGTCGGGTTCTTGGTGAATCTACAAGTCCTATATATCCCCACAACCAGTAATGTCCAGCGGATATAACGGTACATTGCTTTTAAAGAGCTGTCATAATTAAAAGAAGTTACAGGTGAAAACGTTGACACAAAAGGCGCTTTTTTTCAACAAATTTTCAATTTATCCTATATTTAACTGTTAGTTTCTATAAAGAAACCTTGATGGATCTACACAAATGACCCCTTGCTGAATTCAGAATGTTGTCTACTTCTCTAAAATGTATAGCTTTCCAGGATCCATTATTGCTTTTGTACCCATTTCTACCATTAACTGGAAGGAGGTCGAAAGCACAAAAAATAGCAAAAATAGGCTATGTCCCAGAAAAATGCCAAAACTGTGTAAAAAATGTTGGGTTTCTGACAAAAGTCTGGTATCCCCTAAAAGCTGGAAAATGGTGATTTCAGCCCCAAAAACCCTTTTTTGATAACACTTGCAGGAAAAAACCCAGAAGCTTTCATTTGCAGCCCGTTTTTCCCATTTTCCCCCCAAAAAACTAAATTTTGCTGTATTTTGGCTCATTTCTGTGACCCCTCCAGGGAAATCCACAAACCCTGAGTACCTTCCGAATCCCCATGATGTTGGAAGAAAAGGACGCAAATTTGGCGTGGATACCTTATGTGGTCAAAAAGTTACAGGGGCCTCAGCGCGCACTACCCCAAATAGCCAAAAAAGGGCATGGCACAGGAGGGGAAAAGGCCTGGCAGCGAAGGTCTTAAACTTTAGTAAAAATGAGACACTTCCTTAAAAAACAGATTTAAGTGAAGTTACAGTTAGGAAACAACAGAAAAAAACACTGAAGTTGTGTACATAGGTTTAGCTACACAAACCATAACTTGTATCCCATTCAAGGAATGCTCTTGACCGAACACATGATATTTCAGATGACATCACTAATGACATGACTGAAGACATCTCACTTCACATTGCTGATGAGACCACATATGACATGAAAACAATGATGACATCACTCCATGCCACTGGAGTCAAGCTAGCCTGGCTGATGATGGGTGATGCCCCGAAACCGGTCCCAGGATGCTTGCTTCCAGTCCAGGGAGGACCTGGCCTGGCAGTTCGGGCTGGACTGTTCCCATGGGGAACAGGGTCAAGACTGATTTGCATATGGCTGGGTCTGAACTGGAATGGCATGGGAAGCAAAAAAATTATGGATTTAGGCCCAGATCTCTGTACTGGGGTAAATGTTTGACGTTGTGCAGCTTTCTGTCCATCAATTGTTCTTTTCGCATTTATCACTGTTGTGGGCACTCATGATTGAACAAAATGACTCCACAATGATGTAAATGCCTACATAAGACAAAAAATGCAATCTGCAAAGTTTAACAGCTTTTATTATCTCATACTACTCATTAGTACTTTATTCACGTTCACCTGGGGTTGGCCACAGGGCCTGGCCAAATTCCTGAGTGGCTAACCCCCACTGTTCCTAGCAGTTGGTGTGACTGTGTTTTTTAACTAGCTGCAGAAGCAAGTGGCTACTAAGTAAAGTTTATTTAAAAAAAGAAAAAACCAAGGTGCTTGTGCTCCAGAACGAAAAGTAGGGCCGAATAAGGTGTGTGTCCATCATCTGGTACATAATGAACCGGGTATGGTCCCCACCGCAGATTATTCTTTTGCATTGCAAAATATGAATGTTGAAGAGTTGATCCTGTAGAACCTCTTCAGGAGTTCTTGGGTTTTCCCTTTCTTCATGTTGTTGGCGCCTTTGGGTGCCACATTTCCCCCTTACCTATTTCTTCAATGCTGCAGTAAATTCCTTGTAACATATGGTCCTTAGGATCCTCATCACAGTTAATGTACTGAATAAGTACAGTCTTCTATGCCCATGATTTAAAACTTATTTACGAGTTTGCAAGTGATACTGCAAGAATGTTCCAAAGCAATTAATTTTGTCTGAAATATTTAAAATGTTTTTTAAATGAAATCTACATCATCCTCTCCTCCTGACTCCTTTGAAAGTAAGTGTAGCTATTGATGGGCCAACTTCTTGAAAACTGCCCGCCTGATCACCACTGACTGCCATGGTGGTGTCAGCAAAGATGAAAGGATCACTGCAGCAATACAACAAAATTGATATATTCAAATGTTATGTCTAGCTTTACTGAACAAGGGACTACTTTGTCTGGAGCAATGGTGTATAACTTCTGACCCATAAAGTTCATTAGTTTAACTTTTAATTAAAGGAAATCTACAGAGGTGGGGGAAAATTTGCAGACCAAAAACAGGAAGACCGACTGCTGCAGATCATGGGTTGTAGCAGGACTAATGGTTATGGTCTTGTGAATTTCCAGCCAATCCAACAGACCTTGCGTTGATGTGGTTTTTAAAACTTAAATTCAATATAAATTCAACCTATAATCCCTGAGGTGACTCTAGGCATCACAGAACTATCAAGGTTAATGAATACTATATCTGTTTGAATATTTTAAATTGCCCTTTTCCTCAGTATGAAGTCCTCGGACTAGAACTCTATGCCAGAGGTCTTCAAACGTTTTTGCTCTGAGCTCCCCCCTAAGCAAAATATTTTGAAGTTAGGCCCCCTTCCGAAACTATATGACAAGGATTTGGAGAGGGTGAGGGATGATGACAGAGGGCGTGTATTAAAGAGATCATTTTAGGGGTTCTTTTCTGTAGCTCATAATCCATACTAAGAGCCTGATTACAAGTTTGTTGGTGCAGTGCCGGGTCCGCCCGTCACCGCACTAACAAAGTCGTAGTCGGCCGCCCCATCAGATGAGGTGTTTTCTTGTGTCTGGCAGGATTGTTTTGGTGTTCCGATGTTGGAGCCTCAAAAATTGGCCACACAATGGGAACACCAATAACAGTTCTGGCACGGCATGTTGTGCCCCCTTGCATGTAACTCAGGGTGCAGAGGCACAAGGGGGCTCTGTAGGGCAGTCCTGCGAACCATAATTATGCCTCCCGATGGCCGCAACACCGCCAGGGAACAGCTGTTCTCTGCCCGCTGTGGCTGGGCAATGGGGGTCCGACTTCCCTAATTGTAATAGTAAAAGACACACAATTGATGGACGGAATGCAGAACAAATCAAAACATTCACCTCCAGTCAAGAGATCTGGGTTAAATCTATCATTCTTTTGTTCAGCATGCCACCCCAGTTTAGACCTGGTCATATGCAAATCAGTCTTGACCCTGTGCCTCATGGGAACAGTCCAGCCTGAACTGCCAAGCCAGGTCCTCCCTGGACCGGAAACAAGCATCCTAGGACCGGTTTTGGGGTTTCGCCGCTCTTCTTCCAGGATAGCTTGATTCCAGTGGCACAGTGAGCCCAGCACCCACGTCCTGGCATCCTGGCGCACTTAGTGCAAGAAAGCAAAAGACACACAATTGATGGACGGTATGCAGAACAAATCAAAATATTCACCTCCAGTCAAGAGATCTTAGTTAAATCCATCATTCTTTTGCTCACCATGCCACCCCAGTTTAGACCTGGCCATATGCAAATCAGTCTTGACCTTGTGCCTCATGGGAACAGTCCAGCCCAAACTGCGAAGCCAGGTCCTCCCTGGACCGGAAACAACCATCCTAGGACCGGTTTCAGGGTTTCACCCCTCTTCAGCCAGGATAGCTTGATTCCAGTGGCACAGTGTGCCCAGGACCTACGTCTGGGCATACCTGGCACACTTAGGGTGAGAAAGAAAAAGACACACAATTGATGGACGGAATGCAGAGCAAATCAAAACATTCACCCCCAGTCAAGAGATCTGGGTTAAATCCATCATTCATTTTCTCACCATGCCACCCCAGTTTAGACCTGGCCATATGCAAATCAGTCTTGACCCAGTGCCACATGGGAACAGTCCAGCCCGCACTGCCAAGCCAGGTCCTCCCTGGACAGGAAACATGCATCCTAGGACCGGTTTTGGGGTTTCACCCCTCTTTAGCCAGGATAGCTTGATTCCAGTGGCACAGGGAGCCTAGGACCCACGTCTGAGCATACCTGGCGCACTTAGGGCGAGAAAGCAAAAGACACACAATTGATGGACGGAATGCAGAACAAATCAAAACATTCACCGTCAGTCAAGAGATCTGGGTTAAATCCATCATTCTTTTGTTCACCATGCCACCCCAGTTTAGACCTGGCCATATGCAAATCAGTCTTGACCCTGGGCCTCAGGGGAACAGTCCAGCCCGAACTGCCATGCCAGGTCCTCCCTGGACCGAAAAGAGAGATCATTTTAGGGGTTCTTTTCTGTAGCTCATAATCCATACTAAGAGCCTGATTACAAGTTTGTTGGTGCAGTGCCGGGTCTGCCCGTCACCGCACTGACAAACTCGTAGTCGGCCTCCTCACCAGATGAGGTGTTTTCTTGTGTCTGGCAGGATTTGTTTGGTGTTCCGATGTTGGAGCCTCAAAAATTGGCCACACAATGGGAACGCCAATAACAGTTCCTACACGGCATGTTGTGCCCCCTGCATGTAACTCAGGATGCAGAGGCACAAGGGGGCTCTGTAGGGCAGTCCTGCGAACCATAATGATGCCTCCCGATGGGCGCAACACCGCCAGGGAACAGCTGTTCTCTGCCCGCTGTGGCTGAGCAATGGTGGTCCGACTTCCCTAATTGTAATAGCAAAAGACACACAATTGATGGACGGAATGCAGAACAAATCAAAACATTAACCTTCAGTGAAGAGATCTAGGACCGGTTTCAGGGTTTCACCCCTTTTCAGCCAGGATAGCTTGATTCCAGTGGCACAGTGAGCCCAGGGCCCACTTCTGGGCATACCTGGTGCACTTAGGGCGAGAAAGCAAAAGACACATAATTGATGGACAGAATGCAGAGCAAATCAAAACATTCACCCCCAGTCAAGAGATCTGGGTTAAATCCATCATTCTTTTGCTCACTATGCCACCCCAGTTTAGACCTGGCCATATGCAAATCAGTCTTGACCCTGTGCGTCATGGGAACAGTCCAGCCAGAACTGCCATGCCAGGTCCTCCCTGGACCAGAAACAAGCATCCTAGGACCGGTTTCGGGGTTTCACCCCTCTTCAGCCAGAATAGCTTGATTTCAGTGGCACAGTGAGCCCAGGACCCACGTCTGGGCATACCTTGCGCACTTAGGGCGAGAAAGCAAAAGACACACAATTAATGGACGGAATGCAGAACAAATCAAAACATTCACCCCAGTCAAGAGATCTGGGTTAAATCCATCATTCCTTTGCTCACCATGCCAACCCAGTTTAGACCTGGCCATATGCAAATCAGTCTTGACCCTGTGCCTCATGGGAACAGTCCAGCCCGAACTGCCATGCCAGGTCCTCCCTGGACCGGAAAGAAGCATCCTAGGACCGGTTTTGGGGTGTCACCCCTCTTCATACAGGATAACTTGATTCCAGTGGCACAGTGAGCCCAGGAACTACGTCTGGGCATACCTGGCGCACTTAGGGCGAGAAAGCAAAAGACACACAATTGATGGACGGAATGTAAAACAAATCAAAACATTCACCCCAGTCAAGAGATCTGGGTTAAATCCATCATTCCTTTGCTCACCATGCCACCCCAGTTTAGACCTGGCCATATGCAAATCAGTCTTGACACTGTGCCTCATGGGAACAGTCCAGCCCGAACTGCCAAGCCAGGTCCGCCCTGGACCGGAAACAAGCATCCCAGGACCAGTTTTGGGGTCTCACCCCTCTTCAGCCAGGATAGCTAGATTCCAGTGGCACCGTGAGCCCAGGACCCACGTCTGGGCATACCTGGTGCACTTAGGGCGAGAAAGCAAAAGACACATAATTGATGGACGGAATGCAGAGCAAATCAAAACATTCACCCCCAGTCAAGAGATCTGGGTTAAATCCATCATTCTTTTGCTCACCATGCCACCCCAGTTTAGACCTGGCCATATGCAAATCAGTCTTGACCCTGTGCCTCATGGGAACAGTCCAGCCCGAACTGCCAAGCCAGGTTCTCCCTGGACCAAAAACAAGCATCGTAGGACCAGTTTTGGGGTTTCATTCCTCTTCAGCCAGGATAGCTTGATTCAAGTGGCACAGTGAGCCCAGGACCCACGTCTGGGCATTCCTGGCGCACTTAGTGCGAGAAAGCAAAAGACACACAATTGATTGACGGAATGGAGAACAAATCAAAGTATTCACCTTCAATCAAGAGATCTGGGTTAAATTCATCATTCTTTTGCTCACCATGCCACCCCAGTTTAGACCTGGCCATATGCAAATCAGTCTTGACCCTGTGCCTCATGGGAACAGTCCAGCCCGAACTGCCAAGCCAGGTCCTCCCTGGACCAGAAACAAGCATCGTAGGACCGGTTTCGGGGTTTCACCCCTCTTCAACCAGGATAACTTGATTCCAGTGGCACAGTGAACCCAGGACCCACGTCTCGGCATACCTGGTGCACTTAGTGCGAGGAAGCAAAAGACACACAATTGATGGACGGAATGCAGAACAAATCAAAGTATTCACATACAGTCAACAGATCTGGGTTAAATTCATCATTCTTTTGCTCTCCATGCCACCCCAGTTTAGACCTGGCCATATGCAAATCAGTCTTGACCCTGTGCCTCATGGGAACAGTCCAGCCTAAAATGCCAAGCCAGGTCCTCCCTGGACCGGAAACAGCATTGTAGGACCGGTTTCGGGGTTTCACCCCTCTTCAGCCAGGATAACTTGATTCCAGTGGCACAGTGAGCCCAGGACCCACGCCTGGGCATACCTGGCGCACTTAGGGCTTGAAAGCAAAAGATACACAATTGATGGACGGAATGCAGAACAAATCAAAATATTCACCCCAGTCAAGAGATCTGGGTTAAATCCATCATTCTTTTGCTCACCATGCCACCCCAGTTTTGACCTGGCCATATGCAAATCAGTCTTGACCCTGTGGCTCATGGGTACAGTCCAGCCCAACCTGCCAAGCCAGGTCCTCCCTGGACCGGAAACAAGCATCCTAGGACCGGTTTCGGGGTTTCACCCCTCTTCAGCCAGGATAACTTGATTCCAGTGGCACAGTGAGCCCAGGACCCACGTCTCGGCATACCTGGTGCACTTAGTGCGAGGAAGGAAAAGACACACAATTGATGGACGGAATGCAGAACAAATCAAAGTATTCACATACAGTCAACAGATCTGGGTTAAATTCCTAATTCTTTTGCTCTCCATGCCACCCCAGTTTAGACCTGGCCATATGCAAATCAGTCTTGACCCTGTGCCTCATGGGAACAGTCCAGCCCAAACTGCCAGCCAGGTCCTCCCTGGACCGGAAACAAGCATCCTAGGACCGGTTTCGGGGTTTCACCCCTCTTCAGCCAGGATAACTTGATTCCAGTGGCACAGTGAGTCCAGGACCCACGTCTGGGCATACCTGGCGCACTTAGGGCTTGAAAGCAAAAGACACACAATTGATGGACGGAATGCAGAACAAATCAAAACATTCACCCCAGTCAAGAGATCTGGGTTAAATCCATCATTCTTTTGCTCACCATGCCACCCCAGTTTTGACCTGGCCATATGCAAATCAGTCTTGACCCTGTGCCTCATGGGAACAGTTCAGCCCGAACTGCCAAGCCAGGTCCTCCCTGGACAGGAAACAAGCATCCTAGGACCAGTTTTGGGGTTTCACCCCTCTTCAGCCAGGATAGCTTTATTCCAGTGGCACCGTAAGCCAAGGACCCACGTCTGGGCATACCTGGTGCACTTAGGGCGAGAAAGCAAAAGACACATAATTGATGGACGGAATGCAGAGCAAATCAAAACATTCCCCCCCAGTCAAGAGATCTGGGTTAAATCCATCATTCTTTTGCTCACCATGCCACCCCAGTTTAGAACTGGCCATATGCAAATCAGTCTTGACCCTGTGCCTCATGGGAACAGTCCAGCCCGAACTGCCAAGCCAGGTCCTCCCTGGACCAGAAACAAGCATCCTAGGACCAGTTTTGGGGTTTCACCCCTCTTCAGCCAGGATAGCTTGATTCAAGTGGCACAGTGAGCCCAGGACCCACGTCTGGGCATTCCTGGCGCACTTAGTGCGAGAAAGAAAAAGACACACAATTGATGGACGGAATGCAGAACAAATCAAAGTATTCACCTCCAATCAAGAGATCTGGGTTGAATTCATCATTCTTTTGCTCACCATGCCACCCCAGTTTAGACCTGGCCATAGGCAAATCAGTCTTCACCCTGTGCCTCATGGGAACAGTCCAGCCCGAACTGCCAAGCCAGGTCCTCCCTGGACCAGAAACAAGCATCCTAGGACCAGTTTTGGGGTTTCACCCCTCTTCAGCCAGGATAGCTTGATTCAAGTGGCACAGTGAGCCCAGGACCCACGTCTGGGCATTCCTGGCGCACTTAGTGCGAGAAAGAAAAAGACACACAATTGATGGACGGAATGCAGAACAAATCAAAGTATTCACCTCCAATCAAGAGATCTGGGTTAAATTCATCATTCTTTTGCTCACCATGCCACCCCAGTTTAGACCTGGCCATATGCAAATCAGTCTTCACCCTGTGCCTCATGGGAACAGTCCTGCCCAACCTGCTAAGCTAGGTCCTCCCTGGACCGGAAACAAGCATGCTAGGACCGGTTTCGGGGTTTCACCCCTCTTCAGCCAGGATAACTTGATTTCAGTGGCAGAGTGAGCCCAGGACCCACGTCTCGGCATACCTGGTGCACTTAGTGCGAGGAAGCAAAAGACACACAATTGATGGACGGAATGCAGAACAAATCAAAGTATTCACATACAGTCAACAGATCTGGGTTAAATTCATCATTCTTTTGCTCACCATGCCACCCCACTTTAGACCTTGCCATATGCAAATCAGTCTTCACCCTGTGCCTCATGGGAACAGTCCTGCCCAACCTGCCAAGCCAGGTCCTCCCTGGACCGGAAACAAGCATCCTAGGACCGGTTTCGGGGTTCACCCCTCTTAAGCCAGGATAACTTGATTCCAGTGGCACAGTGAGCCCAGGACCCACGTCTCGGCATACCTGGTGCACTTAGTGCGAGGAAGCAAAAGACACACAATTGATGGACGGAATGCAGAACAAATCAAAGTATTCACATACAGTCAACAGATCTGGGTTAAATTCATCATTCTTTTGCTCTCCATGCCACCCCAGTTTAGACCTGGCCATATGCAAATCAGTCTTGACCCTTTGCCTCATGGGAACAGTCCAGCCCAAACTGCCAAGCCAGGTCCTCCCTGGACCGGAAACAAGCATCCTAGGACCGGTTTCGGGGTTTCACCCCTCTTCAGCCAGGATAACTTGATTCCAGTGGCACAGTGAGTCCAGGACCCACGTCTGGGCATACTTGGCGCACTTAGGGCTTGAAAGCAAAAGACACACAATTGATGGACGGAATGCAGAACAAATCAAAACATTCACCCCAGTCAAGAGATCTGGGTTAAATCCATCATTCTTTTGCTCACCATGCCACCCCAGTTTTGACCTGGCCATATGCAAATCAGTCTTGACCCTGTGCCTCATGGGAACAGTTCATCCCGCACTGCCAAGCCAGGTCCTCCCTGGACAGGAAACATGCATCTTAGGACTGGTTTTGGGGTTTCACCCCTCTTTAGCCAGGATAGCTTGATTCCAGTGGCACAGGGAGCCTAGGACCCACGTCTGGGCATACCTGGCGCACTTAGGGCGAGAAAGCAAAAGACACACAATTGATGGACGGAATGTAAAACAAATCAAAACATTCACCTCAGTCAAGAGATCTGGGTTAAATCCATCATTCCTTTGCTCACCATGACACCCCAGTTTAGACCTGGCCATATGCAAATCAGTCTTGACACTGTGCCTCATGGGAACAGTCCAGCCCGAACTGCCAAGCCAGGTCCTGCCTGGACCGGAAACAAGCATCCCAGGACCAGTTTTGGGGTTTCACCCCTCTTCAGCCAGGATACTTGATTCCAGTGGCACCGTGAGCCCAGGAACCACGTCTGGGCATACCTGGTGCACTTAGGGCGAGAAAGCAGAAGACACAGAATTGATGGACGGAATGCAGAGCAAATCAAAGCATTCACCCCCAGTCAAGAGATCTGGGTTAAATCCATCATTCTTTTGCTCACAATGCCACCCCAGTTTAGACCTGGCCATATGCAAATCAGTCTTGACCCTGTGCCTCATGGGAACAGTCCAGCCCGAACTGCCAAGCCAGGTTCTCCCTGGACCGGAAACAAGCATCCTAGGGCCAGCTTTGGGGTTTCATTCCTCTTCAGCCAGGATAGCTTGATTCAAGTGGCACAGTGAGCCCAGGACCCACGTCTGGGCATTCCTGGCGCACTTAGTGCGAGAAAGCAAAAAACAAACAATTGATTGACAGAATGGAGAACAAATCAAAGTATTCACCTTCAATCAAGAGATCTGGGTTAAATTCATCATTCTTTTGCTCACCATGCCACCCCAGTTTAGACCTGGCCATATGCAAATCAGTCTTCACCCTGTGCCTCATGGGAACAGTCCTGCCCAACCTGCCAAGCCAGGTCCTCCCTGGACCGGAAACAAGCATCCTAGGACCGGTTTCGGGGTTTCACCCCTCTTCAGCCAGGATAACTTGATTCCAGTGGCACAGTGAGCCCAGGACCCACGTCTCGGCATACCTGGTGCACTTAGTGCGAGGAAGCAAAAGACACACAATTGATGGACGGAATGCAGAACAAATCAAAGTATTCACATACAGTCAACAGATCTGGGTTAAATTCATCATTCTTTTGCTCTCCATGCCTCCCCAGTTTAGACCTGGCCATATGCAAATCAGTCTTGACCCTGTGCCTCATGGGAACAGTCCAGCCCAAACTGCCAAGCCAGGTCCTCCCTGGACCGGAAACAAGCATCCTAGGACCGGTTTCGGGGTTTCACCCCTCTTCAGCCAGGATAACTTGATTCCATTGGCACAGTGAGCCCAGGACCCACGCCTGGGCATACCTGGCACACTTAGGGCTTGAAAGCAAAAGACACACAATTGATGGACGGAATGCAGAACAAATCAAAACATTCACCCCAGTCAAGAGATCTGGGTTAAATCCACCATTCTTTTGCTCACCATGCCACCCCAGTTTAGACCTGGCCATATGCAAATCAGTCTTGACCCTGTGCCTCATGGGAACAGTCCAGCCCGAACTGCCAAGCCAGGTTCTCCCTGGACCAGAAACAAGCATCCTCGGACCAGTTTTGGGGTTTCATTCCTCTTCAGCCAGGAGAGCTTGATTCAAGTGGCACAGTGAGCCCAGGACCCACGTCTGGGCATTCCTGGCGCACTTAGTGCGAGAAAGCAAAAGACACACAATTGATTGACGGAATGGAGAACAAATCAAAGTATTCACCTTCAATCAAGAGATCTGGGTTAAATTCATCATTCTTTTGCTCACCATGCCACCCCAGTTTAGACCTGGCCATATGCAAATCAGTCTTGACCCTGTGCCTCATGGGAACAGTCCAGCCCGAACTGCCAAGCCAGGTTCTCCCTGGACCGGAAACAAGCATCCTAGGACCAGCTTTGGGGTTTCATTCCTCTTCAGCCAGGATAGCTTGATTCAAGTGGCACAGTGAGCCCAGGACCCACGTCTGGGCATTCCTTATGCACTTAGTGCGAGAAAGCAAAAGACACACAATTGATTGACGGAATGGAGAACAAATCAAAGTATTCACCTTCAATCAAGAGATCTGGGTTAAATTCATCATTCTTTTGCTCACCATGCCACCCCAGTTTAGACCTGGCCATATGCAAATCAGTCTTCACCCTGTGCCTCATGGGAACAGTCCTGCCCAACCTGCCAAGCCAGGTCCTCCCTGGACCAGAAACAAGCATCGTAGGACCGGTTTCGGGGTTTCACCCCTCTTCAGCCAGGATAACTTGATTCCAGTGGCACAGTGAACCCAGGACCCACGTCTCGGCATACCTGGTGCACTTAGTGCGAGGAAGCAAAAGACACACAATTGATGGACGGAATGCAGAACAATTCAAAGTATTCACATACAGTCAACAGATCTGGGTTAAATTCATCATTCTTTTGCTCTCCATGCCACCCCAGTTTAGACCTGGCCATATGCAAATCAGTCTTGACCCTGTGCCTCATGGGAACAGTCCAGCCCAAAATGCCAAGCCAGGTCCTCCCTGGACCGGAAACAAGCATCGTAGGACCGGTTTCGGGGTTTCACCCCTCTTCAGCCAGGATAACTTGATTCCAGTGGCACAGTGAGCCCAGGACCCACGCCTGGGCATACCTGGCGCACTTAGGGCTTGAAAGCAAAAGATACACAATTGATGGACGGAATGCAGAACAAATCAAAACATTCACCCCAGTCAAGAGATCTGGGTTAAATCCATCATTCTTTTGCTCACCATGCCACCCCAGTTTTGACCTGGCCATATGCAAATCAGTCTTGACCCTGTGCCTCATGGGAACAGTCCAGCCCAACCTGCCAAGCCAGGTCCTCCCTGGACCGGAAACAAGCATCCTAGGACCGGTTTCGGGGTTTCACCCCTCTTCAGCCAGGATAACTTGATTCCAGTGGCACAGTGAGCCCAGGGCCCACGTCTCGGCATACCTGGTGCACTTAGTGCGAGGAAGCAAAAGACACACAATTGATGGACGGAATGCAGAACAAATCAAAGTATTCACATACAGTCAACAGATCTGGGTTAAATTCCTAATTCTTTTGCTCTCCATGCCACCCCAGTTTAGACCTGGCCATATGCAAATCAGTCTTGACCCTGTGCCTCATGGGAACAGTCCAGCCCAAACTGCCAGCCAGGTCCTCCCTGGACCGGAAACAAGCATCCTAGGACCGGTTTCGGGGTTTCACCCCTCTTCAGCCAGGATAACTTGATTCCAGTGGCACAGTGAGTCCAGGACCCACGTCTGGGCATACCTGGCGCACTTAGGGCTTGAAAGCAAAAGACACACAATTGATGGACGTAATGAAGAACAAATCAAAACATTCACCCCAGTCAAGAGATCTGGGTTAAATCCATCATTCTTTTGCTCACCATGCCACCCCAGTTTTGACCTGGCCATATGCAAATCAGTCTTGACCCTGTGCCTCATGGGAACAGTTCAGCCCGAACTGCCAAGCCAGGTCCTCCCTGGACAGGAAACAAGCATCCTAGGACCAGTTTTGGGGTTTCACCCATCTTCAGCCAGGATAGCTTTATTCCAGTGGCACCGTAAGCCAAGGACCCACGTCTGGGCATACCTGGTGCACTTAGGGCGAGAAAGCAAAAGACACATAATTGATGGACGGAATGCAGAGCAAATCAAAACATTCCCCCCCAGTCAAGAGATCTGGGTTAAATCCATCATTCTTTTGCTCACCATGCCACCCCAGTTTAGAACTGGCCATATGCAAATCAGTCTTGACCCTGTGCCTCATGGGAACAGTCTAGCCCGAACTGCCAAGCCAGGTCCTCCCTGGACCAGAAACAAGCATCCTAGGACCAGTTTTGGGGTTTCACCCCTCTTCAGCCAGGATAGCTTGATTCAAGTGGCACAGTGAGCCCAGGACCCACGTCTGGGCATTCCTGGCGCACTTAGTGCGAGAAAGAAAAAGACACACAATTGATGGACGGAATGCAGAACAAATAAAGTATTCACCTCCAATCAAGAGATCTGGGTTAAATTCATCATTCTTTTGCTCACCATGCCACCCCAGTTTAGACCTGGCCATAGGCAAATCAGTCTTCACCCTGTGCCTCATGGGAACAGTCCAGCCCGAACTGCCAAGCCAGGTCCTCCCTGGACCAGAAACAAGCATCCTAGGACCGGTTTTGGGGTTTCACCCCTCTTCAGCCAGGATAGCTTGATTCAAGTGGCACAGTGAGCCCAGGACCCACGTATGGGCATTCCTGGCGCACTTAGTGCGAGAAAGAAAAAGACACACAATTGATGGACGGAATGCAGAACAAATCAAAGTATTCACCTCCAATCAAGAGATCTGGGTTAAATTCATCATTCTTTTGCTCACCATGCCACCCCAGTTTAGACCTGGCCATATGCAAATCAGTCTTCACCCTGTGCCTCATGGGAACAGTCCTGCCCAACCTGCTAAGCCAGGTCCTCCCTGGACCGGAAACAAGCATGCTAGGACCGGTTTCGGGGTTTCACCCCTCTTCAGCCAGGATAACTTGATTCCAGTGGCAGAGTGAGCCCAGGACCCACGTCTCGGCATACCTGGTGCACTTAGTGCGAGGAAGCAAAAGACACACAATTGATGGACGGAATGCAGAACAAATCAAAGTATTCACATACAGTCAACAGATCTGGGTTAAATTCATCATTCTTTTGCTCACCATGCCACCCCACTTTAGACCTTGCCATATGCAAATCAGTCTTCACCCTGTGCCTCATGGGAACAGTCCTGCCCAACCTGCCAAGCCAGGTCCTCCCTGGACCGGAAACAAGCATCCTAGGACCGGTTTCGGGGTTTCACCCCTCTTCAGCCAGGATAACTTGATTCCAGTGGCACAGTGAGCCCAGGACCCACGTCTCGGCATACCTGGTGCACTTAGTGCGAGGAAGCAAAAGACACACAATTGATGGACGGAATGCAGAACAAATCAAAGTATTCACATACAGTCAACAGATCTGGGTTAAATTCATCATTCTTTTGCTCTCCATGCCACCCCAGTTTAGACCTGGCCATATGCAAATCAGTCTTGACCCTTTGCCTCATGGGAACAGTCCAGCCCAAACTGCCAAGCCAGGTCCTCCCTGGACCGGAAACAAGCATCCTAGGACCGGTTTCGGGGTTTCACCCCTCTTCAGCCAGGATAACTTGATTCCAGTGGCACAGTGAGTCCAGGACCCACGTCTGGGCATACCTGGCGCACTTAGGGCTTGAAAGCAAAAGACACACAATTGATGGACGGAATGCAGAACAAATCAAAACATTCACCCCAGTCAAGAGATATGGGTTAAATCCATCATTCTTTTTCTCACCATGCCACCCCAGTTTTGACCTGGCCATATGCAAATCAGTCTTGACCCTGTGCCTCATGGGAACAGTTCAGCCCGAACTGCCAAGCCAGGTCCTCCGTGGACAGGAAACAAGCATCCTAGGACCAGTTTTGGGGTTTCACCCCTCTTCAGCCAGGATAGCTTTATACCAGTGGCACCGTAAGCCAAGGACACACGTCTGGGCATACCTGGTGCACTTAGGGCGAGAAAGCAAAAGACACATAATTGATGGACGGAATGCAGAACAAATCAAAGTATTCACCTCCAATCAAGAGATCTGGGTTAAATTCATCATTCTTTTGCTCACCATGCCACCCCAGTTTAAACCTGGCCATAGGCAAATCAGTCTTCACCCTGTGCCTCATGGGAACAGTCCTGCCCAACCTGCTAAGCCAGGTCCTCCCTGGACCGGAAACAAGCATCCTAGGACCGGTTTCGGGGTTTCACCCCTCTTCAGCCAGGATAACTTGATTCCAGTGGCACAGTGAGCCCAGGACCCGCGTCTCGGCATACCTGGTGCACTTAGTGCGAGGAAGCAAAAGACACACAATTGATGGACGGAATGCAGAACAAATCAAAATATTCACATACAGTCAACAGATCTGGGTTAAATTCATCATTCTTTTGCTCTCCATCCCACCCCAGTTTAGACCTGGCCATATGCAAATCAGTCTTGACCCTGTGCCTCATGGGAACAGTCCAGCCCAAACTGCCAGCCAGGTCCTCCCTGGACCGGAAACAAGCATCCTAGGACCGGTTTCGGGGTTTCACCCCTCTTCAGCCAGGATAGCTTGATTCCAGTGGCACAGTGTGCCCAGGACCTACGTCTGGGCATACCTGGCACACTTAGGGTGAGAAAGCAAAAGACACACAATTGATGGACGGAATGCAGAGCAAATCAAAACATTCACCCCCAGTCAAGAGATCTGGGTTAAATCCATCATTCATTTTCTCATCATGCCACCCCAGTTTTGACCTGGCCATATGCAAATCAGTCTTGACCCAGTGCCACATGGGAACAGTCCAGTCCGCACTGCCAAGCCAGGTCCTCCCTGGACAGGAAACATGCATCTTAGGACTGGTTTTGGGGTTTCACCCCTCTTTAGCCAGGATAACTTGATTCCAGTGGCACAGGGAGCCTAGGACCCACGTCTGGGCATACCTGGCGCACTTAGGGCGAGAAAGCAAAAGACACACAATTGATGGACGGAATGTAAAACAAATCAAAACATTCACCTCAGTCAAGAGATCTGGCTTAAATCCATCATTCCTTTGCTCACCATGACACCCCAGTTTAGAACTGGCCATATGCAAATCAGTCTTGACCCTGTGCCTCATGGGAACAGTCCAGCCCGAACTGCCAAGCCAGGTCCTCCCTGGACCAGAAACAAGCATCCTAGGACCAGTTTTGGGGTTTCACCCCTCTTCAGCCAGGATAGCTTGATTCAAGTGGCACAGTGAGCCCAGGAACCACGTCTGGGCATTCCTGGCGCACTTAGTGCGAGAAAGAAAAAGACACACAATTGATGGACGGAATGCAGAGCAAATCAAAACATTCACCTCCAATCAAGAGATCTGGGTTAAATTCATCATTCTTTTGCTCACCATGCCACCCCAGTTTAGACCTGGCCATATGCAAATCAGTCTTGACCCTGTGCCTCATGGGAACAGTCCTGCCCAACCTGCTAAGCCAGGTCCTCCCTGGACCGGAAACAAGCATCCTAGGACCGGTTTCGGGGTTTCACCCCTCTTCAGCCAGGATAACTTGATTCCAGTGGCACAGTGAGCCCAGGACCCGCGTCTCGGCATACCTGGTGCACTTAGTGCGAGGAAGCAAAAGACACACAATTGATGGACGGAATGCAGAACAAATCAAAATATTCACATACAGTCAACAGATCTGGGTTAAATTCATCATTCTTTTGCTCTCCATGCCACCCCAGTTTAGACCTGGCCATATGCAAATCAGTCTTGACCCTGTGCCTCATGGGAGCAGTTCAGCCCAAACTGCCAGCCAGGTCCTCCCTGGACCGGAAACAAGCATCCTAGTTCCGGTTTCGGGGTTTCACCCCTCTTCAGCCAGGATAGCTTGATTCCAGTGGCACAGTGTGCCCAGGACCTACGTCTGGGCATACCTGGCACACTTAGGGTGAGAAAGCAAAAGACACACAATTGATGGACGGAATGCAGAGCAAATCAAAACATTCACCCCCAGTCAAGAGATCTGGGTTAAATCCATCATTCATTTTCTCATCATGCCACCCCAGTTTAGACCTGGCCATATGCAAATCAGTCTTGACCCAGTGCCAACTGGGAACAGTCCAGTCCGCACTGCCAAGCCAGGTCCTCCCTGGACAGGAAACATGCATCTTAGGACTGGTTTTGGGGTTTCACCCCTCTTTAGCCAGGATAACTTGATTCCAGTGGCACAGGGAGCCTAGGACCCACGTCTGGGCATACCTGGCGCACTTAGGGCGAGAAAGCAAAAGACACACAATTGATGGACGGAATGTAAAACAAATCAAAACATTCACCTCAGTCAAGAGATCTGGCTTAAATCCATCATTCCTTTGCTCACCATGACACCCCAGTTTAGACCTGGCCATATGCAAATCAGTCTTGACACTGTGCCTCATGGGTACAGTCCAGCCCGAACTGCCAAGCCAGGTCCTGCCTGGACCGGAAAAAAGCATCCCAGGACCAGTTTTGGGGTTTCACCCCTCTTCAGCCAGGATACTTGATTCCAGTGGCACCGTGAGCCCAGGAACCACGTCTGGGCATACCTGGTGCACTTAGGGCGAGAAAGCAAAAGACACAGAATTGATGGACGGAATGCAGAGCAAATCAAAACATTCACCCCCAGTCAAGAGATCTGGGTTAAATCCATCATTCTTTTGCTCACAATGCCACCCCAGTTTAGACCTGGCCATATGCAAATCAGTCTTGACCCTGTGCCTCATGGGAACAGTCCAGCCCGAACTGCCAAGCCAGGTTCTCCCTGGACCGGAAACAAGCATCCTAGGACCAGCTTTGGGGTTTCATTCCTCTTCAGCCAGGATAGCTTGATTCAAGTGGCACAGTGAGCCCAGGACCCACGTCTGGGCATTCCTGGCGCACTTAGTGCGAGAAAGCAAAAAACAAACAATTGATTGACGGAATGGAGAACAAATCAAAGTATTCACCTTCAATCAAGAGATCTGGGTTAAATTCATCATTCTTTTGCTCACCATGCCACCCCAGTTTAGACCTGGCCATATGCAAATCAGTCTTCACCCTGTGCCTCATGGGAACAGTCCTGCCCAACCTGCCAAGCCAGGTCCTCCCTGGACCGGAAACAAGCATCCTAGGACCGGTTTCGGGGTTTCACCCCTCTTCAGCCAGGATAACTTGATTCCAGTGGCACAGTGAGCCCAGGACCCACGTCTCGGCATACCTGGTGCACTTAGTGCGAGGAAGCAAAAGACACACAATTGATGGACGGAATGCAGAACAAATCAAAGTATTCACATACAGTCAACAGATCTGGGTTAAATTCATCATTCTTTTGCTCTCCATGCCTCCCCAGTTTAGACCTGGTCATATGCAAATCAGTCTTGACCCTGTGCCTCATGGGAACAGTCCAGCCCAATCTGCCAAGCCAGGTCCTCCCTGGACCGGAAACAAGCATCCTAGGACCGGTTTCGGGGTTTCACCCCTCTTCGGCCAGGATAACTTGATTCCAGTGGCACAGTGAGCCCAGGACCCACGCCTGGGCATACCTGGCACACTTAGGGCTTGAAAGCAAAAGACACACAATTGATGGACGGAATGCAGAACAAATCAAAACATTCACCCCAGTCAAGAGATCTGGGTTAAATCCACCATTCTTTTGCTCACCATGCCACCCCAGTTTAGACCTGGCCATATGCAAATCAGTCTTGACCCTGTGCCTCATGGGAACAGTCCAGCCCGAACTGCCAAGCCAGGTTCTCCCTGGACCAGAAACAAGCATCCTAGGACCAGTTTTGGGGTTTCATTCCTCTTCAGCCAGGATAGCTTGATTCAAGTGGCACAGTGAGCCCAGGACCCACGTCTGGGCATTCCTGGCGCACTTAGTGCGAGAAAGCAAAAGACACACAATTGATTGACGGAATGGAGAACAAATCAAAGTATTCACCTTCAATCAAGAGATCTGGGTTAAATTCATCATTCTTTTGCTCACCATGCCACCCCAGTTTAGACCTGGCCATATGCAAATCAGTCTTGACCCTGTGCCTCATGGGAACAGTCCTGCCCAACCTGCCAAGCCAGGTCCTCCCTGGACCAGAAACAAGCATCGTAGGACCGGTTTCGGGGTTTCACCCCTCTTCAGCCAGGATAACTTGATTCCAGTGGCACAGTGAACCCAGGACCCACGTCTCGGCATGCCTGGTGCACTTAGTGCGAGGAAGCAAAAGACACACAATTGATGGACGGAATGCAGAACAAATCAAAGTATTCACATACAGTCAACAGATCTGGGTTAAATTCATCATTCTTTTGCTCTCCATGCCACCCCAGTTTAGACCTGGCCATATGCAAATCAGTCTTGACCCTGTGCCTCATGGGAACAGTCCAGCCCAAAATGCCAAGCCAGGTCCTCCCTGGACTGGAAACAAGCATCGTAGGACCGGTTTCGGGGTTTCACCCCTCTTCAGCCAGGATAACTTGATTCCAGTGGCACAGTGAGCCCAGGACCCACGCCTGGGCATACCTGGCGCACTTAGGGCTTGAAAGCAAAAGATACACAATTGATGGACGGAATGCAGAACAAATCAAAACATTCACCCCAGCCAAGAGATCTGGGTTAAATCCATCATTCTTTTGCTCACCATGCCACCCCAGTTTTGACCTGGCCATATGCAAATCAGTCTTGACCCTGTGCCTCATGGGAACAGTCCAGCCCAACCTGCCAAGCCAGGTCCTCCCTGGACCGGAAACAAGCATCCTAGGACCGGTTTCGGGGTTTCACCCCTCTTCAGCCAGGATAACTTGATTCCAGTGGCACAGTGAGCCCAGGACCCACGTCTCGGCATACCTGGTGCACTTAGTGCGAGGAAGCAAAAGACACACAATTGATGGACGGAATGCAGAACAAATCAAAGTATTCACATACAGTCAACAGATCTGGGTTAAATTCCTAATTCTTTTGCTCTCCATGCCACCCCAGTTTAGACCTGGCCATATGCAAATCAGTCTTGACCCTGTGCCTCATGGGAACAGTCCAGCCCAAACTGCCAGCCAGGTCCTCCCTGGACCGGAAACAAGCATCCTAGGACCGGTTTCGGGGTTTCACCCCTCTTCAGCCAGGATAACTTGATTCCAGTGGCACAGTGAGTCCAGGACCCACGTCTGGGCATACCTGGCGCACTTAGGGCTTGAAAGCAAAAGACACACAATTGATGGACGGAATGCAGAACAAATCAAAACATTCACCCCAGTCAAGAGATCTGGGTTAAATCCATCGTTCTTTTGCTCACCATGCCACCCCAGTTTTGACCTGGCCATATGCAAATCAGTCTTGACCCTGTGCCTCATGGGAACAGTTCAGGCCGAACTGCCAAGCCAGGTCCTCCCTGGACAGGAAACAAGCATCCTAGGACCAGTTTTGGGGTTTCACCCCTCTTCAGCCAGGATAGCTTTATTCCAGTGGCACCGTAAGCCAAGGACCCACGTCTGGGCATACCTGGTGCACTTAGGGCGAGAAAGCAAAAGACACATAATTGATGGACGGAATGCAGAGCAAATCAAAACATTCCCCCCCAGTCAAGAGATCTGGGTTAAATCCATCATTCTTTTGCTCACCATGCCACCCCAGTTTTGACCTGGCCATATGCAAATCAGTCTTGACCCTGTGCCTCATGGGAACAGTCCAGCCCAACCTGCCAAGCCAGGTCCTCCCTGGACCGGAAACAAGCATCCTAGGACCGGTTTCGGGGTTTCACCCCTCTTCAGCCAGGATAACTTGATTCCAGTGGCACAGTGAGCCCAGGACCCACGTCTCGGCATACCTGGTGCACTTAGTGCGAGGAAGCAAAAGACACACAATTGATGGACGGAATGCAGAACAAATCAAAGTATTCACATACAGTCAACAGATCTGGGTTAAATTCCTAATTCTTTTGCTCTCCATGCCACCCCAGTTTAGACCTGGCCATATGCAAATCAGTCTTGACCCTGTGCCTCATGGGAACAGTCCATCCCAAACTGCCAGCCAGGTCCTCCCTGGACCGGAAACAAGCATCCTAGGACCGGTTTCGGGGTTTCACCCCTCTTCAGCCAGGATAACTTGATTCCAGTGGCACAGTGAGTCCAGGACCCACGTCTGGGCATACCTGGCGCACTTAGGGCTTGAAAGCAAAAGACACACAATTGATGGACGGAATGCAGAACAAATCAAAACATTCACCCCAGTCAAGAGATCTGGGTTAAATCCATCATTCTTTTGCTCACCATGCCACCCCAGTTTTGACCTGGCCATATGCAAATCAGTCTTGACCCTGTGCCTCATGGGAACAGTTCAGCCCGAACTGCCAAGCCAGGTCCTCCCTGGACAGGAAACAAGCATCCTAGGACCAGTTTTGGGGTTTCACCCCTCTTCAGCCAGGATAGCTTTATTCCAGTGGCACCGTAAGCCAAGGACCCACGTCTGGGCATACCTGGTGCACTTAGGGCGAGAAAGCAAAAGACACATAATTGATGGACGGAATGCAGAGCAAATCAAAACATTCCCCCCCCAGTCAAGAGATCTGGGTTAAATCCATCATTCTTTTGCTCACCATGCCACCCCAGTTTAGAACTGGCCATATGCAAATCAGTCTTGACCCTGTGCCTCATGGGAACAGTCCAGCCCGAACTGCCAAGCCAGGTCCTCCCTGGACCAGAAACAAGCATCCTAGGACCAGTTTTGGGGTTTCACCCCTCTTCAGCCAGGATAGCTTGATTCAAGTGGCACAGTGAGCCCAGGACCCACGTCTGGGCATTCCTGGCGCACTTAGTGCGAGAAAGAAAAAGACACACAATTGATGGACGGAATGCAGAACAAATCAAAGTATTCACCTCCAATCAAGAGATCTGGGTTAAATTCATCATTCTTTTGCTCACCATGCCACCCCAGTTTAGACCTGGCCATAGGCAAATCAGTCTTCACCCTGTGCCTCATGGGAACAGTCCAGCCCGAACTGCCAAGCCAGGTCCTCCCTGGACCAGAAACAAGCATCCTAGGACCAGTTTTGGGGTTTCACCCCTCTTCAGCCAGGATAGCTTGATTCAAGTGGCACAGTGAGCCCAGGACCCACGTCTGGGCATTCCTGGCGCACTTAGTGCGAGAAAGAAAAAGACACACAATTGATGGACGGAATGCAGAACAAATCAAAGTATTCACCTCCAATCAAGAGATCTGGGTTAAATTCATCATTCTTTTGCTCACCATGCCACCCCAGTTTAGACCTGGCCATATGCAAATCAGTCTTCACCCTGTGCCTCATGGGAACAGTCCTGCCCAACCTGCTAAGCCAGGTCCTCCCTGGACCGGAAACAAACATGCTAGGACCGGTTTCGGGGTTTCACCCCTCTTCAGCCAGGATAACTTGATTCCAGTGGCAGAGTGAGCCCAGGACCCACGTCTCGGCATACCTGGTGCACTTAGTGCGAGGAAGCAAAAGACACACAATTGATGGACGGAATGCAGAACAAATCAAAGTATTCACATACAGTCAACAGATCTGGGTTAAATTCATCATTCTTTTGCTCACCATGCCACCCCACTTTAGACCTTGCCATATGCAAATCAGTCTTCACCCTGTGCCTCATGGGAACAGTCCTGCCCAACCTGCCAAGCCAGGTCCTCCCTGGACAGGAAACAAGCATCCTAGGACCGGTTTCGGGGTTTCACCCCTCTTCAGCCAGGATAACTTGATTCCAGTGGCACAGTGAGCCCAGGACCCACGTCTCGGCATACCTGGTGCACTTAGTGCGAGGAAGCAAAAGACACACAATTGATGGACGGAATGCAGAACAAATCAAAGTATTCACATACAGTCAACAGATCTGGGTTAAATTCATCATTCTTTTGCTCTCCATGCCACCCCAGTTTAGACCTGGCCATATGCAAATCAGTCTTGACCCTTTGCCTCATGGGAACAGTCCAGCCCAAACTGCCAAGCCAGGTCCTCCCTGGACCGGAAACAAGCATCCTAGGACCGGTTTCGGGGTTTCACCCCTCTTCAGCCAGGATAACTTGATTCCAGTGGCACAGTGAGTCCAGGACCCACGTCTGGGCATACCTGGTGCACTTAGGGCTTGAAAGCAAAAGACACACAATTGATGGACGGAATGCAGAACAAATCAAAACATTCACCCCAGTCAAGAGATCTGGGTTAAATCCATCATTCTTTTGCTCACCATGCCACCCCAGTTTTGACCTGGCCATATGCAAATCAGTCTTGACCCTGTGCCTCATGGGAACAGTTCAGCCCGAACTGCCAAGCCAGGTCCTCCGTGGACAGGAAACAAGCATCCTAGGACCAGTTTTGGGGTTTCACCCCTCTTCAGCCAGGATAGCTTTATTCCAGTGGCACCGTAAGCCAAGGACACACGTCTGGGCATACCTGGTGCACTTAGGGCGAGAAAGCAAAAGACACATAATTGATGGACGGAATGCAGAGCAAATCAAAACATTCCCCCCCAGTCAAGAGATCTGGGTTAAATCCATCATTCTTTTGCTCACCATGCCACCCCAGTTTAGAACTGGCCATATGCAAATCAGTCTTGACCCTGTGCCTCATGGGAACAGTCCAGCCCGAACTGCCAAGCCAGGTCCTCCCTGGACCAGAAACAAGCATCCTAGGACCAGTTTTGGGGTTTCACCCCTCTTCAGCCAGGATAGCTTGATTCAAGTGGCACAGTGAGCCCAGGACCCACGTCTGGGCATTCCTGGCGCACTTAGTGCGAGAAAGAAAAAGACACACAATTGATGGACGGAATGCAGAACAAATCAAAGTATTCACCTCCAATCAAGAGATCTGGGTTAAATTCATCATTCTTTTGCTCACCATGCCACCCCAGTTTAGACCTGGCCATAGGCAAATCAGTCTTCACCCTGTGCCTCATGGGAACAGTCCTGCCCAACCTGCTAAGCCAGGTCCTCCCTGGACCGGAAACAAGCATCCTAGGACCGGTTTCGGGGTTTCACCCCTCTTCAGCCAGGATAACTTGATTCCAGTGGCACAGTGAGCCCAGGACCCGCGTCTCGGCATACCTGGTGCACTTAGTGCGAGGAAGCAAAAGACACACAATTGATGGACGGAATGCAGAACAAATCAAAATATTCACATACAGTCAACAGATCTGGGTTAAATTCATCATTCTTTTGCTCTCCATGCCACCCCAGTTTAGACCTGGCCATATGCAAATCAGTCTTGACCCTGTGCCTCATGGGAACAGTCCAGCCCAAACTGCCAGCCAGGTCCTCCCTGGACCGGAAACAAGCATCCTAGGACCGGTTTCGGGGTTTCACCCCTCTTCAGCCAGGATAGCTTGATTCCAGTGGCACAGTGTGCCCAGGACCTACGTCTGGGCATACCTGGCACACTTAGGGTGAGAAAGCAAAAGACACACAATTGATGGACGGAATGCAGAGCAAATCAAAACATTCACCCCCAGTCAAGAGATCTGGGTTAAATCCATCATTCATTTTCTCATCATGCCACCCCAGTTTAGACCTGGCCATATGCAAATCAGTCTTGACCCAGTGCCACATGGGAACAGTCCAGCCCGCACTGCCAAGCCAGGTCCTCCCTGGACAGGAAACATGCATCTTAGGACTGGTTTTGGGGTTTCACCCCTCTTTAGCCAGGATAGCTTGATTCCAGTGGCATAGGGAGCCTAGGACCCACGTCTGGGCATACCTGGCGCACTTAGGGCGAGAAAGCAAAAGACACACAATTGATGGACGGAATGTAAAACAAATCAAAACATTCACCTCAGTCAAGAGATCTGGGTTAAATCCATCATTCCTTTGCTCACCATGACACCCCAGTTTAGACCTGGCCATATGCAAATCAGTCTTGACACTGTGCCTCATGGGAACAGTCCAGCCCGAACTGCCAAGCCAGGTCCTGCCTGGACCGGAAACAAGCATCCCAGGACCAGTTTTGGGGTTTCACCCCTCTTCAGCCAGGATACTTGATTCCAGTGGCACCGTGAGCCCAGGAACCACGTCTGGGCATACCTGGTGCACTTAGGGCGAGAAAGCAAAAGACACAGAATTGATGGACGGAATGCAGAGCAAATCAAAACATTCACCCCCAGTCAAGAGATCTGGGTTAAATCCATCATTCTTTTGCTCACAATGCCACCCCAGTTTAGACCTGGCCATATGCAAATCAGTCTTGACCCTTTCCTCATGGGAACAGTCCAGCCCGAAATGCCAAGCCAGGTTCTCCCTGGACCGGAAACAAGCATCCTAGGACCAGCTTTGGGGTTTCATTCCTCTTCAGCCAGGATAGCTTGATTCAAGTGGCACAGTGAGCCCAGGAACCACGTCTGGGCATTCCTGGCGCACTTAGTGCGAGAAAGCAAAAAACAAACAATTGATTGACGGAATGGAGAACAAATCAAAGTATTCACCTTCAATCAAGAGATCTGGGTTAAATTCATCATTCTTTTGCTCACCATGCCACCCCAGTTTAGACCTGGCCATATGCAAATCAGTCTTCACCCTGTGCCTCATGGGAACAGTCCTGCCCAACCTGCCAAGCCAGGTCCTCCCTGGACCGGAAACAAGCATCCTAGGACCGGTTTCGGGGTTTCACCCCTCTTCAGCCAGGATAACTTGATTCCAGTGGCACAGTGAGCCCAGGACCCACGTCTCGGCATACCTGGTGCACTTAGTGCGAGGAAGCAAAAGACACACAATTGATGGACGGAATGCAGAACAAATCAAAGTATTCACATACAGTCAACAGATCTGGGTTAAATTCATCATTCTTTTGCTCTCCATGCCTCCCCAGTTTAGACCTGGCCATATGCAAATCAGTCTTGACCCTGTGCCTCATGGGAACAGTCCAGCCCAAACTGCCAAGCCAGGTCCTCCCTGGACCGGAAACAAGCATCCTAGGACCGGTTTCGGGGTTTCACCCCTCTTCAGCCAGGATAACTTGATTCCAGTGGCACAGTGAGCCCAGGACCCACGCCTGGGCATACCTGGCACACTTAGGGCTTGAAAGCAAAAGACACACAATTGATGGACGGAATGCAGAACAAATCAAAACATTCACCCCAGTCAAGAGATCTGGGTTAAATCCATCGTTCTTTTGCTCACCATGCCACCCCAGTTTTGACATGGCCATATGCAAATCAGTCTTGACCCTGTGCCTCATGGGAACAGTCCAGCCCGAACTGCCAAGCCAGGTCCTCCCTGGACCAGAAACAAGCATCCTAGGACCAGTTTTGGGGTTTCACCCCTCTTCAGCCAGGATAGCTTGATTCAAGTGGCACAGTGAGCCCAGGACCCACGTCTGGGCATTCCTGGCGCACTTAGTGCGAGAAAGAAAAAGACACACAATTGATGGACGGAATGCAGAACAAATCAAAGTATTCACCTCCAATCAAGAGATCTGGGTTAAATTCATCATTCTTTTGCTCACCATGCCACCCCAATTTAGACCTGGCCATATGCAAATCAGTCTTCACCCTGTGCCTCATGGGAACAGTCCTGCCCAACCTGCTAAGCCAGGTCCTCCCTGGACCGGAAACAAGCATCCTAGGACCGGGTTCGGGGTTTCACCCCTCTTCAGCCAGGATAACTTGATTCCAGTGGCACAGTGAGCCCAGGACCCACGTCTCGGCATACCTGGTGCACTTAGTGCGAGGAAGCAAAAGACACACAATTGATGGACGGAATGCAGAACAAATCAAAGTATTCACATACAGTCAACAGATCTGGGTTAAATTCATCATTCTTTTGCTCACCATGCCACCCCAGTTTAGACCTGGCCATATGCAAATCAGTCTTCACCCTGTGCCTCATGGGAACAGTCCTGCCCAACCTGCCAAGCCAGGTCCTCCCTGGACCGGAAACAAGCATCCTAGGACCGGTTTCGGGGTTTCACCCCTCTTCAGCCAGGATAACTTGATTACAGTGGCACAGTAAGCCCAGGACCTACGTCTCGGCATACCTGGTGCACTTAGTGCGAGGAAGCAAAAGACACACAATTGATGGACGGAATGCAGAACAAATCAAAGTATTCACATACAGTCAACAGATCTGGGTTAAATTCTTAATTCTTTTGCTCTCCATGCCACCCCAGTTTAGACCTGGCCATATGCAAATCAGTCTTGACCCTGTGCCTCATGGGAACAGTCCAGCCCAAACTGCCAGCCAGGTCCTCCCTGGACCGGAAACAAGCATCCTAGGACCGGTTTCGGTGTTTCACCCCTCTTCAGCCAGGATAACTTGATTCCAGTGGCACAGTGAGTCCAGGACCCACGTCTGGGCATACCTGGCGCACTTAGGGCTTGAAAGCAAAAGACACACAATTGATGGACTAAATGCAGAACAAATCAAAACATTCACCCCAGTCAAGAGATCTGGGTTAAATCCATCATTCTTTTGCTCACCATGCCACCCCAGTTTTGACCTGGCCATATGCAAATCAGTCTTGACCCTGTGCCTCATGGGAACAGTTCAGCCCGAACTGCCAAGCCAGGTCCTCCCTGGACAGGAAACAAGCATCCTAGGACCAGTTTTGGGGTTTCACCCCTCTTCAGCCAGGATAGCTTTATTCAAGTGGCACCGTAAGCCAAGGACCCACGTCTGGGCATACCTGGTGCACTTAGGGCGAGAAAGCAAAAGACACATAATTGATGGACGGAATGCAGAGCAAATCAAAACATTCCCCCCCAGTCAAGAGATCTGGGTTAAATCCATCATTCTTTTGCTCACCATGCCACCCCAGTTTAGAACTGGCCATATGCAAATCAGTCTTGACCCTGTGCCTCATGGGAACAGTCCAGCCCGAACTGCCAAGCCAGGTCCTCCCTGGACCAGAAACAAGCATCCTAGGACCAGTTTTGGGGTTTCACCCCTCTTCAGCCAGGATAGCTTGATTCAAGTGGCACAGTGAGCCCAGGCCCCTCGTCTGGGCATTCCTGGCGCACTTAGTGCGAGAAAGAAAAAGACACACAATTGATGGACGGAATGCAGAACAAATCAAAGTATTCACCTCCAATCAAGATATCTGGGTTAAATTCATCATTCTTTTGCTCACCATGCCACCCCAGTTTAGACCTGGCCATAGGCAAATCAGTCTTCACCCTGTGCCTCATGGGAACAGTCCTGCCCAACCTGCTAAGCCAGGTCCTCCCTGGACCGGAAACAAGCATCCTAGGACCGGTTTCGGGGTTTCACCCCTCTTCAGCCAGGATAACTTGATTCCAGTGGCACAGTGAGCCCAGGACCCGCATCTCGGCATACCTGGTGCACTTAGTGCGAGGAAGCAAAAGACACACAATTGATGGATGGAATGCAGAACAAATCAAAGTATTCACATACAGTCAACAGATCTGGGTTAAAATCATCATTCTTTTGCTCTCCATGCCACCCCAGTTTAGACCTGGCCATATGCAAATCAGTCTTGATCCAGTGCCACATGGGAACAGTCCAGCCCGCACTGCCAAGCCAGGTCCTCCCTGGACAGGAAACATGCATCTTAGGACCGGTTTTGGGGTTTCACCCCTCTTTAGCCAGGATAGCTTGATTCCAGTGGCACAGGGAGCCTAGAACCCACGTCTGGGCATACCTGGCGCACTTAGGGCGAGAAAGCAAAAGACACACAATTGATGGACGGAATGTAAAACAAATCAAAACATTCACCCCAGTCAAGAGATCTGGGTTAAATCCATCATTCCTTTGCTCACCATGACACCCCAGTTTAGACCTGGCCATATGCAAATCAGTCTTGACACTGTGCCTCATGGGAACAGTCCAGCCCGAACTGCCAAGCCAGGTCCTCCCTGGACCGAAAACAAGCATCCCAGGACCAGTTTTGGGGTTTCACCCCTCTTCAGCCAGGATACTTGATTCCAGTGGCACCGTGAGCCCAGGAACCACGTCTGGGCATACCTGGTGCACTTAGGGCGAGAAAGCAAAAGACACAGAATTGATGGACGGAATGCAGAGCAAATCAAAACATTCACCCCCAGTCAAGAGATCTGGGTTAAATCCATCATTCTTTTGCTCACAATGCCACCCCAGTTTAGACCTGGCCGAATGCAAATCAGTCATGACCCTGTGCCTCACGGGAACAGTCCAGACCGAACTGCCAAGCCAGGTTCTCCCTGGACCGGAAACAAGCATCCTAGGACCAGCTTTGGGGTTTCATTCCTCTTCAGCCAGGATAGCTTGATTCAAGTGGCACAGTGAGCCCAGGACCCACGTCTGGGCATTCCTGGCGCACTTAGTGCGAGAAAGCAAAAGACACACAATTGATTGACAGAATGGAGAACAAATCAAAGTATTCACCTTCAATCAAGAGATCTGGGTTAAATTCATCATTCTTTTGCTCACCATGCCACCCCAGTTTAGACCTGGCCATATGCAAATCAGTCTTCACCCTGTGCCTCATGGGAACAGTCCTGCCCAACCTGCCAAGCCAGGTCTTCCCTGGACCGGAAACAAGCATCCTAGGACTGGTTTCGGGGTTTTACCCCTCTTCAGCCAGGATAACTTGATTCCAGTGGCACAGTGAGCCCAGGACCCACGTCTCGGCATACCTGGTGCACTTAGTGCGAGGAAGCAAAAGACACACAATTGATGGACGGAATGCAGAACAAATCAAAGTATTCACATACAGTCAACAGATCTGGGTTAAATTCATCATTCTTTTGCTCACCATGCCACCCCAGTTTAGACCTGGCCATATGCAAATCAGTCTTGACCCTGTACCTCATGGGAACAGTCCAGCCCAAACTGCCAAGCCAGGTCCTCCCTGGACCGGAAACAAGCATCCTAGGACCGGTTTCGGGGTTTCACCCCTCTTCAGCCAGGATAGCTTGATTCTAGCGGCACCGTGAGCCCAGGAACCACGTCTGGGCATACCTGATGCACTTAGGGCGAGAAAGCAAAAGACACAGAATTGATGGACGGAATGCAGAACAAATCAAAACATTCACCCCCAGTCAAGAGATCTGGGTTAAATCCATCATTCTTTTGCTCACCATGCCACCCAAGTTTAGACCAGGCTATATGCAAATCAGTCTTGACCCTGTGCCTCATGGGAACAGTCCAGCCCGAACTGCCAAGCCAGGTCCTCCCTGGACCGGAAACAAGCATCCTAGGACCAGTTTTGGGGTTTCACCTCTCTTCAGCCAGGATAGCTTGATTCCAGTGGCACCGTGAGCCAAGGACCCATGTCTGGGCATACCTGGTGCACTTAGGGCGAGAAAGCAAAAGACACACAATTGATGGACGGAATGCATGACAAATCAAAACACTCACCGCCAGTCAAGAGATCTGGGTTAAATCCATCGTTCTTTTGCTTACCATGCCACCCCAGTTTAGACCTGGCCATATGCAAATCAGTCTTGACCCTGTGCTTCATGGGAACAGTCCAGCCCGATCTGCCAAGTCAGGTACACCCTGGACCGGAAACAAGCATCCTAGGACCGGTTTTGGGGATTCACCCCTCTTCAGCCAGGATAGCTTGATTCCAGTGGCACAGTGAGCCCAGGACCCACATCTGGGCATACCTGGCGTAGTTAGTGCGAGAAAGCAAAAGACACACAATTGAGGGACGGAATGCAGAACAAATCAAAGTATTCACCTCCAGTCAAGAGATCTGGGTTAAATTCATCATTCTTTTGCTCACCATGCCACCCCAGTTTAGACCTGGCCATATGCAAATCAGTCTTGACCCTGTGCCGCATGGGAACATTCCAGCCCGAACTGCCAAGCCAGGTCCTCCCTGGACAGGAAACAAGCATCCTAGGACCGGTTTCGGGGTTTCACCCCTCTTCAGCCAGGATAGCTTGATTCCAGTGGCACAGTGAGCTCAGGACCCACATCTGTGCATACCTGGCGCACTTAGGGCGAGAAAGCAAAAGACACACAATTGAGGGACGGAATGCAGAACAAATCGAAACATTCACCGCCAGTGAAGAGATTTGAGTTAAATCCATTATTCTTTTGCTCACTATGCCACCCCAGTTTAAGACCTGGCCATATGCAAATCAGTCTTGACCCTGTGTGTCATGGGAACAGTCCAGCCAGAACTGCCATGCCAGGTCCTCCCTGGACCGGAAACAAGCATCCTAGGACCAGTTTCGGGGTTTCACCCCTCTTCAGCCAGGATAGCTTTATTCCAGTGGCACAGTGAGCCCAGGACCCACATCTGGGCATACCTTGCGCACTTAGGGCGAGAAAGCAAAAGACACACAATTAATGGACAGAATGCAAAACAAATCAAAACATTCACCCCCAGTCAAGAGATCTGGGTTAAATCCATCATTCTTTTGCTCACCATGCCACCCCAGTTTAGACCTGGCCATATGCATATCAGTCTTGACCCCGTGCCTCATGGGAACAGTCCAGCCCGAACTGCCAAGCCAGGTCCTCCCTGGACCGAAAACAAGCATCCTAGGTCCGGTTTCGGGGTTTCACCCCTCTTCAGCCAGGACAGCTTGATTCCAGTGGCACCGTGAGCCCAGGAACCACGTCTGGGCATACCTGGTGCACTTAGGGCGAGAAAGCAAAAGACACAGAATTGATGGACGGAATGCAGAGCAAATCAAATTATTCACCCCCAGTCAAGAGATCTGGGTTAAATCCATCATTCTTTTGCTCACCATGCCACCCCAGTTTGGACCTGGCCATATGCAAATCAGTCTTGACCCTGTGCCTCATGGGAACAGTCCAGCCCGAACTGCCAAGCCTGGTCCTCCCTGGACCGGAAACAAGCATTCTAGGACCAGTTTTGGGGTCTCACCTCTCTTCAGCCAGGATAGATTGATTCCAGTGGCACCGTGAGCCCAGGACCCACGTCTGGGCATACCTGGTGCACTTAGGGCGAGAAAGCAAACGACACACAATTGATGGACGGAATGCATAACAAATCAAAACATTCTTCGCCAGTCAAGAGATCTGGGTTAAATTCATCATTCTTTTGCTCACCATGCCACCCCAGTTTAGACCTGGCCATATGCAAATCAGTCTTGACCCTGTGCCACATGGGAACAGTCCAGCCCGAACTGCCAAGCCAGGTCCTCCCTGGACAGGAAACAAGCATCCTAGGACCGGTTTTGGGGTTTCACCCCTCTTCAGCCAGGATAGCTTGATTCCAGTGGCACAGTGAGCTCAGGACCCACATCTGTGCATACCTGGCGCACTTAGGCCGAGAAAGCAAAAGACACACAATTGAGGGACGGAATGCAGAACAAATCAAAACATTCACCCCAGTCAAGAGATCTGGGTTAAATCCATCATTCTTTTGCACACCATGCCACCCCAGTTTTGACCTGGCCATATGCAAATCAGTCTTGACCCTGTGCCTCATGGGAACAGTCCAGCCCGAACTGCCAAGCCAGGTCCTCCCTGGACAGGAAACAAGCATCCTTGGACCAGTTTTGGGGTTTCACCCCTCTTCAGCCAGGATAGCTTTATTCCAGTGGCACCGTAAGCCAAGGACCCACGTCTGGGCATACCTGGTGCACTTAGGGCGAGAAAGCAAAAGACACATAATTGATGGACGGAATGCAGAGCAAATCAAAACATTCACCCCCAGTCAAGAGATCTGGGTTAAATCCATCATTCTTTTGCTCACCATGCCACCCCAGTTTAGACCTGGCCATATGCAAATCAGTCTTGACCCTGTGCCTCATGGGAACAATCCAGCCCGAACTGCCAAGCCAGGTCCTCCCTGGACCAGAAACAAGCATCCTAGGACCAGTTTTGGGGTTTCACCCCTCTTCAGCCAGGATAACTTGATTCAAGTGGCACAGTGAGCCCAGGACCCACGTCTGGGCATTCCTGGTGCACTTAGTGCGAGAAAGAAAAAGACACACAATTGATGGACGGAATGCAGAACAAATCAAAGTATTCACCTCCAATCAAGAGATCTGGGTTAAATTCATCATTCTTTTGCTCACCATGCCACCCCAGTTTAGACCTGGCCATATGCAAATCAGTCTTCACCCTGTGCCTCATGGGAACAGTCCTGCCCAACCTGCTAAGCCAGGTCCTCCCTGGACCGGAAACAAGCATCCTAGGACCGGATTCGGGGTTTCACCCCTCTTCAGCCAGGATAACTTGATTCCAGTGGCACAGTGAGCCCAGGACCCACGTCTCGGCATACCTGGTGCACTTAGTGCGAGGAAGCAAAAGATACACAATTGATGGACGGAATGCAGAACAAATCAAAGTATTCACATACAGTCAACAGATCTGGGTTAAATTCATCATTCTTTTGCTCTCCATGCCACCCCAGTTTAGACCTGGCCATATGCAAATCAGTCTTGACCCTGTGCCTCATGGGAACAGTCCAGCCCAAACTGCCAAGCCAGGTCCTCCCTGGACCGGAAACAAGCATCCTAGGACCGGTTTCGGGGTTTCACCCCTCTTCAGCCAGGATAACTTGATTCCAGTGGCACAGTGAGCCCAGGACCCACGTCTGGGCATACCTGGCGCACTTAGGGCTTGAAAGCAAAAGACAGAGAATTGATGGACGGAATGCAGAGCAAATCAAAACATTCACCCCCAGTCAAGAGATCTGGGTTAAATCCATCATTCTTTTGCTCACCATGCCACCCCAGTTTAGACCTGGCCATATGCAGATCAGTCTTGACCCTGTGCCTCATGGGAACAGTCCAGCCCGAACTGCCAAGCCAGGTCCTCCCTGGACCAGAAACAAGCATCCTAGGACCAGTTTTGGGGTTTCACTCCTCTTCAGCCAGGATAGCTTGATTCAAGTGGCACAGTGAGCCCAGGACCCACGTCTGGGCATTCCTGGCGCACTTAGTGCGAGAAAGAAAAAGACACACAATTGATGGACGGAATGCAGAACAAATCAAAGTATTCACCTCCAATCAAGAGATATGGGTTAAATTCATCATTCTTTTGCTCACCATGCCACCCCAGTTTAGACCTGGCCATATGCAAATCAGTCTTCACCCTGTGCCTCATGGGAACAGTCCTGCCCAACCTGCTAAGCCAGGTCCTCCCTGGACCGGAAACAAGCATCCTAGGACCGGTTTCGGGGTTTCACCCCTCTTCAGCCAGGATAACTTGATTCCAGTGGCACAGTGAGCCCAGGACCCACGTCTGGGCATACCTGGCGCACTTAGGGCTTGAAAGCAAAAGACACACAATTGATGGACGGAATGCAGAACAAATCAAAGTATTCACATACAGTCAACAGATCTGGGTTAAATTCATCATTCTTTTGCTCACCATGCCACCCCAGTTTAGACCTGGCCATATGCAAATCAGTCTTGACCCTGTGCCTCATGGGAACAGTACAGCCCAAACTGCCAAGCCAGGTCCTCCCTGGACCGGAAACAAGCATCCTAGGACCGGTTTCGGGGTTTCACCCCTCTTCAGCCAGGATAGCTTGATTCCAGTGGCACCGTGAGCCCAGGAACCACGTCTGGGCATACCTGATGCACTTAGGGCGAGAAAGCAAAAGACACAGAATTGATGGACGGAATGCAGAGCAAATCAAAACATTCACCCCCAGTCAAGAGATCTGGGTTAAATCCATCATTCTTTTGCTCAGCATGCCACCCAAGTTTAGACCAGGCTATATGCAAATCAGTCTTGACCCTGTGCCTCATGGGAACAGTCCAGCCCGAACTGCCAAGCCAGGTCCTCCCTGGACCGGAAACAAGCATCCTAGGACCAGTTTTGGGGTTTCACCTCTCTTCAGCCAGGATAGCTTGATTCCAGTGGCACCGTGAGCCCAGGACCCATGTCTGGGCATACCTGGTGCACTTAGGGCGAGAAAGCAAAAGATAAACAATTGATGGACGGAATGCATAACAAATCAAAACACTCACCGCCAGTCAAGAGATCTGGGTTAAATACATCGTTCTTTTGCTTACCATGCCACCCCAGTTTAGACCTGGCCATATGCAAATCAGTCTTGACCCTGTGCTTCATGGGAACAGTCCAGCCCGATCTGCCAAGTCAGGTACACCCTGGACCGGAAACAAGCATCCTAGGACCGGTTTTGGGGATTCACCCCTCTTCAGCCAGGATAGCTTGATTCCAGTGGCACAGTGAGCCCAGGACCCACATCTGGGCATACCTGGCGTAGTTAGTGCGAGAAAGCAAAAGACACACAATTGAGGGACGGAATGCAGAACAAATCAAAGTATTCACCTCCAGTCAAGAGATCTGGGTTAAATTCATCATTCTTTTGCTCACCATGCCACCCCAGTTTAGAGTAGACCTGGCCATATGCCAATCAGTCTTGACCCTGTGCCACATGGGAACAGTCCAGCCCGAACTGCCAAGCCAGGTCCTCCCTGGACAGGAAACAAGCATCCTAGGACCGGTTTCGGGGTTTCACCCCTCTTCAGCCAGGATAGCTTGATTCCAGTGGCACAGTGAGCTCAGGACCCACATCTGTGCATACCTGGCGCACTTAGGGCGAGAAAGCAAAAGACACACAATTGAGGGACGGAATGCAGAACAAATCGAAACATTCACCGCCAGTGAAGAAATTTGAGTTAAATCCATCATTCTTTTGCTCACTATGCCACCCCAGTTTAGACCTGGCCATATGCAAATCAGTCTTGACCCTGTGCGTCATGGGAACAGTCCAGCCAGAACTGCCATGCCAGGTCCTCCCTGGACCGGAAACAAGCATCCTAGGACCAGTTTCGGGGTTTCACCCCTCTTCAGCCAGGATAGCTTTATTCCAGTGGCACAGTGAGCCCAGGACCCACATCTGGGCATACCTTGCGCACTTAGGGCGAGTAAGCAAAAGACACACAATTAATGGACAGAATGCAAAACAAATCAAAACATTCACCCCCAGTCAAGAGATCTGTGTTAAATCCATCATTCTTTTGCTCACCATGCCACCCCAGTTTAGACCTGGCCATATGCATATCAGTCTTGACCCCGTGCCTCATGGGAACAGTCCAGCCCGAACTGCCAAGCCAGGTCCTCCCTGGACCGAAAACAAGCATCCTAGGTCCGGTTTCGGGGTTTCACCCCTCTTCAGCCATGACAGCTTGATTCCAGTGGCACCGTGAGCCCAGGAACCACGTCTGGGCATACCTGGTGCACTTAGGGCGAGAAAGCAAAAGACACAGAATTGATGGACGGAATGCAGAGCAAATCAAATTATTCACCCCCAGTCAAGAGATCTGGGTTAAATCCATCATTCTTTTGCTCACCATGCCACCCCAGTTTGGACCTGGCCATATGCAAATCAGTCTTGACCCTGTGCCTCATGGGAACAGTCCAGCCCGAACTGCCAAGCCTGGTCCTCCCTGGACCGGAAACAAGCATCCTAGGACCAGTTTTGGGGTCTCACCTCTCTTCAGCCAGGATAGATTGATTCCAGTGGCACCGTGAGCCCAGGACCCACGTCTGGGCATACCTGGTGCACTTAGGGCGAGAAAGCAAACGACACACAATTGATGGACGGAATGCATAACAAATCAAAACATTCTTCGCCAGTCAAGAGATCTGGGTTAAATTCATCATTCTTTTGCTCACCATGCCACCCCAGTTTAGACCTGGCCATATGCAAATCAGTCTTGACCCTGTGCCACATGGGAACAGTCCAGCCCGAACTGCCAAGCCAGGTCCTCCCTGGACAGGAAACAAGCATCCTAGGACCGGTTTTGGGGTTTCACCCCTCTTCAGCCAGGATAGCTTGATTCCAGTGGCACAGTGAGCTCAGGACCCACATCTGTGCATACCTGGCGCACTTAGGGCGAGAAAGCAAAAGACACACAATTGAGGGACGGAATGCAGAACAAATCAAAACATTCACCCCAGTCAAGAGATCTGGGTTAAATCCATCATTCTTTTGCTCACCATGCCACCCCAGTTTTGACCTGGCCATATGCAAATCAGTCTTGACCCTGTGCCTCATGGGAACAGTCCAGCCCGAACTGCCAAGCCAGGTCCTCCCTGGACAGGAAACAAGCATCCTTGGACCAGTTTTGGGGTTTCACCCCTCTTCAGCCAGGATAGCTTTATTCCAGTGGCACCGTAAGCCAAGGACCCACGTCTGGGCATACCTGGTGCACTTAGGGCGAGAAAGCAAAAGACACATAATTGATGGACGGAATGCAGAGCAAATCAAAACATTCACCCCCAGTCAAGAGATCTGGGTTAAATCCATCATTCTTTTGCTCACCATGCCACCCCAGTTTAGACCTGGCCATATGCAAATCAGTCTTGACCCTGTGCCTCATGGGAACAATCCAGCCCGAACTGCCAAGCCAGGTCCTCCCTGGACCAGAAACAAGCATCCTAGGACCAGTTTTGGGGTTTCACCCCTCTTCAGCCAGGATAACTTGATTCAAGTGGCACAGTGAGCCCAGGACCCACGTCTGGGCATTCCTGGTGCACTTAGTGCGAGAAAGAAAAAGACACACAATTGATGGACGGAATGCAGAACAAATCAAAGTATTCACCTCCAATCAAGAGATCTGGGTTAAATTCATCATTCTTTTGCTCACCATGCCACCCCAGTTTAGACCTGGCCATATGCAAATCAGTCTTGACCCTGTGCCTCATGGGAACAGTCCAGCCCAAACTGCCAAGCCAGGTCCTCCCTGGACCGGAAACAAGCATCCTAGGACCGGTTTCGGGGTTTCACCCCTCTTCAGCCAGGATAACTTGATTCCAGTGGCACAGTGAGCCCAGGACCCACGTCTGGGCATACCTGGTGCACTTAGGGCGAGAAAGCAAAAGACACAGAATTGATGGACGGAATGCAGAGCAAATCAAATTATTCACCCCCAGTCAAGAGATCTGGGTTAAATCCATCATTCTTTTGCTCACTATGCCACCCCAGTTTAGACCTGGCCATATGCAAATCAGTCTTGACCATGTGTGTCATGGGAACAGTCCAGCCAGAACTGCCATGCCAGGTCCTCCCTGGACCGGAAACAAGCATCCTAGGACCAGTTTCGGGGTTTCACCTCTCTTCAGCCAGGATAGCTTGATTCCAGTGGCACAGTGAGCCCAGGACCCACGTCTGGGCATACCTTGCGCACTTAGGGCGAGAAAGCAAAAGACACACAATTAATGGACGGAATGCAGAAGAAATCAAAGCATTCACCCCAGTCAAGAGATCTGGGTTAAATCCATCATTATTTTGCTCACCATGCCACCCCAGTTTAGACCTGGCCATATGCAAATCAGTCTTGACCCTGTGCCTCATGGAAACAGTCCAGCCCGAACTGCCAAGCCAGGTCCTCCCTGGACCGGAAACAAGCATTCTAGGACCGGTTTTGGGGTTTCACCCCTCTTCAGCCAGGATAGCTTGATTCCAGTGGCAAGTGAGCCCAGGACCCACGTCTGGGCATACCTGGTGCACTTAGGGCGAGAAAGCAAAAGATACACAATTGATGGACAGAATTCAGAACAAATCAAAACATTCACCCCCAGTCAAGATATCTGGGTTAAATCCATCATTCTTTTGCTCACCATGCCACCCCAGTTTAGACCTGGCCATATGCATATCAGTCTTGACCCTGTGCCTCATGGGAACAGTCCAGCCCGAACTGCCAAGCCAGGTCCTCCCTGGACCGAAAACAAGCATCCTAGGTCCGGTTTCGGGGGTTCACCCCTCTTCAGCCAGGACAGCTTGATTCCAGTGGCACAGTGAGCCCAGGACCCACGTCTGGGCATACCTGGCGCATTTAGGATGAGAAACCTAAAGACACACAATTGATGGACGGAATGCAGAACAAATCAAAACATTCACCCCCATTCAAGTGATCTGGGTTAAATCCATCATTCCTTTGCTCACCATGCCACCCCAGTTTAGACCTGGCCATATGCAAATCAGTCTTGACCCTGTGCCTCATGGGAACAGTCCAGCCCGAACTGCCAAGCCAGGTCCTCCCTGGACTGGAAACAAGCATCCTAGGACCGGTTTTGGAGCTTCACCCCTCTTCAGCCAGGATAGCTTGATTCCAGTGGCACAGTGAGCCCAGGACCCACGTCTGGGCATACCTGGCACACTTAGGGCGAGAAAGCAGAAGACACACAATTGATGGACGGAATGCAGAACATATCAAAACATTCACCCCAGTCAAGAGATCTGGGTTAAATCCATCATTCTTTTGCTCACCATGCCACCCCAGTTTTGACCTGGCCATATGCAAATCAGTCTTGACCCTGTGCCTCATGGGAACAGTCCAGCCCGAACTGCCAAGCCAGGTCCTCCCTGGACAGGAAACAAGCATCCTTGGACCAGTTTTGGGGTTTCACCCCTCTTCAGCCAGGATAGCTTTATTCCAGTGGCACCGTAAGCCAAGGACCCACGTCTGGGCATACCTGGTGCACTTAGGGCGAGAAAGCAAAAGACACATAATTGATGGACGGAATGCAGAGCAAATCAAAACATTCACCCCCAGTCAAGAGATCTGGGTTAAATCCATCATTCTTTTGCTCACCATGCCACCCCAGTTTTGACCTGGCCATATGCAAATCAGTCTTGACCCTGTGCCTCATGGGAACAGTCCAGCCCGAACTGCCAAGCCAGGTCCTCCCTGGACAGGAAACAAGCATCCTTGGACCAGTTTTGGGGTTTCACCCCTCTTCAGCCAGGATAGCTTTATTCCAGTGGCACCGTAAGCCAAGGACCCACGTCTGGGCATACCTGGTGCACTTAGGGCGAGAAAGCAAAAGACACATAATTGATGGACGGAATGCAGAGCAAATCAAAACATTCACCCCCAGTCAAGAGATCTGGGTTAAATCCATCATTCTTTTGCTCACCATGCCACCCCAGTTTAGACCTGGCCATATGCAAATCAGTCTTGACCCTGTGCCTCATGGGAACAATCCAGCCCGAACTGCCAAGCCAGGTCCTCCCTGGACCAGAAACAAGCATCCTAGGACCAGTTTTGGGGTTTCACCCCTCTTCAGCCAGGATAACTTGATTCAAGTGGCACAGTGAGCCCAGGACCCACGTCTGGGCATTCCTGGTGCACTTAGTGCGAGAAAGAAAAAGACACACAATTGATGGACGGAATGCAGAACAAATCAAAGTATTCACCTCCAATCAAGAGATCTGGGTTAAATTCATCATTCTTTTGCTCACCATGCCACCCCAGTTTAGACCTGGCCATATGCAAATCAGTCTTCACCCTGTGCCTCATGGGAACAGTCCTGCCCAACCTGCTAAGCCAGGTCCTCCCTGGACCGGAAACAAGCATCCTAGGACCGGATTCGGGGTTTCACCCCTCTTCAGCCAGGATAACTTGATTCCAGTGGCACAGTGAGCCCAGGACCCACGTCTCGGCATACCTGGTGCACTTAGTGCGAGGAAGCAAAAGATACACAATTGATGGACGGAATGCAGAACAAATCAAAGTATTCACATACAGTCAACAGATCTGGGTTAAATTCATCATTCTTTTGCTCTCCATGCCACCCCAGTTTAGACCTGGCCATATGCAAATCAGTCTTGACCCTGTGCCTCATGGGAACAGTCCAGCCCAAACTGCCAAGCCAGGTCCTCCCTGGACCGGAAACAAGCATCCTAGGACCGGTTTCGGGGTTTCACCCCTCTTCAGCCAGGATAACTTGATTCCAGTGGCACAGTGAGCCCAGGACCCACGTCTGGGCATACCTGGCGCACTTAGGGCTTGAAAGCAAAAGACAGAGAATTGATGGACGGAATGCAGAGCAAATCAAAACATTCACCCCCAGTCAAGAGATCTGGGTTAAATCCATCATTCTTTTGCTCACCATGCCACCCCAGTTTAGACCTGGCCATATGCAGGTCAGTCTTGACCCTGTGCCTCATGGGAACAGTCCAGCCCGAACTGCCAAGCCAGGTCCTCCCTGGACCAGAAACAAGCATCCTAGGACCAGTTTTGGGGTTTCACTCCTCTTCAGCCAGGATAGCTTGATTCAAGTGGCACAGTGAGCCCAGGACCCACGTCTGGGCATTCCTGGCGCACTTAGTGCGAGAAAGAAAAAGACACACAATTGATGGACGGAATGCAGAACAAATCAAAGTATTCACCTCCAATCAAGAGATATGGGTTAAATTCATCATTCTTTTGCTCACCATGCCACCCCAGTTTAGACCTGGCCATATGCAAATCAGTCTTCACCCTGTGCCTCATGGGAACAGTCCTGCCCAACCTGCTAAGCCAGGTCCTCCCTGGACCGGAAACAAGCATCCTAGGACCGGTTTCGGGGTTTCACCCCTCTTCAGCCAGGATAACTTGATTCCAGTGGCACAGTGAGCCCAGGACCCACGTCTGGGCATACCTGGCGCACTTAGGGCTTGAAAGCAAAAGACACACAATTGATGGACGGAATGCAGAACAAATCAAAGTATTCACATACAGTCAACAGATCTGGGTTAAATTCATCATTCTTTTGCTCACCATGCCACCCCAGTTTAGACCTGGCCATATGCAAATCAGTCTTGACCCTGTGCCTCATGGGAACAGTACAGCCCAAACTGCCAAGCCAGGTCCTCCCTGGACCGGAAACAAGCATCCTAGGACCGGTTTCGGGGTTTCACCCCTCTTCAGCCAGGATAGCTTGATTCCAGTGGCACCGTGAGCCCAGGAACCACGTCTGGGCATACCTGATGCACTTAGGGCGAGAAAGCAAAAGACACAGAATTGATGGACGGAATGCAGAGCAAATCAAAACATTCACCCCCAGTCAAGAGATCTGGGTTAAATCCATCATTCTTTTGCTCAGCATGCCACCCAAGTTTAGACCAGGCTATATGCAAATCAGTCTTGACCCTGTGCCTCATGGGAACAGTCCAGCCCGAACTGCCAAGCCAGGTCCTCCCTGGACCGGAAACAAGCATCCTAGGACCAGTTTTGGGGTTTCACCTCTCTTCAGCCAGGATAGCTTGATTCTAGTGGCACCGTGAGCCCAGGACCCATGTCTGGGCATACCTGGTGCACTTAGGGCGAGAAAGCAAAAGATAAACAATTGATGGACGGAATGCATAACAAATCAAAACACTCACCGCCAGTCAAGAGATCTGGGTTAAATACATCGTTCTTTTGCTTACCATGCCACCCCAGTTTAGACCTGGCCATATGCAAATCAGTCTTGACCCTGTGCTTCATGGGAACAGTCCAGCCCGATCTGCCAAGTCAGGTACACCCTGGACCGGAAACAAGCATCCTAGGACCGGTTTTGGGGATTCACCCCTCTTCAGCCAGGATAGCTTGATTCCAGTGGCACAGTGAGCCCAGGACCCACATCTGGGCATACCTGGGGCACTTAGTGCGAGAAAGCAAAAGACACACAATTGATGGACAGAATGCAGAACAAATCGAAACATTCATCGCCAGTGAAGAGATCTGGGTTAAATCCATCATTCTTTTGCTCACTATGCCACCCCAGTTTAGACCTGGCCATATGCAAATCAGTCTTGACCATGTGTGTCATGGGAACAGTCCAGCCAGAACTGCCATGCCAGGTCCTCCCTGGACCGGAAACAAGCATCCTAGGACCAGTTTCGGGGTTTCACCTCTCTTCAGCCAGGATAGCTTGATTCCAGTGGCAAGTGAGCCCAGGACCCACGTCTGGGCATACCTGGTGCACTTAGGGCGAGAAAGCAAAAGATACACAATTGATGGACAGAATTCAGAACAAATCAAAACATTCACCCCCAGTCAAGAGATCTGGGTTAAATCCATCATTCTTTTGCTCACCATGCCACCCCAGTTTAGACCTGGCCATATGCATATCAGTCTTGACCCTGTGCCTCATGGGAACAGTCCAGCCCGAACTGCCAAGCCAGGTCCTCCCTGGACCGAAAACAAGCATCCTAGGTCCGGTTTCGGGGGTTCACCCCTCTTCAGCCAGGACAGCTTGATTCCAGTGGCACAGTGAGCCCAGGACCCACGTCTGGGCATACCTGGCGCATTTAGGATGAGAAACCTAAAGACACACAATTGATGGACGGAATGCAGAACAAATCAAAACATTCACCCCCATTCAAGTGATCTGGGTTAAATCCATCATTCCTTTGCTCACCATGCCACCCCAGTTTAGACCTGGCCATATGCAAATCAGTCTTGACCCTGTGCCTCATGGGAACAGTCCAGCCCGAACTGCCAAGCCAGGTCCTCCCTGGACTGGAAACAAGCATCCTAGGACCGGTTTTGGAGCTTCACCCCTCTTCAGCCAGGATAGCTTGATTCCAGTGGCACAGTGAGCCCAGGACCCACGTCTGGGCATACCTGGCACACTTAGGGCGAGAAAGCAGAAGACACACAATTGATGGACGGAATGCAGAACATATCAAAACATTCACCCCAGTCAAGAGATCTGGGTTAAATCCATCATTCTTTTGCTCACCATGCCACCCCAGTTTTGACCTGGCCATATGCAAATCAGTCTTGACCCTGTGCCTCATGGGAACAGTCCAGCCCGAACTGCCAAGCCAGGTCCTCCCTGGACAGGAAACAAGCATCCTTGGACCAGTTTTGGGGTTTCACCCCTCTTCAGCCAGGATAGCTTTATTCCAGTGGCACCGTAAGCCAAGGACCCACGTCTGGGCATACCTGGTGCACTTAGGGCGAGAAAGCAAAAGACACATAATTGATGGACGGAATGCAGAGCAAATCAAAACATTCACCCCCAGTCAAGAGATCTGGGTTAAATCCATCATTCTTTTGCTCACCATGCCACCCCAGTTTTGACCTGGCCATATGCAAATCAGTCTTGACCCTGTGCCTCATGGGAACAGTCCAGCCCGAACTGCCAAGCCAGGTCCTCCCTGGACAGGAAACAAGCATCCTTGGACCAGTTTTGGGGTTTCACCCCTCTTCAGCCAGGATAGCTTTATTCCAGTGGCACCGTAAGCCAAGGACCCACGTCTGGGCATACCTGGTGCACTTAGGGCGAGAAAGCAAAAGACACATAATTGATGGACGGAATGCAGAGCAAATCAAAACATTCACCCCCAGTCAAGAGATCTGGGTTAAATCCATCATTCTTTTGCTCACCATGCCACCCCAGTTTAGACCTGGCCATATGCAAATCAGTCTTGACCCTGTGCCTCATGGGAACAATCCAGCCCGAACTGCCAAGCCAGGTCCTCCCTGGACCAGAAACAAGCATCCTAGGACCAGTTTTGGGGTTTCACCCCTCTTCAGCCAGGATAACTTGATTCAAGTGGCACAGTGAGCCCAGGACCCACGTCTGGGCATTCCTGGTGCACTTAGTGCGAGAAAGAAAAAGACACACAATTGATGGACGGAATGCAGAACAAATCAAAGTATTCACCTCCAATCAAGAGATCTGGGTTAAATTCATCATTCTTTTGCTCACCATGCCACCCCAGTTTAGACCTGGCCATATGCAAATCAGTCTTCACCCTGTGCCTCATGGGAACAGTCCTGCCCAACCTGCTAAGCCAGGTCCTCCCTGGACCGGAAACAAGCATCCTAGGACCGGATTCGGGGTTTCACCCCTCTTCAGCCAGGATAACTTGATTCCAGTGGCACAGTGAGCCCAGGACCCACGTCTCGGCATAGCTGGTGCACTTAGTGCGAGGAAGCAAAAGATACACAATTGATGGACGGAATGCAGAACAAATCAAAGTATTCACATACAGTCAACAGATCTGGGTTAAATTCATCATTCTTTTGCTCTCCATGCCACCCCAGTTTAGACCTGGCCATATGCAAATCAGTCTTGACCCTGTGCCTCATGGGAACAGTCCAGCCCAAACTGCCAAGCCAGGTCCTCCCTGGACCGGAAACAAGCATCCTAGGACCGGTTTCGGGGTTTCACCCCTCTTCAGCCAGGATAACTTGATTCCAGTGGCACAGTGAGCCCAGGACCCACGTCTGGGCAGACCTGGCGCACTTAGGGCTTGAAAGCAAAAGACAGAGAATTGATGGACGGAATGCAGAGCAAATCAAAACATTCACCCCCAGTCAAGAGATCTGGGTTAAATCCATCATTCTTTTGCTCACCATGCCACCCCAGTTTAGACCTGGCCATATGCAGATCAGTCTTGACCCTGTGCCTCATGGGAACAGTCCAGCCCGAACTGCCAAGCCAGGTCCTCCCTGGACCAGAAACAAGCATCCTAGGACCAGTTTTGGGGTTTCACTCCTCTTCAGCCAGGATAGCTTGATTCAAGTGGCACAGTGAGCCCAGGACCCACGTCTGGGCATTCCTGGCGCACTTAGTGCGAGAAAGAAAAAGACACACAATTGATGGACGGAATGCAGAACAAATCAAAGTATTCACCTCCAATCAAGAGATATGGGTTAAATTCATCATTCTTTTGCTCACCATGCCACCCCAGTTTAGACCTGGCCATATGCAAATCAGTCTTCACCCTGTGCCTCATGGGAACAGTCCTGCCCAACCTGCTAAGCCAGGTCCTCCCTGGACCGGAAACAAGCATCCTAGGACCGGTTTCGGGGTTTCACCCCTCTTCAGCCAGGATAACTTGATTCCAGTGGCACAGTGAGCCCAGGACCCACGTCTGGGCATACCTGGCGCACTTAGGGCTTGAAAGCAAAAGACACACAATTGATGGACGGAATGCAGAACAAATCAAAGTATTCACATACAGTCAACAGATCTGGGTTAAATTCATCATTCTTTTGCTCACCATGCCACCCCAGTTTAGACCTGGCCATATGCAAATCAGTCTTGACCCTGTGCCTCATGGGAACAGTACAGCCCAAACTGCCAAGCCAGGTCCTCCCTGGACCGGAAACAAGCATCCTAGGACCGGTTTCGGGGTTTCACCCCTCTTCAGCCAGGATAGCTTGATTCCAGTGGCACCGTGAGCCCAGGAACCACGTCTGGGCATACCTGATGCACTTAGGGCGAGAAAGCAAAAGACACAGAATTGATGGACGGAATGCAGAGCAAATCAAAACATTCACCCCCAGTCAAGAGATCTGGGTTAAATCCATCATTCTTTTGCTCAGCATGCCACCCAAGTTTAGACCAGGCTATATGCAAATCAGTCTTGACCCTGTGCCTCATGGGAACAGTCCAGCCCGAACTGCCAAGCCAGGTCCTCCCTGGACCGGAAACAAGCATCCTAGGACCAGTTTTGGGGTTTCACCTCTCTTCAGCCAGGATAGCTTGATTCTAGTGGCACCGTGAGCCCAGGACCCATGTCTGGGCATACCTGGTGCACTTAGGGCGAGAAAGCAAAAGATAAACAATTGATGGACGGAATGCATAACAAATCAAAACACTCACCGCCAGTCAAGAGATCTGGGTTAAATACATCGTTCTTTTGCTTACCATGCCACCCCAGTTTAGACCTGGCCATATGCAAATCAGTCTTGACCCTGTGCTTCATGGGAACAGTCCAGCCCGATCTGCCAAGTCAGGTACACCCTGGACCGGAAACAAGCATCCTAGGACCGGTTTTGGGGATTCACCCCTCTTCAGCCAGGATAGCTTGATTCCAGTGGCACAGTGAGCCCAGGACCCACATCTGGGCATACCTGGCGTAGTTAGTGCGAGAAAGCAAAAGACACACAATTGAGGGACGGAATGCAGAACAAATCAAAGTATTCACCTCCAGTCAAGAGATCTGGGTTAAATTCATCATTCTTTTGCTCACCATGCCACCCCAGTTTAGAGTAGACCTGGCCATATGCCAATCAGTCTTGACCCTGTGCCACATGGGAACAGTCCAGCCCGAACTGCCAAGCCAGGTCCTCCCTGGACAGGAAACAAGCATCCTAGGACCGGTTTCGGGGTTTCACCCCTCTTCAGCCAGGATAGCTTGATTCCAGTGGCACAGTGAGCTCAGGACCCACATCTGTGCATACCTGGCGCACTTAGGGCGAGAAAGCAAAAGACACACAATTGAGGGACGGAATGCAGAACAAATCGAAACATTCACCGCCAGTGAAGAAATTTGAGTTAAATCCATCATTCTTTTGCTCACTATGCCACCCCAGTTTAGACCTGGCCATATGCAAATCAGTCTTGACCCTGTGCGTCATGGGAACAGTCCAGCCAGAACTGCCATGCCAGGTCCTCCCTGGACCGGAAACAAGCATCCTAGGACCAGTTTCGGGGTTTCACCCCTCTTCAGCCAGGATAGCTTTATTCCAGTGGCACAGTGAGCCCAGGACCCACATCTGGGCATACCTTGCGCACTTAGGGCGAGAAAGCAAAAGACACACAATTAATGGACAGAATGCAAAACAAATCAAAACATTCACCCCCAGTCAAGAGATCTGGGTTAAATCCATCATTCTTTTGCTCACCATGCCACCCCAGTTTAGACCTGGCCATATGCATATCAGTCTTGACCCCGTGCCTCATGGGAACAGTCCAGCCCGAACTGCCAAGCCAGGTCCTCCCTGGACCGAAAACAAGCATCCTAGGTCCGGTTTCGGGGTTTCACCCCTCTTCAGCCATGACAGCTTGATTCCAGTGGCACCGTGAGCCCAGGAACCACGTCTGGGCATACCTGGTGCACTTAGGGCGAGAAAGCAAAAGACACAGAATTGATGGACGGAATGCAGAGCAAATCAAATTATTCACCCCCAGTCAAGAGATCTGGGTTAAATCCATCATTCTTTTGCTCACCATGCCACCCCAGTTTGGACCTGGCCATATGCAAATCAGTCTTGACCCCGTGCCTCATGGGAACAATCCAGCCCGAACTGCCAAGCCAGGTCCTCCCTGGACCAGAAACAAGCATCCTAGGACCAGTTTTGGGGTTTCACCCCTCTTCAGCCAGGATAACTTGATTCAAGTGGCACAGTGAGCCCAGGACCCACGTCTGGGCATTCCTGGTGCACTTAGTGCGAGAAAGAAAAAGACACACAATTGATGGACGGAATGCAGAACAAATCAAAGTATTCACCTCCAATCAAGAGATCTGGGTTAAATTCATCATTCTTTTGCTCACCATGCCACCCCAGTTTAGACCTGGCCATATGCAAATCAGTCTTCACCCTGTGCCTCATGGGAACAGTCCTGCCCAACCTGCTAAGCCAGGTCCTCCCTGGACCGGAAACAAGCATCCTAGGACCGGATTCGGGGTTTCACCCCTCTTCAGCCAGGATAACTTGATTCCAGTGGCACAGTGAGCCCAGGACCCACGTCTCGGCATAGCTGGTGCACTTAGTGCGAGGAAGCAAAAGATACACAATTGATGGACGGAATGCAGAACAAATCAAAGTATTCACATACAGTCAACAGATCTGGGTTAAATTCATCATTCTTTTGCTCTCCATGCCACCCCAGTTTAGACCTGGCCATATGCAAATCAGTCTTGACCCTGTGCCTCATGGGAACAGTCCAGCCCAAACTGCCAAGCCAGGTCCTCCCTGGACCGGAAACAAGCATCCTAGGACCGGTTTCGGGGTTTCACCCCTCTTCAGCCAGGATAACTTGATTCCAGTGGCACAGTGAGCCCAGGACCCACGTCTGGGCAGACCTGGCGCACTTAGGGCTTGAAAGCAAAAGACAGAGAATTGATGGACGGAATGCAGAGCAAATCAAAACATTCACCCCCAGTCAAGAGATCTGGGTTAAATCCATCATTCTTTTGCTCACCATGCCACCCCAGTTTAGACCTGGCCATATGCAGATCAGTCTTGACCCTGTGCCTCATGGGAACAGTCCAGCCCGAACTGCCAAGCCAGGTCCTCCCTGGACCAGAAACAAGCATCCTAGGACCAGTTTTGGGGTTTCATTCCTCTTCAGCCAGGATAGCTTGATTCAAGTGGCACAGTGAGCCCAGGACCCACGTCTGGGCATTCCTGGCGCACTTAGTGCGAGAAAGAAAAAGACACACAATTGATGGACGGAATGCAGAACAAATCAAAGTATTCACCTCCAATCAAGAGATATGGGTTAAATTCATCATTCTTTTGCTCACCATGCCACCCCAGTTTAGACCTGGCCATATGCAAATCAGTCTTCACCCTGTGCCTCATGGGAACAGTCCTGCCCAACCTGCTAAGCCAGGTCCTCCCTGGACCGGAAACAAGCATCCTAGGACCGGTTTCGGGGTTTCACCCCTCTTCAGCCAGGATAACTTGATTCCAGTGGCACAGTGAGCCCAGGACCCACGTCTGGGCATACCTGGCGCACTTAGGGCTTGAAAGCAAAAGACACACAATTGATGGACGGAATGCAGAACAAATCAAAGTATTCACATACAGTCAACAGATCTGGGTTAAATTCATCATTCTTTTGCTCACCATGCCACCCCAGTTTAGACCTGGCCATATGCAAATCAGTCTTGACCCTGTGCCTCATGGGAACAGTACAGCCCAAACTGCCAAGCCAGGTCCTCCCTGGACCGGAAACAAGCATCCTAGGACCGGTTTCGGGGTTTCACCCCTCTTCAGCCAGGATAGCTTGATTCCAGTGGCACCGTGAGCCCAGGAACCACGTCTGGGCATACCTGATGCACTTAGGGCGAGAAAGCAAAAGACACAGAATTGATGGACGGAATGCAGAGCAAATCAAAACATTCACCCCCAGTCAAGAGATCTGGGTTAAATCCATCATTCTTTTGCTCAGCATGCCACCCAAGTTTAGACCAGGCTATATGCAAATCAGTCTTGACCCTGTGCCTCATGGGAACAGTCCAGCCCGAACTGCCAAGCCAGGTCCTCCCTGGACCGGAAACAAGCATCCTAGGACCAGTTTTGGGGTTTCACCTCTCTTCAGCCAGGATAGCTTGATTCTAGTGGCACCGTGAGCCCAGGACCCATGTCTGGGCATACCTGGTGCACTTAGGGCGAGAAAGCAAAAGATAAACAATTGATGGACGGAATGCATAACAAATCAAAACACTCACCGCCAGTCAAGAGATCTGGGTTAAATACATCGTTCTTTTGCTTACCATGCCACCCCAGTTTAGACCTGGCCATATGCAAATCAGTCTTGACCCTGTGCTTCATGGGAACAGTCCAGCCCGATCTGCCAAGTCAGGTACACCCTGGACCGGAAACAAGCATCCTAGGACCGGTTTTGGGGATTCACCCCTCTTCAGCCAGGATAGCTTGATTCCAGTGGCACAGTGAGCCCAGGACCCACATCTGGGCATACCTGGCGTAGTTAGTGCGAGAAAGCAAAAGACACACAATTGAGGGACGGAATGCAGAACAAATCAAAGTATTCACCTCCAGTCAAGAGATCTGGGTTAAATTCATCATTCTTTTGCTCACCATGCCACCCCAGTTTAGAGTAGACCTGGCCATATGCCAATCAGTCTTGACCCTGTGCCACATGGGAACAGTCCAGCCCGAACTGCCAAGCCAGGTCCTCCCTGGACAGGAAACAAGCATCCTAGGACCGGTTTCGGGGTTTCACCCCTCTTCAGCCAGGATAGCTTGATTCCAGTGGCACAGTGAGCTCAGGACCCACATCTGTGCATACCTGGCGCACTTAGGGCGAGAAAGCAAAAGACACACAATTGAGGGACGGAATGCAGAACAAATCGAAACATTCACCGCCAGTGAAGAAATTTGAGTTAAATCCATCATTCTTTTGCTCACTATGCCACCCCAGTTTAGACCTGGCCATATGCAAATCAGTCTTGACCCTGTGCGTCATGGGAACAGTCCAGCCAGAACTGCCATGCCAGGTCCTCCCTGGACCGGAAACAAGCATCCTAGGACCAGTTTCGGGGTTTCACCCCTCTTCAGCCAGGATAGCTTTATTCCAGTGGCACAGTGAGCCCAGGACCCACATCTGGGCATACCTTGCGCACTTAGGGCGAGAAAGCAAAAGACACACAATTAATGGACAGAATGCAAAACAAATCAAAACATTCACCCCCAGTCAAGAGATCTGGGTTAAATCCATCATTCTTTTGCTCACCATGCCACCCCAGTTTAGACCTGGCCATATGCATATCAGTCTTGACCCCGTGCCTCATGGGAACAGTCCAGCCCGAACTGCCAAGCCAGGTCCTCCCTGGACCGAAAACAAGCATCCTAGGTCCGGTTTCGGGGTTTCACCCCTCTTCAGCCATGACAGCTTGATTCCAGTGGCACCGTGAGCCCAGGAACCACGTCTGGGCATACCTGGTGCACTTAGGGCGAGAAAGCAAAAGACACAGAATTGATGGACGGAATGCAGAGCAAATCAAATTATTCACCCCCAGTCAAGAGATCTGGGTTAAATCCATCATTCTTTTGCTCACCATGCCACCCCAGTTTGGACCTGGCCATATGCAAATCAGTCTTGACCCTGTGCCTCATGGGAACAGTCCAGCCCGAACTGCCAAGCCTGGTCCTCCCTGGACCGGAAACAAGCATCCTAGGACCAGTTTTGGGGTCTCACCTCTCTTCAGCCAGGATAGATTGATTCCAGTGGCACCGTGAGCCCAGGACCCACGTCTGGGCATACCTGGTGCACTTAGGGCGAGAAAGCAAACGACACACAATTGATGGACGGAATGCATAACAAATCAAAACATTCTTCGCCAGTCAAGAGATCTGGGTTAAATTCATCATTCTTTTGCTCACCATGCCACCCCAGTTTAGACCTGGCCATATGCAAATCAGTCTTGACCCTGTGCCACATGGGAACAGTCCAGCCCGAACTGCCAAGCCAGGTCCTCCCTGGACAGGAAACAAGCATCCTAGGACCGGTTTTGGGGTTTCACCCCTCTTCAGCCAGGATAGCTTGATTCCAGTGGCACAGTGAGCTCAGGACCCACATCTGTGCATACCTGGCGCACTTAGGGCGAGAAAGCAAAAGACACACAATTGAGGGACGGAATGCAGAACAAATCAAAACATTCACCCCAGTCAAGAGATCTGGGTTAAATCCATCATTCTTTTGCTCACCATGCCACCCCAGTTTTGACCTGGCCATATGCAAATCAGTCTTGACCCTGTGCCTCATGGGAACAGTCCAGCCCGAACTGCCAAGCCAGGTCCTCCCTGGACAGGAAACAAGCATCCTTGGACCAGTTTTGGGGTTTCACCCCTCTTCAGCCAGGATAGCTTTATTCCAGTGGCACCGTAAGCCAAGGACCCACGTCTGGGCATACCTGGTGCACTTAGGGCGAGAAAGCAAAAGACACATAATTGATGGACGGAATGCAGAGCAAATCAAAACATTCACCCCCAGTCAAGAGATCTGGGTTAAATCCATCATTCTTTTGCTCACCATGCCACCCCAGTTTAGACCTGGCCATATGCAAATCAGTCTTGACCCTGTGCCTCATGGGAACAATCCAGCCCGAACTGCCAAGCCAGGTCCTCCCTGGACCAGAAACAAGCATCCTAGGACCAGTTTTGGGGTTTCACCCCTCTTCAGCCAGGATAACTTGATTCAAGTGGCACAGTGAGCCCAGGACCCACGTCTGGGTATTCCTGGTGCACTTAGTGCGAGAAAGAAAAAGACACACAATTGATGGACGGAATGCAGAACAAATCAAAGTATTCACCTCCAATCAAGAGATCTGGGTTAAATTCATCATTCTTTTGCTCACCATGCCACCCCAGTTTAGACCTGGCCATATGCAAATCAGTCTTGACCCTGTGCCTCATGGGAACAGTCCAGCCCAAACTGCCAAGCCAGGTCCTCCCTGGACCGGAAACAAGCATCCTAGGACCGGTTTCGGGGTTTCACCCCTCTTCAGCCAGGATAACTTGATTCCAGTGGCACAGTGAGCCCAGGACCCACGTCTGGGCATACCTGGTGCACTTAGGGCGAGAAAGCAAAAGACACAGAATTGATGGACGGAATGCAGAGCAAATCAAATTATTCACCCCCAGTCAAGAGATCTGGGTTAAATCCATCATTCTTTTGCTCACTATGCCACCCCAGTTTAGACCTGGCCATATGCAAATCAGTCTTGACCATGTGTGTCATGGGAACAGTCCAGCCAGAACTGCCATGCCAGGTCCTCCCTGGACCGGAAACAAGCATCCTAGGACCAGTTTCGGGGTTTCACCTCTCTTCAGCCAGGATAGCTTGATTCCAGTGGCACAGTGAGCCCAGGACCCACGTCTGGGCATACCTTGCGCACTTAGGGCGAGAAAGCAAAAGACACACAATTAATGGACGGAATGCAGAAGAAATCAAAGCATTCACCCCAGTCAAGAGATCTGGGTTAAATCCATCATTATTTTGCTCACCATGCCACCCCAGTTTAGACCTGGCCATATGCAAATCAGTCTTGACCCTGTGCCTCATGGAAACAGTCCAGCCCGAACTGCCAAGCCAGGTCCTCCCTGGACCGGAAACAAGCATTCTAGGACCGGTTTTGGGGTTTCACCCCTCTTCAGCCAGGATAGCTTGATTCCAGTGGCAAGTGAGCCCAGGACCCACGTCTGGGCATACCTGGTGCACTTAGGGCGAGAAAGCAAAAGATACACAATTGATGGACAGAATTCAGAACAAATCAAAACATTCACCCCCAGTCAAGAGATCTGGGTTAAATCCATCATTCTTTTGCTCACCATGCCACCCCAGTTTAGACCTGGCCATATGCATATCAGTCTTGACCCTGTGCCTCATGGGAACAGTCCAGCCCGAACTGCCAAGCCAGGTCCTCCCTGGACCGAAAACAAGCATCCTAGGTCCGGTTTCGGGGGTTCACCCCTCTTCAGCCAGGACAGCTTGATTCCAGTGGCACAGTGAGCCCAGGACCCACGTCTGGGCATACCTGGCGCATTTAGGATGAGAAACCTAAAGACACACAATTGATGGACGGAATGCAGAACAAATCAAAACATTCACCCCCATTCAAGTGATCTGGGTTAAATCCATCATTCCTTTGCTCACCATGCCACCCCAGTTTAGACCTGGCCATATGCAAATCAGTCTTGACCCTGTGCCTCATGGGAACAGTCCAGCCCGAACTGCCAAGCCAGGTCCTCCCTGGACTGGAAACAAGCATCCTAGGACCGGTTTTGGAGCTTCACCCCTCTTCAGCCAGGATAGCTTGATTCCAGTGGCACAGTGAGCCCAGGACCCACGTCTGGGCATACCTGGCACACTTAGGGCGAGAAAGCAGAAGACACACAATTGATGGACGGAATGCAGAAAATATCAAAACATTCACCCCAGTCAAGAGATCTGGGTTAAATCCATCATTCTTTTGCTCACCATGCCACCCCAGTTTTGACCTGGCCATATGCAAATCAGTCTTGACCCTGTGCCTCATGGGAACAGTCCAGCCCGAACTGCCAAGCCAGGTCCTCCCTGGACAGGAAACAAGCATCCTTGGACCAGTTTTGGGGTTTCACCCCTCTTCAGCCAGGATAGCTTTATTCCAGTGGCACCGTAAGCCAAGGACCCACGTCTGGGCATACCTGGTGCACTTAGGGCGAGAAAGCAAAAGACACATAATTGATGGACGGAATGCAGAGCAAATCAAAACATTCACCCCCAGTCAAGAGATCTGGGTTAAATCCATCATTCTTTTGCTCACCATGCCACTCCAGTTTAGACCTGGCCATATGCAAATCAGTCTTGACCCTGTGCCTCATGGGAACAATCCAGCCCGAACTGCCAAGCCAGGTCCTCCCTGGACCAGAAACAAGCATCCTAGGACCAGTTTTGGGGTTTCACCCCTCTTCAGCCAGGATAGCTTGATTCAAGTGGCACAGTGAGCCCAGGACCCACGTCTGGGCATTCCTGGCGCACTTAGTGCGAGAAAGAAAAAGACACACAATTGATGGACGGAATGCAGAACAAATCAAAGTATTCACCTCCAATCAAGAGATCTGGGTTAAATTCATCATTCTTTTGCTCACCATGCCACCCCAGTTTAGACCTGGCCATATGCAAATCAGTCTTCACCCTGTGCCTCATGGGAACAGTCCTGCCCAACCTGCTAAGCCAGGTCCTCCCTGGACCGGAAACAAGCATCCTAGGACCGGATTCGGGGTTTCACCCCTCTTCAGCCAGGATAACTTGATTCCAGTGGCACAGTGAGCCCAGGACCCACGTCTCTGCATACCTGGTGCACTTAGTGCGAGGAAGCAAAAGACACACAATTGATGGACGGAATGCAGAACAAATCAAAGTATTCACATACAGTCAACAGATCTGGGTTAAATTCATCATTCTTTTGCTCTCCATGCCACCCCAGTTTAGACCTGGCCATATGCAAATCAGTCTTGACCCTGTGCCTCATGGGAACAGTCCAGCCCAAACTGCCAAGCCAGGTCCTCCCTGGACCGGAAACAGGCATCCTAGGACCGGTTTCGGGGTTTCACCCCTCTTCAGCCAGGATAACTTGATTCCAGTGGCACAGTGAGCCCAGGACCCACGTCTGGGCATACCTGGCGCACTTAGGGCTTGAAAGCAAAAGACAGAGAATTGATGGACGGAATGCAGAGCAAATCAAAACATTCACCCCCAGTCAAGAGATCTGGGTTAAATCCATCATTCTTTTGCTCACCATGCCACCCCAGTTTAGACCTGGCCATATGCAGATCAGTCTTGACCCTGTGCCTCATGGGAACAGTCCAGCCCGAACTGCCAAGCCAGGTCCTCCCTGGACCAGAAACAAGCATCCTAGGACCAGTTTTGGGGTTTCACCCCTCTTCAGCCAGGATAGCTTGATTCAAGTGGCACAGTGAGCCCAGGACCCACGTCTGGGCATTCCTGGCGCACTTAGTGCGAGAAAGAAAAAGACACACAATTGATGGACGGAATGCAGAACAAATCAAAGTATTCACCTCCAATCAAGAGATATGGGTTAAATTCATCATTCTTTTGCTCACCATGCCACCCCAGTTTAGACCTGGCCATATGCAAATCAGTCTTCACCCTGTGCCTCATGGGAACAGTCCTGCCCAACCTGCTAAGCCAGGTCCTCCCTGGACCGGAAACAAGCATCCTAGGACGGGTTTCGGGGTTTCACCCCTCTTCAGCCAGGATAACTTGATTCCAGTGGCACAGTGAGCCCAGGACCCACGTCTGGGCATACCTGGCGCACTTAGGGCTTGAAAGCAAAAGACACACAATTGATGGACGGAATGCAGAACAAATCAAAGTATTCACATACAGTCAACAGATCTGGGTTAAATTCATCATTCTTTTGCTCACCATGCCACCCCAGTTTAGACCTGGCCATATGCAAATCAGTCTTGACCCTGTGCCTCATGGGAACAGTCCAGCCCAAACTGCCAAGCCAGGTCCTCCCTGGACCGGAAACAAGCATCCTAGGACCGGTTTCGGGGTTTCACCCCTCTTCAGCCAGGATAGCTTGATTCCAGTGGCACCGTGAGCCCAGGAACCACGTCTGGGCATACCTGATGCACTTAGGGCGAGAAAGAAAAAGACACAGAATTGATGGACGGAATGCAGAGCAAATCAAAACATTCACCCCCAGTCAAGAGATCTGGGTTAAATCCATCATTCTTTTGCTCACCATGCCACCCAAGTTTAGACCAGGCTATATGCAAATCAGTCTTGACCCTGTGCCTCATGGGAACAGTCCAGCCCGAACTGCCAAGCCAGGTCCTCCCTGGACCGGAAACAAGCATCCTAGGACCAGTTTTGGGGTTTCACCTCTCTTCAGCCAGGATAGCTTGATTCCAGTGGCACCGTGAGCCCAGGACCCATGTCTGGGCATACCTGGTGCACTTAGGGCGAGAAAGCAAAAGACACACAATTGATGGACGGAATGCATAACAAATCAAAACACTCACCGCCAGTCAAGAGATCTGGGTTAAATCCATCGTTCTTTTGCTTACCATGCCACCCCAGTTTAGACCTGGCCATATGCCAATCAGTCTTGACCCTGTGCCACATGGGAACAGTCCAGCCCGAACTGCCAAGCCAGGTCCTCCATGGACAGGAAACAAGCATCCTCGGACCGGTTTCGGGGTTTCAGCCCTCTTCAGCCAGGATAGCTTGATTCCAGTGGCACAGTGAGCTCAGGACCCACATCTGGGCATACCTGGCGCACTTAGGGCAAGAAAGCAAAAGACACACAATTGATGGACGGAATGCAGAACAAATGGAAACATTCACCTCCAGTGAAGAGATCTGGGTTAAATCCATCATTCTTTTGCTCACTATGCCACCCCAGTTTAGACCTGGCCATATGCAAATCAGTTTTGACCATGTGCGTCATGGGAACAGTCCAGCCAGAACTGCCATGCCAGGTCCTCTCTGGACCGGAAACAAGCATCCTAGGACCGGTTTCGGGGTTTCACCCCTCTTCAGCCATGATAGCTTGATTCCAGTGGCACAGTGAGCTCAGGACCCACATCTGTGCATACCTGGCGCACTTAGGGCGAGAAAGCAAAAGACACACAATTGAGGGATGGAATGCAGAACAAATCAAAACATTCACCGCCAGTGAAGAGATTTGAGTTAAATCCATCATTCTTTTGCTCACTATGCCACCCCAGTTTAGACCTGGCCATATGCAAATCAGTCTTGACCCTGTGCGTCATGGGAACAGTCCAGCCAGAACTGCCATGCCAGGTCCTCCCTGGACCAGAAACAAGCATCCTAGGACCAGTTTCGGGGTTTCACCCCTCTTCAGCCAGGATAGCTTTATTCCAGTGGCACAGTGAGCCCAGGACCCACATCTGGGCATACCTTGCGCACTTAGGGCGAGAAAGCAAAAGACACACAATTAATGGACAGAATGCAAAACAAATCAAAACATTCACCCCCAGTCAAGAGATCTGGGTTAAATCCATCATTCTTTTGCTCACCATGCCACCACAGTTTAGACCTGGCCATATGCATATCAGTCTTGACCCCGTGCCTCATGGGAACAGTCCAGCCCGAACTGCCAAGCCAGGTCCTCCCTGGACCGAAAACAAGCATCCTAGGTCCGGTTTCGGGGTTTCACCCCTCTTCAGCCAGGACAGCTTGATTCCAGTGGCACCGTGAGCCCAGGAACCACGTCTGGGCATACCTGGTGCACTTAGGGCGAGAAAGCAAAAGACACAGAATTGATGGACGGAATGCAGAGCAAATCAAATTATTCACCCCCAGTCAAGAGATCTGGGTTAAATCCATCATTCTTTTGCTCACCATGCCACCCCAGTTTGGACCTGGCCATATGCAAATCAGTCTTGACCCTGTGCCTCATGGGAACAGTCCAGCCCGAACTGCCAAGCCTGGTCCTCCCTGGACCGGAAACAAGCATCCTAGGACCCGTTTTGGGGTCTCACCTCTCTTCAGCCAGGATATATTGATTCCAGTGGCACCGTGAGCCCAGGACCCACGTCTGGGCATACCTGGTGCACTTAGGGCGAGAAAAGCAAACAACACACAATTGATGGACGGAATGCATAACAAATCAAAACATTCTTCGCCAGTCAAGAGATCTGGGTTAAATTCATCATTCTTTTGCTCACCATGCCACCCCAGTTTACACCTGGCCATATGCATATCAGTCTTGACCCCGTGCCTCATGGGAACAGTCCGCCCGAACTGCCAAGCCAGGTCCTCCCTGGACCGAAAACAAGCAAATAGGGGCCGGTTTCGGGGTTTCACCCCTCTTCAGCCAGGATAGCTTGATTCCAGTGGCACAGTGAGCTCAGGACCCACATCTGTGCATACCTGGTGCACTTAGGGCGAGAAAGCAAAAGACACAGAATTGATGGACGGAATGCAGAGCAAATCAAATCATTCACCCCCAGTCAAGAGATCTGGGTTAAATCCATCATTCTTTTGCTCACCATGCCACCAAAGTTTGGACCTGGCCATATGCAAATCAGTCTTGACCCTGTGCCTCATGGGAACAGTCCAGCCTGAACTGCCAAGCCTGGTCCTCCCTGGACCGGAAACAAGCAGCCTAGGACCAGTTTTGGGGTCTCACCTCTCTTCAGCCAGGATAGATTGATTCCAGTGGCACCGTGAGCCCAGGACCCACGTCTGGGCATACCTGGTGCACTTAGGGCGAGAAAGCAAACGACACACAATTGATGGACGGAATGCATAACAAATCAAAACATTCTTTGCCAGTCAAGAGATCTGGGTTAAATCCATCGTTCTTTTGCTCACCATGCCACCCCAGTTTAGACCTGGCCATATGCAAATCAGTCTTGACCCTGTGCTTCATGGGAACAGTCCAGCCTGATCTGCCAAGTCAGGTACTCCCTGGACCGGAAACAAGCATCCTAGGACCGGTTTTGGGGTTTCACCCCTCTTCAGCCAGGATAGCTTGATTCCAGTGGCACAGTGAGCCCAGGACCCACGTCTGGGCATACCTGGGGCACTTAGTGCGAGAAAGCAAAAGACACACAATTGATGGACAGAATGCAGAACAAATCGAAACATTCATCGCCAGTGAAGAGATCTGGGTTAAATCCATCATTCTTTTGCTCACTATGCCACCCCAGTTTAGACCTGGCCATATGCAAATCAGTCTTGACCATGTGTGTCATGGGAACAGTCCAGCCAGAACTGCCATGCCAGGTCCTCCCTGGACCGGAAACAAGCATCCTAGGACCAGTTTCGGGGTTTCACCTCTCTTCAGCCAGGATAGCTTGATTCCAGTGGCACAGTGAGCCCAGGACCCACGTCTGGGCATACCTTGCGCACTTAGGGCGAGAAAGCAAAAGACACACAATTAATGGACGGAATGCAGAACAAATCAAAGCATTCACCCCAGTCAAGAGATCTGGGTTAAATCCATCATTCTTTTGCTCACCATGCCACCCCAGTTTAGACCTGGCCATATGCAAATCAGTCTTGACCCTGTGCCTCATGAAAACAGTCCAGCCCGAACTGCCAAGCCAGGTCCTCCCTGGACCGGAAACAAGCATCCTAGGACCGGTTTTGGGGTTTCACCCCTCTTCAGCCAGGATAGCTTGATTCCAGTGGCACGTGAGCCCAGGACCCACGTCTGGGCATACCTGGTGCACTTAGGGCGAGAAAGCAAAAGATACACAATTGATGGACAGAATTCAGAACAAATCAAAACATTCACCCCCAGTCAAGAGATCTGGGTTAAATCCATCATTCTTTTGCACACCATGCCACCCCAGTTTAGACCTGGCCGTATGCATATCAGTCTTGAACCTGTGCCTCATGGGAACAGTCCAGCCCGAACTGCCAAGGCAGGTCCTCCCTGGACCGAAAACAAGCATCCTAGGTCCGGTTTCGGGGGTTCACCCCTCTTCAGCCAGGACAGCTTGATTCCAGTGGCACAGTGAGCCCAGGACCCACGTCTGGGCATACCTGGCGCATTTAGGATGAGAAACCTAAAGACACACAATTGATGGACGGAATGCAGAACAAATCAAAACATTCACCCCCATTCAAGAGATCTGGGTTAAATCCATCATTCCTTTGCTCACCATGCCACCCCAGTTTAGACCTGGCCATATGCAAATCAGTCTTGACCCTGTGCCTCATGGGAACAGTCCAGCCCGAACTGCCAAGCCAGGTCCTCCCTGGACTGGAAACAAGCATCCTAGGACCGGTTTTGGAGCTTCACCCCTCTTCAGCCAGGATAGCTTGATTCCAGTGGCACAGTGAGCCCAGGACCCACGTCTGGGCATACCTGGCACACTTAGGGCGAGAAAGCAGAAGACACACAATTGATGGACGGAATGCAGAACATATCAAAACATTCACCCCAGTCAAAAGATCTGGGTTAAATCCATCGTTCTTTTGCTCACCATGCCACCCCAGTTTAGACCTGGCCATATGCAAATCAGTCTTGACCCTGTGCTTCATGGGATCAGTCCAGCCCGATCTGCCAAGTCAGGTACTCCCTGGACCGGAAACAAGCATCCTAGGACTGGTATTGGGGTTTTACCCCTCTTCAGCCAGGATAGCTTGATTCCAGTGGCACAGTGAGCCCAGGACCCACGTCTGGGCATACCTGGCGCACTTAGTGCGAGAAAGCAAAAGACACACAATTGAGGGACGGAATGCAGAACAAATCAAAGTATTCACCTCCAGTCAAGAGATCTGGGTTAAATTCATCAATCTTTTGCTCACCATGCCATCCCAGTTTAGAACTGGCCATATGCAAATCAGTCTTGACCCTGTGCCACATGGGAACAGTCCAGCCCGAACTGCCAAGCCAGGTCCTCCCTGGACCGGAAACAAGCATCCCAGGACCAGTTTTGGGGTTTCACCCCTCTTCAGCCAGGATTGCTTGATTCCAGTGGCACCGTGAGCCCAGGACCCATGTCTGGGCATACCTGGTGCACTTAGGGCGAGAAAGCAAAAGACACACAATTGATGGACGGAATGCAGAACAAATCGAAACATTCACCGCCAGTGAAGAGATCTGGGTTAAATCCATCATTCTTTTGCTCACTATGCCACCCCAGTTTAGACCTGGCCATATGCAAATCAGTCTTGACCCTGTGCCTCATGGGAACAGTCCAGCCCGAACTGCCAAGCCAGGTCCTCCCTGGACCGGAAACAAGCATCCCAGGACCAGTTTTGGGGTTTCAGCCCTCTTCAGCCAGGATTGCTTGATTCCAGTGGCACCGTGAGCCCAGGACCCATGTCTGGGCATACCTGGTGCACTTAGGGCGAGAAAGCAAAAGACACACAATTGATGGACGGAATGCATAACAAATCAAAACACTCACCGCCAGTCAAGAGATCTGGGTTAAATCCATCGTTCTTTTGCTCACCATGCCACCCCAGTTTAGACCTGGCCATATGCAAATCAGTCTTGACCATGTGCTTCATGGGAACAGTCCAGCCCGATCTGCCAAGTCAGGTACTCCCTGGACCGGAAACAAGCATCCTAGGACCGGTTTTGGGGTTTCACCCCTCTTCAGCCAGGATAGCTTGATTCCAGTGGCACAGTGAGCCCAGAACCCACATCTGGGCATGCCTGGCGCACTTAGTGCGAGAAAGCAAAAGACACACAATTGAGGGACGGAATGCAGAACAAATCAAAGTATTCACCTCCAGTCAAGAGATCTGGGTTAAATTCATCATTCTTTTGCTCACCATGCCACCCCAGTTTAGACCTGGCCATATGCAAATCAGTCTTGACCCTGTGCCACATGGGAACAGTCCAGCCTGAACTGCCAAGCCAGGTCCTCCCTGGACAGGACACAAGCATCCTAAGACCGGTTTAGGGGTTTCACCCCTCTTCAGCCAGGATAGCTTGATTCCAGTGGCACAGTGAGCTCAGGACCCACATCTGGGCATACCTGGCGCACTTAGGGCGAGAAAGCAAAAGTCACACAATTGAGGGACGGAATGCAGAACAAATCAAAGTATTCACCTCCAGTCAAGAGATCTGGGTTAAATTCATCATTCATTTGCTCACCATGCCACCCCAGTTTAGACCTGGCCATATGCAAATCAGTCTTGACCCTGTGCCACATGGGAATATTCCAGCCCGAAATGCCAAGCCAGGCCCTCCCTGGATAGGAAACAAGCATCCTAGGACCGGTTTCGGGGTTTCACCCCTCATCAGCCAGGATAGCTTGATTCCAGTGGCACAGTGAGCTCAGGACCCACATCTGGGCATACCTGGCACACTTAGGGCGAGAAAGCAAAAGACACACAATTGAGGGACGGAATGCAGAACAAATCGAAACATTCACCGCCAGTGAAGAGATCTGAGTTAAATCCATCATTCTTTTGCTCACTATGCCACCCCAGTTTAGACCTGGCCATATGCAAATCAGTCTTGACCCTGTGCGTCATGGGAACAGTCCAGCCAGAACTGCCATGCCAGGTCCTCCCTGGACCGGAAACAAGCATCCTAGGACTAGTTTCGGGATTTCACCCCTCTTCAGCCAGGATAGTTTGATTCCAGTGGCAAAGTGAGCCCATGACCCACATGTGGGCATACCTTGCGCACTTAGGGCGAGAAAGCAAAAGACACACAATTAATGGACAGAATGCAGAACAAATCAAAACATTCACCCCCAGTCAAGAGATCTGGGTTAAATCCATCATTCTTTTGCTCACTATGCCACCCCAGTTTAGACCTGGCCATATGCAAATCAGTCTTGACCATGTGCGTCATGGGAACAGTCCAGCCAGAACTGCCATGCCAGGTCCTCCCTGGACCGTAAACAAGCATCCTAGGACCGGTTTCGGGGTTTCACCTCTCTTCAGCCAGGATAGCTTGATTCCAGTGGCACAGTGAGCCCAGGACCCACGTCTGGGCATACCTTGCGCACTTAGGGCGAGAAAGCAAAAGACACAATTAATGGACGGAATGCAGAACAAATCAAAGCATTCAGCCCAGTCAAGAGATCTGGGTTAAATCCATCATTCTTTTGCTCACCATGCCACCCCAGTTTAGACCTGGCCATATGCAAATCAGTCTAGACCCTGTGCCTCATGGAAACAGTTCAGCCCGAACTGCCAAGCCAGGTCCTCCCTGGACCGGAAACAAGCATCCTAGGACCGGTTTTGGGGTTTCACCCCTCTTCAGCCAGGATAGCTTGATTCCAGTGGCACGTGAGCCCAGGACCCACGTCTGGGCATACCTGGTGCACTTAGGGCTTGAAAGCAAAAGATACACAATTGATGGACAGAATGCAGATCAAATCAAAACATTCACCCCCAGTCAAGAGATCTGGGTTAAATCCATCATTCTTTTGTGCACCATGCCACCCCAGTTTAGACCTGGCCATATGCATATCAGTCTTGACCCCGTACCTCATGGGAACAGTCCAGCCCGAACTGCCAAGCCAGGTCCTCCCTGGACCGAAAACAAGCATCCTAGGTCCGGTTTCGGGGGTTCACCCCTCTTCAGCCAGGACAGCTTGATTCCAGTGGCACAGTGAGCCCAGGACCCACGTCTGGGCATACCTGGCGCATTTAGGATGAGAAACCTAAAGACACACAATTGATGGACGGAATGCAGAACAAATCAAAACATTCACCCCCATTCAAGAGATCTGGGTTAAATCCATCATTCCTTTGCTCACCATGCCACCCCAGTTTAGACCTGGCCATATGCAAGTCAGTCTTGACCCTGTGCCTCATGGGATTAGTCCAGCCCGAACTGCCAAGCCAGGTCCTCCCTGGACCGGAAACAAGCATCCTAGGACCGGTTTTGGAGCTTCACCCCTCTTCAGCCAGGATAGCTTGATTCCAGTGGCACAGTGAGCCCAGGACCCACGTCTGGGCATACCTGGCACACTTAGGGCGAGAAAGCAGAAGACACACAATTGATGGACGGAATGCAGAACATATCAAAACATTCACCCCAGTCAAGAGATCTGGGTTAAATCCATCATTCTATTGCTCACCATGCCATCCCAGTTTAGACCTGGCCATATGCAAATCAGTCTTGACCCCGTGCCTCATGGGAACAGTCCAGCCCAAACTTCCAAGCCAGGTCCCCCCTGGACCGGAAACAAGCATCTTAGGACCAGTTTGGGGGTTTCACCCCTCTTCAGCCAGGATAGCTTGATTCCAGTGGCACAGTGAGCTCAGGACCCACATCTGGGCATACCTGGCGCACTTAGGGCGAGAAAGCAAAAGACACACAATTGAGGGACGGAATGCAGAACAAATCGAAACATTCACCGCCAGTGAAGAGATCTGAGTTAAATCCATCATTCTTTTGCTCACTATGCCACCCCAGTTTAGACCTGGCCATAAGCAAATCAGTCTTGACCTCGTGCTTCATGGGAACAGTGCAGCCCGATCTGCCAAGTCAGGTACTCCCTGGACCGGAAACAAGCATCCTAGGACCGGTTTCAGCCAGGATAGCTTGATTCCAGTGGCACAGGGAGCCCAGGACCCACGTCTGGGCATACCTGGCGCACTTAGTGCGAGAAAGCAAAAGACACACAATTGAGGGACGGAATGCAGAACAAATCAAAGTATTCACCTCCAGTCAAGAGATCTGGGTTAAATTCATCATTCTTTTGCTCACCATGCCACCCCAGTTTAGACCTGGCCATATGCAAATCAGTCTTGACCCTGTGCCACATGGGAACAGTCCAGCCCGAACTGCCAAGCCAGGTCCTCCCTGGACAGGAAACAAGCATCCTAGGACCGGTTTCGGGGTTTCACCCCTCTTCAGCCAGGATAGCTTGATTCCAGTGGCACAGTGAGCTCAGGACCCACATCTGGGCATACCTGGCGCACTTAGGGCGAGAAAGCAAAAGACACACAATTGAGGGATGGAATGCAGAACAAATCGAAACATTCACCGCCAGTGAAGAGATCTGAGTTAAATCCATCATTCTTTTGCTCACTATGCCACCCCTGTTTAGACCTGGCCATATGCAAATCAGTCTTGACCCTGTGCGTCATGGACACAGTCCAGCCAGAACTGCCATGCCAGGTCCTCCCTGGACCGGAAACAAGCATCCTAGGACCGGTTTTGGAGCTTCACCCCTCTTCAGCCAGGATAGCTTGATTCCAGTGGCACAGTGAGCCCAGGACCCACGTCTGGGCATACCTGGCACACTTAGGGCGAGAAAGCAGAAGACACACAATTGATGGACGGAATGCAGAACATATCAAAACATTCACCCCAGTCAAGAGATCTGGGTTAAATCCATCATTCTATTGCTCACCATGCCATCCCAGTTTAGACCTGGCCATATGCAAATCAGTCTTGACCCTGTGTCTCATGGGAACAGTCCAGCCCGAACTGCCAAGCCAGGTCCTCCCTGGACCGAAAAGAGAGAACATTTTAGGGGTTCTTTTCTGTAGCTCATAATCCACACTAAGAGCCTGATTACAAGTTTGTTGGTGCAGTGCCGGGTCCGTCCGTCACCGCACTAACAAACTCGTAGTCGGCCTCCCCACCAGATGAGGTGTTTTATTGTGTCTGGCAGGATTTATTTTGTGTTCCGATGTTGGAGCCTCAAAAATTGGCCACACAATGGGAACGCCAATAACAGTTCCTACACGGCATGTTGTGCCCCCTGCATGTAACTCAGGGTGCAGAGGCACAAGGGGGCTCTGTAGGGCAGTCCTGCGAACCATAATGATGCCTCCCGATGGCCGCAACACCGCCAGGGAACAGCTGTTCTCTGCCCGCTGTGGCTGAGCAATGGTGGTCCGACTTCCCTAATTGTAATAGCAAAAGACACACAATTGATGGACAGAATGCAGAACAAATCAAAACATTCACCTCCAGTCAAGAGATCTGGGTTAAATTCATCAATCTTTTGCTCACCATGCCACCCCAGTTTAGACCTGGCCATATGCAAATCAGTCTTACCCCTGTGCCTCATGGGAACAGTCCAGCCCAAACTGCCAAGCCATGTCCTCCCTGGACTGGAAATAAGCATCCTAGGACCAGTTTCGGGGTTTCACCCCTCTTCAGCCAGGATAACTTGATTCCAGTGGCACAGTGAGCCCAGGACCCACGTCTGGGCATACCTGGCACACTTAGGGCGAGAAAGCAGAAGACACACAATTGATGGACGGAATGCAGAACATATCAAAACATTCACCCCAGTCAAGAGATCTGGGTTAAATCCATCATTCTATTGCTCACCATGCCATCCCAGTTTAGACCTGGCCATATGCAAATCAGTCTTGACCCTGTGTCTCATGGGAACAGTCCAGCCCGAACTGCCAAGCCAGGTCCTCCCTGGACCGAAAAGAGAGAACATTTTAGGGGTTCTTTTCTGTAGCTCATAATCCACACTAAGAGCCTGATTACAAGTTTGTTGGTGCAGTGCCGGGTCCGCCCGTCACCGCACTAACAAACTCGTAGTCGGCCTCCCCACCAGATGAGGTGTTTTATTGTGTCTGGCAGGATTTTTTTTGTGTTCCAATGTTGGAGCCTCAAAAATTGGCCACACAATGGGAACGCCAATAACAGTTCCTACACGGCATGTTGTGCCCCCTGCATGTAACTCAGGGTGCAGAGGCACAAGGGGGCTCTGTAGGGCAGTCCTGCGAACCATAATGATGCCTCCCGATGGCCGCAACACCGCCAGGGAACAGCTGTTCTCTGCCCGCTGTGGCTGAGCAATGGTGGTCCGACTTCCCTAATTGTAATAGCAAAAGACACACAATTGATGGACAGAATGCAGAACAAATCAAAACATTCACCTCCAGTCAAGAGATCTGGGTTAAATTCATCATTCTTTTGCTCACCATGCCACCCCAGTTTAGACCTGGCCATATGCAAATCAGTCTTACCCCTGTGCCTCATGGGAACAGTCCAGCCCAAACTGCCAAGCCATGTCCTCCCTGGACTGGAAATAAGCATCCTAGGACCAGTTTCGGGGTTTCACCCCTCTTCAGCCAGGATAACTTGATTCCAGTGGCACAGTGAGCCCAGGACCCACGTCTGGGCATACCTGGCGCACTTAGGGCGAGAAAGCAAAAGACACACAATTGATGGACGGAATGCAGAACAAATCAAAACATTCACACCCAGTCAAGAGATCTGGGTTAAATCCATCATTCTTTTGCTCACCATGCCACCCCAGTTTAGACCTGGCCATATGCAAATCAGTCTTGACCCTGTGCCTCATGGGAACAGTCCAGCCCGAACTGCGAAGCCAGGTCCTCCCTGGACCGGAAACAAGCATCCTAGGACCGGTTTTGGGGTTTCACCCTCTTCAGCCGGGATAGCTTGCTTCCAGTGGCACGTGAGCCCAGGACCCACGTCTGGGCATACCTGGTGCACTTAGGGCTTGAAAGCAAAAGATACACAATTGGTGGACAGAATGCAGAACAAACCAAAACATTCACCCCCAGTCAAGAGATCGGGGTTAAATCCATCATTCTTTTGCTCACCATGCCACCCCAGTTTAGACCTGGCCATATCCAAATCAGTCTTGACCCCGTGCCTCATGGAAACAGTCCAGCCCAAACTTCCAAGCCAGGTCCCCCCTGGACCGGAAACAAGCATCTTAGGACCAGTTTGGGGGTTTCACCCCTCTTCAGCCAGGATAGCTTGATTCCAGTGGCACCGTGAGCCCAGGACCCACGTCTGGGCATACCTGGTACACTTAGGGCGAGAAAGCAAAAGACACACAATTGATGGACGGAATGCATAACAAATACAAACATTCACCGCCAGTCAAGAGATCTGGGTTAAATCCATCGTTCTTTTGCTCACCATGCCACCCCAGTTTAGACCTGGCCATATGCAAATCAGTCTTGACCCTGTGCTTCATGGGAACAGTCCAGCCCGATTTGCCAAGTCAGGTACTCCCTGGACCGGAAACAAGCATCCTAGGACCGGTTTTGGGGTTTCACCCCTCTTCAGCCAGGATAGCTTGATTCCAGTGGCACAGTGAGCCCAGGGCCCACGTCTGGGCATACCTGGCGCACTTAGTGCGAGAAAGCAAAAAACACACAATTGAGGGACGGAATGCAGAACAAGTCAAAGAATTCACCCCCAGTCAAGAGATCTGGGTTAAATTCATCATTCTTTTGCTCACCATGCCACCCCAGTTTAGACCTGGCCATGTGAAAATCAGTCTTGATCCTGTGCCACATGGGAACAGTCCAGCCCGAACTGCCAAGCCAGGTCCTCCCTGGACAGGAAACAAGCATCCTAGGACCGGTTTCGGGGTTTCACCCCTCTTCAGCCAGGATAGCTTGATTCCAGTGGCACAGTGAGCTCAGGGCCCACATCTGGGCATACCTGGCGCACTTAGGGCGAGAAAGCAAAAGACACACAATTGAGGGACGGAATGCAGAACAAATCGAAACATTCACCGCCAGTGAAGAGATCTGAGTTAAATCCATCATTCTTTTGCTCACTATGCCACCCCAGTTTAGACCTGGCCATAAGCAAATCAGTCTTGACCTCGTGCTTCATGGGAACAGTGCAGCCCGATCTGCCAAGTCAGGTACTCCCTGGACCGGAAACAAGCATCCTAGGACCGGTTTCAGCCAGGATAGCTTGATTCCAGTGGCACAGGGAGCCCAGGACCCACGTCTGGGCATACCTGGCGCACTTAGTGCGAGAAAGCAAAAGACACACAATTGAGGGACGGAATGCAGAACAAATCAAAGTATTCACCTCCAGTCAAGAGATCTGGGTTAAATTCATCATTCTTTTGCTCACCATGCCACCCCAGTTTAGACCTGGCCATATGCAAATCAGTCTTGACCCTGTGCCACATGGGAACAGTCCAGCCCGAACTGCCAAGCCAGGTCCTCCCTGGACAGGAAACAAGCATCCTAGGACCGGTTTCGGGGTTTCACCCCTCTTCAGCCAGGATAGCTTGATTCCAGTGGCACAGTGAGCTCAGGACCCACATCTGGGCATACCTGGCGCACTTAGGGCGAGAAAGCAAAAGACACACAATTGAGGGATGGAATGCAGAACAAATCGAAACATTCACCGCCAGTGAAGAGATCTGAGTTAAATCCATCATTCTTTTGCTCACTATGCCACCCCTGTTTAGACCTGGCCATATGCAAATCAGTCTTGACCCTGTGCGTCATGGACACAGTCCAGCCAGAACTGCCATGCCAGGTCCTCCCTGGACCGGAAACAAGTATCCTAGGACCGGTTTCGGGGTTTCACCCCTCTTCAGCCAGGATAGCTTGATTCCAGTGGCACCGTAAGCCCAGGACCCACGTCTGGGCATACCTTGCGCACTTAGGGCGAGAAAGCAAAAGACACACAATTAATGGACAGAATGCAGAACAAATCAAAACATTCACCCCCAGTCAAGAGATCTGGGTTAAATCCATCATTCTTTTGCTCACCATGCCACCCCAGTTTAGACCTGGCCATATGCATATCAGTCTTGACCCCGTGCCTCATGGGAACAGTCCAGCCCGAACTGCCAAGCCAGGTCTTCCCTGGACCGAAAACAAGCATCCTAGGTCCGGTTTCGGGGTTTCACCCCTCTTCAGCCAGGACAGCTTGATTCCAGTGGCACCATGAGCCCAGGAACCACGTCTGGGCATACCTGGTGCACTTAGGGCGAGAAAGCAAAAGACACAGAATTGATGGACGAAATGCAGAGCAAATCAAAACATTCACCCCCAGTCAAGAGATCTGGGTTAAATCCATCATTCTTTTGCTCATCATGCCACCCGAGTTTAGACCTGGCCATATGCAAATCAGTCTTGACCCTGTGCCTCATGGGAACATTCCAGCCCGAACTGCCAAGCCCGGTCCTCCCCGGACCGGAAACAAGCATCATAGGACCAGTTTTGGGGTCTCACCCCTCTTCAGCCAGGATAGCTTGATTTCAGTGGCACCGTGAGCCCAGGACCCACGTCTGGGCATACCTGGTGCACTTAGGGCGAGAAAGCAAAAGACACACAATTGATGGACGGAATGCAGAACAAATCAAAGTATTCACCTCCAGTCAAGAGATCTGGGTTAAAATCATCATTCTTTTGCTCACCATGCCATCCCAGTTTAGACCTGGCCATATGCAAATCAGTCTTGACCCTGTGCCACATGGGAACAGTCCAGCCTGAACTGCCAAGCCAGGTCCTCCCTGGACAGGAAACAACCATCCTAGGACCGGTTTCGGGGTTTCACCCCTCTTCAGCCAGGATAGCTTGATTCCAGTGGCACAGTGAGCTCAGGACCCACATCTGGGCATACCTGGCGCACTAAGGGCAAGAAAGCAAAAGACACACAATTGATGGACGGAATGCAGAACAAATCGAAACATTCACCGCCAGTGAAGAGATCTGGGTTAAATCCATCATTCTTTTGCTCACTATGTCACCCCAGTTTAGACCTGGCCATATGCAAATCAGTCTTGACCATGTGCGTCGTGGGAACAGTCCAGCCAGAACTGCCATGCCAGGTCCTCTCTGGACCGGAAACAAGCATCCTAGGACCGGTTTCGGGGTTTCACCCCTCTTCAGCCAGGATAGCTTGATTCCAGTGGCACAGTGAGCCCAGGACCCACGTCTGGGCATACCTTGCGCACTTAGGGCGAGAAAGCAAAAGACACACAATTAATGGACGGAATGCAGAACAAATCAAAGCATTCACCCCAGTCAAGAGATCTGGGTTAAATCCATCATTCTTTTGCTCACCATGCCACCCCAGTTTAGACCTGGCCATATGCAAATCAGTCTTGACCCTGTGCCTCATGGAAACAGTCCAGCCCGAACTGCCAAGCCAGGTCCTACCTGGACCGGAAACAAGCATCCTAGGACCGGTTTTGGGGTTTCACCCCTCTTCAGCCAGGATAGCTTGATTCCAGTGGCACGTGAGCCCAGGACCCATGTCTGGGCATACCTGGTGCACTTAGGGCTTGAAAGCAAAAGATACACAATTGATGGACAGAATGCAGAACAAATCAAAACATTCACCCCCAGTCAAGAGATCTGGGTTAAATCCATCATTCTTTTTCTCACCATGCCACCCCAGTTTAGACCTGGCCATATGCATATCAGTCTTGACCCCGTGCCTCATGGGAACAGTCCAGCCCGAACTGCCAAGCCAGGTCCTCCCTGGACCAAAAACAAGCATCCTAGGTCCGGTTTCGGGGTTTCACCCCTCTTCAGCCAGGACAGCTTGATTCCAGTGGCACAGTGAGCCCAGGACCCACGTCTGGGCATACCTGGCACATTTAGGATGAGAAACCTAAAGATACACAATTGATGGACAGAATGCAGAACAAATCAAAACATTCACCCCCATTCAAGAGATCTGGGTTAAACCCATCATTCCTTTGCTCACCAAGCCACCCCAGTTTAGACCTGGCCATATGCAAATCAGTCTTGACCCTGTGCCTCATGGGAACAGTCCAGCCCGAGCTGCCAAGCCAGGTCCTCCCTGGACCGGAAACAAGCATCCTAGGACCGCTTTTGGAGCTTCACCCCTCTTCAGCCAGGATAGCTTGATTCCAGTGGCACAGTGAGCCCAGGACCCACGTCTGGGCATACCTGGCGCACTTAGGGCGAGAAAGCAGAAGACACACAATTGATGGACGGAATGCAGAACATATCAAAACATTCACCCCAGTCAAGAGATCTGGGTTAAATCCATCATTCCTTTGCTCATCATGCCACCCCAGTTTAGACCTGGCCATATGCAAATCAGTCTTGACACTGTGCCTCATGGGAACAGTCCAGCCCGATCTGCCAAGCCAGGTCCTCCCTGGACCGGAAACAAGCATCCCAGGACCAGTTTTGGGGGTTCATCCCTCTTCAGCCAGGATAGCTTGATTCCAGTGGCACCGTGAGCCCAGGAACCACGTCTGGGCATACCTGGTGCACTTACGGCGAGAAAGCAAAAGACACACAATTGATGGACGAAATGCAGAGCAAATCAAAACATTCACCTCCAGTCAAGAGATCTGGATTAAATCCATCATTCTTTTGCTCACCATGCCATCCCAGTTTAGACCTGGCCATATGCAAATCAGTCTTGACCCTGTGCCTCATGGGAACAGTCCAGCCCGAACTGCCAAGCCAGGTCCTCCATGGACCGAAAAGAGAGAACATTTTAGGGGTTCTTTTCTGTAGCTCATAATCCATACTAAGAGCCTGATTACAAGTTTGTTGGTGCAGTGCCGGGTCCGCCCGTCACCGCACTAACAAACACGTAGTCGGCCTCCCCACCAGATGAGGGGTTTTATTGTGTCTGGCAGGATTTTTTTGGTGTTCCGATGTTGGAGCCTCAAAAATTGGCTACACAATGGGAACGCCAATAACAGTTCCTACAGGGCATGTTGTGCCCCCCTGCATGTAACTCAGGGTGCAGAGGCACAAGGGGGCTCTGTAGGGCAGTCCTGCGAACCATAATGATGCCTCCCGATGGCCACAACACCGCCAGGGAACAGCTGTTCTCTGCCCGCTGTGGCTGAGCAATGGTGGTCCTACTTCCCTAATTGTAACAGCAAAAGACACACAATTGATGGACGGAATGCAGAACAAATCAAAACATTAACCTTCAGTCAAAAGATCTAGGACCGGTTTCAGGGTTTCACCCCTCTTCAGCCAGGATAGCTTGATTCCAGTGGCACAGTGAGCCCAGGACCCACGTCTGGGCATACCTGGCGCACTTATGGCGAGAAAGCAAAAGACACACAGTTGATGAACGGAATGCAGAACAAATCAAAACATTCACCGCCAGTCAAGAGATCTGGATTAAATCCATCATTCTTTTGCTCACCATGCCACCCCAGTTTAGACCTGGCCATATGCAAATCAGTCTTGACCCTGTGCTTCATGGGAACAGTCCAGCCCGATCTGCCCAGGCAGGTACTCCCTGGACCAGAAACAAGCATCCTAGGACCGGTTTTGGGGTTTCACCCCTCTTCAGCCAGGATAGCTTGATTCCAGTGGCACAGTGAGCCCAGGACCCATGTCTGGGCATACCTGGCGCACTTAGTGAGAGAAAGCAAAAGACACACAATTGAGGGACGGAATGCAGAACAAATCAAAGTATTCACCTCCAGTCAAGAGATCTGGGTTAAATCCATCATTCTTTTGCTCACCATGCCACCCCAGTTCAGACCTGGCCATATGCAAATCAGTCTTGATCCTGTGCCACATGGGAACATTCCAGCCCGAACTGCCAAGCCAGGCCCTCCCTGGACAGGAAACAAGCATCCTAGGACCGGTTTCGGGGTTTCAAGCCCTCTTCTGCCAGGATAGCTTGATTCCAGTGGCACAGTGAGCCCAGGACCCACATCTGGGCATACCTGGCGCACTTAGGGCGAGAAAGCAAAAGACACACAATTGAGGGACGGAATGCAGAACAAATCGAAACATTCACCGCCAGTGAAGAGATCTGAGTTAAATCCATCATTCTTTTGCTCACTATGCCACCCCAGTTTAGACCTGGCCATATGCAAATCAGTCTTGACCCTGTGCGTCATGGGAACAGTCCAGCCAGAACTGCCATGCCAGGTCCTCCCTGGACCGGAAACAAGCATCCTAGGACCAGTTTCGGGGTTTCACCCCTCTTCAGCCAGGATAGCTTGATTCCAGTGGCACAGTGAGCCCATGACCCACATCTGGGCATACCTTGCGCACTTAGGGCGAGAAAGCAAAAGACACACAATTAATGGACAGAATGCAGAACAAATCAAAACATTCACCCCCAGTCAAGAGATCTTGGTTAAATCCATCATTCTTTTGCTCACTATGCCACCCCAGTTTAGACCTGGCCATATGCAAATCAGTTTTGACCATGTGCGTCATGGGAACAGTCCAGCCAGAACTGCCATGCTAGGTCCTCCCTGGACCGTAAACAAGCATCCTAGGACCGGTTTCGGGGTTTCACCTCTCTTCAGCCAGGATAGCTTGATTGCAGTGGCACAGTGAGCCCAGGACCCATGTCTTGGCATACCTTGCGCACTTAGGGCGAGAAAGCAAAAGACACACAATTAATGGATGGAATGCAGAACAAATCAAAGCATTCACCCCAGTCAAGAGATCTGGGTTAAATCCATCATTCTTTTGCTCACCATGCCACCCCAGTTTAGACCTGGCCATATGCAAATCAGTCTAGACCCTGTGCCTCATGGAAACAGTCCAGCCCGAACTGCCAAGCCAGGTCCTCCCTGGACCGGAAACAAGCATCCTAGGACCGGTTTTGGGGTTTCACCCCTCTTCAGCCAGGATAGCTTGATTCCAGTGGCACGTGAGCCCAGGACCCACGTCTGGGCATACCTGGTGCACTTAGGGCTTGAAAGCAAAAGATACACAATTGATGGACAGAATGCAGAACAAATCAAAACATTCACCCCCAGTCAAGAGATCTGGGTTAAATCCATCATTCTTTTGCGCACCATGCCACCCCAGTTTAGACCTGGCCATATGCATATCAGTCTTGACCCCGTACCTCATGGGAACAGTCCAGCCCGAACTGCCAAGCCAGGTCCTCCCTGGACCAAAAACAAGCATCCTAGGTCCGGTTTCGGGGGTTCACCCCTCTTCAGCCAGGACAGCTTGATTCCAGTGGCACAGTGAGCCCAGGACCCACGTCTGGGCATACCTGGCGCATTTAGGATGAGAAACCTAAAGACACACAATTGATGGACGGAATGCAGAACAAATCAAAACATTCACCCCCATTCAAGAGATCTGGGTTAAATCCATCATTCCTTTGCTCACCATGCCACCCCAGTTTAGACCTGACCATATGCAAATCAGTCTTGACCCTGTGCCTCATGGAAACAGTCCAGCCCGAACTGCCAAGCCAGGTCCTCCCTGGACCGGAAACAAGCATCCTAGGACCGGTTTTGGAGCTTCACCCCTCTTCAGCCAGGATAGCTTGATTCCAGTGGCACAGTGAGCCCAGGACCCACGTCTGGGCATACCTGGCACACTTAGGGCGAGAAAGCAGAAGACACACAATTGATGGACGGAATGCAGAACATATCAAAACATTCACCCCAGTCAAGAGATCTGGGTTAAATCCATCATTCTATTGCTCACCATGCCATCCCAGTTTAGACCTGGCCATATGCAAATCAGTCTTGACCCTGTGTCTCATGGGAACAGTCCAGCCCGAACTGCCAAGCCAGGTCCTCCCTGGACCGAAAAGAGAGAACATTTTAGGGGTTCTTTTCTGTAGCTCATAATCCATACTAAGAGCCTGATTACAAGTTTGTTGGTGCAGTGCTGGGTCCGCCCGTCACCGCACTAACAAACTCGTAGTCGGCCTCCCCACCAGATGAGGTGTTTTATTGTGTCTGGCAGGATTTTTTTGGTGTTCCGATGTTGGAGCCTCAAAAATTGGCCACACAATGGGAACGCCAATAACAGTTCCTACACGGCATGTTGTGCCCCCCTGCATGTAACTCAGGGTGCAGAGGCACAAGGGGGCTCTGTATGGCAGTCCTGCGAACCATAATGATGCCTCCCGATGGCCGCAACACCGCCAGGGAACAGCTGTTCTCTGCCCGCTGTGGCTGAGCAATGGTGGTCCGACTTCCCTAATTGTAATAGCAAAAGACACACAATTGATGGACAGAATGCAGAACAAATCAAAACATTCACCTCCAGTCAAGAGATCTGGGTTAAATTCATCATTCTTTTGCTCACCATGCCACCCCAGTTTAGACCTGGCCATATGCAAATCAGTCTTGACCCTGTGCTTCATGGGAACAGTCCAGCCCGATTTGCCAAGTCAGGTACTCCCTGGACCGGAAACAAGCATCCTAGGACCGGTTTTGGGGTTTCACCCCTCTTCAGCCAGGATAGCTTGATTCCAGTGGCACAGTGAGCCCAGGGCCCACGTCTGGGCATACCTGGCGCACTTAGTGCGAGAAAGCAAAAAACACACAATTGAGGGACGGAATGCAGAACAAGTCAAAGAATTCACCTCCAGTCAAGAGATCTGGGTTAAATTCATCATTCTTTTGCTCACCATGCCACCCCAGTTTAGACCTGGCCATGTGAAAATCAGTCTTGATCCTGTGCCACATGGGAACAGTCCAGCCCGAACTGCCAAGCCAGGTCCTCCCTGGACAGGAAACAAGCATCCTAGGACCGGTTTCGGGGTTTCACCCCTCTTCAGCCAGGATAGCTTGATTCCAGTGGCACAGTGAGCTCAGGACCCACATCTGGGCATACCTGGCGCACTTAGGGCGAGAAAGCAAAAGACACACAATTGAGGGATGGAATGCAGAACAAATCGAAACATTCACCGCCAGTGAAGAGATCTGAGTTAAATCCATCATTCTTTTGCTCACTATGCCACCCCTGTTTAGACCTGGCCATATGCAAATCAGTCTTGACCCTGTGCGTCATGGACACAGTCCAGCCAGAACTGCCATGCCAGGTCCTCCCTGGACCGGAAACAAGCATCCTAGGACCGGTTTCGGGGTTTAACCCCTCTTCAGCCAGGATAGCTTGATTCCAGTGGCACAGTAAGCCCAGGACCCACGTCTGGGCATACCTTGCGCACTTAGGGCGAGAAAGCAAAAGACACACAATTAATGGACAGAATGCAGAACAAATCAAAACATTCATCCCCAGTCAAGAGATCTGGGTTAAATCCATCATTCTTTTGCTCACCATGCCACCCCAGTTTAGACATGACCATATGCAAATCAGTCTTGACCCTGTGCCTCATGGGAACATTCCAGCCCGAACTGCCAAGCCAGGTCCTCCCCGGACCGGAAACAAGCATCCTAGGACCAGTTTTGGGGTCTCACCCCTCTTCAGCCAGGATAGCTTGATTCCAGTGCCACCGTGAGCCCAGGACCCACGTCTGGGCATACCTGGTACACTTAGGGCGAGAAAGCAAAAGACACACAATTGATGGACGGAATGCAGAACAAATCAAAGTATTCACCTCCAGTCAAGAGATCTGCGTTAAAATCATCATTCTTTTGCTCACCATGCCATCCCAGTTTAGACCTGGCCATATGCAAATCAGTCTTGACCCTGTGCCACATGGGAACAGTCCAGCCCAAACTGCCAAGCCAGGTCCTCCCTGGACAGGAAACAACCATCCTAGGACCGGTTTCGGGGTTTCACCCCTCTTCAGCCAGGATAGCTTGATTCCAGTGGCACAGTGAGCTCAGGACCCACATCTGGGCATACCTGGCGCACTTAGGGCAAGAAAGCAATAGACACACAATTGATGGACGGAATGCAGAACAAATCGAAACATTCACCGCCAGTGAAGAGATCTGGGTTAAATCAATCATTCTTTTGCTCACTATGTCACCCCAGTTTAGACCTGGCCATATGCAAATCAGTCTTGACCATGTGCGTCGTGGGAACAGTCCAGCCAGAACTGCCATGCCAGGTCCTCTCTGGACCGGAAACAAGCATCCTAGGACCGGTTTCGGGGTTTCACCCCTCTTCAGCCAGGATAGCTTGATTCCAGTGGCACAGTGAGCCCAGGACCCACGTCTGGGCATACCTTGCGCACTTAGGGCGAGAAAGCAAAAGACACACAATTAATGGACGGAATGCAGAACAAATCAAAGCATTCACCCCAGTCAAGAGATCTGGGTTAAATCCATCATTCTTTTGCTCACCATGCCACCCCAGTTTAGACCTGGCCATATGCAAATCAGTCTTGACCCTGTGCCTCATGGAAACAGTCCAGCCCGAACTGCCAAGCCAGGTCCTCCCTGGACCGGAAACAAGCATCCTAGGACCGGTTTTGGGGTTTCACCCCTCTTCAGGCAGGATAGCTTGATTCCAGTGGCACGTGAGCCCAGGACCCATGTCTGGGCATACCTGGTGCACTTAGGGCTTGAAAGCAAAAGATACACAATTGATGGACAGAATGCAGAACAAATCAAAACATTCACCCCCAGTCAAGAGATCTGGGTTAAATCCATCATTCTTTTTCTCACCATGCCACCCCAGTTTAGACCTGGCCATATGCATATCTGTCTTGACCCCGTGCCTCATGGGAACAGTCCAGCCCGAACTGCCAAGCCAGGTCCTCCCTGGACCAAAAACAAGCATCCTAGGTCCGGTTTCGGGGTTTCACCCCTCTTCAGCCAGGACAGCTTGATTCCAGTGGCACCATGAGCCCAGGAACCACGTCTGGGCATACCTGGTGCACTTAGGGCGAGAAAGCAAAAGACACAGAATTGATGGACGAAATGCAGAGCAAATCAAAACATTCACCCCCAGTCAAGAGATCTGGGTTAAATCCATCATTCTTTTGCTCACCATGCCACCCGAGTTTAGACCTGGCCATATGCAAATCAGTCTTGACCCTGTGCCTCATGGGAACATTCCAGCCCGAACTGCCAAGCCCAGTCCTCCCCGGACCGGAAACAAGCATCCTAGGACCAGTTTTGGGGTCTCACCCCTCTTCAGCCAGGATAGCTTGATTCCAGTGGCACCGTGAGCCCAGGACCCACGTCTGGGCATACCTGGTGCACTTAGGGCGAGAAAGCAAAAGACACACAATTGATGGACGGAATGCAGAACAAATCAAAGTATTCACCTCCAGTCAAGAGATCTGGGTTAAAATCATCATTCTTTTGCTCACCATGCCATCCCAGTTTAGACCTGGCCATATGCAAATCAGTCTTAACCCTGTGCCACATGGGAACAGTCCAGCCCAAACTGCCAAGCCAGGTCCTCCCTGGACAGGAAATAACCATCCTAGGACCGGTTTCGGGGTTTCACCCCTCTTCAGCCAGGATAGCTTGATTCCAGTGGCACAGTGAGCTCAGGACCCACATCCGGGCATACCTGGCGCACTTAGGGCAAGAAAGCAATAGACACACAATTGATGGACGGAATGCAGAACAAATCGAAACATTCACCGCCAGTGAAGAGATCTGGGTTAAATCCATCATTCTTTTGCTCACTATGTCACCCCAGTTTAGACCTGGCCATATGCAAATCAGTCTTGACCATGTGCGTCGTGGGAACAGTCCAGCCAGAACTGCCATGCCAGGTCCTCTCTGGACCGGAAACAAGCATCCTAGGACCGGTTTCGGGGTTTCACCCCTCTTCAGCCAGGATAGCTTGATTCCAGTGGCACAGTGAGCCCAGGACCCACGTCTGGGCATACCTTGCGCACTTAGGGCGAGAAAGCAAAAGACACACAATTAATGGACGGAATGCAGAACAAATCAGAGCATTCACCCCAGTCAAGAGATCTGGGTTAAATCCATCATTCTTTTGCTCACCATGCCACCCCAGTTTAGACCTGGCCATATGCAAATCAGTCTAGACCCTGTGCCTCATGGAAACAGTCCAGCCCGAACTGCCAAGCCAGGTCCTCCCTGGACCGGAAACAAGCATCCTAGGACCGGTTTTGGGGTTTCACCCCTCTTCAGCCAGGATAGCTTGATTCCAGTGGCACGTGAGCCCAGGACCCATGTCTGGGCATACCTGGTGCACTTAGGGCTTGAAAGCAAAAGATACACAATTGATGGACAGAATGCAGAACAAATCAAAACATTCACCCCCAGTCAAGAGATCTGGGTTAAATCCATCATTCTTTTTCTCACCATGCCACCCCAGTTTAGACCTGGCCATATGCATATCAGTCTTGACCCCGTGCCTCATGGGAACAGTCCAGCCCGAACTGCCAAGCCAGGTCCTCCCTGGACCAAAAACAAGCATCCTAGGTCCGGTTTCGGGGTTTCACCCCTCTTCAGCCAGGACAGCTTGATTCCAGTGGCACCATGAGCCCAGGACCCACGTCTGGGCATACCTGGCGCATTTAGGATGAGAAACCTAAAGACACACAATTGATGGACGGAATGCAGAACAAATCAAAACATTCACCCCCATTCAAGAGATCTGGGTTAAATCCATCATTCCTTTGCTCACCATGCCACCCCAGTTTAGATCTGACCATATGCAAATCAGTCTTGACCCTGTGCCTCATGGGAACAGTCCAGCCCGAACTGCCAAGCCAGGTCCTCCATGGACCGAAAAGAGAGAACATTTTAGGGGTTCTTTTCTGTAGCTCATAATCCATACTAAGAGCCTGATTACAAGTTTGTTGGTGCAGTGCCGGGTCCGCCCGTCACCGCACTAGCAAACTCGTAGTCGGCCTCCCCACCAGATGAGGTGTTTTATTGTGTCTGGCAGGATTTTTTTGGTGTTCCGATGTTGGAGCCTCAAAAATTGGCCACACAATGGGAACGCCAATAACAGTTCCTACAGGGCATGTTGTGCCCCCCTGCATGTAACTCAGGGTGCAGAGGCACAAGGGGGCTCTGTAGGGCAGTCCTGCGAACCATAATGATGCCTCCCGATGGCCGCAACACCGCCAGGGAACAGCTGTTCTCTGCCCGCTGTGGCTGAGCAATGGTGGTCCTACTTCCCTAATTGTAACAGCAAAAGACACACAATTGATGGACGGAATGCAGAACAAATCAAAACATTAACCTTCAGTCAAGAGATCTAGGACCGGTTTCAGGGTTTCACCCCTCTTCAGCCAGGATAGCTTGATTCCAGTGGCACAGTGAGCCCAGGACCCACGTCTGGGCATACCTGGCGCAGTTATGGCGAGAAAGCAAAAGACACACAGTTGATGAACGGAATGCAGAACAAATCAAAACATTCACCGCCAGTCAAGAGATCTGGATTAAATCCATCATTCTTTTGCTCACCATGCCACCCCAGTTTAGACCTGGCCATATGCAAATCAGTCTTGACCCTGTGCTTCATGGGAACAGTCCAGCCCGATCTGCCCAGGCAGGTACTCCCTGGACCGGAAACAAGCATCCTAGGACCGGTTTTGGGGTTTCACCCCTCTTCAGCCAGGATAGCTTGATTCCAGTGGCACAGTGAGCCCAGGACCCATGTCTGGGCATACCTGGCGCACTTAGTGAGACAAAGCAAAAGACACACAATTGAGGGACGGAATGCAGAACAAATCAAAGTATTCACCTCCAGTCAAGAGATCTGGGTTAAATCCATCATTCTTTTGCTCACCATGCCACCCCAGTTCAGACCTGGCCATATGCAAATCAGTCTTGACCCTATGCCACATGGGAACATTCCAGCCCGAACTGCCAAGCCAGGCCCTCCCTGGACAGGAAACAAGCATCCTAGGACCGGTTTCGGGGTTTCACCCCTCTTCTGCCAGGATAGCTTGATTCCAGTGGCACAGTGAGCCCAGGACCCACATCTGGGCATACCTGGCGCACTTAGGGCGAGAAAGCAAAAGACACACAATTGAGGGACGGAATGCAGAACAAATCGAAACATTCACCGCCAGTGAAGAGATCTGAGTTAAATCCATCATTCTTTTGCTCACTATGCCACCCCAGTTTAGACCTGGCCATATGCAAATCAGTCTTGACCCTGTGCGTCATGGGAACAGTCCAGCCAGAACTGCCATGCCAGGTCCTCCCTGGACCGGAAACAAGCATCCTAGGACCAGTTTCGGGGTTTCACCCCTCTTCAGCCAGGATAGCTTGATTCCAGTGGCACAGTGAGCCCATGACCCACATCTGGGCATACCTTGCGCACTTAGGGCGAGAAAGCAAAAGACACACAATTAATGGACAGAATGCAGAACAAATCAAAACATTCACCCCCAGTCAAGAGATCTGGGTTAAATCCATCATTCTTTTGCTCACTATGCCACCCCAGTTTAGACCTGGCCATATGCAAATCAGTTTTGACCATGTGCGTCATGGGAACAGTCCAGCCAGAACTGCCATGCCAGGTCCTCCCTGGACCGTAAAAAAGCATCCTAGGACCGGTTTCGGGGTTTCACCTCTCTTCAGCCAGGATAGCTTGATTCCAGTGGCACAGTGAGCCCAGGACCCATGTCTGGGCATACCTTGCGCACTTAGGGCGAGAAAGCAAAAGACACACAATTAATGGACGGAATGCAGAACAAATCAAAGCATTCACCCCAGTCAAGAGATCTGGGTTAAATCCATCATTCTTTTGCTCACCATGCCACCCCAGTTTAGACCTGGCCATATGCAAATCAGTCTTGACCCTGTGCTTCATGGGAACAGTCCAGCCCGATCTGCCCAGGCAGGTACTCCCTGGACCGGAAACAAGCATCCTAGGACCGGTTTTGGGGTTTCACCCCTCTTCAGCCAGGATAGCTTGATTCCAGTGGCACGTGAGCCCAGGACCCACGTCTGGGCATACCTGGTGCACTTAGGGCTTGAAAGCAAAAGATACACAATTGATGGACAGAATGCAGAACAAATCAAAACATTCACCCCCAGTCAAGAGATCTGGGTTAAATCCATCATTCTTTTGCGCACCATGCCACCCCAGTTTAGACCTGGCCATATGCATATCAGTCTTGACCCCGTACCTCATGGGAACAGTCCAGCCCGAACTGACAAGCCAGGTCCTCCCTGGACCAAAAACAAGCATCCTAGGTCCGGTTTCGGGGGTTCATCCCTCTTCAGCCAGGACAGCTTGATTCCAGTGGCACAGTGAGCCCAGGACCCACGTCTGGGCATACCTGGCGCATTTAGGATGAGAAACCTAAAGACACACAATTGATGGACGGAATGCAGAACAAATCAAAACATTCACCCCCATTCAAGAGATCTGGGTTAAATCCATCATTCCTTTGCTCACCATGCCACCCCAGTTTAGATCTGACCATATGCAAATCAGTCTTGACCCTGTGCCTCATGGGAACAGTCCAGCCCGAACTGCCAAGCCAGGTCCTCCCTGGACCGGAAACAAGCATCCTAGGACCGGTTTCGGGGTTTCACCCCTCTTCTGCCAGGATAGCTTGATTCCAGTGGCACAGTGAGCCCAGGACCCACATCTGGGCATACCTGGCGCACTTAGGGCGAGAAAGCAAAAGACACACAATTGAGGGACGGAATGCAGAACAAATCGAAACATTCACCGCCAGTGAAGAGATCTGAGTTAAATCCATCATTCTTTTGCTCACTATGCCACCCCAGTTTAGACCTGGCCATATGCAAATCAGTCTTGACCCTGTGCGTCATGGGAACAGTCCAGCCAGAACTGCCATGCCAGGTCCTCCCTGGACCGGAAACAAGCATCCTAGGACCAGTTTCGGGGTTTCACCCCTCTTCAGCCAGGATAGCTTGATTCCAGTGGCACAGTGAGCCCATGACCCACATCTGGGCATACCTTGCGCACTTAGGGCGAGAAAGCAAAAGACACACAATTAATGGACAGAATGCAGAACAAATCAAAACATTCACCCCCAGTCAAGAGATCTGGGTTAAATCCATCATTCTTTTGCTCACTATGCCACCCCAGTTTAGACCTGGCCATATGCAAATCAGTTTTGACCATGTGCGTCATGGGAACAGTCCAGCCAGAACTGCCATGCCAGGTCCTCCCTGGACCGTAAACAAGCATCCTAGGACCGGTTTCGGGGTTTCACCTCTCTTCAGCCAGGATAGCTTGATTCCAGTGGCACAGTGAGCCCAGGACCCATGTCTGGGCATACATTGCGCACTTAGGGCGAGAAAGCAAAAGACACACAATTAATGGACGGAATGCAGAACAAATCAAAGCATTCACCCCAGTCAAGAGATCTGGGTTAAATCCATCATTCTTTTGCTCACCATGCCACCCCAGTTTAGACCTGGCCATATGCAAATCAGTCTAGACCCTGTGCCTCATGGAAACAGTCCAGCCCGAACTGCCAAGCCAGGTCCTCCCTGGACCGGAAACAAGCATCCTAGGACCGGTTTTGGGGTTTCACCCCTCTTCAGCCAGGATAGCTTGATTCCAGTGGCACGTGAGCCCAGGACCCACGTCTGGGCATACCTGGTGCACTTAGGGCTTGAAAGCAAAAGATACACAATTGATGGACAGAATGCAGAACAAATCAAAACATTCACCCCCAGTCAAGAGATCTGGGTTAAATCCATCATTCTTTTGCGCACCATGCCACCCCAGTTTAGACCTGGCCATATGCATATCAGTCTTGACCCCGTACCTCATGGGAACAGTCCAGCCCGAACTGACAAGCCAGGTCCTCCCTGGACCAAAAACAAGCATCCTAGGTCCGGTTTCGGGGGTTCATCCCTCTTCAGCCAGGACAGCTTGATTCCAGTGGCACAGTGAGCCCAGGACCCACGTCTGGGCATACCTGGCGCATTAAGGATGAGAAACCTAAAGACACACAATTGATGGACGGAATGCAGAACAAATCAAAACATTCACCCCCATTCAAGAGATCTGGGTTAAATCCATCATTCCTTTGCTCACCATGCCACCCCAGTTTAGATCTGACCATATGCAAATCAGTCTTGACCCTGTGCCTCATGGGAACAGTCCAGCCCGAACTGCCAAGCCAGGTCCTCCCTGGACCGGAAACAAGCATCCTAGGACCGGTTTTGGAGCTTCACCCCTCTTCAGCCAGGATAGCTTGATTCCAGTGGCACAGTGAGCCCAGGACCCACGTCTGGGCATACCTGGCACACTTAGGGCGAGAAAGCAGAAGACACACAATTGATGGACGGAATGCAGAACATATCAAAACATTCACCCCAGTCAAGAGATCTGGGTTAAATCCATCATTCTATTGCTCACCATGCCATCCCAGTTTAGACCTGGCCATATGCAAATCAGTCTTGACCCTGTGTCTCATGGGACCAGTCCAGCCCGAACTGCCAAGCCAGGTCCTCCCTGGACCGAAAAGAGAGAACATTTTAGGGGTTCTTTTCTGTAGCTCATAATCCATACTAAGAGCCTGATTACAAGTTTGTTGGTGCAGTGCTGGGTCCGCCCGTCACCGCACTAACAAACTCGTAGTCGGCCTCCCCACCAGATGAGGTGTTTTATTGTGTCTGGCAGGATTTTTTTGGTGTTCCGATGTTGGAGCCTCAAAAATTGGCCACACAATGGGAACGCCAATCACAGTTCCTACACGGCATGTTGTGCCCCCCTGCATGTAACTCAGGGTGCAGAGGCACAAGGGGGCTCTGTATGGCAGTCCTGCGAACCATAATGATGCCTCCCGATGGCCGCAACACCGCCAGGGAACAGCTGTTCTCTGCCCGCTGTGGCTGAGCAATGGTGGTCCGACTTCCCTAATTGTAATAGCAAAAGACACACAATTGATGGACAGAATGCAGAACAAATCAAAACATTAACCTTCAGTCAAGAGATCTAGGACCGGTTTCAGGGTTTCACTCCTCTTCAGCCAGGATAGCTTGATTCCAGTGGCATAGTGAGCCCAGGACCCACGTCTGGGCATACCTGGCGCACTTATGGCGAGAAAGCAAAAGACACACAGTTGATGGACGGAATGCAGAACAAATCAAAACATTCACCGCCAGTCAAGAGATCTGGGTTAAATTCATCATTCTTTTGCTCACCATGCCACCCCAGTTTAGACCTGGCCATATGCAAATCCGTCTTGACCCTGTGCTTCATGGGAACAGTCCAGCCCGAACTGCCAAGCCAGGTCCTCCCTGGACCGGAAACAGGCATCCTAGGACCGGTTTTGGGGTTTCACTCCTCTTCAGCCAGGATAGCTTGATTCAAGTGGCACAGTGAGCCCAGGACCCACGTCTGGGCATTCCTGGCGCACTTAGTGCGAGAAAGCATAAGACACACAATTGATGGACAGAATGCAGAACAAATCAAAGTATTCACCTCCAGTCAAGAGATCTGGGTTAAATTCATCATTCTTTTGCTCACCATGCCACCCCAGTTTAGACCTGGCCATATGCAAATCAGTCTTACCCCTGTGCCTCATGGGAACAGTCCAGCCCAAACTGCCAAGCCATGTCCTCCCTGGACTGGAAATAAGCATCCTAGGACCAGTTTCGGGGTTTCACCCCTCTTCAGCCAGGATAACTTGATTCCAGTGGCACAGTGAGCCCAGGACCCACGTCTGGGCATACTTGGCGCACTTAGGGCGAGAAAGCAAAAGACACACAATTGATGGACGGAATGCAGAACAAATCAAAACATTCACACCCAGTCAAGAGATCTGGGTTAAATCCATCATTCTTTTGCTCACCATGCCACCCCAGTTTAGACCTGGCCATATGCAAATCAGTCTTGACCCTGTGCCTCATGGGAACAGTCCAGCCCGAACTGCCAAGCCAGGTCCTCCCTGGACCGGAAACAAGCATCCTAGGACCGGTTTTGGGGTTTCACTCCTCTTCAGCCAGGATAGCTTGCTTCCAGTGGCACATGAGCCCAGGACCCACGTCTGGGCATACCTGGTGCACTTAGGGCTTAAAAGCAAAAGATACACAATTGATGGACAGAATGCAGAACAAACCAAAACATTCACCCCCAGTCAAGAGATCGGGGTTGAATCCATCATTCTTTTGCTCACCATGCCACCCCAGTTTAGACCTGGCCATATGCAAATCAGTCTTACCCCTGTGCCTCATGGGAACAGTCCAGCCCAAACTGCCAAGCCATGTCCTCCCTGGACTGGAAATAAGCATCCTAGGACCAGTTTCGGGGTTTCACCCCTCTTCAGCCAGGATAGCTTGATTCCAGTGGCACAGTGAGCTCAGGACCCACATCTGGGCATACCTGGCGCACTTAGGGCGAGAAAGCAAAAGACACACAATTGAGGGACGGAATGCAGAACAAATCGAAACATTCACCGCCAGTGAAGAGATCTGAGTTAAATCCATCATTCTTTTGCTCACTATGCCACCCTAGTTTAGACCTGGCCATAAGCAAATCAGTCTTGACCTCGTGCTTCATGGGAACAATCCAGCCCGATCTGCCAAGTCAGGTACTCCCTGGACCAGAAACAAGCATCCTAGGACCGGTTTCAGCCAGGATAGCTTGATTCCAGTGGCACAGGGAGCCCAGGACCCACGTCTGGGCATACCTGGCGCACTTAGTGCGAGAAAGCAAAAGACACACAATTAAGGGACGGAATGCAGAACAAATCAAAGTATTCACCTCCAGTCAAGAGACCTGGGTTAAATTCATCATTCTTTTGCTCAACTTGCCACCCCAGTTTAGACCTGGCCATATGCAAACCAGTCTTGACCCTGTGCCACTTGGGAACAGTCCAGCCCGAACTGCCAAGCCAGGTCCTCCCTGGACGGGAAACAAGCATCCTAGGACCAGTTTCGGAGTTTCACCCCTCTTCAGCCAGGATAGCTTGATTCCAGTGGCACAGTGAGCTCAGGACCCACATCTGGGCATACCTGGCGCACTTAGGGCGAGAAAGCAAAAGACACACAATTGAGGGATGGAATGCAGAACAAATCGAAACATTCACCGCCAGTGAAGAGATCTGAGTTAAATCCATCATTCTTTTGCTCACTATGCCACCCCTGTTTAGACCTGGCCATATGCAAATCAGTCTTGACCCTGTGCGTCATGGGAACAGTCCAGCCCGAACTGCCAAGCCAGGTCCTCCCTGGACCGGAAACAGGCATCCTAGGACCGGTTTTGGGGTTTCACTCCTCTTCAGCCAGGATAGCTTGATTCAAGTGGCACAGTGAGCCCAGGACCCACGTCTGGGCATTCCTGGCGCACTTAGTGCGAGAAAGCATAAGACACACAATTGATGGACAGAATGCAGAACAAATCAAAGTATTCACCTCCAGTCAAGAGATCTGGGTTAAATTCATCATTCTTTTGCTCACCATGCCACCCCAGTTTAGACCTGGCCATATGCAAACCAGTCTTGACCCTGTGCCACTTGGGAACAGTCCAGCCCGAACTGCCAAGCCAGGTCCTCCCTGGACGGGAAACAAGCATCCTAGGACCAGTTTCGGGGTTTCACCCCTCTTCAGCCAGGATAGCTTGATTCCAGTGGCACAGTGAGCTCAGGACCCACATCTGGGCATACCTGGCGCACTTAGGGCGAGAAAGCAAAAGACACACAATTGAGGGATGGAATGCAGAACAAATCGAAACATTCACCGCCAGTGAAGAGATCTGAGTTAAATCCATCATTCTTTTGCTCACTATGCCACCCCTGTTTAGACCTGGCCATATGCAAATCAGTCTTGACCCTGTGCGTCATGGAAAGAGTCCAGCCAGAACTGCCATGCCAGGTCCTCCCTGGACAGGAAACAAGCATCCTAGGACCGGTTTCGGGGTTTCACCTCTCTTCAGCCAGGATAGCTTGATTCCAGTGGCACAGTGAGCCCAGGACCCATGTCTGGGCATACCTTGCGCACTTAGGGCGAGAAAGCAAAAGACACACAATTAATGGACGGAATGCAGAACAAATCAAAGCATTCACCCCAGTCAAGAGATCTGGGTTAAATCCATCATTCTTTTGCTCACCATGCCACCCCAGTTTAGACCTGGCCATATGCAAATCAGTCTAGACCCTGTGCCTCATGGAAACAGTCCAGCCCGAACTGCCAAGCCAGGTCCTCCCTGGACCGGAAACAAGCATCCTAGGACCGGTTTTGTGGTTTCACCTCTCTTCAGCCAGGATAGCTTGATTCCAGTGGCACGTGAGCCCAGGACCCACGTCTGGGCATACCTGGTGCACTTAGGGCTTGAAAGCAAAAGATACACAATTGATGGACAGAATGCAGAACAAATCAAAACATTCACCCCCAGTCAAGAGATCTGGGTTAAATCCATCATTCTTTTGTGCACCATGCCACCCCAGTTTAGACCTGGCCATATGCATATCAGTCTTGACCCCGTACCTCATGGGAACAGTCCAGCCCGAACTGCCAAGCCAGGTCCTCCCTGGACCAAAAACAAGCATCCTAGGTCCGGTTTCGGGGGTTCACCCCTCTTCAGCCAGGACAGCTTGATTCCAGTGGCACAGTGAGCCCAGGACCCACGTCTGGGCATACCTGGCGCATTTAGGATGAGAAACCTAAAGACACACAATTGATGGACGGAATGCAGAACAAATCAAAACATTCACCCCCATTCAAGAGATCTGGGTTAAATCCATCATTCCTTTGCTCACCATGCCACCCCAGTTTAGATCTGACCATATGCAAATCAGTCTTGACCCTGTGCCTCATGGGAACAGTCCAGCCCGAACTGCCAAGCCAGGTCCTCCCTGGACCGGAAACAAGCATCCTAGGACCGGTTTTGGAGCTTCACCCCTCTTCAGCCAGGATAGCTTGATTCCAGTGGCACAGTGAGCCCAGGACCCACGTCTGGGCATACCTGGCACACTTAGGGCGAGAAAGCAGAAGACACACAATTGATGGACGGAATGCAGAACATATCAAAACATTCACCCCAGTCAAGAGATCTGGGTTAAATCCATCATTCTATTGCTCACCATGCCATCCCAGTTTAGACCTGGCCATATGCAAATCAGTCTTGACCCTGTGTCTCATGGGAACAGTCCAGCCCGAACTGCCAAGCCAGGTCCTCCCTGGACCGAAAAGAGAGAACATTTTAGGGGTTCTTTTCTGTAGCTCATAATCCATACTAAGAGCCTGATTACAAGTTTGTTGGTGCAGTGCTGGGTCCGCCCGTCACCGCACTAACAAACTCGTAGTCGGCCTCCCCACCAGATGAGGTGTTTTATTGTGTCTGGCAGGATTTTTTTGGTGTTCCGATGTTGGAGCCTCAAAAATTGGCCACACAATGGGAACGCCAATAACAGTTCCTACACGGCATGTTGTGCCCCCCTGCATGTAACTCAGGGTGCAGCGGCACAAGGGGGCTCTGTATGGCAGTCCTGCGAACCATAATGATGCCTCCCGATGGCCGCAACACCGCCAGGGAACAGCTGTTCTCTGCCCGCTGTGGCTGAGCAATGGTGGTCCGACTTCCCTAATTGTAATAGCAAAAGACACACAATTGATGGACAGAATGCAGAACAAATCAAAACATTAACCTTCAGTCAAGAGATCTAGGACCGGTTTCAGGGTTTCACTCCTCTTCAGCCAGGATAGCTTGATTCCAGTGGCATAGTGAGCCCAGGACCCACGTCTGGGCATACCTGGCGCACTTATGGCGAGAAAGCAAAAGACACACAGTTGATGGACGGAATGCAGAACAAATCAAAACATTCACCGCCAGTCAAGAGATCTGGGTTAAATTCATCATTCTTTTGCTCACCATGCCACCCCAGTTTAGACCTGGCCATATGCAAATCCGTCTTGACCCTGTGCTTCATGGGAACAGTCCAGCCCGAACTGCCAAGCCAGGTCCTCCCTGGACCGGAAACAGGCATCCTAGGACCGGTTTTGGGGTTTCACTCCTCTTCAGCCAGGATAGCTTGATTCAAGTGGCACAGTGAGCCCAGGACCCACGTCTGGGCATTCCTGGCGCACTTAGTGCGAGAAAGCATAAGACACACAATTGATGGACAGAATGCAGAACAAATCAAAGTATTCACCTCCAGTCAAGAGATCTGGGTTAAATTCATCATTCTTTTGCTCACCATGCCACCCCAGTTTAGACCTGGCCATATGCAAATCAGTCTTACCCCTGTGCCTCATGGGAACAGTCCAGCCCAAACTGCCAAGCCATGTCCTCCCTGGACTGGAAATAAGCATCCTAGGACCAGTTTCGGGGTTTCACCCCTCTTCAGCCAGGATAACTTGATTCCAGTGGCACAGTGAGCCCAGGACCCACGTCTGGGCATACTTGGCGCACTTAGGGCGAGAAAGCAAAAGACACACAATTGATGGACGGAATGCAGAACAAATCAAAACATTCACACCCAGTCAAGAGATCTGGGTTAAATCCATCATTCTTTTGCTCACCATGCCACCCCAGTTTAGACCTGGCCATATGCAAATCAGTCTTGACCCTGTGCCTCATGGGAACAGTCCAGCCCGAACTGCCAAGCCAGGTCCTCCCTGGACCGGAAACAAGCATCCTAGGACCGGTTTTGGGGTTTCACTCCTCTTCAGCCAGGAGAGCTTGCTTCCAGTGGCACATGAGCCCAGGACCCACGTCTGGGCATACCTGGTGCACTTAGGGCTTGAAAGCAAAAGATACACAATTGATGGACAGAATGCAGAACAAACCAAAACATTCACCCCCAGTCAAGAGATCGGGGTTGAATCCATCATTCTTTTGCTCACCATGCCACCCCAGTTTAGACCTGGCCATATGCAAATCAGTCTTACCCCTGTGCCTCATGGGAACAGTCCAGCCCAAACTGCCAAGCCATGTCCTCCCTGGACTGGAAATAAGCATCCTAGGACCAGTTTCGGGGTTTCACCCCTCTTCAGCCAGGATAGCTTGATTCCAGTGGCACAGTGAGCTCAGGACCCACATCTGGGCATACCTGGCGCACTTAGGGCGAGAAAGCAAAAGACACACAATTGAGGGACGGAATGCAGAACAAATCGAAACATTCACCGCCAGTGAAGAGATCTGAGTTAAATCCATCATTCTTTTGCTCACTATGCCACCCTAGTTTAGACCTGGCCATAAGCAAATCAGTCTTGACCTCGTGCTTCATGGGAACAATCCAGCCCGATCTGCCAAGTCAGGTACTCCCTGGACCAGAAACAAGCATCCTAGGACCGGTTTCAGCCAGGATAGCTTGATTCCAGTGGCACAGGGAGCCCAGGACCCACGTCTGGGCATACCTGGCGCACTTAGTGCGAGAAAGCAAAAGACACACAATTGAGGGACGGAATGCAGAACAAATCAAAGTATTCACCTCCAGTCAAGAGACCTGGGTTAAATTCATCATTCTTTTGCTCACCATGCCACCCCAGTTTAGACCTGGCCATATGCAAACCAGTCTTGACCCTGTGCCACTTGGGAACAGTCCAGCCCGAACTGCCAAGCCAGGTCCTCCCTGGACGGGAAACAAGCATCCTAGGACCGGTTTCGGGGTTTCATCCCTCTTCAGCCAGGATAGCTTGATTCCAGTGGCACAGTGAGCTCAGGACCCACATCTGGGCATACCTGGCGCACTTAGGGTGAGAAAGCAAAAGACACACAATTGAGGGATGGAATGCAGAACAAATCGAAACATTCACCGCCAGTGAAGAGATCTGAGTTAAATCCATCATTCTTTTGCTCACTATGCCACCCCTGTTTAGACCTGGCCATATGCAAATCAGTCTTGACCCTGTGCGTCATGGAAAGAGTCCAGCCAGAACTGCCATGCCAGGTCCTCCCTGGACAGGAAACAAGCATCCTAGGACCGGTTTCGGGGTTTCACCCCTCTTCAGCCAGGATAGCTTGATTCCAGTGGCACAGTGAGCCCAGGACCCACGTCTGGGCATACCTTGCGCACTTAGGGCGAGAAAGCAAAAGACACACAATTAATGGACAGAATGCAGAACAAATCAAAACATTCACCCCCAGTCAAGAGATCTGGGTTAAATCCATCATTCTTTTGCTCACCATGCCACCCCAGTTTAGACCTGGCCATATGCATATCAGTCTTGACCCCGTGCCTCATGGGAACAGTCCAGCCCGAACTGCCAAGCCAGGTCCTCCCTGGACCGAAAACAAGCATCCTATGTCCGGTTTCGGGGTTTCACCCCTCTTCAGCCAGGACAGCTTGATTCCAGTGGCACCATGAGCCCAGGAACCACGTCTGGGCATACCTGGTGCACTTAGGGAGAGAAAGCAAAAGACACAGAATTGATGGACGGAATGCAGAGCAAATCAAAACATTCACCCCCAGTCAAGAGATCTGGGTTAAATCCATCATTCTTTTGCTCACCATGCCACCCTAGTTTAGACCTGTCCATATGCAAATCAGTCTTGACCCTGTGCCTCATGGGAACATTCCAGCCCGAAGTGCCAAGCCTGGTCCTCCCTGGACCGGAAACAAGCATCCTAGGACCAGTTTTGGGGTCTCACCCCTCTTCAGCCAGGATAGCTTGATTCCAGTGGCACCGTGAGCCCAGGACCCACGTCTGGGCATACCTGGTGCACTTAGGGCGAGAAAGCAAAAGACACACAATTGATTGACGGAATGCATAACAAATCAAAGTATTCACCTCCAGTCAAGAGATCTGGGTTAAATTCATCATTCTTTTGCTCACCATGCCATCCCAGTTTATACCTGGCCATATGCAAATTAGTCTTGACCCTGTGCCACATGGGAACAGTCCAACCCGAACTGCCAAGCCAGGTCCTCCCTGGACAGGAAACAACCATCCTAGGACCGGTTTCGGGGTTTCACCCCTCTTCAGCCAGGATAGCTTGATTCCAGTGGCACAGTGAGCTCAGGACCCACATCTGGGCATACCTGGCGCACTTAGGGCAAGAAAGCAAAAGACACACAATTGATGGACGGAATGCAGAACAAATCGAAACATTCACCGCCAGTGAAGAGATCTGGGTTAAATCCATCATTTTTTTGCTCACTATGCCACCCCAGTTTTGACCTGGCCATATGCAAATCAGTCTTGACCATGTGCGTCATGGGAACAGTCCAGCCAGAACTGCCATGCCAGGTCCTCCCTGGACTGGAAACAAGCATCCTAGGACCAGTTTCGGGGTTTCACCCCTCTTCAGCCAGGATAACTTGATTCCAGTGGCACAGTGAGCCCAGGACCCACGTCTGGGCATACATGGCGCACTTAGGGCGAGAAAGCAAAAGACACACAATTGATGGGCGGAATGAAGAACAAATCAAAACATTCACCCCCAGTCAAGAGATCTGGGTTAAATCCATTGTTAGACAGACCGGGAGGGTCGGCCGAGGACAAGGGGAGAGGTCTCCGGGGAGAGCCGTCTCCAGCGATCGTACAGATAAATAACTTCCCCCCCACAGACAGACACCACACAAGGAGAAGATTTAGCGTTCTTTATAGGCAATTTCTTACGGTACGATGGAAGGTACAAGGAGGTCTGGACTCAGGGGTCCCCTCGATTCAAGTCTCTCAAGATGGGGAGAGGGGGTAGCGGGACAGTCTGGTTACCAGTCTGGTAGTTGAGGTGGTACGGTGGATAGCTCACAATCCTCGAGCTCGGTGTTCTAGCTGGGACGGGCCGCGGCAGCGCCAGCAGGTCCCGGTGGAGATGGTTGATACACGGTCCGCGGCAGCGCCAGCAGGTCCCGGAGAGATGGTCGATGCACGGTCCGCGGCAGCGCCAGCAGGTCCCGGTGAGGATGGTCGTTACAACGGGCCGCGGCAGCGCCAGCAGGTCCCGACGAGGATGGATGTTGCAGAAGGCCGCGGCAGCGCCAGCAGGCAGGACGATAGTTCACAAGATAGGGCTACGGCAGCGCCAGTAGTCCATCAAGGCTGAGTTCTCTCGGTGTCTCTCGACTCCAGGATACAACTGCCGTCCTGCTCCGGAGCTGCCCTAGTTATAGGTCTGGCGCCCTTTGATGTCCGGACCCTCGCACTTGGAGGTCGGAGGGTCCGGGATGAAGGTGTCCAGACACCCAGCAGGGGGTGGAGCCAGCGCCTGGGGGAGCTGGAGGCGATCGGCACCTGGCGGGGGAGAGCCCTTGACGCTTCGTTCTCCCATTGGCCTGCCAAGTGGTCCGCTCACCTCCTGGGTGGATGGTGGTGCCGGGATGTCGGGGCCGGCCAGGCCCAGGGTTAGGGTCGAGTGGAGGCCACGCGGCCTCGTGGCGCAGGGCCCAAGATGGCGGCTTGATCCGGCCGGGGGAGCCGGTGGTGGCTCGGTCCCGTGATACATGGAGGTCCGGGGGCAGGAGTTCCGTCGGGAGACGGAGTGCGGGTGATTCGTGTGGGTCACGCCTGGCGGGCCGGGGCTTAGGCCCTGTCATGCGGGGAGGGAGCAAGCCCTTCGTGTGGCCTGTCCAAAATCCTTCCCCCACAGCTGAAGGCGGGGAGAGTCACCCATCTTCTTGGGGACTCTCCTCGTCGAGGCGGAAGAAGCGTGACAGGCCATCTGCGTTGGCGTGGTCTTGGCCCGGTCGGTGTTCCACGGTGAAGTCCATTCCCTGCAGGGAGATGGACCAGCGCAATAGTTTTGGGTTCTCCCCCCGCATCTGCATCAGCCACTGCAGGGGTCGATGGTCGGTTTGTACCCGGAAGTGGGTACCGAAGAGATAGGGCCGGAGCTTTTTGAGGGCCCACACCACTGCGAAGGCATCCCTCTCGATTGTGCTCCAGCGCTGTTCTCGGGCCAGGAGACGTCTGCTGATGAAGGCCACCGGCTGGTCATGGCCCTCGGGGTTCAGTTGGGAAAGAACCGCTCCGATGCCGTGGTCGGAGGCGTCTGTCTGTACAATGAATTCCCGACTGTAATCGGGGGCCTGGAGCACAGGGGCGGTGCACAGGGCGGCCTTCAGCTTTTCGAAGGCCGCTTGACAGTCGGTGGTCCAGTTAATCCGCTTCGGCTGGTTTTTGGACGTGAGACCCGTGAGGGGCCCCACAATGCTGCCGTAGTCCCTCACGAACCGCCGGTAGTAGCCGGTGAGTCCCAAGAAGGCTCGGACCTCGGTCTGGGTGACGGGGGGCTGCCAGGACTGGATGGCAGCAATTTTAGGTTGCAGCGGGGCCACCAGCCCGCTTCCTACCTGGTGCCCGAGGTAGGTCACGGACCCTTGACCAATTTGGCATTTGCCAGCCTTAATCGTGAGGCCGGCCCGCTGGAGGGCCTGCAGGACCTCTTGGAGGTGGAGGAGGTGGTCGGACCAGTGGCGGCTGTACACCGCGATATCGTCCAGGTAGACAGCGCTGAACTCCTCGAGCCCCGCCAAGACCTGGTTCACTAGACGTTGAAAAGTAGCGGGGGCATTCTTCATGCCGAAGGGCATGACCTTGAAGTGGTAGTGGCCATCGGGGGTAGAGAAGGCAGACCGTTCCTGAGCCCGGGGTGTGAGACCGATCTGCCAGTAGCCCGCTGTTAGGTCGAAGATGCTGAGATAGCGGGCGGCCCCCAGCCGGTCGATCAATTCATCTGCTCGGGGGATAGGATGAGCGTCGGTCCGGGTGACAGCGTTCAAGCCCCGGTAGTCGACGCAGAATCTCAGTTCAGGCGTGGTGCCGGGGGCAGCGGCTTTGGGGACCAGTACAACTGGGCTGGCCCAGGGGCTGTCCGAGGGCTCGATGACCCCGATCGTGAGCATTTTGGCCACTTCCTCTTGGATGCAGGCCCGTACCCGATCTGGCACGCGGTAGGCCCGGTGTCGGACAGGGGGACTGTCCCCGGTGTCCACGTCGTGCAAGCACCAAGGGGTGATCCCGGGGGTGAGGGAGAACAGTGTAGCGAACCGCAGTAGGAGGTCCCGGCAGCCCTGGCGTTGCTCTGGGGTGAGGGCATCGGAGAGCCGGACCCCGTCCACGGAACCGTCGTTCTCCTGAGTCTTCAGGAGATCCTGGAGGGGTTCGGAGTCTTCCTCCGCCCCACTGTCCGTAGCCATCAGGAGGCTGAGTTCTGAGCGCACAAAGTGTGGTTTGAGTCTGTTGGTGTGGAGGACCCGAAGGGGGTTCCGGGGGGTCCCCATGTCGATGAGGTAAGTGACGGGGCTTTTGCGCTCGACCACTTTGAAGGGCCCCGTCCACTTATCTTGCAAGGCACATGGTTCGGTGGGGGACATCACCCACACTTGTTGACCAGGTTCGAACTCGACGGAGGAGGCATTGTGATCGTACCATTTTTTCATGTCCTCCTGACTGGCCTCGAGGTTCGCTTTTGCCATCTCCCTGAAGCGTCGGGTCTGATTGCGGAGGGCCAGGAGGTACTTGAAGACGTCTGGAGGGGTCTTTAGGGGGGCCATCTCCCAACCTTCTTTGACTAGGCTGAGGGGCCCTCGCACAGGGTGCCCGTACAGGAGTTCGAAAGGGCTAAAGCCGAGGGACTTCTGGGGAACTTCTCGATAGGCGAAGAGGAGGCACGGGAGTAGTACATCCCACTGGCGACGGAGGGGCTCTTCCAATCCCCCAATCATCCCCTTGAGGGTGCGGTTGAATCGCTCCACTAGTCCGTTCCCTTGGGGGTGATAGGGGGTCGTGAATCGGTAGGTGACCCCGCACTGTTGCCAGAGGGACTTCATATATTTCGAGATAAAGTTCGTGCCTCGGTCGCTGACGACTTCTCGGGGGAAGCCCACTCGGGAGAAGATCCCCATTAGGGCCCGGCCAACCACCGGGGCTGTTACAGTTTGTAGGGGCACCGCCTCGGGGTAGCGGGTGGCGTGGTCCACCAGCACCAGGATGAACCTATGTCCTTGTGCCGTGCGGGGGTCCAGGGGCCCCACAATGTCTATTCCTACCCTCTCGAACGGGGTGGTGACCACTGGGAAGGGTTGCAGAGGGGCTTTCAGCTTACGGCCGCTCTTCCCACTGGCTTGGCATGTGGGGCAGGACCGGCAGTGGTTAAGGACGTCGTTCTGCATCTTCGGCCAGAAAAAGTGAGTCACTAGGCGACTGTAGGTTTTGTCCTGGCCCAGGTGTCCAGCCAGGGGGACATCGTGGGCCAGAGTTAGTAGGAAGTCTCTGAAGCGGAGAGGCACCACCAGCACTCGACTGGCCCCTAGTTCTGCGATTCTTTGTTCGCTGTATAGCAGGTCGTTATCCCAATAGACCCAATGAGTTCCGGTGGAGTCCCCTGCGCTCTGGGCGCTGGCTTGCTGGCGGAGCCCCTCGAGTGAGGGGCAGGTCTTTTGCTCCTGGCGGAACTGCTCTTGGGTGGGCCCCCCTTCTTGACGCCACTGAGCCAGGCCGGGGAGGTCCTGGGGTTGCGCGACCCCTTCGGCCGTTGGTTCTGGGGGGTTGGTCTCGTCATGGTCCTCTACTGGGGCGACCGGGGGCGGAGGTGCTGGCCATTCTGGATCTTCTGATCGGGGGACGGCACGGGCGGCCATGGACCGGGTGGTTACGCAGGCCCAGTCCGGGAGGCCCAGCATCCCCAGGTGCTCTCTTCTTTCGACGGTGGCCCACGGGGAACTCTCAAGGTCATTCCCCAGGAGGCAGTCCACGGGTGCATCATCCCGGACCGTCACCTTCAACAGGCCGGAGACTCCTCCCCATTCGAAGGGGACGCAGGCCATTTGACACAGACTCTCGGAATTGTCGGCTGAGCGGACGGGGCAGAGAATGTTCGGCAGGATCTGCTCGGGCTTCACCAGGTGACAGCGGACGGCCGTCACACTGGCGCCTGTGTCACGTAAGGCCTCGGCCCGACGTCCATTAATGGTTACCCATTGGCCATATTTCCGGGTGTTGGCGGGCAGGGGGGCCCGCGGAACCATGTCCTTTCCCCCTAGGCATGCTAGAACCATGGCGGCCGGTTCCCACTCTTGCTGGGCCGGCTCATATTCTTCCTGTTCCTCTGATAGTCGTTCTTCCCCCAGGGCGGCGGCCGCTACCTGGCGGGGCTTTGGTGTTTGGTTCTATGGGCAGCTCGGGTCATTGGCGTAGTGGCCGACTCGCTGGCATCGGTGGCACGTGACGTTGGCTCGGAACCCCGGGCGCATCGGGGGGTTGCCCCGCCCGGCCGGGGGCGGGGTGCTGGCCACGGGTGTTGCCGGGATGGTGTCTCTCCCTCGCCCCTGGCCTCCTCCTCCTCCCCGGGGACGGTGCTGGCCTTGGTTGTTTCGGTTTTGCTCGTGCGGTCCTCTCCGGCCCACTCGGGTGCTTTCCCATCGGTCAGCTTCGGCGGCGAGTTGCCGGGGGTCAGTCAATTTACTGTCGAGGAGGTGCTGCCTGAGCTCGACGAAACAGTTGTTTGACAGGTGCTCCCATACCATAAGGTTAAAGAGTTGCTCGTAGGTCGTTACATGGCTCCCCTTGATCCAAGTCACCAACCCTCGAAGGCTCGGCTGAAATAGTTGACGTACTCCACCCAAGTCGTACCCGGGATCCGGGTGCAGTCTCTGAACCTCTGGCGGTACATCTCGGGCGTGAGGCCGTAGCGGGTGAGGAGGGCAGCCTTCATGTGGTCGTAGGACGACATCTGGTGATCTGGGAGCTGCAATAGGGCATCGCGGCCTTCGTTGACGAACCTCCCCCATAGTCCGGCTCCCCAATCACTCCGGTCGATCCGGTGGGAGGTCATGGCGATCTCGTAGGCTTTGAACCATTGTTGTATGTCGTCCTCTCGGACATATTCTCGGACAACATCCTTGGGGATGTGGACTTTTCTCTCGGTTGCTCCCGGGGTGTGCGGTCGCTCAGGCACCCCCGGTTCTTTATTCTGTTTCCGGAGTTCTATTTCCGCCAGTTTGCGCTCGTGTTCGAGTGTTATTCTTTTTTCCTCGAGCTCTCTCTGTCTCTGTTTTTCTTCTCGCTCTTCTCGGAGCCGCAGATGTTCTAGATTTAGTTTCTGCTCGGCTAACTTTAGCTCACCGTCCATCTTGAGTCGTGCCATTTCCAACTCATGTAATCTGGTTCTTTCTCTTTCTTGGATCTCCTCCTGCGAGAGGCCCGTTCCCCGCTCCTCGGGTGCCGTGGCATTCCCCTCTGGTGCGACACTGTTTTGGTCGGGGGATCCGGTGACCCCAGTTTCCGCCCACGACTCAAGGGCGCGTTTTAAATCGTCTTTGGTACTCAGGCCGGTGGTAGCAATGCCTAGTTCCATGCAGAATTGTTTAAGTTCGCGGTGGCTATATTCTTCCAACTTATCCATTTGGAACTTTTCAGTGGAACCGCTATCTTTGGCTGACATCGTGGTTTTGTCGTGGGGTGAGCTACTCTCTGTACGATTACGCGTTGATTCGGATCGCGCCGCTGGCCACCAATGTTAGACGGACCGGGAGGGTCGGCCGAGGACAAGGGGAGAGGTCTCCGGGGAGAGCCGTCTCCAGCGATCGTACAGATAAATAACTTCCCCCCCACAGACAGACACCACACAAGGAGAAGATTTAGCGTTCTTTATAGGCAATTTCTTACGGTACGATGGAAGGTACAAGGAGGTCTGGACTTAGGGGTCCCCTCGATTCAAGTCTCTCAAGATGGGGAGAGGGGGTAGCGGGACAGTCTGGTTATCAGTCTGGTAGTTGAGGTGGTACGGTGGATAGCTCACAATCCTCGAGCTCGGTGTTCTAGCTGGGACGGGCCGCGGCAGCGCCAGCAGGTCCCGGTGGAGATGGTTGATACACGGTCCGCGGCAGCGCCAGCAGGTCGCGGAGAGATGGTCGATGCACGGTCCGCGGCAGCGCCAGCAGGTCCCGGTGAGGATGGTCGTTACAACGGGCCGCGGCAGCGCCAGCAGGTCCCGACGAGGATGGATGTTGCAGAAGGCCGCGGCAGCGCCAGCAGGCAGGACGATAGTTCACAAGATAGGGCTACGGCAGCGCCAGTAGTCCGTCAAGGCTGAGTTCTCTCGGTGTCTCTCGACTCCAGGATACAACTGCCGTCCTGCTCCGGAGCTGCCCTAGTTATAGGTCTGCCGCCCTTTGATGTCCGGACCCTCGCACTTGGAGGTCGGAGGGTCCGGGATGAAGGTGTCCAGACACCCAGCAGGGGGTGGAGCCAGCGCCTGGGGGAGCTGGAGGTGATCGGCACCTGGCGGGGGAGAGCCCTTGACGCTTCGTTCTCCCATTGGCCTGCCAAGTGGTCCGCTCACCTCCTGGGTGGATGGTGGTGCCGGGATGTCGGGGCCGGCCAGGCCCAGGGTTAGGGTCGAGTGGAGGCCACGCGGCCTCGTGGCGCAGGGCCCAAGATGGCGGCTTGATCCGGCCGGGGGAGCCGGTGGTGGCTCGGTCCCGTGATACATGGAGGTCCGGGGGCAGGAGTTCCGTCGGGAGACGGAGTGCGGGTGATTCGTGTGGGTCACGCCTGGCGGGCCGGGGCTTAGGCCCTGTCATGCGGGGAGGGAGCAAGCCCTTTGTGTGGCTTGTCCAACATCCATCATTCTTTTTCTCACCATGCCACCCCAGTTTAGACCTGACCATATGCAAATCAGTCTTGACCCTGTGCCTCATGGGAACAGTCCAGCCCGAACTGCCAAGCCAGGTCCTCCCTGGACAGGAAACAAGCATCCTAGGACCGGTTTCGGGGTTTCACCCCTCTTCAGCCAGGATAGCTTGATTCCAGTGGCACAGTGAGCTCAGGACCCACATCTGGGCATACCTGGCGCACTTAGGGCGAGAAAGCAAAAGACACACAATTGAGGGACGGAATGCAGAAAAAATCGAAACATTCACCGCCAGTGAAGAGATCTGAGTTAAATCCATCATTCTTTTGCTCACTATGCCACCCCAGTTTAGACCTGGCCATAAGCAAATCAGTCTTCACCTCGTGCTTCATGGGAACAATCCAGCCCGATCTGCCAAGTCAGGTACTCCCTGGACCGGAAACAAGCATCCTAGGACCGGTTTCAGCCAGGAGCGCTTGATTCCAGTGGCACAGGGAGCCCAGGACCCACGTCTGGGCATACCTGGCGCACTTAGTGCGAGAAAGCAAAAGACACACAATTGAGGGACGGAATGCAGAACAAATCAAACTATTCACCTCCAGTCAAGAGATCTGGGTTAAATTCATCATTCTTTTGCTCACCATGCCACCCCAGTTTAGACCTGGCTATATGCAAATCAGTCTTGACCCTGTGACACAAGGGAACAGTCCAGCCCCAACTGCCAACCCAGGTCCTCCCTGGACGGGAAACAAGCATCCTAGGACCGGTTTCGGGGTTTCACCCCTCTTCAGCCAGGATAGCTTGATTCCAGTGGCACAGTGAGCTCAGGACCCACATCTGGGCATACCTGGCGCACTTAGGGCGAGAAAGCAAAAGACACACAATTGAGGGATGGAATGCAGAACAAATCGAAACATTCACTGCCAGTGAAGAGATCTGAGTTAAATCCATCATACTTTTGCTCACTATGCCACCCCTGTTTAGACCTGGCCATATGCAAATCAGTCTTGACCCTGTGCGTCATGGAAACAGTCCAGCCAGAACTGCCATGCCAGGTCCTCCCTGGACCGGAAACAAGCATCCTAGGACCGGTTTCGGGGTTTCACCCCTCTTCAGCCAGGATAGCTTGATTCCAGTGGCACAGTGAGCCCAGGACCCACGTGTGGGCATACTTTGCGCACTTAGGGCGAGAAAGCAAAAGACACACAATTAATGGACAGAATGCAGAACAAATCAAAACATTCACCCCCAGTCAAGAGATCTGGGTTAAATCCATCATTCTTTTGCTCACCATGCCACCCCAGTTTAGACCTGGCCATATGCATATCAGTCTTCACCCCGTGCCTCATGGGAACAGTCCAGCCCGAACTGCCAAGCCAGGTCCTCCCTGGACCGAAAACAAGCATCCTATGTCCGGTTCGTGGTTTCACCCCTCTTCAGCCAGGACAGCTTGATTCCAGTGGCACCATGAGCCCAGGAACCACGTCTGGGCATACCTGGTGCACTTAGGGCGAGAAAGCAAAAGACACAGAATTGATGGACGGAATGCAGAGCAAATCAAAACATTCACCCCCAGTCAAGAGATCTGGGTTAAATCCATCATTCTTTTGCTCACCATGCCACCCCAGTTTAGACCTGGCCATATGCAAATCAGTCTTGACCCTGTGCCTCATGGGAACATTCCAGCCCGAACTGCCAAGCCTGGTCCTCCCTGGACCGGAAACAAGCATCCTAGGACCAGTTTTGGGGTCTCACCCCTCTTCAGCCAGGATAGCTTGATTCCAGTGGCACCGTGAGCCCAGGACCCACGTCCGGGCATACCTGGTGCACTTAGGGCGAGAAAGCAAAAGACACACAATTGATGGACGGAATGCAGAACATATCAAAGTATTCACCTCCAGTCAAGAGATCTGGGTTAAATTCATCATTCTTTTGCTCACCATGCCATCCCAGTTTAGACATGGCCATATGCAAATCAGTCTTGACCCTGTGCCACATGGGAACAGTCCAGCCCGAACTGCCAAGCCAGGTCCTCCCTGGACAGGAAACAACCATCCTAGGACCGGTTTCGGGGTTTCACCCCTCTTCAGCCAGGATAGCTTGATTCCAGTGGCACAGTGAGCTCAGGACCCACATCTGGGCATACCTGGCGCACTTAGGGCAAGAATGCAAAAGACACACAATTGATGGACGGAATGCAGAACAAATCGAAACATTCACCTCCAGTGAAGAGATCTGGGTTAAATCCATCATTCTTTTGCTCACTATGCCACCCCAGTTTAGACCTGGCCATATGCAAATCAGTCTTGACCATGTGCGTCATGGGAACAGTCCAGCCAGAACTGCCATGCCAGGTCCTCTCTGGACCGGAAACAAGCATCCTAGGACCGGTTTCGGGGTTTCACCCCTCTTCAGCCAGGATAGCTTGATTCCAGTGGCACAGTGAGCCCAGGACCCACGTCTGGGCATACCTTGCGCACTTAGGGCGAGAAAGCAAAAGACACACAATTAATGGACGGAATGCAGAACAAATCAAAGCATTCACCCCAGTCAAGAGATCTGGGTTAAATCCATCATTCTTTTGCTCACCATGCCACCCCAGTTTAGACCTAGCCATATGCAAATCAGTCTTGACCCTGTGCCTCATGGGAACAGTCCAGCCCGAACTGCCAAGCCAGGTCCTCCCTGGACCGGAAACAAGCATCCTAGGACCGATTTTGGGGTTTCACCCCTCTTCAGCCAGGATAGCTTGATTCCAGTGGCAAGTGAGCCCAGGACCCATGTCTGGGCATACCTGGTGCACTTAGGGCTTGAAATCAAAAGATACACAATTGATGGACAGAATGCAGAACAAATCAAAACATTCACCCCCAGTCAAGAGATCTGGGTTAAATCCATCATTCTTTTTCTCACCATGCCCCCCCAGTTTAGACCTGGCCATATGCATATCAGTCTTGACCCCGTGCCTCATGGGAACAGTCCAGCCCGAACTGCCAAGCCAGGTCCTCCCTGGACCGAAAACAAGCATCCTAGGTCCGGTTTCGGGGTTTCACCCCTCTTCAGCCAGGACAGCTTGATTCCAGTGGCACAGTGAGCCCAGGACCCACGTCTGGGCATACCTGGCGCATTTAGGATGAGAAACCTAAAGACACACAATTGATGGACAGAATGCAGAACAAATCAAAACATTCACCCCCATTCAAGAGATCTGGGTTAAATCTATCATTCCTTTGCTCACCAAGCCACCCCAGTTTAGACCTGGCCATATGCAAATCAGTCGTGACCCTGTGCCTCATGGGAACAGTCCAGCCCGAACTGCTAAGCCAGGTCCTCCCTGGACCGGAAACAAGCAACCTAATACCGGTTTTGGAGCTTCACCCCTCTTCAGCCAGGATAGCTTGATTCCAGTGGCACAGTGAGCCCAGGACCCACGTCTGGGCATACCTGGCGCACTTAGGGCGAGAAAGCAGAAGACACACAATTGATGGACGGAATGCAGAACAGTCAAGAGATCTGGGTTAAATCCATCATTCCTTTGCTCACCATGCCACCCCAGTTTAGACCTGGCCATATGCAAATCAGTCTTGACACTGTGCCTCATGGGAACAGTCCAGCCTGAACTGCCAAGCCAGGTCCTCCCTGGACCGGAAACAAGCATCCCAGGACCAGTTTTGGGGGTTCATCCCTCTTCAGCCAGGATAGCTTGATTCCAGTGGCACCGTGAGCCCAGGAAACACGTCTGGGCATACCTGGTGCACTTACGACGAGAAAGCAAAAGACACACAATTGATAGACGGAATGCAGAGCAAATCAAAACATTCACCTCCAGTCAAGAGATCTGGATTAAATCCATCATTCTTTTGCTCACCATGCCATCCCAGTTTAGACCTGGCCATATGCAAATCAGTCTTGACCCTGTGCCTCATGGGAACAGTCCAGCCCGAACTGCCAAGCCAGGTCCTCCCTGGACCGAAAAGAGAGAACATTTTAGGGGTTCTTTTCTGTAGCTCATAATCCATACTAAGAGCCTGATTACAAGTTTGTTGGGTCAGTGCCGGGTCCGCCCGTCACCGCACTAACAAACTCGTAGTCGGCCTCCCCACCAGATGAGGTGTTTTTTTGTGTCTGGCAGGATTTTTTTGGTGTTCCGATGTTGGAGCCTCAAAAATTGGCCACACAATGGGAACGCCAAAAACAGTTCCTACACGGCATGTTGTGCCCCCCTGCATGTAACTCAGGGTGCAGAGGCACAAGGGGGCTCTGTAGGGCAGTCCTGCGAACCATAATGATGCCTCCCGATGGCCGCAACACAGCCAGGGAACAGCTGTTCTCTGCCCGCTGTGGCTGAGCAATGGTGGTCCCACTTCCCTAATTGTAATAGCAAAAGACACACAGTTGATGGACGGAATGCAGAACAAATCAAAACATTAACCTTCAGTCAAGAGATCTAGGACCGGTTTCAGGGTTTCACCCCTTTTCAGCCAGGATAGCTTGATTGCAGTGGCACAGTGAGCCCAGGACCCACGTCTGGGCATACCTGGCGCACTTATGGCGAGAAAGCAAAAGACACACAGTTGATGAACGGAATGCAGAACAAATCAAAATATTCACCACCAGTCAAGAGATCTGGAATAAATCCATCATTCTTTTGCTCACCATGCCACCCCAGTTTAGACCTGGCCATATGCAAATCAGTCCTGACCCTGTGCCTCATGGGAACAGTCCAGCCTGAACTGCCATGCCAGGTCCTCCCTGGACCGGAAACAAGCATCCTAGGACCGGTTTTGGGGTTTCACTATTCTTCAGCTAGGATAGCTTGATTCAAGGGGCACAGTGAGCCCAGGACCCACGTCTGGGCATTCCTGGCGCACTTAGTGCGAGAAAGCAAAAGACACACAATTGATGGACGGAATGCAGAACAAATCAAAGTATTCACCTCCAGTCAAGAGATCTGGGTTAAATTCATCATTCTTTTGCTCACCATGCCACCCCAGTTTAGACCTGGCCATATGCAATTCAGTCTTCACCCTGTGCCTCATGGGAACAGTCCAGCCCAAACTGCCAAGCCATGTCCTCCCTGGACTGGAAACAAGCATCCTAGGACCAGTTTCGGGGTTTCACCCCTCTTCAGCCAGGATAACTTGATTCCAGTGGCACAGTGAGCCCAGGACCCACGTCTGGGCATACATGGCGCACTTAGGGCGAGAAAGCAAAAGACACACAATTGATGGGCGGAATGCAGAACAAATCAAAACATTCACCCCCAGTCAAGAGATCTGGGTTAAATCCATCATTCTTTTTCTCACCATGCCACCCCAGTTTAGACCTGGCCATATACAAATCAGTCTTGACCCTGTGCCTCATGGGAACAGTCCAGCCCGAACTGCCAAGCCAGGTCCTCCCTGGACAGGAAACAAGCATCCTAGGACCGGTTTCGGGGTTTCACCCCTCTTCAGCCAGGATAGCTTGATTCCAGTGGCACAGTGAGCTCAGGACCCACATCTGGGCATACCTGGCGCACTTAGGGCGAGAAAGCAAAAGACACACAATTGAGGGACGGAATGCAGAACAAATCGAAACATTCACCGCCAGTGAAGAGATCTGAGTTAAATCCATCATTCTTTTGCTCACTATGCCACCCCAGTTTAGACCTGGCCATAAGCAAATCAGTCTTGACCTCGTGCTTCATGGGAACAATCCAGCCCGATCTGCCAAGTCAGGTACTCCCTGGACCGGAAACAAGCATCCTAGGACCGGTTTCAGCCAGGAGCGCTTGATTCCAGTGGCACAGGGAGCCCAGGACCCACGTCTGGGCATACCTGGCGCACTTAGTGCGAGAAAGCAAAAGACACACAATTGAGGGACGGAATGCAGAACAAATCAAAGTATTCACCTCCAGTCAAGAGATCTGGGTTAAATTCATCATTCTTTTGTTCACCATGCCACCCCAGTTTAGACCTGGCCATATGCAAATCAGTCTTGACCCTGTGCCACATGGGAACAGTCCAGCCCAAACTGCCAAGCCAGGTCCTCCCTGGACGGGAAACAAGCATCCTAGGACCGGTTTCGGGGTTTCACCCCTCTTCAGCCAGGATAGCTTGATTCCAGTGGCACAGTGAGCTCAGGACCCACATCTGGGCATACCTGGCGCACTTAGGGCGAGAAAGCAAAAGACACACAATTGAGGGATGGAATGCAGAACAAATCGAAACATTCACCGCCAGTGAAGAGATCTGAGTTAAATCCATCATTCTTTTGCTCACTATGCCACCCCTGTTTAGACCTGGCCATATGCAAATCAGTCTTGACCCTGTGCGTCATGGAAACAGTCCAGCCAGAACTGCCATGCCAGGTCCTCCCTGGACCGGAAACAAGCATCCTAGGACCGGTTTCGGGGTTTCACCCCTCTTCAGCCAGGATAGCTTGATTCCAGTGGCACAGTGAGCCCAGGACCCACGTGTGGGCATACCTTGCGCACTTAGGGCGAGAAAGCAAAAGACACACAATTAATGGACAGAATGCAGAACAAATCAAAACATTCACCCCCAGTCAAGAGATCTGGGTTAAATCCATCATTCTTTTGCTCACCATGCCACCCCAGTTTTGACCTGGCCATATGCAAATCAGTCTTGACCCCGTGCCTCATGGGAACAGTCCAGCCCGAACTGCCAAGCCAGGTCCTCCCTGGACCAAAAACAAGCATCCTATGTCCGGTTTCGGGGTTTCACCCCTCTTCAGCCAGGACAGCTTGATTCCAGTGGCACCATGAGCCCAGGAACCACGTCTGGGCATACCTGGTGCCATGGGCCAGAAAGCAAAAGACACAGAATTGATGGACGGAATGCAGAGCAAATCAAAACATTCACCCCCAGTAAAGAGATCTGGGTTAAATCCATCATTCTTTTGCTCACCATGCCACCCCAGTTTAGACCTGGCCATATGCAAATCAGTCTTGACCCTGTGCCTCATGGGAACATTCCAGCCCGAACTGCCAAGCCTGGTCCTCCTGGACCGGAAACAAGCATCCTAGGACCAGTTTTGGGGTCTCACCCCTCTTCAGCCAGGATAGCTTGATTCCAGTGGCACCGTGAGCCCAGGACCCACGTCTGGGCATACCTGGTGCACTTAAGGCGAGAAAGCAAAAGACACACAATTGATGGACGGAATGCAGAACAAATCAAAGTATTCACCTCCAGTCAAGAGATCTGGGTTAAATTCATCATTCTTTTGCTCACCATGCCATCCAAGTTTAGACCTGGCCATATGCAAATCAATCTTGACCCTGTGCCACATGGGAACAGTCCAGCCCGAACTGCCAAGCCAGGTCCTCCCTGGACCGGAAACAAGCATCCTAGGACCGATTTTGGGGTTTCACCCCTCTTCAGCCAGGATAGCTTGATTCCAGTTGCACAGTGAGCCCAGGACCCACGTCTGGGCATACCTTGCGCACTTAGGGCGAGAAAGCAAAAGACACACAATTAATGGACGGAATGCAGAACAAATCAAAGCATTCACCCCAGTCAAGAGATCTGGGTTAAATCCATCATTCTTTTGCTCACTATGCCACCCCAGTTTAGACCTGGCCATATGCAAATCAGTCTTGACCCTGTGCCTCATGGGAACAGTCCAGCCCGAACTGCCAAGCCAGGTCCTCCCTGGACCGGAAACAAGCATCCTAGGACCGATTTTGGGGTTTCACCCCTCTTCAGCCAGGATAGCTTGATTCCAGTGGCACGTGAGCCCAGGACCCATGTCTGGGCATACCTGGTGCACTTAGGGCTTGAAAGCAAAAGATACACAATTGATGGACAGAATGCAGAACAAATCAAAGTATTCACCTCCAGTCAAGAGATCCGGGTTAAATTCATCATTCTTTTGCTCACCATGCCACCCCAGTTTAGACCTGGCCATATGCAAATCAGTCTTCACCCTGTGCCTCATGGGAACAGTCCAGCCCAAACTGCCAAGCCATGTCCTCCCTGGACTGGAAACAAGCATCCTAGGACCAGTTTCGGGGTTTCACCCCTCTTCAGCCAGGATAACTTGATTCCAGTGGCACAGTGAGCCCAGGACCCACGTCTGGGCATACATGGCGCACTTAGGGCGAGAAAGCAAAAGACACACAATTGATGGGCGGAATGCAGAACAAATCAAAACATTCACCCCCAGTCAAGAGATCTGGGTTAAATCCATAATTCTTTTTCTCACCATGCCACCCCAGTTTAGACCTGGCCATATGCAAATCAGTCTTGACCCTGTGCCTCATGGGAACAGTCCAGCCCGAACTGCCAAGCCAGGTCCTCCCTGGACCGAAAACAAGCATCCTAGGTCCGGTTTCGGGGTTTCACCCCTCTTCAGCCAGGACAGCTTGATTCCAGTGGCACAGTGAGCCCAGGACCCACGTCTGGGCGTACCTGGCGCATTTAGGATGAGAAACCTAAAGACACACAATTGATGGACAGAATGCAGAACAAATCAAAACATTCACCCCCATTCATGAGATCTGGGTTAAATCCATCATTCCTTTGCTCACCAAGCCACCCCAGTTTAGACCTGGCCATATGCAAATCAGTCTTGACCCTGTGCCTCATGGGAACAGTCCAGCCCGAACTGCCAAGCCAGGTCCTCCCTGGACCGGAAACAAGCATCCTAGGACCGGTTTTGGAGCTTCACCCCTCTTCAGCCAGGATAGCTTGATTCCAGTGGCACAGTGAGCCCAGGACCCACGTCTGGGCATACCTGGCACACTTAGGGCGAGAAAGCAGAAGACACACAATTGATGGACGTAATGCAGAACAGTCAAGAGATCTGGGTTAAATCCATCATTCCTTTGCTCACCATGCCACCCCAATTTATACCTGGCCATATGCAAATCAGTCTTGACACTGTGCCTCATGGGAACAGTCCAGCCTGAACTGCCAAGCCAGGTCCTCCCTGGACCGGAAACAAGCATCCCAGGACCAGTTTTGGGGGTTCATCCCTCTTCAGCCAGGATAGCTTGATTCCAGTGGCACCGTGAGCCCAGGAAACACGTCTGGGCATACCTGGTGCACTTACGGCGAGAAAGCAAAAGACACACAATTGATGGACGGAATGCAGAGCAAATCAAAACATTCACCTCCAGTCAAGAGATCTGGATTAAATCCATCATTCTTTTGCTCACCATGCCATCCCAGTTTAGACCTGGCCATATGCAAATCAGTCTTGACCCTGTGCCTCATGGGAACAGTCCAGCCCGAACTGCCAAGCCAGGTCCTCCCTGGACCGAAAAGAGAGAACATTTTAGGGGTTCTTTTCTGTAGCTCATATTCCATACTAGGAGCCTGATTACAAGTTTGTTGGTGCAGTGCCGGGTCCGCCCGTCACCGCACTAACAAACTCGTAGTCGGCCTCCCCACCAGATGAGGTGTTTTATTGTGTCTGGCAGGATTTTTTTGGTGTTCCGATGTTGGAGCCTCAAAAATTGGCCACACAATGGGAACGCCAAAAACAGTTCCTACACGGCATGTTGTGCCCCCCTGCATGTAACTCAGGGTGCAGAGGCACAAGGGGGCTCTGTAGGGCAGTCCTGCGAACCATAATGATGCCTCCCGATGGCCGCAACACAGCCAGGGAACAGCTGTTCTCTGCCCGCTGTGGCTGAGCAATGGTGGTCCCACTTCCCTAATTGTAATAGCAAAAGACACACAATTGATGGACGGAATGCAGAACAAATCAAAACATCAACCTTCAGTCAAGAGATCTAGGACCGGTTTCAGGGTTTCACCCCTTTTCAGCCAGGATAGCTTGATTCCAGTGGCACAGTGAGCCCAGGACCCACGTCTGGGCATACCTGGCGCACTTATGGCGAGAAAGCAAAAGACACACAGTTGATGAACGGAATGCAGAACAAATCAAAATATTCACCGCCAGTCAAGAGATCTGGATTAAATCCATCATTCTTTTGCTCACCATGCCACCCCAGTTTAGACCTGGCCATATGCAAATCAGTCCTGACCCTGTGCCTCATGGCAACAGTCCAGCCTGAACTGCCATGCCAGGTCCTCCCTGGACCGGAAACAAGCATCCTAGGACCGGATTTGGGGTTTCACTATTCTTCAGCTAGGATAGCTTGATTCAAGGGGCACAGTGAGCCCAGGACCCACGTCTGGGCATTCCTGGCGCACTTAGTGCGAGAAAGCAAAAGACACACAATTGATGGACGGAATGCAGAACAAATCAAAGTATTCACCTCCAGTCAAGAGATCTGGGTTAAATTCATCATTCTTTTGCTCACCATGCCACCCCAGTTTAGACCTGGCCATATGCAAATCAGTCTTCACCCTGTGCCTCATGGGAACAGTCCAGCCCAAACTGCCAAGCCATGTCCTCCCTGGACTGGAAACAAGCATCCTAGGACCAGTTTCGGGGTTTCACCCCTCTTCAGCCAGGATAACTTGATTCCAGTGGCACAGTGAGCCCAGGACCCACGTCTGGGCATACATGGCGCACTTAGGGCGAGAAAGCAAAAGACACACAATTGATGGGCGGAATGCAGAACAAATCAAAACATTCACCCCCAGTCAAGAGATCTGGGTTAAATCCATCATTCTTTTTCTCACCATGCCACCCCAGTTTAGACCTGGCCATATGCAAATCAGTCTTGACCCTGTGCCTCATGGGAACAGTCCAGCCCGAACTGCCAAGCCAGGTCCTCCCTGGACAGGAAACAAGCATCCTAGGACCGGTTTCGGGGTTTCACCCCTCTTCAGCCAGGATAGCTTGATTCCGGTGGCACAGTGAGCTCAGGACCCACATCTGGGCATACCTGGCGCACTTAGGGCGAGAAAGCAAAAGACACACAATTGAGGGACGGAATGCAGAACAAATCGAAAGATTCACCGCCAGTGAAGAGATCTGAGTTAAATCCATCATTCTTTTGCTCACTATGCCACCCCAGTTTAGACCTGGCCATAAGCAAATCAGTCTTGACCTCGTGCTTCATGGGAACAATCCAGCCCGATCTGCCAAGTCAGGTACTCCCTGGACCGGAAACAAGCATCCTAGGACCGGTTTCAGCCAGGAGCGCTTGATTCCAGTGGCACAGGGAGCCCAGGACCCACGTCTGGGCATACCTGGCGCACTTAGTGCGAGAAAGCAAAATACACACAATTGAGGGATGGAATGCAGAACAAATCGAAACATTCACCGCCAGTGAAGAGATCTGAGTTAAATCCATCATTCTTTTGCTCACTATGCCACCCCTGTTTAGACCTGGCCATATGCAAATCAGTCTTGACCCTGTGCGTCATGGAAACAGTCCAGCCAGAACTGCCATGCCAGGTCCTCCCTGGACCGGAAACAAGCATCCTAGGACCAGTTTTGGGGTCTCACCCCTCTTCAGCCAGGATAGCTTGATTCCAGTGGCACCGTGAGCCCAGGACCCACGTCTGGGCATACCTGGCGCACTTAGGGCAAGAAAGCAAAAGACACACAATTGATGGACGGAATGCAGAACAAATGGAAACATTCACCTCCAGTGAAGAGATCTGGGTTAAATCCATCATTCTTTTGCTCACTATGCCACCCCAGTTTAGACCTGGCCATATGCAAATCAGTCTTGACCATGTGCGTCATGGGAACAGTCCAGCCAGAACTGCCATGCCAGGTCCTCTCTGGACCGGAAACAAGCATCCTAGGACCGGTTTCAGGGTTTCACCCCTCTTCAGCCAGGATAGCTTGATTCCAGTGGCACAGTGAGCCCAGGACCCACGTCTGGGCATACCTGGCGCATTTAGGATGAGAAACCTAAAGACACACAATTGATGGACAGAATGCAGAACAAATCAAAACATTCACCCCCATTCAAGAGATCTGGGTTAAATCTATCATTCCTTTGCTCACCAAGCCACCCCAGTTTAGACCTGGCCATATGCAAATCAGTCTTGACCCTGTGCCTCATGGGAACAGTCCAGCCTGAACTGCTAAGCCAGGTCCTCCCTGGACCGGAAACAAGCAACCTAGGACCGGTTTTGGAGCTTCACCCCTCTTCAGCCAGGATAGCTTGATTCCAGTGGCACAGTGAGCCCAGGACCCACGTCTGGGCATACCTGGCGCACTTAGGGCGAGAAAGCAGAAGACACACAATTGATGGACGGAATGCAGAACAGTCAAGAGATCTGGGTTAAATCCATCATTCCTTTGCTCACCATGCCACCCCAGTTTAGACCTGGCCATATGCAAATCAGTCTTGACACTGTGCCTCATGGGAACAGTCCAGCCCGAACTGCCAAGCCAGGTCCTCCCTGGACCGGCAACAAGCATCCCAGGACCAGTTTTGGGGGTTCATCCCTCTTCAGCCAGGATAGCTTGATTCCAGTGGCACCGTGAGCCCTGGAAACACGTCTGGGCATACCTGGTGCACTTACGGCGAGAAAGCAAAAGACACACAATTGATGGACGGAATGCAGAGCAAATCAAAACATTCACCTCCAGTCAAGAGATCTGGATTAAATCCATCATTCTTTTGCTCACCATGCCATCCCTGTTTAGACCTGGCCATATGCAAATCAGTCTTGACCCTGTGCCTCATGGGAACAGTCCAGCCCGAACTGCCAAGCCAGGTCCTCCCTGGACCGAAAAGAGAGAACATTTTAGGGGTTCTTTTCTGAAGCTCATATTCCATACTAGGAGCCTGATTACAAGTTTGTTGGTGCAGTGCCGGGTCCGCCCGTCACCGCACTAACAAACTCGTAGTCGGCCTCCCCACCAGATGAGGTGTTTTATTGTGTCTGGCAGGATTTTTTTGGTGTTCCGATGTTGGAGCCCCAAAAATTGGCCACACAATGGGAACGCCAAAAACAGTTCCTACACGGCATGTTGTGCCCCCCTGCATGTAACTCAGGGTGCAGAGGCACAAGGGGGCTCTGTAGGGCAGTCCTGCGAACCATAATGATGCCTCCCGATGGCCGCAACACAGCCAGGGAACAGCTGTTCTCTGCCCGCTGTGGCTGAGCAATGGTGGTCCCACTTCCCTAATTGTAATAGCAAAAGACACACAATTGATGGACGGAATGCAGAACAAATCAAAACATTAACCTTCAGTCAAGAGATCTAGGACCGGTTTCAGGGTTTCACCCCTTTTCAGCCAGGATAGCTTGATTCCAGTGGCACAGTGAGCCCAGGACCCACGTCTGGGCATACCTGGCACACTTATGGCGAGAAAGCAAAAGACACACAGTTGATGAACGGAATGCAGAACAAATCAAAACATTCACCGCCAGTCAAGAGATCTGGATTAAATACATCATTCTTTTGCTCACCATGCCACCCCAGTTTAGACCTGGCCATATGCAAATCAGTCTTGACCCTCTGCCACATGGGAACAGTCCAGCCTGAACTGCCAAGCCAGGTCCTCCCTGGACCGGAAACAAGCATCCTAGGACCGGTTTTGGGGTTTCACTATTCTTCAGCTAGGATAGCTTGATTCAAGTGGCACAGTGAGCTCAGGACCCACGTCTGGGCATTCCTGGCGCACTTAGTGCGAGAAAGCAAAAGACACACAATTGATGGACGGAATGCAGAACAAATCAAAGTATTCACCTCCAGTCAAGAGATCTGGGTTAAATTCATCATTCTTTTGCTCACCATGCCACCCCAGTTTAGACCTGGCCATATGCAAATCAGTCTTCACCCTGTGCCTCATGGGAACAGTCCAGCCCAAACTGCCAAGCCATGTCCTCCCTGGACTGGAAACAAGCATCCTAGGACCAGTTTCGGGGTTTCACCCCTCTTCAGCCAGGATAACTTGATTCCAGTGGCACAGTGAGCCCAGGACCCACGTCTGGGCATATCTGGCGCACTTAGGGCGAGAAAGCAAAAGACACACAATTGATGGGCGGAATGCAGAACAAATCAAAACATTCACCCCCAGTCAAGAGATCTGGGTTAAATCCATCATTCTTTTTCTCACCATGCCACCCCAGTTTAGACCTGGCCATATGCAAATCAGTCTTGAACCTGTGCCTCATGGGAACAGTCCAGCCCGAACTGCCAAGCCAGGTCCTCCCTGGACCGGAAACAAGCATCCAAGGACCAGTTTTGGGGTTTCACCCCTCTTCAGCCAGGATAGCTTGATTCCAGTGGCACCGTGAGCCCAGGAACCACGTCTGGGCATACCTGGTGCACTTAGGGCGAGAAAGCAAAAGACACAGAATTGATGGACGGAATGCAGAGCAAATCAAAACATTCACCCCCAGTCAAGAGATCTGGGTTAAATCCATCATTCTTTTGCTCACCATGCCACCCCAGTTTAGACCTGGCCATATGCAAATCACTCTTGACCCTGTGCCTCATGGGAACAGTCCAGCCCGAACTGCCAACCCATGTGCTCCCTGGACTGGAAGCAAGCATCCTAGGACCAGTTTCGGGGTTTCACCCCTCTTCAGCCAGGATAACTTGATTCCAGTGGCACAGTGAGCCCAGGACCCACGTCTGGGCATACCTGGCGCACTTAGGGCGAGAAAGCAAAAGACACACAATTGATGGGCGGAATGCAGAACAAATCAAAACATTCACCCCCAGTCAAGAGATCTGGGTTAAATCCATCATTCTTTTTCTCACCATGCCACCCCAGTTTAGACCTGGCCATATGCAAATCAGTCTTGACCCTGTGCCTCATGGGAACAGTCCAGCCCGAACTGCCAAGCCAGGTCCTCCCTGGACCGGAAACAAGCATCCTAGGACCGATTTTGGGGTTTCACCCCTCTTCAGCCAGGATAGCTTGATTCCAGTGGCACGTGAGCCCAGGACCCATGTCTGGGCATACCTGGTGCACTTAGGGCTTGAAAGCAAAAGATACACAATTGATGGACAGAAAGCAGAACAAATCAAAGTATTCACCTCCAGTCAAGAGATCCGGGTTAAATTCATCATTCTTTTGCTCACCATGCCACCCCAGTTTAGACCTGGCCATATGCAAATCAGTCTTCACCCTGTGCCTCATGGGAACAGTCCAGCCCAAACTGCCAAGCCATGTCCTCCCTGGACTGGAAACAAGCATCCTAGGACCAGTTTCGGGGTTTCACCCCTCTTCAGCCAGGATCACTTGATTCCAGTGGCACAGTGAGCCCAGGACCCACGTCTGGGCATACATGGCGCACTTAGGGCGAGAAAGCAAAAGACACACAATTGATGGGCGGAATGCAGAACAAATCAAAACATTCACCCCCAGTCAAGAGATCTGGGTTAAATCCATAATTCTTTTTCTCACCATGCCACCCCAGTTTAGACCTGGCCATATGCAAATCAGTCTTGACCCTGTGCCTCATGGGAACAGTCCAGCCCGAACTGCCAAGCCAGGTCCTCCCTGGACCGAAAACAAGCATCCTAGGTCCGGTTTCGGGGTTTCACCCCTCTTCAGCCAGGACAGCTTGATTCCAGTGGCACAGTGAGCCCAGGACCCACGTCTGGGCATACCTGGCGCATTTAGGATGAGAAACCTAAAGACACACAATTGATGGACAGAATGCAGAACAAATCAAAACATTCACCCCCATTCATGAGATCTGGGTTAAATCCATCATTCCTTTGCTCACCAAGCCACCCCAGTTTAGACCTGGCCATATGCAAATCAGTCTTGACCCTGTGCCTCATGGGAACAGTCCAGCCCGAACTGCCAAGCCAGGTCCTCCCTGGACCGGAAACAAGCATCCTAGGACCGGTTTTGGAGCTTCACCCCTCTTCAGCCAGGATAGCTTAATTCCAGTGGCACAGTGAGCCCAGGACCCACGTCTGGGCATACCTGGCACACTTAGGGCGAGAAAGCAGAAGACACACAATTGATGGACGTAATGCAGAACAGTCAAGAGATCTGGGTTAAATCCATCATTCCTTTGCTCACCATGCCACCCCAATTTATACCTGGCCATATGCAAATCAGTCTTGACACTGTGCCTCATGGGAACAGTCCAGCCTGAACTGCCAAGCCAGGTCCTCCCTGGACCGGAAACAAGCCTCCCAGGACCAGTTTTGGGGGTTCATCCCTCTTCAGCCAGGATAGCTTGATTCCAGTGGCACCGTGAGCCCAGGAAACACGTCTGGGCATACCTGGTGCACTTACGGCGAGAAAGCAAAAGACACACAATTGATGGACGGAATGCAGAGCAAATCAAAACATTCACCTCCAGTCAAGAGATCTGGATTAAATCCATCATTCTTTTGCTCACCATGCCATCCCAGTTTAGACCTGGCCATATGCAAATCAGTCTTGACCCTGTGCCTCATGGGAACAGTCCAGCCCGAACTGCCAAGCCAGGTCCTCCCTGGACCGAAAAGAGAGAACATTTTAGGGGTTCTTTTCTGTAGCTCATATTCCATACTAGGAGCCTGATTACAAGTTTGTTGGTGCAGTGCCGGGTCCGCCCGTCACCGCACTAACAAACTCGTAGTCGGCCTCCCCACCAGATGAGGTGTTTTATTGTGTCTGGCAGGATTTTTTTGGTGTTCCGATGTTGGAGCCTCAAAAATTGGCCACACAATGGGAACGCCAAAAACAGTTCCTACACGGCATGTTGTGCCCCCCTGCATGTAACTCAGGGTGCAGAGGCACAAGGGGGCTCTGTAGGGCAGTCCTGCGAACCATAATGATGCCTCCCGATGGCCGCAACACAGCCAGGGAACAGCTGTTCTCTGCCCGCTGTGGCTGAGCAATGGTGGTCCCACTTCCCTAATTGTAATAGCAAAAGACACACAATTGATGGACGGAATGCAGAACAAATCAAAACATCAACCTTCAGTCAAGAGATCTAGGACCGGTTTCAGGGTTTCACCCCTTTTCAGCCAGGATAGCTTGATTCCAGTGGCACAGTGAGCCCAGGACCCACGTCTGGGCATACCTGGCGCACTTATGGCGAGAAAGCAAAAGACACACAGTTGATGAACGGAATGCAGAACAAATCAAAATATTCACCGCCAGTCAAGAGATCTGGATTAAATCCATCATTCTTTTGCTCACCATGCCACCCCAGTTTAGACCTGGCCATATGCAAATCAGTCCTGACCCTGTGCCTCATGGCAACAGTCCAGCCTGAACTGCCATGCCAGGTCCTCCCTGGACCGGAAACAAGCATCCTAGGACCGGATTTGGGGTTTCACTATTCTTCAGCTAGGATAGCTTGATTCAAGGGGCACAGTGAGCCCAGGACCCACGTCTGGGCATTCCTGGCGCACTTAGTGCGAGAAAGCAAAAGACACACAATTGATGGACGGAATGCAGAACAAATCAAAGTATTCACCTCCAGTCAAGAGATCTGGGTTAAATTCATCATTCTTTTGCTCACCATGCCACCCCAGTTTAGACCTGGCCATATGCAAATCAGTCTTCACCCTGTGCCTCATGGGAACAGTCCAGCCCAAACTGCCAAGCCATGTCCTCCCTGGACTGGAAACAAGCATCCTAGGACCAGTTTCGGGGTTTCACCCCTCTTCAGCCAGGATAACTTGATTCCAGTGGCACAGTGAGCCCAGGACCCACGTCTGGGCATACATGGCGCACTTAGGGCGAGAAAGCAAAAGACACACAATTGATGGGCGGAATGCAGAACAAATCAAAACATTCACCCCCAGTCAAGAGATCTGGGTTAAATCCATCATTCTTTTTCTCACCATGCCACCCCAGTTTAGACCTGGCCATATGCAAATCAGTCTTGACCCTGTGCCTCATGGGAACAGTCCAGCCCGAACTGCCAAGCCAGGTCCTCCCTGGACAGGAAACAAGCATCCTAGGACCGGTTTCGGGGTTTCACCCCTCTTCAGCCAGGATAGCTTGATTCCGGTGGCACAGTGAGCTCAGGACCCACATCTGGGCATACCTGGCGCACTTAGGGCGAGAAAGCAAAAGACACACAATTGAGGGACGGAATGCAGAACAAATCGAAAGATTCACCGCCAGTGAAGAGATCTGAGTTAAATCCATCATTCTTTTGCTCACTATGCCACCCCAGTTTAGACCTGGCCATAAGCAAATCAGTCTTGACCTCGTGCTTCATGGGAACAATCCAGCCCGATCTGCCAAGTCAGGTACTCCCTGGACCGGAAACAAGCATCCTAGGACCGGTTTCAGCCAGGAGCGCTTGATTCCAGTGGCACAGGGAGCCCAGGACCCACGTCTGGGCATACCTGGCGCACTTAGTGCGAGAAAGCAAAATACACACAATTGAGGGATGGAATGCAGAACAAATCGAAACATTCACCGCCAGTGAAGAGATCTGAGTTAAATCCATCATTCTTTTGCTCACTATGCCACCCCTGTTTAGACCTGGCCATATGCAAATCAGTCTTGACCCTGTGCGTCATGGAAACAGTCCAGCCAGAACTGCCATGCCAGGTCCTCCCTGGACCGGAAACAAGCATCCTAGGACCAGTTTTGGGGTCTCACCCCTCTTCAGCCAGGATAGCTTGATTCCAGTGGCACCGTGAGCCCAGGACCCACGTCTGGGCATACCTGGCGCACTTAGGGCAAGAAAGCAAAAGACACACAATTGATGGACGGAATGCAGAACAAATGGAAACATTCACCTCCAGTGAAGAGATCTGGGTTAAATCCATCATTCTTTTGCTCACTATGCCACCCCAGTTTAGACCTGGCCATATGCAAATCAGTCTTGACCATGTGCGTCATGGGAACAGTCCAGCCAGAACTGCCATGCCAGGTCCTCTCTGGACCGGAAACAAGCATCCTAGGACCGGTTTCAGGGTTTCACGCCTCTTCAGCCAGGATAGCTTGATTCCAGTGGCACAGTGAGCCCAGGACCCACGTCTGGGCATACCTGGCGCATTTAGGATGAGAAACCTAAAGACACACAATTGATGGACAGAATGCAGAACAAATCAAAACATTCACCCCCATTCAAGAGATCTGGGTTAAATCTATCATTCCTTTGCTCACCAAGCCACCCCAGTTTAGACCTGGCCATATGCAAATCAGTCTTGACCCTGTGCCTCATGGGAACAGTCCAGCCTGAACTGCTAAGCCAGGTCCTCCCTGGACCGGAAACAAGCAACCTAGGACCGGTTTTGGAGCTTCACCCCTCTTCAGCCAGGATAGCTTGATTCCAGTGGCACAGTGAGCCCAGGACCCACGTCTGGGCATACCTGGCGCACTTAGGGCGAGAAAGCAGAAGACACACAATTGATGGACGGAATGCAGAACAGTCAAGAGATCTGGGTTAAATCCATCATTCCTTTGCTCACCATGCCACCCCAGTTTAGACCTGGCCATATGCAAATCAGTCTTGACACTGTGCCTCATGGGAACAGTCCAGCCCGAACTGCCAAGCCAGGTCCTCCCTGGACCGGCAACAAGCATCCCAGGACCAGTTTTGGGGGTTCATCCCTCTTCATCCAGGATAGCTTGATTCCAGTGGCACCGTGAGCCCTGGAAACACGTCTGGGCATACCTGGTGCACTTATGGCGAGAAAGCAAAAGACACACAATTGATGGACGGAATGCAGAGCAAATCAAAACATTCACCTCCAGTCAAGAGATCTGGATTAAATCCATCATTCTTTTGCTCACCATGCCATCCCTGTTTAGACCTGGCCATATGCAAATCAGTCTTGACCCTGTGCCTCATGGGAACAGTCCAGCCCGAACTGCCAAGCCAGGTCCTCCCTGGACCGAAAAGAGAGAACATTTTAGGGGTTCTTTTCTGAAGCTCATATTCCATACTAGGAGCCTGATTACAAGTTTGTTGGTGCAGTGCCGGGTCCGCCCGTCACCGCACTAACAAACTCGTAGTCGGCCTCCCCACCAGATGAGGTGTTTTATTGTGTCTGGCAGGATTTTTTTGGTGTTCCGATGTTGGAGCCCCAAAAATTGGCCACACAATGGGAACGCCAAAAACAGTTCCTACACGGCATGTTGTGCCCCCCTGCATGTAACTCAGGGTGCAGAGGCACAAGGGGGCTCTGTAGGGCAGTCCTGCGAACCATAATGATGCCTCCCGATGGCCGCAACACAGCCAGGGAACAGCTGTTCTCTGCCCGCTGTGGCTGAGCAATGGTGGTCCCACTTCCCTAATTGTAATAGCAAAAGACACACAATTGATGGACGGAATGCAGAACAAATCAAAACATTAACCTTCAGTCAAGAGATCTAGGACCGGTTTCAGGGTTTCACCCCTTTTCAGCCAGGATAGCTTGATTCCAGTGGCACAGTGAGCCCAGGACCCACGTCTGGGCATACCTGGCACACTTATGGCGAGAAAGCAAAAGACACACAGTTGATGAACGGAATGCAGAACAAATCAAAACATTCACCGCCAGTCAAGAGATCTGGATTAAATACATCATTCTTTTGCTCACCATGCCACCCCAGTTTAGACCTGGCCATATGCAAATCAGTCTTGACCCTGTGCCACATGGGAACAGTCCAGCCTGAACTGCCAAGCCAGGTCCTCCCTGGACCGGAAACAAGCATCCTAGGACCGGTTTTGGGGTTTCACTATTCTTCAGCTAGGATAGCTTGATTCAAGTGGCACAGTGAGCTCAGGACCCACGTCTGGGCATTCCTGGCGCACTTAGTGCGAGAAAGCAAAAGACACACAATTGATGGACGGAATGCAGAACAAATCAAAGTATTCACCTCCAGTCAAGAGATCTGGGTTAAATTCATCATTCTTTTGCTCACCATGCCACCCCAGTTTAGACCTGGCCATATGCAAATCAGTCTTCACCCTGTGCCTCATGGGAACAGTCCAGCCCAAACTGCCAAGCCATGTCCTCCCTGGACTGGAAACAAGCATCCTAGGACCAGTTTCGGGGTTTCACCCCTCTTCAGCCAGGATAACTTGATTCCAGTGGCACAGTGAGCCCAGGACCCACGTCTGGGCATATCTGGCGCACTTAGGGCGAGAAAGCAAAAGACACACAATTGATGGGCGGAATGCAGAACAAATCAAAACATTCACCCCCAGTCAAGAGATCTGGGTTAAATCCATCATTCTTTTTCTCACCATGCCACCCCAGTTTAGACCTGGCCATATGCAAATCAGTCTTGAACCTGTGCCTCATGGGAACAGTCCAGCCCGAACTGCCAAGCCAGGTCCTCCCTGGACCGGAAACAAGCATCCAAGGACCAGTTTTGGGGTTTCACCCCTCTTCAGCCAGGATAGCTTGATTCCAGTGGCACCGTGAGCCCAGGAACCACGTCTGGGCATACCTGGTGCACTTAGGGCGAGAAAGCAAAAGACACAGAATTGATGGACGGAATGCAGAGCAAATCAAAACATTCACCCCCAGTCAAGAGATCTGGGTTAAATCCATCATTCTTTTGCTCACCATGCCACCCCAGTTTAGACCTGGCCATATGCAAATCACTCTTGACCCTGTGCCTCATGGGAACAGTCCAGCCCGAACTGCCAAGCCATGTGCTCCCTGGACTGGAAGCAAGCATCCTAGGACCAGTTTCGGGGTTTCACCCCTCTTCAGCCAGGATAACTTGATTCCAGTGGCACAGTGAGCCCAGGACCCACGTCTGGGCATACCTGGCGCACTTAGGGCGAGAAAGCAAAAGACACACAATTGATGGGCGGAATGCAGAACAAATCAAAACATTCACCCCCAGTCAAGAGATCTGGGTTAAATCCATCATTCTTTTTCTCACCATGCCACCCCAGTTTAGACCTGGCCATATGCAAATCAGTCTTGACCCTGTGCCTCATGGGAACAGTCCAGCCCGAACTGCCAAGCCAGGTCCTCCCTGGACCGGAAACAAGCATCCTAGGACCGATTTTGGGGTTTCACCCCTCTTCAGCCAGGATAGCTTGATTCCAGTGGCACGTGAGCCCAGGACCCATGTCTGGGCATACCTGGTGCACTTAGGGCTTGAAAGCAAAAGATACACAATTGATGGACAGAAAGCAGAACAAATCAAAGTATTCACCTCCAGTCAAGAGATCCGGGTTAAATTCATCATTCTTTTTCTCACCATGCCACCCCAGTTTAGACCTGGCCATATGCAAATCAGTCTTGACCCTGTGCCTCATGGGAACAGTCCAGCCCGAACTGCCAAGCCAGGTCCTCCCTGGACCGAAAACAAGCATCCTAGGTCCGGTTTCGGGGTTTCACCCCTCTTCAGCCAGGACAGCTTGATTCCAGTGGCACAGTGAGCCCAGGACCCACGTCTGGGCATACCTGGCGCATTTAGGATGAGAAACCTAAAGACACACAATTGATGGACAGAATGCAGAACAAATCAAAACATTCACCCCCATTCATGAGATCTGGGTTAAATCCATCATTCCTTTGCTCACCAAGCCACCCCAGTTTAGACCTGGCCATATGCAAATCAGTCTTGACCCTGTGCCTCATGGGAACAGTCCAGCCCGAACTGCCAAGCCAGGTCCTCCCTGGACCGGAAACAAGCATCCTAGGACCGGTTTTGGAGCTTCACCCCTCTTCAGCCAGGATAGCTTAATTCCAGTGGCACAGTGAGCCCAGGACCCACGTCTGGGCATACCTGGCACACTTAGGGCGAGAAAGCAGAAGACACACAATTGATGGACGTAATGCAGAACAGTCAAGAGATCTGGGTTAAATCCATCATTCCTTTGCTCACCATGCCACCCCAATTTATACCTGGCCATATGCAAATCAGTCTTGACACTGTGCCTCATGGGAACAGTCCAGCCTGAACTGCCAAGCCAGGTCCTCCCTGGACCGGAAACAAGCCTCCCAGGACCAGTTTTGGGGGTTCATCCCTCTTCAGCCAGGATAGCTTGATTCCAGTGGCACCGTGAGCCCAGGAAACACGTCTGGGCATACCTGGTGCACTTACGGCGAGAAAGCAAAAGACACACAATTGATGGACGGAATGCAGAGCAAATCAAAACATTCACCTCCAGTCAAGAGATCTGGATTAAATCCATCATTCTTTTGCTCACCATGCCATCCCAGTTTAGACCTGGCCATATGCAAATCAGTCTTGACCCTGTGCCTCATGGGAACAGTCCAGCCCGAACTGCCAAGCCAGGTCCTCCCTGGACCGAAAAGAGAGAACATTTTAGGGGTTCTTTTCTGTAGCTCATATTCCATACTAGGAGCCTGATTACAAGTTTGTTGGTGCAGTGCCGGGTCCGCCCGTCACCGCACTAACAAACTCGTAGTCGGCCTCCCCACCAGATGAGGTGTTTTATTGTGTCTGGCAGGATTTTTTTGGTGTTCCGATGTTGGAGCCTCAAAAATTGGCCACACAATGGGAACGCCAAAAACAGTTCCTACACGGCATGTTGTGCCCCCCTGCATGTAACTCAGGGTGCAGAGGCACAAGGGGGCTCTGTAGGGCAGTCCTGCGAACCATAATGATGCCTCCCGATGGCCGCAACACAGCCAGGGAACAGCTGTTCTCTGCCCGCTGTGGCTGAGCAATGGTGGTCCCACTTCCCTAATTGTAATAGCAAAAGACACACAATTGATGGACGGAATGCAGAACAAATCAAAACATCAACCTTCAGTCAAGAGATCTAGGACCGGTTTCAGGGTTTCACCCCTTTTCAGCCAGGATAGCTTGATTCCAGTGGCACAGTGAGCCCAGGACCCACGTCTGGGCATACCTGGCGCACTTATGGCGAGAAAGCAAAAGACACACAGTTGATGAACGGAATGCAGAACAAATCAAAATATTCACCGCCAGTCAAGAGATCTGGATTAAATCCATCATTCTTTTGCTCACCATGCCACCCCAGTTTAGACCTGGCCATATGCAAATCAGTCCTGACCCTGTGCCTCATGGCAACAGTCCAGCCTGAACTGCCATGCCAGGTCCTCCCTGGACCGGAAACAAGCATCCTAGGACCGGATTTGGGGTTTCACTATTCTTCAGCTAGGATAGCTTGATTCAAGGGGCACAGTGAGCCCAGGACCCACGTCTGGGCATTCCTGGCGCACTTAGTGCGAGAAAGCAAAAGACACACAATTGATGGACGGAATGCAGAACAAATCAAAGTATTCACCTCCAGTCAAGAGATCTGGGTTAAATTCATCATTCTTTTGCTCACCATGCCACCCCAGTTTAGACCTGGCCATATGCAAATCAGTCTTCACCCTGTGCCTCATGGGAACAGTCCAGCCCAAACTGCCAAGCCATGTCCTCCCTGGACTGGAAACAAGCATCCTAGGACCAGTTTCGGGGTTTCACCCCTCTTCAGCCAGGATAACTTGATTCCAGTGGCACAGTGAGCCCAGGACCCACGTCTGGGCATACATGGCGCACTTAGGGCGAGAAAGCAAAAGACACACAATTGATGGGCGGAATGCAGAACAAATCAAAACATTCACCCCCAGTCAAGAGATCTGGGTTAAATCCATCATTCTTTTTCTCACCATGCCACCCCAGTTTAGACCTGGCCATATGCAAATCAGTCTTGACCCTGTGCCTCATGGGAACAGTCCAGCCCGAACTGCCAAGCCAGGTCCTCCCTGGACAGGAAACAAGCATCCTAGGACCGGTTTCGGGGTTTCACCCCTCTTCAGCCAGGATAGCTTGATTCCGGTGGCACAGTGAGCTCAGGACCCACATCTGGGCATACCTGGCGCACTTAGGGCGAGAAAGCAAAAGACACACAATTGAGGGACGGAATGCAGAACAAATCGAAAGATTCACCGCCAGTGAAGAGATCTGAGTTAAATCCATCATTCTTTTGCTCACTATGCCACCCCAGTTTAGACCTGGCCATAAGCAAATCAGTCTTGACCTCGTGCTTCATGGGAACAATCCAGCCCGATCTGCCAAGTCAGGTACTCCCTGGACCGGAAACAAGCATCCTAGGACCGGTTTCAGCCAGGAGCGCTTGATTCCAGTGGCACAGGGAGCCCAGGACCCACGTCTGGGCATACCTGGCGCACTTAGTGCGAGAAAGCAAAATACACACAATTGAGGGATGGAATGCAGAACAAATCGAAACATTCACCGCCAGTGAAGAGATCTGAGTTAAATCCATCATTCTTTTGCTCACTATGCCACCCCTGTTTAGACCTGGCCATATGCAAATCAGTCTTGACCCTGTGCGTCATGGAAACAGTCCAGCCAGAACTGCCATGCCAGGTCCTCCCTGGACCGGAAACAAGCATCCTAGGACCAGTTTTGGGGTCTCACCCCTCTTCAGCCAGGATAGCTTGATTCCAGTGGCACCGTGAGCCCAGGACCCACGTCTGGGCATACCTGGCGCACTTAGGGCAAGAAAGCAAAAGACACACAATTGATGGACGGAATGCAGAACAAATGGAAACATTCACCTCCAGTGAAGAGATCTGGGTTAAATCCATCATTCTTTTGCTCACTATGCCACCCCAGTTTAGACCTGGCCATATGCAAATCAGTCTTGACCATGTGCGTCATGGGAACAGTCCAGCCAGAACTGCCATGCCAGGTCCTCTCTGGACCGGAAACAAGCATCCTAGGACCGGTTTCAGGGTTTCACCCCTCTTCAGCCAGGATAGCTTGATTCCAGTGGCACAGTGAGCCCAGGACCCACGTCTGGGCATACCTGGCGCATTTAGGATGAGAAACCTAAAGACACACAATTGATGGACAGAATGCAGAACAAATCAAAACATTCACCCCCATTCAAGAGATCTGGGTTAAATCTATCATTCCTTTGCTCACCAAGCCACCCCAGTTTAGACCTGGCCATATGCAAATCAGTCTTGACCCTGTGCCTCATGGGAACAGTCCAGCCTGAACTGCTAAGCCAGGTCCTCCCTGGACCGGAAACAAGCAACCTAGGACCGGTTTTGGAGCTTCACCCCTCTTCAGCCAGGATAGCTTGATTCCAGTGGCACAGTGAGCCCAGGACCCACGTCTGGGCATACCTGGCGCACTTAGGGCGAGAAAGCAGAAGACACACAATTGATGGACGGAATGCAGAACAGTCAAGAGATCTGGGTTAAATCCATCATTCCTTTGCTCACCATGCCACCCCAGTTTAGACCTGGCCATATGCAAATCAGTCTTGACACTGTGCCTCATGGGAACAGTCCAGCCCGAACTGCCAAGCCAGGTCCTCCCTGGACCGGCAACAAGCATCCCAGGACCAGTTTTGGGGGTTCATCCCTCTTCAGCCAGGATAGCTTGATTCCAGTGGCACCGTGAGCCCTGGAAACACGTCTGGGCATACCTGGTGCACTTACGGCGAGAAAGCAAAAGACACACAATTGATGGACGGAATGCAGAGCAAATCAAAACATTCACCTCCAGTCAAGAGATCTGGATTAAATCCATCATTCTTTTGCTCACCATGCCATCCCTGTTTAGACCTGGCCATATGCAAATCAGTCTTGACCCTGTGCCTCATGGGAACAGTCCAGCCCGAACTGCCAAGCCAGGTCCTCCCTGGACCGAAAAGAGAGAACATTTTAGGGGTTCTTTTCTGAAGCTCATATTCCATACTAGGAGCCTGATTACAAGTTTGTTGGTGCAGTGCCGGGTCCGCCCGTCACCGCACTAACAAACTCGTAGTCGGCCTCCCCACCAGATGAGGTGTTTTATTGTGTCTGGCAGGATTTTTTTGGTGTTCCGATGTTGGAGCCCCAAAAATTGGCCACACAATGGGAACGCCAAAAACAGTTCCTACACGGCATGTTGTGCCCCCCTGCATGTAACTCAGGGTGCAGAGGCACAAGGGGGCTCTGTAGGGCAGTCCTGCGAACCATAATGATGCCTCCCGATGGCCGCAACACAGCCAGGGAACAGCTGTTCTCTGCCCGCTGTGGCTGAGCAATGGTGGTCCCACTTCCCTAATTGTAATAGCAAAAGACACACAATTGATGGACGGAATGCAGAACAAATCAAAACATTAACCTTCAGTCAAGAGATCTAGGACCGGTTTCAGGGTTTCACCCCTTTTCAGCCAGGATAGCTTGATTCCAGTGGCACAGTGAGCCCAGGACCCACGTCTGGGCATACCTGGCACACTTATGGCGAGAAAGCAAAAGACACACAGTTGATGAACGGAATGCAGAACAAATCAAAACATTCACCGCCAGTCAAGAGATCTGGATTAAATACATCATTCTTTTGCTCACCATGCCACCCCAGTTTAGACCTGGCCATATGCAAATCAGTCTTGACCCTGTGCCACATGGGAACAGTCCAGCCTGAACTGCCAAGCCAGGTCCTCCCTGGACCGGAAACAAGCATCCTAGGACCGGTTTTGGGGTTTCACTATTCTTCAGCTAGGATAGCTTGATTCAAGTGGCACAGTGAGCTCAGGACCCACGTCTGGGCATTCCTGGCGCACTTAGTGCGAGAAAGCAAAAGACACACAATTGATGGACGGAATGCAGAACAAATCAAAGTATTCACCTCCAGTCAAGAGATCTGGGTTAAATTCATCATTCTTTTGCTCACCATGCCACCCCAGTTTAGACCTGGCCATATGCAAATCAGTCTTCACCCTGTGCCTCATGGGAACAGTCCAGCCCAAACTGCCAAGCCATGTCCTCCCTGGACTGGAAACAAGCATCCTAGGACCAGTTTCGGGGTTTCACCCCTCTTCAGCCAGGATAACTTGATTCCAGTGGCACAGTGAGCCCAGGACCCACGTCTGGGCATATCTGGCGCACTTAGGGCGAGAAAGCAAAAGACACACAATTGATGGGCGGAATGCAGAACAAATCAAAACATTCACCCCCAGTCAAGAGATCTGGGTTAAATCCATCATTCTTTTTCTCACCATGCCACCCCAGTTTAGACCTGGCCATATGCAAATCAGTCTTGAACCTGTGCCTCATGGGAACAGTCCAGCCCGAACTGCCAAGCCAGGTCCTCCCTGGACCGGAAACAAGCATCCAAGGACCAGTTTTGGGGTTTCACCCCTCTTCAGCCAGGATAGCTTGATTCCAGTGGCACCGTGAGCCCAGGAACCACGTCTGGGCATACCTGGTGCACTTAGGGCGAGAAAGCAAAAGACACAGAATTGATGGACGGAATGCAGAGCAAATCAAAACATTCACCCCCAGTCAAGAGATCTGGGTTAAATCCATCATTCTTTTGCTCACCATGCCACCCCAGTTTAGACCTGGCCATATGCAAATCACTCTTGACCCTGTGCCTCATGGGAACAGTCCAGCCCGAACTGCCAAGCCATGTGCTCCCTGGACTGGAAGCAAGCATCCTAGGACCAGTTTCGGGGTTTCACCCCTCTTCAGCCAGGATAACTTGATTCCAGTGGCACAGTGAGCCCAGGACCCACGTCTGGGCATACCTGGCGCACTTAGGGCGAGAAAGCAAAAGACACACAATTGATGGGCGGAATGCAGAACAAATCAAAACATTCACCCCCAGTCAAGAGATCTGGGTTAAATCCATCATTCTTTTTCTCACCATGCCACCCCAGTTTAGACCTGGCCATATGCAAATCAGTCTTGACCCTGTGCCTCATGGGAACAGTCCAGCCCGAACTGCCAAGCCAGGTCCTCCCTGGACCGGAAACAAGCATCCTAGGACCGATTTTGGGGTTTCACCCCTCTTCAGCCAGGATAGCTTGATTCCAGTGGCACGTGAGCCCAGGACCCATGTCTGGGCATACCTGGTGCACTTAGGGCTTGAAAGCAAAAGATACACAATTGATGGACAGAAAGCAGAACAAATCAAAGTATTCACCTCCAGTCAAGAGATCCGGGTTAAATTCATCATTCTTTTGCTCACCATGCCACCCCAGTTTAGACCTGGCCATATGCAAATCAGTCTTCACCCTGTGCCTCATGGGAACAGTCCAGCCCAAACTGCCAAGCCATGTCCTCCCTGGACTGGAAACAAGCATCCTAGGACCAGTTTCGGGGTTTCACCCCTCTTCAGCCAGGATAACTTGATTCCAGTGGCACAGTGAGCCCAGGACCCACGTCTGGGCATACATGGCGCACTTAGGGCGAGAAAGCAAAAGACACACAATTGATGGGCGGAATGCAGAACAAATCAAAACATTCACCCCCAGTCAAGAGATCTGGGTTAAATCCATAATTCTTTTTCTCACCATGCCACCCCAGTTTAGACCTGGCCATATGCAAATCAGTCTTGACCCTGTGCCTCATGGGAACAGTCCAGCCCGAACTGCCAAGCCAGGTCCTCCCTGGACCGAAAACAAGCATCCTAGGTCCGGTTTCGGGGTTTCACCCCTCTTCAGCCAGGACAGCTTGATTCCAGTGGCACAGTGAGCCCAGGACCCACGTCTGGGCATACCTGGCGCATTTAGGATGAGAAACCTAAAGACACACAATTGATGGACAGAATGCAGAACAAATCAAAACATTCACCCCCATTCATGAGATCTGGGTTAAATCCATCATTCCTTTGCTCACCAAGCCACCCCAGTTTAGACCTGGCCATATGCAAATCAGTCTTGACCCTGTGCCTCATGGGAACAGTCCAGCCCGAACTGCCAAGCCAGGTCCTCCCTGGACCGGAAACAAGCATCCTAGGACCGGTTTTGGAGCTTCACCCCTCTTCAGCCAGGATAGCTTAATTCCAGTGGCACAGTGAGCCCAGGACCCACGTCTGGGCATACCTGGCACACTTAGGGCGAGAAAGCAGAAGACACACAATTGATGGACGTAATGCAGAACAGTCAAGAGATCTGGGTTAAATCCATCATTCCTTTGCTCACCATGCCACCCCAATTTATACCTGGCCATATGCAAATCAGTCTTGACACTGTGCCTCATGGGAACAGTCCAGCCTGAACTGCCAAGCCAGGTCCTCCCTGGACCGGAAACAAGCCTCCCAGGACCAGTTTTGGGGGTTCATCCCTCTTCAGCCAGGATAGCTTGATTCCAGTGGCACCGTGAGCCCAGGAAACACGTCTGGGCATACCTGGTGCACTTACGGCGAGAAAGCAAAAGACACACAATTGATGGACGGAATGCAGAGCAAATCAAAACATTCACCTCCAGTCAAGAGATCTGGATTAAATCCATCATTCTTTTGCTCACCATGCCATCCCAGTTTAGACCTGGCCATATGCAAATCAGTCTTGACCCTGTGCCTCATGGGAACAGTCCAGCCCGAACTGCCAAGCCAGGTCCTCCCTGGACCGAAAAGAGAGAACATTTTAGGGGTTCTTTTCTGTAGCTCATATTCCATACTAGGAGCCTGATTACAAGTTTGTTGGTGCAGTGCCGGGTCCGCCCGTCACCGCACTAACAAACTCGTAGTCGGCCTCCCCACCAGATGAGGTGTTTTATTGTGTCTGGCAGGATTTTTTTGGTGTTCCGATGTTGGAGCCTCAAAAATTGGCCACACAATGGGAACGCCAAAAACAGTTCCTACACGGCATGTTGTGCCCCCCTGCATGTAACTCAGGGTGCAGAGGCACAAGGGGGCTCTGTAGGGCAGTCCTGCGAACCATAATGATGCCTCCCGATGGCCGCAACACAGCCAGGGAACAGCTGTTCTCTGCCCGCTGTGGCTGAGCAATGGTGGTCCCACTTCCCTAATTGTAATAGCAAAAGACACACAATTGATGGACGGAATGCAGAACAAATCAAAACATCAACCTTCAGTCAAGAGATCTAGGACCGGTTTCAGGGTTTCACCCCTTTTCAGCCAGGATAGCTTGATTCCAGTGGCACAGTGAGCCCAGGACCCACGTCTGGGCATACCTGGCGCACTTATGGCGAGAAAGCAAAAGACACACAGTTGATGAACGGAATGCAGAACAAATCAAAATATTCACCGCCAGTCAAGAGATCTGGATTAAATCCATCATTCTTTTGCTCACCATGCCACCCCAGTTTAGACCTGGCCATATGCAAATCAGTCCTGACCCTGTGCCTCATGGGAACAGTCCAGCCTGAACTGCCATGCCAGGTCCTCCCTGGACCGGAAACAAGCATCCTAGGACCGGATTTGGGGTTTCACTATTCTTCAGCTAGGATAGCTTGATTCAAGGGGCACAGTGAGCCCAGGACCCACGTCTGGGCATTCCTGGCGCACTTAGTGCGAGAAAGCAAAAGACACACAATTGATGGACGGAATGCAGAACAAATCAAAGTATTCACCTCCAGTCAAGAGATCTGGGTTAAATTCATCATTCTTTTGCTCACCATGCCACCCCAGTTTAGACCTGGCCATATGCAAATCAGTCTTCACCCTGTGCCTCATGGGAACAGTCCAGCCCAAACTGCCAAGCCATGTCCTCCCTGGACTGGAAACAAGCATCCTAGGACCAGTTTCGGGGTTTCACCCCTCTTCAGCCAGGATAACTTGATTCCAGTGGCACAGTGAGCCCAGGACCCACGTCTGGGCATACATGGCGCACTTAGGGCGAGAAAGCAAAAGACACACAATTGATGGGCGGAATGCAGAACAAATCAAAACATTCACCCCCAGTCAAGAGATCTGGGTTAAATCCATCATTCTTTTTCTCACCATGCCACCCCAGTTTAGACCTGGCCATATGCAAATCAGTCTTGACCCTGTGCCTCATGGGAACAGTCCAGCCCGAACTGCCAAGCCAGGTCCTCCCTGGACAGGAAACAAGCATCCTAGGACCGGTTTCGGGGTTTCACCCCTCTTCAGCCAGGATAGCTTGATTCCGGTGGCACAGTGAGCTCAGGACCCACATCTGGGCATACCTGGCGCACTTAGGGCGAGAAAGCAAAAGACACACAATTGAGGGACGGAATGCAGAACAAATCGAAACATTCACCGCCAGTGAAGAGATCTGAGTTAAATCCATCATTCTTTTGCTCACTATGCCACCCCAGTTTAGACCTGGCCATAAGCAAATCAGTCTTGACCTCGTGCTTCATGGGAACAATCCAGCCCGATCTGCCAAGTCAGGTACTCCCTGGACCGGAAACAAGCATCCTAGGACCGGTTTCAGCCAGGAGCGCTTGATTCCAGTGGCACAGGGAGCCCAGGACCCACGTCTGGGCATACCTGGCGCACTTAGTGCGAGAAAGCAAAAGACACACAATTGAGGGATGGAATGCAGAACAAATCGAAACATTCACCGCCAGTGAAGAGATCTGAGTTAAATCCATCATTCTTTTGCTCACTATGCCACCCCTGTTTAGACCTGGCCATATGCAAATCAGTCTTGACCCTGTGCGTCATGGAAACAGTCCAGCCAGAACTGCCATGCCAGGTCCTCCCTGGACCGGAAACAAGCATCCTAGGACCGGTTTCGGGGGTTCACCCCTCTTCAGCCAGGATAGCTTGATTCCAGTGGCACAGTGAGCCCAGGACCCACGTGTGGGCATACCTTGCGCACTTAGGGCGAGAAAGCAAAAGACACACAATTAATGGACAGAATGCAGAACAAATCAAAACATTCACCCCCAGTCAAGAGATCTGGGTTAAATCCATCATTCTTTTGCTCACCATGCCACCCCGGTTTAGACCTGGCCATATGCAAATCAGTCTTGACCCTGTGCCTCATGGGAACATTCCAGCCCGAACTGCCAAGCCTGGTCCTCCCTGGACCGGAAACAAGCATCCTAGGACCAGTTTTGGGGTCTCACCCCTCTTCAGCCAGGATAGCTTGATTCCAGTGGCACCGTGAGCCCAGGACCCACGTCTGGGCATACCTGGTGCACTTAGGGCGAGAAAGCAAAAGACACACAATTGATGGACGGAATGCAGAACAAATCAAAGTATTCACCTCCAGTCAAGAGATTTGGGTTAAATTCATCATTCTTTTCCTCACCATGCCATCCCAGTTTAGACCTGGCCATATGCAAATCAGTCTTGACCCTGTGCCACATGGGAACAGTCCAGCCCGAACTGCCAAGCCAGGTCCTCCCTGGACAGGAAACAACCATCCTAGGACCGGTTTCGGGGTTTCACCCCTCTTCAGCCAGGATAGCTTGATTCCAGTGGCACAGTGAGCTCAGGACCCACATCTGGGCATACCTGGCGCACTTAGGGCAAGAAAGCAAAAGACACACAATTGATGGACGGAATGCAGAACAAATGGAAACATTCACCTCCAGTGAAGAGATCTGGGTTAAATCCATCATTCTTTTGCTCACTATGCCACCCCAGTTTAGACCTGGCCATATGCAAATCAGTCTTGACCATGTGCGTCATGGGAACAGTCCAGCCAGAACTGCCATGCCAGGTCCTCTCTGGACCGGAAACAAGCATCCTAGGACCGGTTTCGGGGTTTCACCCCTCTTCAGCCAGGATAACTTGATTCCAGTGGCACAGTGAGCCCAGGACCCACGTCTGGGCATACCTGGCGCATTTAGGATGAGAAACCTAAAGACACACAATTGATGGACAGAATGCAGAACAAATCAAAACATTCACCCCCATTCAAGAGATCTGGGTTAAATCTATCATTCCTTTGCTCACCAAGCCACCCCAGTTTAGACCTGGCCATATGCAAATCAGTCTTGACCCTGTGCCTCATGGGAACAGTCCAGCCTGAACTGCTAAGCCAGGTCCTCCCTGGACCGGAAACAAGCAACCTAGGACCGGTTTTGGAGCTTCACCCCTCTTCAGCCAGGATAGCTTGATTCCAGTGGCACAGTGAGCCCAGGACCCACGTCTGGGCATACCTGGCGCACTTAGGGCGAGAAAGCAGAAGACACACAATTGATGGACGGAATGCAGAACAGTCAAGAGATCTGGGTTAAATCCATCATTCCTTTGCTCACCATGCCACCCCAGTTTAGACCTGGCCATATGCAAATCAGTCTTGACACTGTGCCTCATGGGAACAGTCCAGCCCGAACTGCCAAGCCAGGTCCTCCCTGGACCGGAAACAAGCATCCCAGGACCAGTTTTGGGGGTTCATCCCTCTTCAGCCAGGATAGCTTGATTCCAGTGGCACCGTGAGCCCTGGAAACACGTCTGGGCATACCTGGTGCACTTACGGCGAGAAAGCAAAAGACACACAATTGATGGACGGAATGCAGAGCAAATCAAAACATTCACCTCCAGTCAAGAGATCTGGATTAAATCCATCATTCTTTTGCTCACCATGCCATCCCTGTTTAGACCTGGCCATATGCAAATCAGTCTTGACCCTGTGCCTCATGGGAACAGTCCAGCCCGAACTGCCAAGCCAGGTCCTCCCTGGACCGAAAAGAGAGAACATTTTAGGGGTTCTTTTCTGAAGCTCATATTCCATACTAGGAGCCTGATTACAAGTTTGTTGGTGCAGTGCCGGGTCCGCCCGTCACCACACTAACAAACTCGTAGTCGGCCTCCCCACCAGATGAGGTGTTTTATTGTGTCTGGCAGGATTTTTTTGGTGTTCCGATGTTGGAGCCTCAAAAATTGGCCACACAATGGGAACGCCAAAAACAGTTCCTACACGGCATGTTGTGCCCCCCTGCATGTAACTCAGGGTGCAGAGGCACAAGGGGGCTCTGTAGGGCAGTCCTGCGAACCATAATGATGCCTCCCGATGGCCGCAACACAGCCATGGAACAGCTGTTCTCTGCCCGCTGTGGCTGAGCAATGGTGGTCCCACTTCCCTAATTGTAATAGCAAAAGACACACAATTGATGGACGGAATGCAGAACAAATCAAAACATTAACCTTCAGTCAAGAGATCTAGGACCGGTTTCAGGGTTTCACCCCTTTTCAGCCAGGATAGCTTGATTCCAGTGGCACAGTGAGCCCAGGACCCACGTCTGGGCATACCTGGCACACTTATGGCGAGAAAGCAAAAGACACACAGTTGATGAACGGAATGCAGAACAAATCAAAACATTCACCGCCAGTCAAGAGATCTGGATTAAATACATCATTCTTTTGCTCACCATGCCACCCCAGTTTAGACCTGGCCATATGCAAATCAGTCTTGACCCTGTGCCACATGGGAACAGTCCAGCCTGAACTGCCAAGCAAGGTCCTCCCTGGACCGGAAACAAGCATCCTAGGACCGGTTTTGGGGTTTCACTATTCTTCAGCTAGGATAGCTTGATTCAAGTGGCACAGTGAGCTCAGGACCCACGTCTGGGCATTCCTGGCGCACTTAGTGCGAGAAAGCAAAAGACACACAATTGATGGACGGAATGCAGAACAAATCAAAGTATTCACCTCCAGTCAAGAGATCTGGGTTAAATTTATCATTCTTTTGCTCACCATGCCACCCCAGTTTAGACCTGGCCATATGCAAATCAGTCTTCACCCTGTGCCTCATGGGAACAGTCCAGCCCAAACTGCCAAGCCATGTCCTCCCTGGACTGGAAACAAGCATCCTAGGACCAGTTTCGGGGTTTCACCCCTCTTCAGCCAGGATAACTTGATTCCAGTGGCACAGTGAGCCCAGGACCCACGTCTGGGCATACCTGGCGCACTTAGGGCGAGAAAGCAAAAGACACACAATTGATGGGCGGAATGCAGAACAAATCAAAACATTCACCCCCAGTCAAGAGATCTGGGTTAAATCCATCATTCTTTTTCTCACCATGCCACCCCAGTTTAGACCTGGCCATATGAAAATCAGTCTTGAACCTGTGCCTCATGGGAACAGTCCAGCCCGAACTGCCAAGCCAGGTCCTCCCTGGACCGGAAACAAGCATCCAAGGACCAGTTTTGGGGTTTCACCCCTCTTCAGCCAGGATAGCTTGATTCCAGTGGCACCGTGAGCCCAGGAACCACGTCTGGGCATACCTGGTGCACTTAGGGCGAGAAAGCAAAAGACACAAAATTGATGGACGGAATGCAGAGCAAATCAAAACATTCACCCCCAGTCAAGATATCTGGGTTAAATCCATCATTCTTTTGCTCACCATGCCACCCCAGTTTAGACCTGGCCATATGCAAATCACTCTTGACCCTGTGCCTCATGGGAACAGTCCAGCCCGAACTGCCAAGCCATGTCCTCCCTGGACTGGAAGCAAGCATCCTAGGACCAGTTTCGGGGTTTCACCCCTCTTCAGCCAGGATAACTTGATTCCAGTGGCACAGTGAGCCCAGGACCCACGTCTGGGCATACCTGGCGCACTTAGGGCGAGAAAGCAAAAGACACACAATTGATGGGCGGAATGCAGAACAAATCAAAACATTCACCCCCAGTCAAGAGATCTGGGTTAAATCCATCATTCTTTTTCTCACCATGCCACCCCAGTTTAGACCTGGCCATATGCAAATCAGTCTTGACCCTGTGCCTCATGGGAACAGTCCAGCCCGAACTGCCAAGCCAGGTCCTCCCTGGACCGGAAACAAGCATCCTAGGACCGATTTTGGGGTTTCACCCCTCTTCAGCCAGGATAGCTTGATTCCAGTGGCACGTGAGCCCAGGACCCATGTCTGGGCATACCTGGTGCACTTAGGGCTTGAAAGCAAAAGATACACAATTGATGGACAGAAAGCAGAACAAATCAAAGTATTCACCTCCAGTCAAGAGATCCGGGTTAAATTCATCATTCTTTTGCTCACCATGCCACCCCAGTTTAGACCTGGCCATATGCAAATCAGTCTTCACCCTGTGCCTCATGGGAACAGTCCAGCCCAAACTGCCAAGCCATGTCCTCCCTGGACTGGAAACAAGCATCCTAGGACCAGTTTCGGGGTTTCACCCCTCTTCAGCCAGGATAACTTGATTCCAGTGGCACAGTGAGCCCAGGACCCACGTCTGGGCATACATGGCGCACTTAGGGCGAGAAAGCAAAAGACACACAATTGATGGGCGGAATGCAGAACAAATCAAAACATTCACCCCCAGTCAAGAGATCTGGGTTAAATCCATAATTCTTTTTCTCACCATGCCACCCCAGTTTAGACCTGGCCATATGCAAATCAGTCTTGACCCTGTGCCTCATGGGAACAGTCCAGCCCGAACTGCCAAGCCAGGTCCTCCCTGGACCGAAAACAAGCATCCTAGGTCCGGTTTCGGGGTTTCACCCCTCTTCAGCCAGGACAGCTTGATTCCAGTGGCACAGTGAGCCCAGGACCCACGTCTGGGCATACCTGGCGCATTTAGGATGAGAAACCTAAAGACACACAATTGATGGACAGAATGCAGAACAAATCAAAACATTCACCCCCATTCATGAGATCTGGGTTAAATCCATCATTCCTTTGCTCACCAAGCCACCCCAGTTTAGACCTGGCCATATGCAAATCAGTCTTGACCCTGTGCCTCATGGGAACAGTCCAGCCCGAACTGCCAAGCCAGGTCCTCCCTGGACCGGAAACAAGCATCCTAGGACCGGTTTTGGAGCTTCACCCCTCTTCAGCCAGGATAGCTTGATTCCAGTGGCACAGTGAGCCCAGGACCCACGTCTGGGCATACCTGGCACACTTAGGGCGAGAAAGCAGAAGACACACAATTGATGGACGTAATGCAGAACAGTCAAGAGATCTGGGTTAAATCCATCATTCCTTTGCTCACCATGCCACCCCAATTTATACCTGGCCATATGCAAATCAGTCTTGACACTGTGCCTCATGGGAACAGTCTAGCCTGAACTGCCAAGCCAGGTCCTCCCTGGACCGGAAACAAGCATCCCAGGACCAGTTTTGGGGGTTCATCCCTCTTCAGCCAGGATAGCTTGATTCCAGTGGCACCGTGAGCCCAGGAAACACGTCTGGGCATACCTGGTGCACTTACGGCGAGAAAGCAAAAGACACACAATTGATGGACGGAATGCAGAGCAAATCAAAACATTCACCTCCAGTCAAGAGATCTGGATTAAATCCATCATTCTTTTGCTCACCATGCCATCCCAGTTTAGACCTGGCCATATGCAAATCAGTCTTGACCCTGTGCCTCATGGGAACAGTCCAGCCCGAACTGCCAAGCCAGGTCCTCCCTGGACCGAAAAGAGAGAACATTTTAGGGGTTCTTTTCTGTAGCTCATATTCCATACTAGGAGCCTGATTACAAGTTTGTTGGTGCAGTGCCGGGTCCGCCCGTCACCGCACTAACAAACTCGTAGTCGGCCTCCCCACCAGATGAGGTGTTTTATTGTGTCTGGCAGGATTTTTTTGGTGTTCCGATGTTGGAGCCTCAAAAATTGGCCACACAATGGGAACGCCAAAAACAGTTCCTACACGGCATGTTGTGCCCCCCTGCATGTAACTCAGGGTGCAGAGGCACAAGGGGCCTCTGTAGGGCAGTCCTGCGAACCATAATGATGCCTCCCGATGGCCGCAACACAGCCAGGGAACAGCTGTTCTCTGCCCGCTGTGGCTGAGCAATGGTGGTCCCACTTCCCTAATTGTAATAGCAAAAGACACACAATTGATGGACGGAATGCAGAACAAATCAAAACATCAACCTTCAGTCAAGAGATCTAGGACCGGTTTCAGGGTTTCACCCCTTTTCAGCCAGGATAGCTTGATTCCAGTGGCACAGTGAGCCCAGGACCCACGTCTGGGCATACCTGGCGCACTTATGGCGAGAAAGCAAAAGACACACAGTTGATGAACGGAATGCAGAACAAATCAAAATATTCACCGCCAGTCAAGAGATCTGGATTAAATCCATCATTCTTTTGCTCACCATGCCACCCCAGTTTAGACCTGGCCATATGCAAATCAGTCCTGACCCTGTGCCTCATGGGAACAGTCCAGCCTGCACTGCCATGCCAGGTCCTCCCTGGACCGGAAACAAGCATCCTAGGACCGGATTTGGGGTTTCACTATTCTTCAGCTAGGATAGCTTGATTCAAGGGGCACAGTGAGCCCAGGACCCACGTCTGGGCATTCCTGGCGCACTTAGGGCGAGAAAGCAAAAGACACACAATTGATGGACGGAATGCAGAACAAATCAAAGTATTCACCTCCAGTCAAGAGATCTGGGTTAAATTCATCATTCTTTTGCTCACCATGCCACACCAGTTTAGACCTGGCCATATGCAAATCAGTCTTCACCCTGTGCCTCATGGGAACAGTCCAGCCCAAACTGCCAAGCCATGTCCTCCCTGGACTGGAAACAAGCATCCTAGGACCAGTTTCGGGGTTTCATCCCTCTTCAGCCAGGATAACTTGATTCCAGTGGCACAGTGAGCCCAGGACCCACGTCTGGGCATACCTGGCGCACTTAGGGCGAGAAAGCAAAAGACACACAATTGATGGGCGGAATGCAGAACAAATCAAAACATTCACCCCCAGTCAAGATATCTGGGTTAAATCCATCATTCTTTTTCTCACCATGCCACCCCAGTTTAGACCTGGCCATATGCAAATCAGTCTTGAACCTGTGCCTCATGGGAACAGTCCAGCCCGAACTGCCAAGCCAGGTCCTCCCTGGACCGGAAACAAGCATCCAAGGACCAGTTTTGGGGTTTCACCCCTCTTCAGCCAGGATAGCTTGATTCCAGTGGCACCGTGAGCCCAGGAACCACGTCTGGGCATACCTGGTGCACTTAGGGCGAGAAAGCAAAAGACACAGAATTGATGGACGGAATGCAGAGCAAATCAAAACATTCACCCCCAGTCAAGAGATCTGGGTTAAATCCATCATTCTTTTGCTCACCATGCCACCCCAGTTTAGACCTGGCCATATGCAAATCACTCTTGACCCTGTGCCTCATGGGAACAGTCCAGCCCGAACTGCCAAGCCATGTCCTCCCTGGACTGGAAGCAAGCATCCTAGGACCAGTTTCGGGGTTTCACCCCTCTTCAGCCAGGATAACTTGATTCCAGTGGCACAGTGAGCCCAGGACCCACGTCTGGGCATACCTGGCGCACTTAGGGCGAGAAAGCAAAAGACACACAATTGATGGGCGGAATGCAGAACAAATCAAAACATTCACCCCCAGTCAAGAGATCTGGGTTAAATCCATCATTCTTTTTCTCACCATGCCACCCCAGTTTAGACCTGGCCATATGCAAATCAGTCTTGACCCTGTGCCTCATGGGAACAGTCCAGCCCGAACTGCCAAGCCAGGTCGTCCCTGGACCGGAAACAAGCATCCAAGGACCAGTTTTGGGGTTTCACCCCTCTTCAGCCAGGATAGCTTGATTCCAGTGGCACCGTGAGCCCAGGAACCACGTCTGGGCATACCTGGTGCACTTAGGGCGAGAAAGCAAAAGACACAGAATTGATGGACGGAATGCAGAGCAAATCAAAACATTCACCCCCAGTCAAGAGATCTGGGTTAAATCCATCATTCTTTTGCTCACCATGCCACCCCAGTTTAGACCTGGCCATATGCAAATCACTCTTGACCCTGTGCCTCATGGGAACAGTCCAGCCCGAACTGCCAAGCCATGTCCTCCCTGGACCGGAAACAAGCATCCTAGGACCGATTTTGGGGTTTCACCCCTCTTCAGCCAGGATAGCTTGATTCCAGTGGCACGTGAGCCCAGGACCCATGTCTGGGCATACCTGGTGCACTTAGGGCTTGAAAGCAAAAGATACACAATTGATGGACAGAAAGCAGAACAAATCAAAGTATTCACCTCCAGTCAAGAGATCCGGGTTAAATTCATCATTCTTTTGCTCACCATGCCACCCCAGTTTTGACCTGGCCATATGCAAATCAGTCTTCACCCTGTGCCTCATGGGAACAGTCCAGCCCAAACTGCCAAGCCAGGTCCTCCCTGGACCGAAAACAAGCATCCTAGGTCCGGTTTCGGGGTTTCACCCCTCTTCAGCCAGGACAGCTTGATTCCAGTGGCACAGTGAGCCCAGGACCCACGTCTGGGCATACCTGGCGCATTTAGGATGAGAAACCTAAAGACACACAATTGATGGACAGAATGCAGAACAAATCAAAACATTCACCCCCATTCATGAGATCTGGGTTAAATCCATCATTCCTTTGCTCACCAAGCCACCCCAGTTTAGACCTGGCCATATGCAAATCAGTCTTGACCCTGTGCCTCATGGGAACAGTCCAGCCCGAACTGCCAAGCCAGGTCCTCCCTGGACCGTAAACAAGCATCCTAGGACCGGTTTTGGAGCTTCACCCCTCTTCAGCCAGGATAGCTTGATTCCAGTGGCACAGTGAGCCCAGGACCCACGTCTGGGCATACCTGGCACACTTAGGGCGAGAAAGCAGAAGACACACAATTGATGGACGTAATGCAGAACAGTCAAGAGATCTGGGTTAAATCCATCATTCCTTTGCTCACCATGCCACCCCAATTTATACCTGGCCATATGCAAATCAGTCTTGACACTGTGCCTCATGGGAACAGTCCAGCCTGAACTGCCAAGCCAGGTCCTCCCTGGACCGGAAACAAGCATCCCAGGACCAGTTTTGGGGGTTCATCCCTCTTCAGCCAGGATAGCTTGATTCCAGTGGCACCGTGAGCCCAGGAAACACGTCTGGGCATACCTGGTGCACTTACGGCGAGAAAGCAAAAGACACACAATTGATGGACGGAATGCAGAGCAAATCAAAACATTCACCTCCAGTCAAGAGATCTGGATTAAATCCATCATTCTTTTGCTCACCATGCCATCCCAGTTTAGACCTGGCCATATGCAAATCAGTCTTGACCCTGTGCCTCATGGGAACAGTCCAGCCCGAACTGCCAAGCCAGGTCCTCCCTGGACCGAAAAGAGAGAACATTTTAGGGGTTCTTTTCTGTAGCTCATATTCCATACTAGGAGCCTGATTACAAGTTTGTTGGTGCAGTGCCGGGTCCGCCCGTCACCGCACTAACAAACTCGTAGTCGGCCTCCCCACCAGATGAGGTGTTTTATTGTGTCTGGCAGGATTTTTTTGGTGTTCCGATGTTGGAGCCTCAAAAATTGGCCACACAATGGGAACGCCAAAAACAGTTCCTACACGGCATGTTGTGCCCCCCTGCATGTAACTCAGGGTGCAGAGGCACAAGGGGCCTCTGTAGGGCAGTCCTGCGAACCATAATGATGCCTCCCGATGGCCGCAACACAGCCAGGGAACAGCTGTTCTCTGCCCGCTGTGGCTGAGCAATGGTGGTCCCACTTCCCTAATTGTAATAGCAAAAGACACACAATTGATGGACGGAATGCAGAACAAATCAAAACATCAACCTTCAGTCAAGAGATCCAGGACCGGTTTCAGGGTTTCACCCCTTTTCAGCCAGGATAGCTTGATTCCAGTGGCACAGTGAGCCCAGGACCCACGTCTGGGCATACCTGGCGCACTTATGGCGAGAAAGCAAAAGACACACAGTTGATGAACGGAATGCAGAACAAATCAAAATATTCACCGCCAGTCAAGAGATCTGGATTAAATCCATCATTCTTTTGCTCACCATGCCACCCCAGTATAGACCTGGCCATATGCAAATCAGTCCTGACCCTGTGCCTCATGGGAACAGTCCAGCCTGAACTGCCATGCCAGGGCCTCCCTGGACCGGAAACAAGCATCCTAGGACCGGATTTTGGGTTTCACTATTCTTCAGCTAGGATAGCTTGATTCAAGGGGCACAGTGAGCCCAGGACCCACGTCTGGGCATTCCTGGCGCACTTAGTGCGAGAAAGCAAAAGACACACAATTGATGGACGGAATGCAGAACAAATCAAAGTATTCACCTCCAGTCAAGAGATCTGGGTTAAATTCATCATTCTTTTGCTCACCATGCCACCCCAGTTTAGACCTGGCCATATGCAAATCAGTCTTCACCCTGTGCCTCATGGGAACAGTCCAGCCCAAACTGCCAAGCCATGTCCTCCCTGGACTGGAAACAAGCATCCTAGGACCAGTTTCGGGGTTTCACCCCTCTTCAGCCAGGATAACTTGATTCCAGTGGCACAGTGAGCCCAGGACCCACGTCTGGGCATACATGGCGCACTTAGGGCGAGAAAGCAAAAGACACACAATTGATGGGCGGAATGCAGAACAAATCAAAACATTCACCCCCAGTCAAGAGATCTGGGTTAAATCCATCATTCTTTTTCTCACCATGCCACCCCAGTTTAGACCTGGCCATATGCAAATCAGTCTTGACCCTGTGCCTCATGGGAACAGTCCAGCCCGAACTGCCAAGCCAGGTCCTCCCTGGACAGGAAACAAGCATCCTAGGACCGGTTTCGGGGTTTCACCCCTCTTCAGCCAGGATAGCTTGATTCCGGTGGCACAGTGAGCTCAGGACCCACATCTGGGCATACCTGGCGCACTTAGGGCGAGAAAGCAAAAGACACACAATTGAGGGACGGAATGCAGAACAAATCGAAACATTCACCGCCAGTGAAGAGATCTGAGTTAAATCCATCATTCTTTTGCTCACTATGCCACCCCAGTTTTGACCTGGCCATAAGCAAATCAGTCTTGACCTCGTGCTTCATGGGAACAATCCAGCCCGATCTGCCAAGTCAGGTACTCCCTGGACCGGAAACAAGCATCCTAGGACCGGTTTCAGCCAGGAGCGCTTGATTCCAGTGGCACAGGGAGCCCAGGACCCACGTCTGGGCATACCTGGCGCACTTAGTGCGAGAAAGCAAAAGACACACAATTGAGGGATGGAATGCAGAACAAATCGAAACATTCACCGCCAGTGAAGAGATCTGAGTTAAATCCATCATTCTTTTGCTCACTATGCCACCCCTGTTTAGACCTGGCCATATGAAAATCAGTCTTGACCATGTGCGTCATGGAAACAGTCCAGCCAGAACTGCCATGCCAGGTCCTCCCTGGACCGGAAACAAGCATCCTAGGACCGGTTTCGGGGTTTCACCCCTCTTCAGCCAGGATAGCTTGATTCCAGTGGCACAGTGAGCCCAGGACCCACGTGTGGGCATACCTTGCGCACTTAGGGCGAGAAAGCAAAAGACACACAATTAATGGACAGAATGCAGAACAAATCAAAACATTCACCCCCAGTCAAGAGATCTGGGTTAAATCCATCATTCTTTTGCTCACCATGCCACCCCAGTTTAGACCTGGCCATATGCAAATCAGTCTTGACCCTGTGCCTCATGGGAACATTCGAGCCCGAACTGCCAAGCCTGGTCCTCCCTGGACCGGAAACAAGCATCCTAGGACCAGTTTTGGGGTCTCACCCCTCTTCAGCCAGGATAGCTTGATTCCAGTGGCACCGTGAGCCCAGGACCCACGTCTGGGCATACCTGGTGCACTTAGGGCGAGAAAGCAAAAGACACACAATTGATGGACGAAATGCAGAACAAATCAAAGTATTCACCTCCAGTCAAGAGATCTGGGTTAAATTCATCATTCTTTTGCTCACCATGCCATCCCAGTTTAGACCTGGCCATATGCAAATCAGTCTTGACCCTGTGCCACATGGGAACAGTCCAGCCCGAACTGCCAAGCCAGGTCCTCCCTGGACAGGAAACAACCATCCTAGGACCGGTTTCGGGGTTTCACCCCTCTTCAGCCAGGATAGCTTGATTCCAGTGGCACAGTGAGCTCAGGACCCACATCTGGGCATACCTGGCGCACTTAGGGCAAGAAAGCAAAAGACACACAATTGATGGACAGAATGCAGAACAAATGGAAACATTCACCTCCAGTGAAGAGATCTGGGTTAAATCCATCATTCTTTTGCTCACTATGCCACCCCAGTTTAGACCTGGCCATATGCAAATCAGTCTTGACCATGTGCGTCATGGGAACAGTCCAGCCAGAACTGCCATGCCAGGTCCTCTCTGGACCGGAAACAAGCATCCTAGGACCGGTTTCGGGGTTTCACCCCTCTTCAGCCAGGATAGCTTGATTCCAGTGGCACAGTGAGCCCAGGACCCACGTCTGGGCATACCTGGCGCATTTAGGATGAGAAACCTAAAGACACACAATTGATGGACAGAATGCAGAACAAATCAAAACATTCACCCCCATTCAAGAGATCTGGGTTAAATCTATCATTCCTTTGCTCACCAAGCCACCCCAGTTTAGACCTGGCCATATGCAAATCAGTCTTGACCCTGTGCCTCATGGGAACAGTCCAGCCCGAACTGCTAAGCCAGGTCCTCCCTGGACCAGAAACAAGCAACCTAGGACCGGTTTTGGAGCTTCACCCCTCTTCAGCCAGGATAGCTTGATTCCAGTGGCACAGTGAGCCCAGGACCCACGTCTGGGCATATCTGGCGCACTTAGGGCGAGAAAGCAGAAGACACACAATTGATGGACGGAATGCAGAACAGTCAAGAGATCTGGGTTAAATCCATCATTCCTTTGCTCACCATGCCACCCCAGTTTAGACCTGGCCATATGCAAATCAGTCTTGACACTGTGCCTCATGGGAACAGTCCAGCCCGAACTGCCAAGCCAGGTCCTCCCTGGACCGGAAACAAGCATCCCAGGACCAGTTTTGGGGGTTCATCCCTCTTCAGCCAGGATAGCTTGATTCCAGTGGCACCGTGAGCCCTGGAAACACGTCTGTGCATACCTGGTGCACTTACGGCGAGAAAGCAAAAGACACACAATTGATGGACGGAATGCAGAGCAAATCAAAACATTCACCTCCAGTCAAGAGATCTGGATTAAATCCATCATTCTTTTGCTCACCATGCCATCCCTGTTTAGACCTGGCCATATGCAAATCAGTCTTGACCCTGTGCCTCATGGGAACAGTCCAGCCCGAACTGCCAAGCCAGGTCCTCCCTGGACCGGAAACAGGCATCCTAGGACCGGTTTTGGGGTTTCACTATTCTTCAGCTAGGATAGCTTGATTCAAGTGGCACAGTGAGCTCAGGACCCACGTCTGGGCATTCCTGGCGCACTTAGTGCGAGAAAGCAAAAGACACACAATTGATGGACGGAATGCAGAACAAATCAAAGTATTCACCTCCAGTCAAGAGATCTGGGTTAAATTCATCATTCTTTTGCTCACCATGCCACCCCAGTTTAGACCTGGCCATATGCAAATCAGTCTTCACCCTGTGCCTCATGGGAACAGTCCAGCCCAAACTGCCAAGCCATGTCCTCCCCGGACTGGAAACAAGCATCCTAGGACCAGTTTCGGGGTTTCACCCCTCTTCAGCCAGGATAACTTGATTCCAGTGGCACAGTGAGCCCAGGACCCACGTCTGGGCATACCTGGCGCACTTAGGGCGAGAAAGCAAAAGACACACAATTGATGGGCGGAATGCAGAACAAATCAAAACATTCACCCCCAGTCAAGAGATCTGGGTTAAATCCATCATTCTTTTTCTCACCATGCCACCCCAGTTTAGACCTGGCCATATGCAAATCAGTCTTGAACCTGTGCCTCATGGGAACAGTCCAGCCCGAACTGCCAAGCCAGGTCCTCCCTGGACCGGAAACAAGCATCCAAGGACCAGTTTTGGGGTTTCACCCCTCTTCAGCCAGGATAGCTTGATTCCAGTGGCACCGTGAGCCCAGGAACCACGTCTGGGCATACCTGGTGCACTTAGGGCGAGAAAGCAAAAGACACAGAATTGATGGACGGAATGCAGAGCAAATCAAAACATTCACCCCCAGTCAAGAGATCTGGGTTAAATCCATCATTCTTTTGCTCACAATGCCACCCCAGTTTAGACCTGGCCATATGCAAATCACTCTTGACCCTGTGCCTCATGGGAACAGTCCAGCCCGAACTGCCAAGCCATGTCCTCCCTGGACTGGAAGCAAGCATCCTAGGACCAGTTTCGGGGTTTCACCCCTCTTCAGCCAGGATAACTTGATTCCAGTGGCACAGTGAGCCCAGGACCCACGTCTGGGCATACCTGGCGCACTTAGGGCGAGAAAGCAAAAGACACACAATTGATGGGCGGAATGCAGAACAAATCAAAACATTCACCCCCAGTCAAGAGATCTGGGTTAAATCCATCATTCTTTTTCTCACCATGCCACCCCAGTTTAGACCTGGCCATATGCAAATCAGTCTTGACCCTGTGCCTCATGGGAACAGTCCAGCCCGAACTGCCAAGCCAGGTCCTCCCTGGACCGGAAACAAGCAACCAAGGACCAGTTTTGGGGTTTCACCCCTCTTCACCAAGGATAGCTTGATTCCAGTGGCACCGTGAGCCCAGGAACCACGTCTGGGCATACCTGGTGCACTTAGGGCGAGAAAGCAAAAGACACAGAATTGATGGACGGAATGCAGAGCAAATCAAAACATTCACCCCCCAGTCAAGAGATCTGGGTTAAATCCATCATTCTTTTGCTCACCATGCCACCCCAGTTTAGACCTGGCCATATGCAAATCACTCTTGACCCTGTGCCTCATGGGAACAGTCCAGCCCGAACTGCCAAGCCAGGTCCTCCCTGGACCGGAAACAAGCATCCAAGGACCAGTTTTGGGGTTTCACCCCTCTTCAGCCAGGATAGCTTTATTCCAGTGGCACCGTGAGCCCAGGAACCACGTCTGGGCATACCTGGTGCACTTAGGGCGAGAAAGCAAAAGACACAGAATTGATGGACGGAATGCAGAGCAAATCAAAACATTCACCCCCAGTCAAGAGATCTGGGTTAAATCCATCATTCTTTTGCTCACCATGCCACCCCAGTTTAGACCTGGCCATATGCAAATCACTCTTGACCCTGTGCCTCATGGGAACAGTCCAGCCCGAACTGCCAAGCCATGTCCTCCCTGGACTGGAAGTAAGCATCCTAGGACCAGTTTCGGGGTTTCACCCCTCTTCAGCCAGGATAACTTGATTCCAGTGGCACAGTGAGCCCAGGACCCACGTCTGGGCATACCTGGCGCACTTAGGGCGAGAAAGCAAAAGACACACAATTGATGGGCGGAATGCAGAACAAATCAAAACATTCACCCCCAGTCAAGAGATCTGGGTTAAATCCATCATTCTTTTTCTCACCATGCCACCCCAGTTTAGACCTGGCCATATGCAAATCAGTCTTGACCCTGTGCCTCATGGGAACAGTCCAGCCCGAACTGCCAAGCCAGGTCCTCCGTGGACCGGAAACAAGCATCCAAGGACCAGTTTTGGGGTTTCACCCCTCTTCAGCCAGGATAGCTTGATTCCAGTGGCACCGTGAGCCCAGGAACCACGTCTGGGCATACCTGGTGCACTTAGGGTGAGAAAGCAAAAGACACAGAATTGATGGACGGAATGCAGAGCAAATCAAAACATTCACCTCCAGTCAAGAGATCTGGGTTAAATCCATCATTCTTTTGCTCACCATGCCACCCCAGTTTAGACCTGGCCATATGCAAATCACTCTTGACCCTGTGCCTCATGGGAACAGTCCAGCCCGAACTGCCAAGGCAGGTCCTCCCTGGACCGGAAACAAGCATCCTAGCACCAGTTTCGTGGTTTCACCCCTCTTCAGCCAGGATAGCTTCATTCCAGTGGCACAGTGAGTTCAAGACCCACATCTGGGCATACCCTGCGCACTTAGGGCGAGAACGCAAAAGACACACAATTAATGGACGGAATGCAGAACAAATCAAAACATTCACCCCAGTCAAGCGATCTGGATTAAATCCATCATTCTTTTGCTCACCATGCCACCCCAGTTTAGACCTGGCCATATGCAAATCAGTCTTGACCCTGTGCCTCATGGGAACAGTCCAGCCCGAACTGCCAAGCCAGGTCCTCCCTGGACCGGAAACAAGCATCCTAGGACCGGTTTTGGGGTTTCACCCCTCTTCAGCCAGGATAGCTTGCTTCCAGTGGCACCGTGAGCTCAGGACCCACGTCTGGGCATACCTGGTGCACTTAGGGCTTGAAAGCAAAAGATACACAATTGATGGACAGAATGCAGAACAAACCAAAACATTCACCCCCAGTCAAGAGATCTGGGTTAAATCCATCATTCTGTTGCTCACCTTGGCACCCCAGTTTAGACCTGGCCATATGCAAATCAGTCTTGACCCCGTGCCTCATGGGAACAGTCCAGCCCGAACTTCCAAGCCAGGTCCTCCCTGGACTGAAAACAAGCATCCTAGGTCCGGTTTCAGGGTTTCACCCCTCTTCAGCCATGACAGCTTGATTCCAGTGGCACAGTGAGCCCAGGACCCACATCTGGGCATACCTGGCGCATTTAGGGTGAGAAACCTAAAGACACACAATTGATGGACGGAATGCAGAACAAATCAAAACATTCACCCCCAGTCAAGAGATCAGGGTTAAATCCATCATTGTTTTGCTCACCATGCCACCCCAGTTTAGACCTGGCCATATGCAAATCCGTCTTGACCCTGTGCCTCATAAGAACAGTCCAGCCCGAACTACCAAGCCAGGTCCTCCCTGGACCAGAAACAAGCATCCTAATACCGGTTTTGGAGTTTCACCCCTCTTCAGCCAGGATAGCTTGATTCCAGTGGCACAGTGCGCCCAGGACCCACGTCTGGGCATACCTTGCGCACTTAGGGCGAGAAAGCAAAAGACACACAATTGATGGACGGAATGCAGAACATATCAAAACATTCACCCCAGTCAAGAGATCTGGGTTAAATCCATCATTCCTTTGCTCACCATGCCACCCCAGTTTAGACCTGACCATATGCAAATCGGTCTTGACACTGTGCCTCATGGGAACAGTCCAGCCCGAACTGCCAAGCCAGGTCCTCCCTGGACCAGAAACAAGCATCCTAGGACCGGTTTTGGGATTTCACCCCTCTTTAGCCAGGATAGCTTGATTCCAGTTCCACTGTGAGCTCTGGACCCACGTCTGGGCATACCTGGCACATTTAAGGTGAGAAAGCTAAAGACATACAATTGATGGACGGAATGCAGAACAAATCAAAACATTCACCCCCAGTCAAGAGATCTGGGTTAAATCCATCATTCTTTTGCTCACCATGCCACCCCAGTTTAGACCTGGTCATATGCAGATCAGTCTTGACCCTGTGCCACATGGGAACAGTCCAGCCTGAACTGCCAAGCCAGGTCCTCCCTGGACAGGAAACAAGCATCCTAGGACCGGTTTCGGGGTTTCACCTCTCTTCAGCCAGGATAGCTTGATTCCAGTGGCACAGTGATCCCAGGACCCACATCTGGGCATACCTGGCACACTTAGGGCGAGAAAGCAAAAGACACACAATTGATGGACGGTATGCAGAACAAATCGAAACATTCACCCCCAGTTAAGAGATCTAGGTTAAATCCATCATTCTTTTTCTCACCAAGCCACCCCAGTTTGACCTGGCCGTATGCAAATCAGTCTTGACCCTGTGCCTCATGGGAACAGTCCAGCCCGAACTGCCAAGCCAGGTCCTCCCTGGACAGGGAATAAGCATCCCAGGACCAGTTTTGGGGTTTCACCCTTCTTCAGCCAGGATAGCTTGATTCCAGTGGCACCATGAGCCCAGGAACCACGTCTGGGCACACCTGGTGCACTTAGGGCGAGAAAGCAAAAGACACACAATTGATGGACGGAATGCAGAACAAATCAAAGTATTCACCTCCAGTCAAGAGATCTGGGTTAAATCCATCATTCCTTTGCTCACCCTGCCACCCCATTTTAGACCTGGCCATATGCAAATCAGTCTTGACACTGTGCCTCATGGGAACAGTCTAGCCCGAACTGCCAAGCCAGGTCCTCCCTGGACCGAAAACAAGCATCCTAGGTCCGGTTTCGGGGTTTCACCCCTCTTCAGCCAGGACAGCTTGATTCCAGTGGTACAGTGAGCCCAGGACCCACATCTGGGCACACCTGGCGCATTTAGGGTGAGAAACCTAAAGACACACAATTGATGGACGGAATGCAGAACAAATCAAAACATTCACCCCCATTCAAGAGATCTGGGTTAAATCCATCATTCCTTTGCTCACCATGCCACCCCAGTTTAGACCTGGCCATATGCAAATCAGTCTTGACACTGTGCCTCATGGGAACAGTCCAGCCCGAACTGCCAAGCCAGGTCCTCCCTGGACCACAAACAAGCATCCTAGGACCGGTTTTGGGATTTCACCCCTCTTTAGCCAGGATAGCTTGATTCCAGTTGCACTGTGAGCCCAGGACCCACGTCTGGGCATACCTGGCGCATTTAAGGTGGGAAAGCTAAAGACGTACAATTGATGGACGGAATGCAGAACAAATCGAAACATTCACCCCCAGTTAAGAGATCTAGGTTAAATCCATCATTCTTTTTCTCACCAAGCCACCCTAGTTTAGACCTGGCCATATGCAAGTCAGTCTTGACCCTGTGCCTCATGGGAACAGTCCAGCCCGAACTGCCAAGCCAGGTCCTCCCTGGACTGGAAACAAGCATCCTAGGATCAGTTTTGGGGTTTCACCCCTCTTCAGCCAGGATAGCTTGATTCCATAGGCACAGTGAGCCCAGGCTTACTTTGCCACTGGATTCAAGCTAGCCTTGCTGATGATGGCTGATTAGCCAGAAACCGGGCCCAGGATTCTTGTTTCCGGTCCAGGGATGACATGGCTTGGCAGTGTGGGCTGGACTGTTCCCATGAGGCACAGGATCAGACTGATTTGCATATGGCCATGTCTGAACTGGGGTGGCGGAATGAGCTAAAGAATGATGATGGATTAAACCAAGATCAGTTGACTGGGTGTGAGTGCTTGCACTGTTGAACACTCCGTCCATCATCCCCTTTGGTTTTGCTTTGCTTGCCCTAAGTGTGCATGGTATGCCCATATGTGGGTCCCTTGCTCACTTTGCCACTGTATCCAAGCTAGCCTGGCTGATGATGGCTGATTATCCAGAAACAGGTCCCAGGATGCTTGTTTCAGGTCCAGGGAAGACATGGCTTGGCAGTTCGGGCAGGATTGTTCCCATGAGGGACAGGGTCAGACTGATTTGCGTATGGCTATTTCTGAACTGGGGTGGCGGAGTGAGCTAAAGAATGATGATGGATTAAACCCAGATCAGTTGCCTGGGGGGTGAGTGCTTGCAATGTTCAACACTCCGTCCATCATCCACTTTGTTTTGTTCTAATTGTAATAGGGCAGTCGGGAGGCTGCGGCTGCCGCACTCCCACAAGTCTTGCAGTCTGTGGACTACCAGACTCATAATCAGTCCCCCTACGTGTGGGACTTAGAAAAAAAGCAACAGCCTTAAATAAGAACAGAATTGACCAAAAACACTACTGCCCATAATTGGGGTGCTGTGGGCCCCAATTCACTCCACCTGCTGCACTAATGATGGCTGTAGTCTTGAGAAGCAGGCTACCTCCTCTTCTTTCACTCCTTTTCCACCCTGTCTGATCAGCACTTCTTTCTCCAAACATATCCTTTCTATGTCTGGAAGAAAATGAGCTACTGCATGCTGCCCATCTTTTATGCGTCCAGGGTGCAATCTGGCCTAATTGTAGCAAGGAAAATGAGCCTCCATGCCAACTTTTTATTGTAAAACATTCATAATTGTGATGCAGTGAGCCCCTGGGCAAAAGAGTCACTGCACCTGTTTCACTAATGATAGGTACTGCCTTGCTGTCGCCTCTGACGTTTGTTAACAACATGGGCTCCCATCTCACACTATCCCTCTTCTTCCCACCTCTGTTCATCCCTCTCCCTCCCATCTCTCAGCATCTCTTTCCCTCTCCTCTCTCTGATTCCCAAATCAAGGTGTCTTGTCTACTTAATTTCCCTCCTCCCTTGGGCTTTGCTCCAAGGCTGAAAGAAACACTGGCACAGCAAGAATGTCCTGTGCCTCTAATGCAACTGTAGCACCAATGATACCTACAGACCTGCGAAGCAGACTGTCTACTCAGCCCACTTAACAGGGCCATTGCTTCTAGGCCAGATGGCCAAAGCAGGCTTTTTGCTGCTTTGTATTAAAAACAACAACAAAAAGCACATGTGCACCCTCCTCTTCCCATGGAACATGGGCCCTACTCTGTTTGCAACAGTGGTGACCTGGGCCCTAATGGTAGCAAGGAAAATGCACGTCATGTACTGTTTCATAATATTAAGACTGCCATAATTGGGTCCCGTGCCCACTCACAGAGGTATGGGGGGGGGGGGGCTCCTGTGCTGTGAAACAGATAGTAGAGAACTTAAGAAGAAACATGTCTTCTCACCAAGGTGCCTGCTACCTGAAAGAAATGCAAATGTGTGCAGTGGTTAATCACCAAACATAAAGGCTGCTTTGGAGTCAGAGCTGCTTTTAATTTATGGAGTCACTCAGCTTCATGGTGACAAATATTTATTATTTTTGACAGGTAATATATGTGTCCGTTAAAATGAGTGCACCCTTTTAATGGACACATATAAAAATATTTAAACTAGATTTAGTCTCCGATACTCGCCCGCTGTCTGCATATCGTTTAAAAAACCCTTTTTATTTTACCTGCATGTTGCGCAGGGATTGATTACACTCATAGAAATGGTTATAGATGTGCATATTATCCGACTACTTCAACGAGCCAATACAAGATCACTGCTTGTTGTTTTGCAAAATGACCGAATAAAATTTGTTGTTAAAAAAAAAAAACTAGATTTAGTCTGACTGCTTATCACTAAAATGTATAGTTTTGAAGCACATGTTTTATCTTAAGTATTTTTCAGCTGCCTGTTTTATACACAGCAATACAATTTTAAAATAATTACATTTACTGTACTTTCTGTCACAGACATCATAGCACTATAAATAAGTCACTATTCCTCACTGCACCAACCAGGATTGAATTCTGTGACTCTCTGCTCACACACAAAGACACCTGCAGTGATCACGTTTGCCAACTAAGGTTTCATAAGGTAAAAGAGTATATTTCCCTTTGATTCGTTTAACTTGCATTTATCTTTCACTTGTGGTGAGTGCGTATTTTTATGTGCAATACTCGAAGGTGAAAAAAAACAATGAAATGCTGAATCTTTTCTTCTTTTTAGCCGTATTTGACCCAAACTTCACACTCACTGCCCCTGCCCCATACCACTCAGTAGTACCCACCTCACATTTTTTATGAGATTTAACTACTGCATGTAAATGAAGACAATCTAGAAATATGCCTTTTGCGCTTCAAGGCTATCTTCATTTACATGTAACTGCAGACCCAGTTGTGCCCCCTGGGAACACATCCAAGATCCTCCAGGGGGGTGCGCCCCACAGTTTAAAGACCTCTTCTCTAAGCCCACTGACCCAAAAACACTGAAAGTTGTGCAGATGCATCACATAATGCTAAATGTAAAAGTAAATCATGTAAGGCATTCTCAATTGAAAATGAGTCACAGTCATAATCACCGACTGTGCAAAACGTTCCTATGTCTCTGATGGCTTCCTGCAGTCTTTCTCTCTGTCTCACTTTCATTAAAGAATCCTCTCTCTCAACCTCCCCCTACCCCTTGTCCATTCTTTCCTCCAGTTAGGAGTCAATCCATATTCTTATATGTCTGACATTTAATGAAAAAAGATTTTTCCCATTAGAACTGAAAAGCTAATGTATGCCATATTGAACTCATGCTGCTTCAGAAGCAGCAGCCAACCTTCCTGCCAGCACCTAGCTGTGACTTAGCAGATGTCTGAATGGTTCTGACCACTCCACGTCAAAACTCATTGAGTCTTTTAGCCAGCACCTACGCAGACAAAATGGCTCTGGGAATCTCTTGATCTGGGAAGACCTTTTGCCTGCAGCATTGGTTCCAGCAAATATTTGTTTGAAACTAAAACGTTGTGTCACTGGCTCCACGTTATACGTGGTGATTGGGCCATGTAAATGACCATGCAAAGCATACTCTCATTATGGAAACCTGATAACATATTTCTAAAAAAACTTTAAAAAAATGTCTAAAGTTAGGTGCGACTAATCACGCCGTGCTTCAATGAGGGATCGGGGGAGGGAGGTAGCAAAGGAAGAGCTTTTTTTCCCCACCCATCCCACCCCTTGTGGTATCTTTGGACACGTGGCACATCCCACTAAAGGGGAGCAGATGATAGGTCTGAAGAACAAAGGGAGGGACAAAGGAAATAAGGTTGTTTAAGCAGCAATGGGTTCAAGAGTTTAGCTTGTCTTTGACTTATTAAGGCGTGTGTTGGGCTAGAGAGACCCAGCATCAATCAGCTTGCAGTGAAGCAGCAGCAGTCGCTGCATGCTCACATCTGAGAGGAAGGAAGAAAAGTAGGGGGCTTGGCAAAAGCTATGAGGAACATGCACGCTGACTGGTAAAACAAGCATTTGCAATGCAATAGGTCTCGCAGTTACAAGAGTTTCAGCTATTGGCATTATAAATAACAATGCCTTTTATTTATTTTTTGAAAAAAAACAAAAATAAAAGGCATTATTATTTGCAATGTCAATAGCTCAAACACGCGTAAATGCGAGACCTATTGCATTGCAAATGCTTGTTGTTTTTTGTGTGCAACCTCTGTATTAACATATAGCTTTTCCGCAGCTCTACACCAGTCCATAGTGCGTGACCATTCTGAATTTTTTTACTTTTCTGGTCATACCCATTTCTTAGCTATATCCCTTTTGTGCACAGTGAAGCCCCGGTTCACCAGTTATTTCTGGTATCCATTCAAATCAGACTCCTCCCATATTCCTAGTAGTATGGTTGGTGCTGCGATTTCTATTAATTGGTCTACCTCGCTTCCCACAATTTGCCTATCTTCCTTCTTTAACCTTTTATTTAGCTCTCTTTTGTGATAGATTTTGTGGTCTATCTTGAGCTGTACCATTTTAGAGGTAGGTTTCATTGACCAGTCCTTAGGAAACAAAAGGACCCCTTTCCACGTGTCCTCTTATAATGCCTCCATGTTGCTCACTTGTTTACTTGAGAGGTTATTCAGCCTCCTCTGTAATGGATGTTAGCAAATTTACTTTTTTGCAATGTTTCTCCAGTATCCTTCTCCCCAGAAGCGAGTCTTCTATATTTTCTTTGTGTGCTTCTGTTTTTGTGAACAGTGCATGCTTGAGTTGGAGATATTTGAAGGTCTGCAAATCATGCATATCACATTTGTCCTGTGTGTAGATAGGACGTTCCCATTGGCATCCCACACCTCTTTCAGTGTGACTATCTCGATGTTTCCTCAGTGTTTGAATCCCTTAAGGGAAGCCACCTCTCCTAAACTGGTACCTACCCATGAAGGTGTCTTGGAAGAGAATCTTTTTAACAGCCGATTTCCTTCTTGAGCCTGTGCCATATTTTCATTAACGAGGCGGTCAGGAAGGAAAAATGCATAGCACTGCATCCCCAAAGAGCACGTGCAAGTACTCCCCATTACTCAAAGTTTATCCATCCATTCTAAAAGAAGGTTTGTCTGGAGGGTGTTTACCCAGTTATTTCATAATATTTTTTGATATTCGGGTTTACGATGTCTCCTTTATACACAATCCTCCTCATTGTCCTCAATGCTGATCTTGGGGTGCCACCTGCACACAGTGGTGTTTTAATCATGTAGTCAACTTAAAAAAAAAAAAAACACTGGGAAAATCATATGATTTATTTTTCTAATATTTGTATGAATCTTTGAAGGACAGTAATTGTATCCAAGGCGACCTGCCCAGCAACAATAATGGAAGTCCTCCCAGTGAGCTCAAAATATTGAGACGGCTTCCTGCGTTCCAGGGAGGGGAAGTGAAAGAGCGCCATGTGCGCGCTGTGTTAAAATACCAGCCCTACGCAGGGACAGGAGATGTGCACGCGTACGGAGTCCTGTCCGTACGCGTGCACATCTCCTGTCCCCCTTTGGCAGAGAAACCAACGACAATAGATCTCGCCAAGGCGAGCAGCGCATGCACTGCGTCGCTAGGCGAGACCTAAAAAAGCCTGCTCATGCTGAAACGGCACTGAGCTTGCAGGTCAGGCATGGCAGTTCCGCTAGGCAAGGCTCTGTATTTGTTAGGAAACGGAGGCATCTGTCTTGTTTTCTGTGAGGTTGTGGGCGGAGCAAGTGTGAGGCACATAGCGTGGACACAGTAGGTAAAGCCGCTCATGAAGTAATGGTGAGGTGTCAGCGTTTGCTTCATCAGTGTGCATGTGCGCGGTGACAAGTGGAGGCTACCAGGGGGCTCCGTAACAGAAGCGCACAGCAGAATCTGTAAAGAAGAAAGACATGCTTCAAATCATGATGGGCAATGTAGTCCCGTCACCCAGTGACACATCTAAGCCAACTTGCAGGGTAGAGAATAATTTTACATTTCAGGAAGAGGATCTAGAAATAAAAAAAACAAGAATAAATAAAACAGGATACTGCTACAACGATAAGGCACAAATGGCTGTGTGCTGGCCCCCATGTTATTCAACCTATAGACCGCAGATTTGGGTCTGGCTTTAGCGGGAGCCACCCTATTCACCCCAAGAATGGGAGACAAGAGAGTCCCACTCATTCAATACGCTGATGACCTAGTGCTGTTCGAGCATGGAAATAAAGTCCTCAATGCTCCGAATATGATATATCTTAAGGATTGAACATGTGGCTAATGGAAGCAAAACAAAAGTTGTGATATTTGGGAGATACCCAAAGAAGAGGCTAACTAGTTTGCCTCTGGGTCTACTGAGGCTAGACAACGTACAACACTATAACTACTTGGGAGCATGGGTATGTGAAACCGGCAGACTGACCTCTACCACCATAGGGAAGGTGGTCCGTGCCAAATTGCTCCCATCGCTCAACTACGCCCAACAAGCATTTCCAGGTCTGCTGGGAACCTCCCCAGAAAAGATTCAGTGTACAGCCTAGAAAAAGTTATTCCATCTTACAACTCACAAAAGGAAAACTTTGATCAGGTTGGAATTTGGGCAGCAAAATGTGGAAAACTTGGCAGGCCTTGCTAAATACAACTTCCAGGCAATGGTTGTCCCCACCAACACCATGAAGGCTCTAATAAAAACTATTTTTACAAGCATAAACAACCCTTGGTCCAACAATTTTGCTGTCGCTAAGGAACGGCTGCAACTTGTGGTGGAGAACTGGGACTCAGACTCCAGCATCTATACCTGCATTAGATCTGCAATAAGAAACAAATGGCATCATCGCTCATGTGAATTGGACATGGAAGCAACTCAGTTAAATCTCATCTACACCAGCCAGTAAGAAAACACATTTTTAAACCAATTTTATCCGCTAGATTAGTTCTGCTTCCAATCATAGAACTGAATCCATCCTTGAAATCTCTTGAAGATATCAACAGCGGTAGACTAAGTAATTTTCAGAAGGGAATCCTGAGTAAATATACTACTGCCTGGAGTTGCTACATGTTCATCGAATCCTACTGAGGCCCATCCTTTTACAGCATGATATTCTACCAGCCAAAGAAGCCGTCCCTTTTTTATACCTTGGACTCGCTTGCGGACACGGTCAAGTTCTGTAAATTCATAATGCAAGCCTGTGATTTGGTAAAGAACTCGAACAGCCAGCAGCCCACATAGCCAAACTGGTCACCCACCACCATGGACAGTATTAAAGGACCCTATATAGTTGTAACAAATTCTGTTTATCTTTGTCATTGTGACTCCACAAACCGTAGTACTTTGTATTCGAACGTTGTGGGTCATAATTTGCACTCATTCTCTGTGGTTCCCATGGCTACTATGACCGGCCAAACCAAAAGCTGCCCCAGGATACAATGCTGTCCGCACTTTATAAGTAGTACTTACTTAGGCACTTTAGCCCCTTAATTATATGGCTTGTTTCATTGCAACAAATGTTGATCAACCCTGCCGCCAGTACCTCATAAAATGCAGACCTCGTGTTGCTTCTGTATATGAACCTTTATAATGCTATTTGCACCATACTAGACGTATGCCTTCAGGCACTGTATTTTTCACTTCATTTTCTATGGCATGCATCAATACACCTAGCATGATTCTGAGTTGTTTTTGTACATGTATTGCTCCTTTCTATATACCGTTTACATTTTACAAATTGTACACTATTTGTCACCACCCTTTGCCCATTAATGTCATGGCCCAGTGACATTTTAGGCGCTGCTATCCCTGCATGACTTGATTAGTTACACATACGTTATTAGTAAACATTACTATATTACAATGATTTAAAAAACAAAAAAAGACAAGGCATTTTGTACAGAACAATAAGTATGTTAGCATTTTTATAAGTTTTGTACAAATTTTACCGCGCTTGCGCTGTACGTTCCCACATATGAAAAGTCTTTTTTAAGGGTTATTACAGTATTTGTATTGTGATATTTGTGTTTTATGTAACTTGTATGATTTGAAGTATTCACACAGTAAACAAACTTGACTGACTGACTGATAAGGTACAATTGGGAATGGCTATGTTAAAACAATGATTTGGAGATAGTAAGTAAAGAAGCAGAAGGAATTGGTACAAGCGTGGCTGAAAGACATATTATAGATAGTAACACAGATTTAATTCAGAAACCAACACAGGATATGCTCAGAAAAGGAAAATGGGTGTGGGTAGATGAAGTGGGTGAGGGACAGATGCAAGCAGTGAGGTTTTTGAGGCCACAGGTGAAGGAGGACCCTTCGGTTTGAGTGGCGGGGGAACGCAAGACAAGCCAATGCTGATAGAAGAGGTCAGCGTAGACATGCAGATGCTAGTGGAGCAGGATGTAGCTCCAGGACCTTGGCCTGAAGTACAGGAAAAGTCTTCTGTGACCTCTTCTGCAACGAGGGAGCATGGCACACAGATGCAGAAGATGTTATTGAATGAATGGCATAACTACGATGGGGCATGGGTGATGGTGAGAAAACAGGTGTGCGTGGTATGATTAGTATGAATGAAGTTGATGTATTGAATTTGGATTACAAAGTTTAGAGTGACAAACTACAGAAGGGAGGGAAGAGGTAAGACTGGAGTTTGGTGGGCAATGCAGGAAATAAAAGTAACATGACTAATGTTAATAGAAAAACTTTAAATGGAAGAAGGAGCATTGGTATTTTTCAGAAATCTGGAGCGGAAAAAGAACCAAACACACCATTTCGAATAGCGGAAGAGATGACTAGTCTGAAGTTTCCTCAGGAGAGAAGATGGAAAATGGGATTAGAACAAGGTAAGATTCCTTGGAGGACAGTATTCGATTTTCTGGGTAATGAAACTTAGTAAGTTACAAAAAGATCTACTGGTGTTGCGTAATTCTGGATTGAAGTTGAAAAGCTACATACAATGACCACAGCTAGTTTAACAGACAAAGGCAAATGAAAACAAGTGGGATTGGACAAGACCAAATAGACATATGACACAGAATCTTTAAGTACATGGACATAATTAGAAAGTCTCAAATGCATTTTGGGGTCTATGCCTCACTTAGATATGATGAAGAATTTAGAGCTAGGCTTAGTTTGAATCCTGATAAACCATGGGGGGATATGTATTCAGCATTGAAGTTACAATGGATGTCCTCTACTCATGCTCCTTCACAAACACACACAGCAAGTGGCCTGCCGATAACTTAATGACTTTTTCAGTCACTTCATGTCAGTATGGGATGGAGGCAATGGCAAGGGGGCAAGGGATGGCAAGGGGGCAAGGGATGGACACCTTCACATGTTGGGAATACAACAAAGGGTTCTGCTCAAGGCAATTGTTCAGATATAAACATGAATGCTGCAAATGTGGGGGCAGACACCCATTCTCTCAATGTTTTGCAGCAAATGAAAAGGAACAATGGAGACCAGTGAGGGGGAGTTGACAGGACAGACAGCCTATGCCAAACCGCTCATACACTGCTTAAAGTAGATAAGTTGACTGAATGGCTGCAACAGTACTCCAATAAGGAGATGTTAGAACTGGGGTCACCAATTCCGACGTGGTAGCTTGGCGCGAGGTAGGGAGGTGCCCGAAGGCAATGTGTAAAGTTGTTGTGCAGCACTCACTCACCCGGACTCAGCAATGCGCACACAATGAAGGACACCACACCAAGTTGTTTGTTAAAAACAAGATCTTTTATCTAATGTGAGACATGGCGAATAAATTCAGTTCAGTAATAATGCAGATAATTTCAAGACAGCAGTAAATTCATTCGAGTAGCTACATCAGATAATCGCAGGGCAACAATTAATCCATTCAAATAAATGAAGCAGTGAATTTCTGGGCAACAATTAATTCATTCAGATAAATGAAGCAGGGAATTTCAGGGCAACAATTAATTCATTTCAGCTCAAAACAGGTGTAAATTCCTTCAAGTGATTAGCACCAATAACCTCTTGGCAACAAGTAACTCATTCTAGCCCCCACACAGGCGCAAATTCATTTAGGGGCCTCAGGGTGTGAACAGATCAACTAAACAGCCCCTGGATAGGGGAACATCAAGGTACCAGACACCCCCAGGGCATGCGTGTAAATTATCAACCTATCTCTGGGGTGTGTAGTGCATACCAGCAGTCGGCCTGGGACAGGCAGTCCCCTTCCTAACTCAGTTCCCCAGCTCTTAACTGTTCCAGGTGGTGAAAGGAAGTTAATTGGGGGTCCTGGGGGCCCAGGGACGGTCTCCTGAGGGGAGGGGCGGTAGCGGGGGTGCCTTGCTAATCGTGGGAGACTCCTGAGCAGCCCTCGCCACTCCCGCAGACTCTCCGCCCTCCCCCTCAGGAGGATTACCTTGTACCAGGGGGCTCCACTCTCCGTAGGGAGTTCCAGTACAGCGGGAGCCCAAGCGGGCTCCCCGCGGCTCTTACTCACGGTTGGGACGAGGCAGGGGGGTGTCAGAGCTGGTTCCGGCTCTCCTGCGTCTTCTTCGTCCTGGGTCCAATCCGGGCACAGGCCTCGTAGGGCGCGCCCGCAACGCCAATCCCTGCACGGCTAGCTGGGGCACGGCAGCCTCGTCCAATGGCAGCGCGGCGTTAGCGGGGGCGTGGCTGGTGACGCGGCCGGCGCCCCGTCACATGACACAGGACGCGCTGGCTTTGCTGGCCAGGTGCGGGCCTTCCCAATACCGCGGCGACCCTCTCCAGGCTTCGGGGGCCGCGGCGGTGATGTCGGCAGCAGGTGATCCTTGTGGCAGCAGGCACCGGGGCCGCGGCGGTGATTCTCGGGCCCATGGCGCGCTCGTCAGCGACACAGGCGGCACCTCCTTCCCAGCGCCCGGGCCGCAGCGGTGATCATCGGCAGGCGAGCGCTCCCAGGGCTCAGCGTGGGGACGCAGGTACCGGGCTGCGGCGGTGATTTGGGGGCGTGCAGCAGTTAGCGGACACAGCGCTTGGGAGTCCCCACATGGAAGTGTCACAGCGGTAGCTCCGATAATCCTGGGATGCGGCGGTGACGGCTTGCAGCGCTACGTGACCTCAGCGCTTGGGAGACACAGCAGGTGGGGGGAGGTACGGCGGCAGTTCAGCGATGATAGGGCCAAGCAGCGCTTAGAGTTTACACAGCGCTTGGGAACAGTAGGGGTGGATCACTCCTCTGGGGAGCACAGTTCTGGCAGTGCAGCGCTAGGAGGGCACAGCGCTTTACCTGGAGATCCTCCACTGGCTCACAACAGACACCCCACATCCTCAGTACAGCGCTTATCTCAGGGGGAAGGAGGATGGCAGGTCTCAGTGGCAGGCTTGTGAGGCGGAGAATAGGGGTTGAGTTGGCAGGCGTAGGAGGGCAGGATGGTCCCCTGCAGCACACTGGAGTTGGTCCACTGGGTTTTCTCCTCACCAGGCAAGATCAGCAGGCAGGCAGAGTCCCTCATCTAACTTGGGTACAGCAGGGCCTAGACTCAGTCAGTCCCAGTAGTTTAGGTTTCTCCCCTAGGCCCAACCGCCTACGCTCTGGCAGAGGTTCCCCCAGGCCCAGTGGTGCCCCAACTGACTAGTTCAGTTTCCCTCCTTTCCTCTTATACCCCTAGGTCAGGTGACCCTCCTGTAAAGGCAGCAAAGCAAAATCCCTCCCAGGGATGGAAGGTTCCAGGAGCTTCCACATATCTGTCTATGGGACAAAAAGGCGGGATGGTAAAGATACAGTATCAAGATGTCCCAGCCTGCTCCTAACCACTAGTGCGTGTATGCAATTGCCACTTCGCAGTAGCAGGGGCCTGTGGCAGCCATGTTATTAGGAGAGAACACCTGCACCTCAGCACTGTTTGGCAGTGGTAAGGCGCCCAGAGACCTAGGGCCAACAAAAGATGGTGGCAAAAATGAGGCAACAAGGGCAAAAAAACAGGTTATGACCACCCTAGGGCTGACAGGTCTAACAGGAGAGAGCAGTGGAATTGGTCTAGGGTTTTAAGGAGGGTTCTCACTTGGACTGCCAAAGCCCTAGGTTTCAGAGCTGGGCAGATAATTTGAAATAAAAATAAATAAATAACAGCAGTTAAGTTGGAAAAATAACTAATACTTGGGAGGGACCTTTTTGGGAGTGTCGTCTACCAGATTTGATGATTTTACCACTGGGCGTCATTTTGAAAACAAGCAGAACAAGAATGCAAGCAGATTCACCACCTGTCATGACCGTGTATCAATAAATGACTACAAGACTCGAGGGTGACTTATGCCTCAGTGGATGATGCAATGAGTATGGTGAGGATGGTAGGAGTTGGGGCTTGCAAAATATGACTTAGAGGGGCATATTTACAAGCCCCTAACACCACAGGAATGTCACATTTAGTGACGTTTCTGTGGCAATATGGGCTTTGCCTTATTTACAAGGCAGCGTTAAGCCAATTAGGCTTAACGCTGCCTTGTAAATAAGGCACCCTTTCACACTATACTTAGTGTAGAAGCGGTGGGCAATGGGTGTTGTGGTGGGCATTCCACCGCAACACCTATTGATTTTGACGATGCCACATATTTACAAGGCTGGCATAAATATGGGTCAGTGCCAAAATTAAGACCAGGGAAAGCCTGGTCTTACCCTGGCGAAACAAGGAGAAATGCTATATTTCTCCTCGTTTTTGCTATTTGTATGTGTGCTACATTGTGACGTACACATAGAAACAGCAAAACACCATAAATGATTGGGTATGTGCAGGAAGGTGTCCCTTCCTGCACATAAACAATCATTACAAAAATGACATTTTGCAACTTATGTGTGTACTGCACAAAGAAGCACACATAGAAGTTGCAAAACACCATTTCAGATTGTTTATGCGCAGGAAAGGACACCTTCCTGCAGATAAACAATGGTTCCCCTCAACGCAGGTGCAAGGGTGCCTGCATTGGCCCTAGGCAGCTAAATTAGTGCCAGTGCAGGGGGAAACGTAAGGCTGAACGGTATTCTTCTAAATATGGTTCAGCCCTACGTTTCAGAAGTGGTGGCGCACGGCGTTAAGCCAACAAGGCTAACGCTGTGATCCATCGCTCCTGTTGTAAATATGCCCCAGAGACTGCTTTTAGTTTATTACCAATGCATCCAAAGAGTTTTTATTTGTTGGTAAAGCAGTTCAAGGATGCCATTTAGGTTGACAAGGTTCTATCAATGGGTTGTGCAATTTCTTTTGCACTATTTGAAACATTCAGTCATCTCTACCTCTAAAAGTGGTTACAGATCGGTATGCCATTATCTGGATGATTTTCTATTTATTGGACGAAAGGACTTATGTGTTTGTAAAAAGGCATTGCAATGTTTTGAAGGATTGGCACAGGAACTGGGTGTGCCATTAGCTCTGGAAAAAACGGAAGGTCCCAGCAAGACATTTCTAGGCATTGAACTAGACAAAGAGAATATCGTGGCAAGACTACTGTATGCTAAAGTGACAGAACTGACATTTATAAAAGAAGTGATTCGCGAGAATCGTTTACAGTTATGGAAGGTACTAAAGCTTTTAGGCTATTTGAATTTTGCATGTAGAATAGTTCGATCAGGGAGGACATTCTGCAGGACTCTTGGACTAGCGGTGTCTGGAGCTACATTACTGCACCATAGAATGAGGATGAAATTAGCGGTGCAGGCAGATTTGTTCATTTGGATGTTATGCTATGTTATGTTAAGGCGATTTCTAAAGCGCACGATTACCCGAAGGTGTCCTGGCGCTAGTTACTTCTCATTAGGCAAGGCCAGGGCAGGCAGAATTATTCATCAAAAAGCCAGGTCTTCAAGTCCTTTCTAAAATTTAACAGATTATTGGCATTTCTCAAATGAAATGGGAGCTCATTCCAGGCCTTTATGGCACAGAAGGTGAAGCTTCGGCCGCCCCAAAGGGCTTTTTTTGTTGACGGGATGGCGGTCAATTTTGCTTCTGTCGATCGAAGCGTGCGCATTGGTTTATACCATTGAAATTGCCTTTTAAGGTGGTTAGGTCCCTCTCCATGCAGTGCTTTGAACACCATGCATAGTGATTTAAACACATTGGAGATCGGGGCAAATTTGGGGGTACCCGTAAGGAATCTGGCCGCGGCATTTTGGAGCATCTGAAGCTTGTGCAACAGTTTTTGTGGTATGTTTAAATATAAACTGTTGCAATAGTCCAGCCTTGAAAAAACCAGGGCCATTAATACTGTTTTGCGACAGTCTTGCGGCAGAAGGTTCAAGACCTTTTTCACTGTTCTTAAAACGTACCCTATTTTGGAAACTACCGCATTGACCTGGGCTCCCATGGAAAGTTTCTCATCTAGCAGGATCCCCAAATTTTTGACCTTCTTAGCTGGGATGGGGAGTGACCCCAGTGAAGTCGGCCACCATGAGGGAGTCCAAAAGTTGGGGTTGTTTCCAAACAACATCACCTCGCTTTTATCCAAATTCAGCCTCAGGCAGTTACCTGCCATCCATCGTCCAACTTCTTCCATACAGGACTGGAAGCACCTGTCCAATCCGGTTTCTTTGCCAGGTAGTAGCGATACCACAATTTGCGTAACGTCTGCATATGAGGTGATCCCAAACCCGTAAGCACTAATAACTGGTGCCAAGGTTGAAACATATACATTGAAGAGAGTCGGGCTCAGGGACGACCCCTGCGGGACGCCGCATGGTAATGAAAAAGGTTTTGATTGAAATTTCCCCAATGCTATTATCTGGCTTCTGTCGGAGAGAAATTAATTAAGCAACTCCCAAGCTTTGCCCTCTACACCGCATTCTCTTAGACAGTCCATCAAAATCCCATGATGGACCGTGTCAAATGCGGCTGAAAGATCTAGCAAGATGAGGGCTGCCCTACCTCCCTGGTCCACTCCTGCTCTAATCTCCTCTGTGGCTTTAATCAGGGCAGACTCAGTGCTATGTCCTTCTCTGAAACCATGTTGGGAAGAGTCCAACACTTGGGCTTTCTTTAGGAAGGCACTGAGTTGTCTATTCTTCGCCTTTTCTACGATCTTCGCGGGAAGAGGAAGGCGGGAGATTGGCCGAATGTTATTGGGATCATGAGGGTCAAGGCTGGGCTTTTTTAAAAGAGGTAGTATGGAAGCCATCTTCCATTGTTTAGGAAACTGTCCACCTTCGTACATACCATTAAAAATGGAAGTAAGACACATTGCAATAGGGACAGGGGCCATTTTGATAATTGTCAGTGGGCATGAATCCAAAGGTGAACCAGTTTTAGCACCTGTTAACAGATCCAACGTGTCCTGTACCGTCAGTGGGTTAAAATCCTTCATGGTCCCCGACGGAAATTTTGAGTGTTCCAGCTCAATAACTTCAGTCAAGGCATCCAACTTTAGGTCACAGAGGACTGAAAATATATTTGTAACCTTTGTTCGAAAGAACATGGCAATCTCTTCGCAAAGATCAGGGCTAGACTGGAAGGTGGATGGCCTCAAAATGGCCAACTTGGAGACCGTATGAAAAAGCTCCCTAGAGGAGTTCTTGGCCGTTTCTATTTGGGATGAGTAATATTTCTGTTTGGCCAACCGAACCACTTGCTTATAGATTTGCAGGCTGGATCTATATAATACCTTCTCAGTATTGAGGTACCCTTTCCTCCAATTACGCTCCGGCCGTTTGCAAGTACACTTTTGCATTTTTATCTCCTCTCTGTACCATGGGGCCGAGGGACGATCTCTTTTCGGAATGATAAATTTATGAGGGGCTAATTCTTCGCATGCATGAGAGAGCCATCTAGTATATGAGGCTACCGCTTCTTCAGTTGCCAGCGTTACATGGCCAGCTGAAGAGGTCAGGACTTCATGCAGAGTCCCCGCGTCCACCCTGTTCCAGGCTCTGATTTCGATCTGTTCTCTAGAATCTCTGCCCTTAATCTTTTGAATCTCCAAATTGAGATTAAACAGAGCAGAAGCATGATCAGACCAAACCAAGGGCAATAGACCCACAAAGGACAAGCCTGGGTAATTTGAAAAAACAGCATCCAAGGTGTGACCAGCTAGGTGAGAGGGTCCTCTAACATACTGTGTGAAATCCGCGGAGTCCATCAATTCCAGTAACCTAGCTGTCTCCGGGTCATTAGGGAGTTCCAGATAGAAATTAAGATCTTTCATGATGGTATATGAGTCACACAGTAGAGCTACTTCCAGTAGATTCCCCAGGGAAGGGAAGAAAGAATGTCTAGCTCCTGGTGGCCTATATAGTAGTGTGCCCTTGAGGGAATGGTGATGTGTTAAACTAAGGTTAAAAGAAAGGGCTTCGCAGGTAGGCAAATTTATAGGTTTAAAAGTTCCATGAATAGAGTTATGGTAAATGATTGCCAGCCCGCCTCCTTTCCTATTTGGCCTGTTAAGGACCTCGCACTGGAAGCCAGGTGGAGTGGCTTTCACCAGGTCCGGTACGGACGCCTCGTCCGTCCACGTTTCCGTAATGAATGCTAACTTTATACCATTATCCTCCATCAGATTAGCGCACTCTATGCTATGTTTTACTAAAGACCTAGCATTAATCAAAATACAACTAATAGTTTTAACCATAGAGCCAGCCCGTGTATTGTGGGCCTTCTTAGTCTTAACCTGCTGGTAAAGAATATTGGGAAGCATCATATTGCAATTTGAGCAGGGCCCAATTGACATAGAAGACCTTGAGTCCATGGCCAAGCAGACACAATCAGAGTTCTTAAATGACCCTTTCAATTCCAGTAATGCCTCTCTAGAGTAGGAGTATTTTAAAAACTCCCCTGGTATCAACGATCCAGGGATTTGGGCGCTGTGCGCGACCCAAGCGTGGACGGGCGCAGACGGGCTTGCCTTAGGCGCACCCGCTGCATGCGTCCATTGCGCGCTCACGCCAGCGTCTCCCTAAATAGCCAGGCGTCTAAAGAACTAGCCTGCCACCATTAGTTGCCCCAAGATGGCCGCCTCCGCCTGCCCATGAAACACGCACATGCAGTGAATGCCTGCTCAGGAAGACAGCGTGCGGGTAGGAGTAAGGTGAACCAAGTGCAATCAGGAATCACAAATGTTTTAAAATTCAAACATTGTATTAAAAAGCCCTTCAACACAAATTAAAAGCTTTAAAAATATCGGGAAGTGCACCTCACTCCCGTGTGCAAATTTGCAAATCAGAGTGCTTAGAAAAATAAATATAGTACCAATGTCAGGGAGCCCTCGCTACCGCTCAAACATGTGGTGCCTCTCTCCCGGCTCAAGCCTCAGGAGAAGTATTAGGGCGCGCTTGCACCAGCGGCTCCCTAAATAACCAGGCGTCTAAAGAACTAGCCTGCCACCCTTAGTTCCCCCAAGATGGCCGCCGATGTCAATTTTGCAAGATTCCAATGGTGCTTTCATTTCTTTTATAGACGAGGACACGGTTTGGCAAATGCAAATATACTCAGAAGTATCTAGTGCAATAGGTTTTGGAGTATTCTGGGATGGGACATGGTGTGCAGAAAAGTGTCGACAACAGTGGTTATTACATGAAGACGTATACATTTTCTTGAATTCTTTCCACTGCTGGTTGCGTAGGGTTCAGAAATGGCAGACTGAACAGTTCTGTTTCATGTAGTGAACATGTCGGTGGTTGAGCTTGTAAATAAACAAAAATCCAAGGACTTGAGAGTTTTATGTCTGCTGTAGTGGTTTATGTACAGGGTTTACAGTTGAGCATAGTTTTTAAAGCTTGTCATGTGCCTGGATGAGAAATAGTATAGCTGATGCTTCATCTTGTTTGCATTGGCAAAGGTTTCAAGAGTTGGCACCAGGAGAATAAGACATGAAGCCACAGTTATCACAGGGCATTTGGACCCTGGCGGAATACGCATAGTGGAACTAATTGACAAATCAATTTCTGCATCCACTAGAAAAGTTTATGTTCCAGCATGGCTCGAATTTTTGGAGAGGTGGTACACAGCGCAAGTGTGTGACGAGACAAGCGTATTCAACCCTCGGGGAGGAAGAACAGAGGAGGGGAAGAATAGGTTTTAGGCTTTGGAACAGTACAAGGGGAGTTTGCCTGGGGATGCTTGGGGGCAGGACAGAGAGAATGAGGAATGCAAATGAAGGGATTGAATGAAGGAAAAAAGAAAAAGGATGCAGGGTTTGGGGAGTTGTATTGGGGACTGTTTTACATGTGGCGTTTTAAAGTAGGGATGGTAGCAGGACTTTTAATATATCAGAGAGATGGGAAGTTGTATGATGTTACTGGATTGTAATGAACTGATAACTACAAACCTGTCCTAATACAGTGGCTTTTTGTGCTAAAGGTTTATGGTATGGGTTTTATTGGATGAATGTATTTGCCATATGTTTCTAAATAATGAGTTAAACTCAAATTAAAAGGACTGTACAAAAGCAACGGGCCATGTAGTTCTTTAAGGGATGCTGCCGTCATTCCTTGTTTTATTTGGAGCCCCCGTCCATCCACATCTTACTCAGCTTTTTTGTTTTTATTTCCGGTCAGGAGGATGAGCCTCTATGTGAGAGTGATTCTGGGGTCTGATTGTTAGTTGTGTTGTATTAAAAAATACTCTGCTTACTGGAGGAAGTGCTAACTCCGATGGAACAGCTACTGGTGGAATTTTCTTGCCAATCCCCACTTGAGTTCTTTTGGTGCTTAAGAGGCCTCATTGAAACGTCCAGAAGTATGATGCAGTCATTTTATAAGCTCCATTGCTATATCTTCTAGACCGTTCAAGTAGCAACTTGGGTTTTTAACCAAACCATAGTATAAAGTGCCTTACATGACTTCTGGTACATACCCATTTCGGGTGAAGGTGTGGGCTGACTTATGATCATGACGAATTTGTCAGCTGTCATTGACACTGTGTAGTATCTGAAACTTCTAAATAGACTGTCCAGACTAGACTCATTTCCATTAGTTGGTTTTAACCCCACCTTAGACACCACTTTGCAAAAGTGGTTCTTGAAATCTTCATGTCCTAAGAGGCAGGATCTATGTCAAAAAGTAGAATTCACTACATCTCCACATCAGCATTTATCCCCCTTTTATGTGTATATTACACTGGCAGCGATACCGCCAATGTAGTCAATGACTAAGCCAAAAATGTTCAGAGTTTCCATTTGAAAGCCATTTTTTGTTTTCTTAATTACTTTGATGAGGCTCGACAAATCAGCACAAAACTTTCCATAAAAACTTCACTCATTTTGGATCCTTCAAGGGGCTTTCCCAAAAGTGCAAATTCCCATTTTAATTCTCATAGGAAGTTTTGCTCTTCAATACAGAAAAAATATATTAACCTAATTACACAAAATTTGGCATGAAGTTAGAACTACACTCAGGGAAGAGCACGTTTTGGTTTGGTGCTAATCCGTTTAGTATTTTTTTAAATTAGAGTTTAAAGAGGGCTTGAAGGGGATCAATTTACCAATACACCAGGGAATCTTTTCCCCATCCACCCCTGGATTTGAAACAATCTTATTGGTTGCCACAACATTGAAAGAAAATGTTGTGGCTGCCATTGCAGGAACCATGGACTTGGCCCCAAAAGTCCTGAAATAAATTAGAAATTGCACATAAGGAAGCAGGTTGAGCACAATCTGACCAAAGGGCCATATGAGGGGGCCCCAAGGGAGCCCCCACATGTTTAAAATAAAAAAAATGTTTATCCTATGGGATACATGGATCCTCGAAGACGCCCAAATCCCCAGTGATACCCTTCCATGTCACTTTGAGGATCTTCTGCAGAATTGAGCATCACAGATGATCCATTTCAGAACCCCTTTAAGAAGGCCACTGGGCATGCAGGGGTTACTGGGCCCAACCGTGGGTGATGAGGCCTTTTACTCCTGATGTCCTACACGCCCAACCTACTATGCATTCTGAGAAATTGGGCCAAGTACCCCTTCAGCACTTGACTCTCAGTGGTATTTATGGTCGAGTAGTCCAAGGCTTCCTCGGGGGGAAGTGCAGATATAGTTTTGTGAACACAACTCATAACTCAAAAAGAGTGTGCAGCAATATCAATAAATCAGTGTCCACTCAAATACCTCTTTTTACATTAAAATGAAATATCTTATTCCTAACTCTATGCATTCAAAAGATTATTATGACACACATAAGTAATATCACAATCCCCCTGAGGTCGGGGCTCTAGTTTTTCACTGGCAAAGTCCTACCCCATCCACTCCTTGTAATGTGGTTGGGGTTATTTCCCATTCACTGGTGGTCACATTCAGGGAATGCTCACTAGTAGGTCTCACTCAAGAGTTCACTCAGACTCAGTCACAAGTGTCTCTGGTACCGCAGTAAGTCCCCTGGAACCCGGTAGGCTCATAACAAGTTTTACCCGCTCAAGCAGCTAGGAAGCGTTCAGCTTCTCAGCAGGTTCCATGATCGCAGGCACTCCCAATGTTCCAGTCCTGATTGATTGAGCCGGGCTGCATGTGGGATGCATGAAAGTACCCAGCAGGCTCTCCCTGAGCCGGCTCCGTCAGCGATCGGAGATGCTCATGTGCTTCCATCAGCACAGTAAGTAAGGCGCTCCCCAGAGGAGCAAGAGTTGGTCCTGGCACCCTCAATCTGGTTCCAGCGATGTGGTGATGCACTCTCAGTGTCCACCTCAGTCTACTGGACAAATTGGGAGTGGACCTTAATGCTTGTTTTGACTCACAGCTTTCAGTTCTCTGGGCATCAGCCTGAACTTCACAGCTCACTCGATATCGACAGCCCCTCCTAGCATACGGGGTTGTTGTGGTAACTGCAGACAGAGCTCCAGTCTTCACTGCATGGTAGTCAACACCACAGCCGCCCCTCTTGGCATATGGGATGATCGCTAAGGCACACACATGTCTTGGCACTTGTCAGAAGCAATAACTTTCATGGCGGCTCTTGCTGCTGGCATAGGGGTTGCCGCAGCAATGCAGTAAGAGTTTCACTCTCCCTGCACAGCATACAGCTCATGGCTACCTTTACGGCATCCCTCTTCTGGCATAAAGGGGTCACCAACCTAATTTTACACATGGGCAACAACCCATTCGGTGCAGCGGAAGTCTCCTCACACTGAGCACCCTGAGTCCCCTTGACAGGGCTCCCCACTAGACCTTGCTCTCCCCAATAATCTCTCTTCCTCACAGGGCACACTGGTCTGGGCTAACATGCAGGTGCTGGTGCGCCAGGCTCCAAATCAGGTGGTCTTGGTTTTCCTGCATGAGGACCCCTCACCCACCAGGGAGATTAGCAGGCCTTAGCCCTCAGTCCTGTTCATAGGTAGAAGTCTTACTTACAGAGCTTCCCATTCTTCCACAGCCCATCCGGCTGCTTGGCAGCTCAAAAACGATTGGGGTCTCAACCTCCCCTTCTTATATTCAATTTCCAAATATCAAATGTGATTTAGCTCACCACATCCTGGACCTCTCCCAATCCGGCTTCTGCAGCAACCCCAGCACCGAGACTGCCCTCCTCGCCTCCACAGACGACGTCCACACCCTCTTCAACCTAGCCAAAACTGCAGCCCTCAACCTCCTGGACCTCTTGGCCGCCTTTGACACCCCACCCTATGCACAAGACTCCACGATGCCAGCATCCACAACAAATGGAATGGAATGGATATGCTCCTTCCTTGCCGGCTGAACACAGAGAGTCAGACCACCACCGTATTGCCGCATTCACTAATGGGATTACGGACTTTTGCCCCTACTACTGATCTGTAGACTACAGTTAATGTTGGGTGAGCCTTTCTAACATATATATATTTTTAACTACGTTCTAATCTAGAGTGCAACGACCTGACCTCTGGCCCCATACCCTTATAGGTTGCCCCACCCTGTCCTGATGAAGATCCGCATGGCCGAGGATCTAATCGCCCTCACGGCCACAAGACGGGTCGAAACGTGGACGCCCATTTAACCAAGCCTGGACCCTGAACTTCACCCCCTACGTGCCACTCTAGAATGGATTTCTGGTTTAAACTAAAATTGCAACAATTTTGTGATTGATCTGTGGCCAGGCTACCTAAGGACAGTGATCTATAACCAGTTCCTGTTTTTGTTTTGACATATCAAACTCTTCTATACCATCTTTTGGAATACCCTTTTTCCTCACCACCTCACACTTGAGCACTTCTTTTCTTATGCACGTTCCCTCTGGAGCAACCCTCTTTGAATTGATAACGCATTCAATATTGGTTGTTTCTTCACCATTTGACTGAAATAAAATATATGGTGACCCAGATTATGGTTTGTTGCACTTTTATGTTGTAAATATAAAAGTACTAAGTCATATGAGCTAATAGCTCATATAATCATTGGTTGATTTATAAATGAAGGTTTAGGACCATTGTTTTTTGTATCGAAGTTTACCCAGGTCCTTGATCACCATTGGGTTACCCCATTTTTGTAATGGCTACCTTGTCAAAATTTAGGCGCAGAAAATTCACATTCATCCACTCACAACCTGAACAAGACAATGTTTGAACTGGTCCTGCTGATGGCTGAGATGACCTTTTAAACATATATTCAACTGGGGGTCATGAGGGTAGCCTTAACATTGAAAACCAAACGAACCAATCAGGTCAGATAAAGGAGCCACATAAATGTTGAAAAAGGATGCAGCCCGGAGGGACTCCTCAGGCAAGACCGTTAAAAGTGGAGCGGTATGATGCCATTGAACAGTCTGTATTCTACCTGTCAAAAAAGGACCTAATCTATTGAAAAGGACTGCCTTCAATAGCAATTTCCTCCAGTCACTTCAACAGATCCATGTGAGAGACAGTATCAAAATCCGCTGACGGATCTAGGAGGATGAGAGCAGCCTAGCTCTAACCATCTGCAGCATCCCTGATCACAGTTTCTGTTCTAAATGAAGGTCTAAAGCCTGATTGAAATTTATTGAGAATATCATTCTCTTCAACAAAAGAGGATAGCTGCATATTCAGCCAGCCCTCTGGAATCTTGGTAAAGAAAATGATAAGAGAAATGAGGTGCTATTGGATTGGTTATGTTCTAAAGTATCATTTTTTAATAAGGGGGAGCCAAATGCGGTTACAGATCGAGGTAATTATAGGTGCAAACTTTGAGGCCAAACATTTAAGGACTGGAGTGGGTCAGGAATCTAAAGGTGATCCTCTTTTAATAGCCCTTATTTTGACCTCCACAACGTCCTCAGAGAAATACATTCCAACCAGGAGACTCAAGGAGGGGAGGTCGTGTGAGATTGCGGCAGGTCTGATGGGGAAGAAGAGCGGTTTTAAAAAAACTCAGACAATTCAGAGCGGAGTCTTAGGCTCTGAAGAGTTTTAGGCTTAAAAGACTGATTTTTCATGAAGGTATTACTGAGAGGAATTTTTTAGTGGAATCATCATTCGTCGATATCATTTTATTTTTGTAATAGTCACATCTTTTGGCTTTTATCAGTTCTTTATACATCCTAAGCTCTTTATAAAAGTATCCTTGTCTGCATCAGCGTATGTAATCCTCCAAGTCCTTTCTAACTTTTTACACTCCCTTTTGGCTAGTATCAAATCATGGGAGTACCATGCAGCAGGTGTAGTTTTTCAATGCAAATTGCCGATTTGTAAGGGAAGTACCTCCCCCTGGCATTAGAAATCCAGTTTTAAACTGGCGGATGGTGTCATCAAGGCTGTTATCAAAATGAACCATCGAAATAGTGAGGTCAAGGTGTGTTTTGAATTTTTCAATGTCCAATCTGGACGAGGTTCTGTACAAGAGTGATCATGATGTTTAATTTTTTCAACAAGCGCATTGAACAATATTGCCTTGTGATCAGATGAAGGTACTTTCACCAAAGAATCAATTACTACATAATTTGTTTTTGCATAAATGCAATCTAGAATGTGCTCTGCCTTATGTGTGGTTCCTAGAACATGTAAACGTTAAAAAAACGAGCAGATATTGACCAGTGTAAGGGCATTAGTATTGTCAAAATATAGGTTACGGTCCCCTAATACAATAATAAAATTAGACTCAAGGTATGCAGCCGAAAATGCTTCCTTAAGCGATTCTAAAACAATTTTTGCCACTCAGCTGGTCTATAGATCAGTAAGATTTATACAGAGCAGGTACTATTAATTGAGAGAGACACAATCAATGTTTCAGCAACTCTCATGGGGTACGTGTTCTAAGGAGACAAACTAAGAGTCTCCTTGTGAATTGACGCCACTCCTTCCCCGCTTTATAATTGCAGTTCACTGTATGAATAACAAAACTCTGTGGTATAGTTAAAGATAGCTTGGGTTCGGAATCCCCAATTATCCAAGTTTAGGTAACACACAGACAGTCCAACTTGTGCTCTTCTAATTGCATATGCACCTCAACAGCATGAGCAATCAGTGAGTGGGTGGTATTTTGACAAAATATCGAGTCGTAAGTATCGAAAGACAGAAATATCAGGAAAAAATTATTGTGATGCAGAAATATTGTTATCAAGAATATTGTTTTTTCAGGTAATAACGTTGTTAAGAATATTGTCATTGTTAATATTGTTTTGCATAATATAGTTGGAAATAATTTATTTTTTTAAATTATTTTAATGTTTTTTAGTTCATATATTAATTTTGTGTGATACTATTGTTCCTATGATTGTTATAATTTTTTTAAATATAGTTTGTAATTTTAAGTGATTTAGAGATTTTTATTTGAGTGCTAATAGTACTTTATAGAGTTGTGGTGGGTGGTTGGGTTTGTAGGGGGTAGGGTGGGAAGTTAATTAAGTAATAATTAATTAATCATTTTAAGCAGGTATGTGATTAACATCAATTATGTATACTATGTAATACTGATTTAACTAACCTTATATTTTAGGCCTATGTTGCTGTGTTTGTAGGGACATAGGGTGGGAAGTTAATACGGTAATAATTAACCAACTATTCATTTTTAATGAAATATCAATTATTTAATTGATTATATTTAATTGATTATTAATTATGTTATTTGTGTAATACTTGTATATTTTACATTTTAGGTGTGGGCTGCTGGATTTGCAGAGGTACAGGGAGGGAAGTTAATTGATAATTAAAACTAGTAATTATTCATATATAATTCAATACTTAATTGAATAATAATTGAGTAAATTGTGTAATATTTATATATTTTAGTTATATTTTAGGTGTGGGCTGCTAGGTTTGTAGAGTTGTTGAGTAGGAAGTCAATTAAGTAGTAACAAATTAAGAATGAATTAGTTATGCAATTGATTACCAATTATGTAAATAGCGTAATACTTATTTATTTTAGTTATATATTAGGTGTGGGTTGCTAGGTTTGTGGTGGTAGAGTTTGGAAAGTTAATTAAGTAATAAGTAAATAACAGTTAATTTTTAACAGAAAATTAATTATTACAATGTTTATTAATATACATATATATGTCGTGTTCCAGGCCACATAAAATCCCCTTCACTTGCGTGCGGGTGGTCGTACTACGTGTGGGTGGAGTTCCAGTTTTTTACATTGAGCTTCACAACTTCCAAAGAAGGGTCAGCACTCACAGGAGAGAGGACAAACACTTGTTTATTTAGCACAAGTGAAGTGGACGCATTTTGGTAAACGCCTTTCTCAATGTTTAGCTGGCGTGCGCCATTCTGTTTGTTATAAAACGTATCAATTGGATCAACATCAGATAACATTACATTTAGACAAAATAAAAGAAGGACAATCAGTGCAACATAAACATAAATCTAATCATAGCAGCCAACATCTTCTAATAAGCAAATGTGATGCATAACTGTTACACTTCCTAACACAGTTCGATTCACACTCGATATTCAATATTAACCAGTGATATTCGATTTAAAAATACATCGAATATTAAAATTATTTTACTTTATGTACACAATTCATTTTTTTGAAAAACATTATAGTATGTTTACTCCTTTCTCCCCAATGACTTTTAAGATTCCATGCATCTGTGCCACGTAATAATGTGATTTGTTCTAATCTCCCACAATAGCTTAGAGGTACATTGAGTTCAAATTCCAAACATTTCCATGGTCCCCCTATTTTCCAAAATAGAGCTCATGATTGGCATTCCTAGAGGGTGAGAAACATTTATATTAATGTATCATGTCCATATTATTGCCTAGAATACCATAGTGTATCGCATTAGAAAACATTCAAATTGAGCGCACTATTTCGCACATTATTTCTCATATGCGATTCATTTAAGTCTTAACGTTTCCATGTTCCCCTTATTTTCCACAATTAAGCTTAAGATGGGCATACCTTGTAAATGTAATTGTGTTGTACTTGTATAGCGCACTGTTACCCTAGGTGTCCTGGCGCTGTACTCATACCGTTGTGGAACCCTTCCTGGCTTTTCCCTGTGAAATGTCCACTCCTGGGCACCCCCAAGGTGAAGCCAGGCATCCCAGCGCTGTTGGGGCCGTTGTGGAGATTAAGCAAGCTATTGCCCAGAGTTGCAGAGTGGGACCCATGATTAGAATAGGCACCGAGGCGAGAATTAACAGGTCCGAGGAAATTGAGCCCAAGACCCGCCGAGGCAGGAATTGAACTCTGGTCACAGGCCAGACCTCTGCATCAGGGTCTGCCGCTCTAACCATTGAGCCACACTTCTCCACACTCTTCACTGTGAAGGTGTAACGTCCTGGCTTTCTCGGGGTTGGGACAAACAGACGACGGACCAGAGAAATGGAGGTTTAAGGATGATTTAATAAACAGATAAACAACTACAGACAACAAAGAATACCGGTACTGGAATCACCAGTTAAAGTACGATACCCATTCACAGCTCATCTAACCGTCCTCCGCATGCACACCGGACCCGGTATGCTCCAACGGAGGGCACAGTGCTAAGCAGTGGCCGACAATGCCACTCGACTGCTGTGAAGGGTAGTTCCAAGGTTGTGGAATCTATGGGGGGCACGTGGGAGTCACCCGGCCGGGCTCTCTACCACCTGGGAACAGCCGCTCTACCAGTATCCCCCAGAGTGCTGCCACAACACAAAGACGCTGGGAACACCTCCTAGTGTGCGTCTCTTGTATCCGGGTTTAAGTGATGATACCCAAGGTGGCGCAGAGAATGGATGGGAGCAGCCGCTCTACCTATCCCAGTTCTCCTACGAGTGTCGATGGCTAAGACGCGGAAACACCTCCTGGATAGCGTCTTAGCTCTAAGCGTGTGTTTACCCAAGGAACGAGGGTTGGGAGCTTCGGCTCGCACCAACCTCGTTTTCTCCAAATTGTCAGGCCGTTGGGAGCTTCGGCTCTACCAACGGGACTTGTGCCCAATGACGTTGAATACGGCTCTCAGAGCGGGACAGGACACGGGCAGGAAGCACACGCCAGCACCTCTCCTCCGCTCCTTAGAATGTTCCTTCCGCCGCTCAACTCACCAACGGGTCCGTGTACCTCAACCAGGTACTCCGGCAAAGATCAGAATATCCGACGCCGAGTCCCAGTGATCTTCTCCTTAAGTAGTACTCTCGGCGTTGTATAACCATGACTTTTGAGTTGCATAACAGGAAAACTAGGCGTTACCCTTGGTGTTATGTAACCAGAACTCTTGAGTTGCATAACATGAAAACTAGGCGTTCCCCTTGGTGTTATGCAACCAGAACTCTTGAGTTGCAAAAGGCAATTGTTGCCGGAGGGAATTCTGGGAGTTGTAGTCCGCTCTCCTCCAAGCGCACCAGGTTCACGGAAGTGGCATCGTGGGAGGGAATCCATATGCGGGAGGGGATTCCTGACAGTACATCCCCCTCCCATCAGCGCCCCCCATCAGGACCAGCACAGGAAGGATATCGACGATGGAACGACGATACCAGACGAGGAGCGTGAACCCCCGCCGCAGGTTCCCATGACTGCTCCTCGGGTCCGTACCCCTTCCATGCCACCAGATACCATAGTTTGCCCCTGCGCCACTTGGAATCCAAGATACCAGCCACCTCGTACTCCACCTCCGAATCCACAGTCACCGACACCGGCGTACGAGGCCTCACCGCGTTTGCGGGTTTCAAGAGGGAAACGTGGAACACGGGATGGATCCGCAGGGACTGGGGCAGGCACACTTTCACATTCACCGGGCTGATGCATCGAAGGATCCTATATGGGCCCATGAAGCGGGGATGGAACACGCTACTTTTCTTGAATCTCATGTGCCGTGTAGAGACCCAGACGTAATCTCCAGGTTTGTAGACCGGTCCAGGCCTTCTCCTCCTATCAGAAAAGGCTTTATATGTGGCCTTAGCCCCCTCCAGGGCAACTCGAGAACTCATCAAGGACTCCTTGATGCGGGCCACCCTCTTGGCTGTTGTCGGCAATCTGTCTTCCCTGACCGGGTGCAGAAACGGCAAGAACCGGGGATGATGGCCGTAGTTACTATAAAAAGGGGAAGCCTTGGTGGAACAATGTGTGGCGTTGTTGTACGCGATTTCCGCGATCCAAAGTAGGTCCACCCACTCATCCTTCCCTTGCTCTACAAAACAACGTAGATATTGTTTGAGCGACTGGTTCAGGCGCTCCGTCTGGCCGTCCGTCTGCGGGTGATAACTCGTGGACATGGCAGACTTGACGTGTAACGCCGAACACCAAGTTTTCCAGAAGTGCGACGTGAACTGAGACCCCCTGTCCGACACGATCACGTTGGGTAGGCCATGTAGTCTCACTACATTCTTCAATAACAACGACGCCAGCTCTCCTGCCGAAGGTACCTGTTTGCAAGCGAGGAAGTGCCCCATCTTCGTGAGATAGTCCACCACCACCAGTATGGCCGTCTTTCCTTGATCCTTTGGTAGCCCGACAATGAAGTCTAAGGATATGTTTTCCCAGGGTTTGGTCGGTGTAGGAAGGGGTTAGAGGAGTCCTTGCGATCTTCTGTGGTCCGATTTCATGGATGCGCAAACGGTACATGATGAACACCAATTCCGGACGTCTGTTCTCATGGCAGGCCACCAGAACTGCCGTCCTAGGCTCGCTACCGTCTTTTCGACACCCAGATGGCCGGCACAGGGAGACACGTGGCACCAGGTGAAGGCCTGTTTTCGAAGCCTAGGCGTGGGTAACAACATACATCGTCCTTTCACCGGAATCCCGTCCTTCATCTGCCACTCCTTGTGACTGCGAAGCCACCTCCGCCACATGAAGGTATGGGTCCCCTTCTGGACCCCCCTCAGGAACGTCTGTGGTTGAATCACCCCTATCACAACTCCTGGAGGGATGATGGAATGTTCGGCAAACGGCTGCGGATCCCTGCCATTCGATTGCCTCGAAAGCGCGTCCGCTTTCCTGTTCTCCGTACCGGGTCGGTATGTGATGTGGAAATTGAAACCGGAGAAAAAGATCATCCACCTCATTTGACGAGGAGACAAATGCCGCGCCGCCGTCAGAAACTGGAGGTTTCTGTGGTCCGTATACACTGTAACCACGTGTCTGGCCCCCATTAACAAATGCCTCCACTCAGCAAATGCGTCCTTTATTGCGAGTAGTTCCTTCTCCGCAATATGGTAATTGCGTTCCGCGTCGTTCAATTTACGAGACATGTACGCCACAGGATGGAGCAAACCCGACACCTCATTCCTCTGAGATAGAATGGCACCCAGCGCCACATCAGAGGCGTCCGCTTCTACCACATAGGGTAATTCCGGATTCGAGTGAGCTAGCACCGGGGCGGTGCTGAAGGCCTTCTTGAGGGCCACAAATGCTTTTTGTGCTTCCGGTCCCCACACGAACTCCTGAGACTTCCTTAGTAGTTGCGTGATCGGGGCAACCAAGCCAGAAAACCCCTCAATAAAACGCCTATAAAAGTTGGCGAAGCCTATGAAGCTCTGGACTTCCTTTACTCCTCGGGGCACCGGCCACTCCTCCACCGCTCTGATCTTGCGTTCCGCCATCTCCTGTCCGTTGGGGCTCAGCATCAACCCAAGGAATTCCACTGTTGTGACGTGGAAGTCACATTTGCTGAGTTTGCAGTATAGCATGTTTTCCCTCAGTTTTTTGAGAACCGCAGATACGTGCTGTACGTGTTCTTCCTCTGAGTTGGAGTAGATGAGTATGTCGTCTATGTAAACGACCACGTAGATATCCAATACCTCCCGGAACACCTCATTGAGGAAGTATTGGAAGGCGGCAGGGGCATTGCATAGTCCGAACGGCATGACGAGGTACTCAAAGAGCCCGAACCTGGTCTTAAAGGCGGTTTTCCATTCGTCGCCGTCCCTCATGCGCACAAGATGGTATGCCCCCTTGAGATCAAGCTTTGTGTATATTTGGGCCTTTTTTACCTGTTCCAGGAGAACGCTTATGAGAGGCAGGGGGTACCGTTTTTTTATGGTTATCGCGTTCAAGGCCCTAAAGTCCACGCAGGCCCTCAATTCGCCATTCGCTTTCGGAATGAAAAAGAGAGGCGATGCGGCAGGGGATTTCGACGGCCTGATGAACCCCAGCCCTAGTAACTTATCTAAATATCCCCGTAGATGTACGTTTTCGGGTTCTGTGAGCGCATACAGTCTGCCGCTGGGAACGCTAGCCCCCGGAACCAGGTCAATTTGGCAGTCGAACGGTCTATGTGGAGGGAGCACCTCCGCTCGGATTTCATCGAAGACGTCCCCGAAACTGTGATACACTCTGGGCAGCTTTACGTCCTTTTCTGCTGCCGTGGCGACCGTGTGACCTTCGCCTACCTCACCTTCGTGGGGGTCCTGCTGCATGCCGCACCATTGTTCACAAAATGGGGAAGTCATCTCAATGTGATGCGTAGGCCAATCCACCGTTGGGTTATGTTTTTGGAGCCAGGGTAGACCCAATATGACCCCGTACTGCGGGGCTCTGATTATGCTAAAATCGATACGTTCATTATGCAGTTTTCCGAACCTCACCGGTATTTCTCCTGTGTGCTGTCCGATAGGTCCGGTCACCAGACTTCTCCCATCCACTGCATACACCTCCTCTGGTATCTGTTTGGGAAGGAGAGTGAGACCCAGTCTCCGTGCTTCATTGTAGTCCATGAACATGCCCGTGGCTCCTGAATCAATCATGGCTACCACAGGTATCCACTGGTCCTGCACTCCTACGTGTAAGGTAATAAACAAATGTCTTCGCCCTTTTTGATTCGGGCTCAACATGGAAGGGATGTGGGTGTGACTCCAAGATGCCCCTTCCCTAGACCCGGAGTCCCTCAGTTTTCCGCCGGTGCGTCCACCACTGCTGTCACCGTTTTGTTCGCTCGGTATCGTGAGGTTTTTGACTTGGCTGGACACTCGCGTACATAGTGCCCCTTTTTCCCGCAGTAAAGGCAAAGGCCTTGCTTGCGGCGTGATTCTTTTTCAGTGGCTGTAAGGCTCGCCCTTATAGCTCCTATGTCCATGGGTTCCGTCCTGGTGGAGGAGTTGGTCTCAGGGCCACCCATCGAAACATACGATGGCAGCGCTTTCCCTTTCCTCTTGTGATCGCCCTTTCTTTCGTTCAATCTATGGTCCAGCCGTAGCACCAGGTTGATCAAGCCTTCACATGTCTTGGGTTGGGGGTCGATTTGTGCTACCACATCTTTGAGCTCTTCGCTCAAGCCCTGGTGAAACAGCGCGGTTTGTTTGGCTATGGGCCACTTGGTTTCGGCCACTAATCTTCGAAAAGCATTAAGGTACTGCACCAGATCATTGTTGCCTTGCCTCAGCTCCAACATCTCTCGATCGGCAGTATACGAGTCCGCCCTTCGATCAAACACCTTCAAGAATTCCTCGCGGAAGGCTCCCCAATCACATAGGATAGGGTCGTTCCTGCTCACCAGTGGGACTGCCCATTGCGCCGCGTTCCCAGCAAGATACGAGATCAGAAAGGCCACTCTGGCTTGGCTGGTAGGAAAGGCCTTTGGTTTGCAGGACAGATGCAGTGCTACTTGAGTGAGGAATACCTGCACTGTGTTGGGGTCTCCGCTGTACCTCTCTGGTGTCGCCAAAGGAATGGCTACGGGCATCTCTACCACAACCGCAGGAGCCGTGGCCGTGTGAGAGGCACCTGCCTGTAGCGGATCGTTCTGCCGAGCGTCCATTCTAGCCTTAACGTCTGCTGTTTCCTGTCTGGAAGCGGTGAGCTCGATTTGCATCGCGGCTAAGACGGCCAACACATCCTCAATCGTGGCCATGTCGTTCGCCCAACCAGGAGATAGTTATGGAAGAGGTCGGATATTATGTAACGTCCTGGCTTTCTCGGGGTTGGGACAAACAGACGACGGACCAGAGAAATGGAGGTTTAAGGATGATTTAATAAACAGATAAACAACTACAGACAACAAAGAATACCGGTACTGGAATCACCAGTTAAAGTACGATACCCATTCACAGCTCGTCTAACCGTCCTCCGCATGCACACCGGACCCGGTATGCTCCAACGGAGGGCACAGTGCTAAGCAGTGGCCGACAATGCCACTCGACCGCTGTGAAGGGTAGTTCCAAGGTTGTGGAATCTATGGGGGGCACGTGGGAGTCACCCGGCCGGGCTCTCTACCACCTGGGAACAGCCGCTCTACCAGTATCCCCCAGAGTGCTGCCACAACACAAAGACGCTGGGAACACCTCCTAGTGTGCGTCTCTTGTATCCGGGTTTAAGTGATGATACCCAAGGTGGCGCAGAGAATGGATGGGAGCAGCCGCTCTACCTATCCCAGTTCTCCTACGAGTGTCGATGGCTAAGACGCGGAAACACCTCCTGGATAGCGTCTTAGCTCTAAGCGTGTGTTTACCCAAGGAACGAGGGTTGGGAGCTTCGGCTCGCACCAACCTCGTTTTCTCCAAATTGTCAGGCCGTTGGGAGCTTCGGCTCTACCAACGGGACTTGTGCCCAATGACGTTGAATACGGCTCTCAGAACGGGACAGGACACGGGCAGGAAGCACACGCCAGCACCTCTCCTCCGCTCCTTAGAATGTTCCTTCCGCCGCTCAACTCACCAACGGGTCCGTGTACCTCAACCAGGTACTCCGGCAAAGATCAGAATATCCGACGCCGACTCCCAGTGATCTTCTCCTTAAGTAGTACTCTCGGCGTTGTATAACCATGACTTTTGAGTTGCATAACAGGAAAACTAGGCGTTACCCTTGGTGTTATGTAACCAGAACTCTTGAGTTGCATAACATGAAAACTAGGCGTTCCCCTTGGTGTTATGCAACCAGAACTCTTGAGTTGCAAAAGGCAATTGTTGCCGGAGGGAATTCTGGGAGTTGTAGTCCGCTCTCCTCCAAGCGCACCAGGTTCACGGAAGTGGCATTGTGGGAGGGAATCCATATGCGGGAGGGGATTTATTCTTCCATCGACCTTGAGATATACATATATAAAACATATTTAATTTTCAGAAAAACACACATTCACTGGATGATGTCATCAGTGTTGTCATTTGAGATGTCATCAGTGATGTCATGAGTGATGTCACTGACCATGTCATGAGTGATGTAATATGTGACGTCATCAGCAGTGGATTGCGGGTGCGCGAGTTATAGTTAGCTGAACTAACTATAACGGGGGAATTTCATTGGTTTTTCACGAGTGAAATGTCCAGCTAACTATAACATGTGTGAAACCTATGGTTTTTTCAGTGAATTTGCAAGGTTTTTTAAATGCTAATTCCTAACTATAACGTGTGTGAAACCTTTGGTTTTTTCAGTGAATTTGTACGGTTTTTTAAATGCTAATTTTTTTATTATTTAATTTAAAAAAAAATGTTTTTATTAAAAATAAAATTCCTATGTATTCATTTATATATTATCTGTATCTTTTTATTTATTTATTTATTTTAAAATTTCAATTAGGATAAAGCTGATTATTTTTTTTAATTTTTGCAATTAATTTTTCTCCACTTTTTTTTTTTTATATAAATTCTTGAGGTGCGCGCTCTGGGCGCGCTCCTAGTACAATTTCGTAAGTTTTTTATGAATACCGTCGTACGTTATTTACGTACGCAAATATACGTCATAGTGCGCGCTGGGAGCGCGCACCCAGTACGTATGCGTACGTACGTACGCATGCGTGCGTGCGTCCTACGCGCTCCACTCGGTTTACTTCCGCATACGCTAAAATTACGCGCAATAACGGTCGCGTATACGCGTGTTCAACGTATGCACACTAGGTACGCGCATATGACGTATTCACATGCGCTCCTACGCGTTCGCGCACACGTAATCACGAGGTGCGCGCTCGGAGCTTGCGCAGTGCGCGCACCTCGGGTTTATGCATAATAAAACAGTACTTCTTATTGGTTATCAGTACTTTCAGTTTCTAATTGTTTCAATACCACACCCAATCCCCTCATGGCAAGTCATGTGATCAAGAATCATCACTTTTGATTGGTTTGAAGTACTTTCAGTTCCAGATTCTTCCCAAACCACACCTACTCCCCTCATTATTAGTTCTGATTCCTTTGGAGAAGGAGCTATTCTGTTGTTGAGAGACAATGGCTGAACAGCAACCATCTTCAGACAGTGATCTGGACACTCTTGAGAGGCAGAGGAGCAGGAAGCAGAAAGACAGCTTTATATGGCAGTTTTTCACTTTTCCAGAGGGACAAAAAAAGGTAAATGCACCTAAAGTTACATGTGTACTTTGTGATAAAGTCTTATCTCGTGGGAATCCTAACAAGAAATATTCTTTTAGCATTCACACTATGTTGAGACATGTTAACAAAATGCATCCAGTAACTTTTCGTCGAGCTTCTGGAGCAAACCCTCCACCTGCTCTACCGACGACATCTGCAGCAGCTCAGCTGAGCACATCTTCGGCAGCTCAGCCGAGCACTTCTTCTGCAGTGGTGCCTTTGCCTTCTTCCACACCTCTTTTTGGACCACCTTGTTTGGCTAGGTTGTCCACACGCTGCACTGATTGCGGTAAACTTATTTCTGTGGGTGAGACCAGTCTTGATCTCATTCAGAGAAAATTTGATGCCCATGAGTGCAAGTAGGCCATAGATGTTTTTTCTTTTTTTTAGTTTTTCTCTTCCTGTTTCACTCCATTAACTCAAGGGCTCTTTTAAGAGCCACTTATAAACTAAACCCCCCAAAAAATTTTTTGAGGGATTTTTTTTTTATTTTTCTTTAGGTGCGCGCACCCTGCGCGCACCCAAGGTTTTTAAATTTATTTATTTATTTATTTTTAAAATTTAATGTACAAAAAGAGGTGAAGAAATGGAAGCATTAAAAGGGAGGATTGAATAATACTAATATTTTTCACTTATGTTTTTTTAAAAATAAATTTTTTCTAAAAAAATTTTTAAAAAGTATTTTGCAAGGGAACAGAATTTTTTTTTAATTTTTTCTTTCCAGTTCTGCAAAAAAGAAAAAAAGTATTAATATTCAATCATACATTACAAAAAGCATTACATGTTTTTACATATTTTACTAAGCAATTTTTTGCCCTTTTTTTGCTGTTTTCAGAATTTTTTATTTTTCACTTAAAATAGTGAAAACAATTGTATTCATCATTTAACAGCGGGCAAAAAAAAAACAATCTGAAAGATTGCTTAAAAAAAGCCCCAAAACTATCCTCACTAAAATATACCTTGTTAGAAATATTACATATATATTACAACTACTTCTCTAGATGAATAAAACATTTCTAGACAAACCGTCTTTAAACCTTGTCACAAAAGTACACATGCCAAAATAATTTCTGTCAAAGGAGTCCACAATTGTTTTTATTACTTTTCCTTTAGGCCAAATAGTAATTTCAAAATCCTTTTTAAGTGATATCTTCAATTCTAATCCTTTAAAATTACAAAAAATGCTTTGTTCAGATGCAGTTTTTAGTTTTCAAAATTTAGGTTTCAGAAAAATTAAATAAGCACGTCAACAAATCTATTTCTGCTTTCCTCAGAGACTATGGTATGGGTTCTATATACCACAACAACTTGCGTTACAACATGCAAGGCATTTATAGAGGAGATGGTGTACACTTCACTGATGAAGGCAACAGAGTCTTCCTCTTGAACTTTAGACTCTGCATCGGTACTTACTTGTAGGTACCAAAAAACAAACAATAAACACAAGGGCTCTTTTTAGAGCCACCTTATATCTAAACACTTAAATGCGATTTTTTATTATTTTTTTAAAAAAGTTTTTTTTCGGGTGCGCGCTGGGTGCGCGCACTCGGCGATATTTTTTTTCAAAATATAAATCTTTTTTTTGCCCTACAAGGTCCTACTGTGACCCCCTTACAATGCCTAGTGGGTCAATATCTCCCCACTCTGCCCCCTTTTCAAGTTCTCCCCCTTTGTTTATCACCCCCTCTTTATGCGAGAGACAAAAAGGGCGGCCGCCGCTTCCTGATTTCCACCGACTCGAATGTTTACTGACATCTAACAACCAATCAGAAGTGCGCTCGCGCACGGCAAGGTGCGCGCACAGTACTTGCTCAGTGCGCGCACGCTGCGCGCTTACAGATATATATATTGATTTAAATGCTAATTTCTCAGGAAATACTGAACAGATTTACACCAAACCTGCAAAAGGCACTTCATGGACCTTTTTGCTACCTCTCTGCCAAATTTCACATAATTCTGTTCAGCCGTTCGGGCTGTAGCTGCGACTAAAGTCCCTATGGAAAAATGCATGGGGAAAACGTGTTTTGGGACCCCCCTTTTTTCTCGGCCCCTGCTTGACGAATCACCCCGAGACTTTCAGGGTAGGAGCTGAGCGGAGCGCCCCATTAGTTTTGAAAATTTCGCGAGGATTCGTCAACCGGCGCCAAAGTTATTCAAAATAGAATTTTGAGTTTTCCTATGGAAACACGGTCCTAACTATAACTACCTACTGGCGACCGCCAGTAGGTAAAATATATATATATATATATATTACCTACTGGCGGTCGCCAGTAGGTAGTTATAGTTAGGACCACGTTTCCATAGGAAATCCGCAACATTCTATTTTGAATAACTTTTGCGCCGGTCGACGAATCCTCGTGAATTTATCAAAATAGGTGGGGCGCTACGCTCCGCTCCTACCCTGAAAGTCTCGGGGGGATTCGTCAAGCGGGGGCTGAGATAAAAGGGGGTCCCAAAACGCGTTTTTCCCATGCATTTTTCCATAGGACCTTTAGACACAGCTACAGCCCGAACGGCTGAACAGAATTACTTGAAATTTGGCAGAGAGGTAGTCCTCGGGTCAAGGAAGTGCCTTTTGTAGGTTTGGTGTAAATCTGTTCAGTAGATTCTGAGAAAATAGCCTTTAAATCAATATATATATCTGAGCCAGCTTACGGTGCGCTTACGGTGCGCTTACCGTACGCGTACGGTGGCGTGCGCGAGCGCGATTCTGATTGGCTCTTAGATCTTAGTAAACATTCGAATCGGCCGAAACCAGGAAGCGGCGGCCGCCATTTTCTCTCTCGCACTCAGAGTGGGGCAGCATAAATGAAGCCCAAAAATGTGTAAAGGGGCAGTATATTGAGATAATAATCACCCAGCAGTGATATACGGGCCCCCAAACAACCCCCAAAGGCAAAAAAAAATGTGTTTTTTTTTCGAAAAATCGCCGATTACGCTTACCGTACGCGTACGGTAAAAAAATTTTTAAACAAAAAAATTATCCACACTTTCCACACCCCATGTGCAAATGGTGCCCTAAGGGCTCCATTTGTGCATGGCATATCAAATAAATGAAAATAATAAACAAAACATTTCACAACGATGCGCATAATATGTCCCCCATGTGCGCACGTTGCGCGAAGCGCATCGTGCGTACATGGCCCATCCCGCATAATGTGACCACTGTGCGTGCATGGCACTAACTGCGTAAAGTGGGCGCGCGGTGCGCTCTCACTGTGCGCGCACGGTGCTCGAAGATTCTTAGCAGGGATTTCTACTCCCATGATGCTTATCAAGACCCACCTGGGCAGGTTTTCAAATTGATTGGGTTATTTCAGTTGGAGTGACCGTGAAATGAACATGGCTTGGCATGCTGCCTCTGAGGAAGGAGGTTTACTCTGAAACGCGTCAGGCAAGGCATGCAATGATTATTTTATCTGTCTTTCTCTGAAGTTGTTCCTGCGCTTTTGAAAGACTTGTTGGGAGTGCATTCTGCTAAAGGCAACTTGTGAAACTTTATTAATACGGCCAGCCAGGTCGGGGATTGCACCATTGTAGGAATCAGTACAAGTCCTGTGGCATGCAGATGCAAAGTGCCATGTGAGAGCAACAAGTTGCGCTTTACTTTTGGGAACAATTTTGAGAGACTGCACATGTAATGCTAATAAAAGAAAAATATGCTGTTTAAAATTTCAGCCTGTTTTGTTTCCGGACCCACGAGGGTTTAATATGGACTCCAACTCCCAAGATTCTTAGCAGGGATTTCTACTCCCAGGATGCTTATCAAGACCCACCTGGGCAGGTTTTCAAATTGATTGGGTTATTTCAGTTGGAGTGACCGTGAAATGAACATGGCTTGGCATGCTGCCTCTGAGGAAGGAGGTTTACTCTGAAACGCGTCAGGCAAGGCATGCAATGATTATTTTATCTGTCTTTCTCTGAAGTTGTTCCTGCGCTTTTGAAAGACTTGTTGGGAGTGCATTCTGCTAAAGGCAACTTGTGAAACTTTATTATATATATATATATATATATATATATATATATATATATATATATATATATATATATATATTACCTACTGGCGGTCGCCAGTAGGTAGTTATAGTTAGGACCCCTTTTCCATAGGAAATCCGCAACATTCTATTTGGAATAACTTTGGCGCCGGTCGACGAATGTTCGCGAATTTCTCAAAATAGGTGGGGCGCTACGCTCCGCTCCTACCCTGAAAGTCTCGGGGGGATTCGTCAAGCGGGGGCTGAGATAAAAGGGGGGTCCCAAAACGCGTTTTTCCCATGCATTTTTCCATAGGACCTTTAGACAGGGCTACAGCCCGAACGGCTGAACAGAATTACTAGAAATTTGGCAGAGAGGTAGTCCCCAGGTCAAGGAAGTGCCTTTTGTAGGTTTGGTGTAAATCTGTTCAGTAGATTCTGAGAAAATAGCCTTTAAATCAATATATATATATATGAGCGCGCTCCGTGCGCGCTGGGTGCGCGCACCTCGCCGTGCGCGAGCGCAATTCTGATTGGTTGTTAGATCTTAGTAAACATTCGAATCGGTGGAAATCAGGAAGCGGCGGCCGCCATTTTGTCAATTGCATAAAGAGGGGGTGATAAACAAAGGGGGAGAACTTGAAAAGGGGGCAGAGTGGGTAGAAATAGACCCAGTAGGCATTGTAAGGGGGTTAAAGTAGGACCTTGTAGGGCAAAAAAAAAGGGTAATATTTTGTAAAAAAATATCGCCGAGTGCGCGCACCCGGAAAAAAACTTAATAAAACAAAATAAAAAAAAAACGCATTTAAGCGAGTGGGGTTTTGAGGTTTGTACTTCTGTACAATCACATTTTCAATTTTTAATTGTCTCTCAAAAAAAAAAAAAATTTTTTAAAAACATGGGTGCGCGCAGGGTGCGCGCACCTCAAAAAAATTTCAAAAAAAAATTCTAAAAACAAAATTTGTTTGATTAAGTTTATAAGTGGCTCTTAAAAGAGCCCTTGAGTTAATGGAGGGAAACAGGAAGAGAAAAACGCAAAAAAAGAAAAAACATCTATGGCCTAGTGCACGTATGCGCATCAAATTTTCTCTGAAGGAGATCAAGACTGGTCTCCCCCACAGAAATAAGAGAACCGCAATCAGTGCACCGTGTAGACAACCTCGCCAAACAAGGTGGACCAACAAGAGGTAAAGAAACAGGTGAAGGCACCATCGCAGCTGAAGTGCTCCCCTGAGCTGCCGAAGATGTGCTCGGCTGAGCTGCTGCTGATGTCGTCGGCTGAGCAGGTGGAGGGTTTTCTCCAGAAGCTCGACGATAAGATACTGGATGCATTTTGTAAACATGTCTCAACATAGTGTGAATGCTAAAAGAATATTTCTTGTTAGGATTCCCACGAGATAAGACTTTTTTACAAAGTACACATGTAACTTTCGGTGCATTTACCTTTTTCTCATTCTCTGGAAAAGTGAAAAACTGCCATATAAAGCTGTCTTTCTGCTTCCTGTTCCTCTGCCTCTCAAGAGTGTCCTGCTCACTGTCTGAAGTAGGTTGCTGTTCAGCCATTGTCTCTCAACAACAGAATAGCTCCTTCTCCAAAGGAATCAGAACTAATAATGAGGGGAGTAGGTGTGGTTTGGGAAGAATCTGGAACAGAAAGTACTTCAAACCAATCAAAAGTGAAGATTCTTGATCACATGACTTGCCATGAGGGGATTGGGTGTGGTATTGATACAATTAGAAACTGAAAGTAATGATAACCAATAAGAAATATTGTTTTATTATGTATAAACCCGAGGTGCGCGCACTGCGCAAGCTCCGTGCGCGCACCCCGCGATGACGTATGCACGAACGCGTAAACGCGAAGGTGCATACGTCATATACGCGTACCTAGCGCGCATACGTTGAACACGCGTATACGCGACCGTTATTGCGCATAATTTTAGCGTATGCGGAAGTAAACCGCGTCGAGGGCGTAGGACGCATGCGTACGTACGTACGCATACGTACTGGGTGCGCGCTCCCAGCGCGCACCATTAAGTATATTTGCGTACGTAAATAACGTACGCCGGAATTCATAAGAAAGTTACGAAATAGTACTAGGTGCGCGCTCAGAGCGCGCACCCCAAGAATTTATAAAAAAAAAAAAAGTGGACATAAAATAATTTAAAAAATTAAATAAAAAAAAATATCCAAATTGAATTTTTAAAAAAAATAATTTATAAAAAAATACAGATAATATATAAATGAATATAAAGTAATTTTATTTAAATAAAAAAAAATATCTTTAATTAAAAATACATAACTTAGCATATAAAAAACCATACAAATTCTCTGAAAAAACCAAAGGTTTCAAAAACGATATAGTTAGGGATTAGAATTTAAAAAACCTTGCAAATTCACTGAAAAAACCATAGGTTTCACACACGTTATAGTTAGGAATTAGCATTTAAAAAACCTTGCAAATTCACTGAAAAAACCATGGGTTTCACACACGTTATAGTTAGGAATTAGCATTTAAAAAACCTTAGAAATTCAGTGAAAAAACCATAGGTTTAACACATGTTATAGTTAGCTGGACATTTTTTCTCGTAAAAAACCAATGAAATTCCCCCGTTATAGTTAGTTCAGCTAACTATAACTCGCGCGCCCGCAATGCACTGCTGATGACGTCACATATTACATCACTCATGACATGGTCAGTGACATCACTCATGACATCACTGATGACATCTCAAATGACATCACTGATGACATCACTGATGACATCATCCTTGAGATAGAGTGGCAGAGCTCCTCTTCCCCTAATATAACCTTTGATACACACACTCAAAAATACAAACTAACATTTTCAAAACAATGGACATACCAATACCAATTACAACAACCTCTTCAGTAATTCTAAGATTCACATACACATCCACTCATTCACCAACAGTCCTATACAGTCACTCATACATGTACTCACTCATCATATGTACTCATACACCTATACACCCTGTTACACAATGCCACTCATCCATGGAGTTACTCACACACATAGTCACTCATGCTAATAAAGAATCAAACATCCATTTACTTAAATATACAGTTATACACACACCACCACACTTACTTTTACGGAAACTTACACATACTTACTCTTTTAAACAATCACTTATAGAACCACATACTTATTCATTCAGGAACTCTTTCAATCTCTCACTCTCACATATACTCACTTATATACACCAATAGTCACATATACTAGTTTAAAACATATGTAGTTACTCATAAAGACACTATAGAGACAGTCAATCACTCACTAACACACCCATACACACACTCATGCACCCATAGAGTCCTGCACACATGCTGACTTCAACACATACAAAGACTGAGTCATTCATTCATGCACCTATGCACTACGTAATACCCCCCACCAAACCATACAGACATCAGACACTGATACTCAAAAAACCAACAAATAACCTATATAGACACTCATGTAGCTACTCACCAACCCATGCAGCCACTTATACACAAAGAGAGAGACTGATACAGATATTTAAATATTTAAACATTACTCACTAAGCCATGTATTCACTATGATACACTTAATCAGTCAGTTACACAATCAATTTTTCAAATAAAAATCATCCATTTAGACACTTATATACCCATTTATTCTTCCATCGACCTTGAGATATACATATATAAAACATATTTAATTTTCAGAAAAACACACATTCACTGGATGATGTCATCAGTGATGTCATCAGTGATGTCATTTGAGATGTCATCAGTGATGTCATGAGTGATGTCACTGACCATGTCATGAGTGATGTAATATGTGACGTCATCAGCAGTGCATTGCGGGCGCGCGAGTTATAGTTAGCTGAACTAACTATAACGGGGGAATTTCATTGGTTTTTTACGAGTAAAATGTCCAGCTAACTATAACATGTGTTAAACCTATGGTTTTTTCACTGAATATATATATATATATATATATATATATATATATATATATATATATATATATATATATATATATATATATATATATATATATATATATATATATATATATATATATATATGTATATATACATGTATATATGCACACACATATATATACACACACACACACACACATATATATATATATATATATATATATATATATATATATATATATATATATATATTATTACCTACTGACAGTCACCAGTAGGTTCTTATATAAGCATTTTTTGGCTTTCCTATATCTTTGGTGCTGTTTGATGAATCTTCACGAAATTTTCCCAAAAAGTGAGCCAGTAATTTTAGTTGTGCATTGAAATTTTCAGGGCGATCTGACATGTGAGAGCTGTGAATAAAGGTCTGTGAAAACAAGTGTGTTTCCCATGTTAATTCCCATTGAGTCTTTAAACAAGTCTGCTGCCCGAACTACTGGATGAAACTACACCGAATTTGGCACAAAGGTAGCTAGGTTTTGGTTTTTAGATTATACTCTTTGTTATTTGGTGTAAATCTGTTCAATAGTTTGTGAAAATTAAAAGAAACCCAAATTTGGATATCTAGGGTCGTGACTAATTCGCAGCTATTTTGTGACTAATCGTGAATATGCATGCCAGCAGAAATCCATGATTAGCTCGCCACAACCTGAGCACAAAGTTGCAGCTGCCATTTTAGTTTAATGGCAAAGTCCACAGGGCTACACAGAAATGACAGAAAGTGGCATAAGGGGTCAGGTTGGATGTAGCCTGACCCCATGGGTGGGATATAGGGGTGTTCTTGGACATAGTATTGGCAGAAAATGTAAATGAAAACATTTTTCTGCACTATATGTGATATTTGCAAATTGGCCACAACACTGAAGCCCCCATGTAACTTCGCTGCAATTTTACTTATATGGGTGTAAAAATAAAAACTATATATATTTTCACACACCCAACCTCAGTCGCACTTAGACACTCACTCACACAGCCACATACACCCACTCATGCACCCGCTCACAGGTCCACTCATACATTCACACATCCACTCAGATACTCACACACCCACTCACAGACCCACTCAGACACTCATGCGCCCACTCATAGACCCATGCAGATACTCATGCACCCACTTACTGACCCACTCATAGACTCATGCACCCACTCACAGAGGCCCTCAGACACTCATGTACCCACTTACAGACCTACTCAGAAACTCACAGACTCACTCAGAGACTCATGCACCTACTTACAGATCCACTCAGACAATCATACATCCACTTACAGACCCACTCAGACACTTACACACCCACTCACAGACCCACCCAGACACTAACACACCCATTCACAGACACATTCAGAGACTCATGCAGCCATTCACAGACCCACTCAGACACTCATGGAACCCCTCATAGGCCCATTCGGAGACTCATGCACCCACTCAAAGACCCACTCAGACACTTACACACCCACTTACACACCCAGTCAGGTACTCATGCACCCACTCCTACACTTATGTATCCACTCACAGACCCACTCAGACACTTATGCACCCACTATCAGACCCTGTCTGACATTCACACACCCACTGATACACCTACTGAGACACTCATGGAACCACTCACAGATCCACTGAAATACTCATGCAACCACTGACAGACTCACTCAATCACTCATGCACTCACTCACAGACTCAGACACTTATGTACCCATTCACAGACTCTCTCAGAGACTAATGCACCAAGTCACAGAATCACTCAGGAACTCACAGACCCATTCAGACAGTCATGCACCCACTGAGAGACCCACTTGAACATGCAGATACCCACTCACAGACTCTCATGAATACTTGTAGTTAGTAATAAACCTACTCAGACACTCATGCACACACTCAAAGACCCACTCGGACATGCTTGTGCCCACTCACCGGCTCACTCAAACACTCACGCACTCACTCACACACCCATTCAGAGACTCATGCACCCACTCAGAGACCCACTCAGACACTCAAGCACCCACTTACAGACCCACTAAGAGACTCATGCACTTACTGACATACCCACTCTGACACTCATGCATCCACTCACAAACCCACTCAGAGACTTACACAGACACTCACAGACCCACTCAAACACTCATGTACCCACTCATACACCCACTCAGATACTCATGCACCCACTGCCAGACCCACTGAGAAACCCAGTGAGACACTTATGCACCCAGTGACAAACCCACTCAAACACTCATTGACCTACTCACAGACATATCCCAGACTCAGACATGCAGTTATACAGTAATTTAGATACTGATGTACCCAAGGTGATGCACAGAATCACTTATATAGTTATAATTTTGGAATATGCTGGTGGCTATTAAATATTTGCTTTTATTCTGCGTATACGGAATGTATTTGCCAATTTTGAATAAAACAAAAAAGAAAGTGGACAACATTTTGGGGAATTAGGGTGGCTCTGAGAAGAGTCTCTGTGTTGTATGTATTGATATGACATCTACACTTAAGACAAGATGCAGAGTTTCAAGTTGCTAAGAAACACTCTGTTGCCTCCTTCTGAGTAGTGAACTCGATCACTTGTAAAGATTCCATGCATGTCAAATTACAAGTTATTGTTGCAGAGAGAGCCCATGTTATGGTGTCTGAGGAAAGCAGAAACAGTTTTAGCATGTTTTCTGACTTTGTCAATCTCTGGGCAAAATTGATTAGACCACTTCTAATGCTGCCTGCGGCGTACATTGGAGTACACCAAGGCAGTGTTAGGGAAAAGTGTCATTTATTGTGCAAAGGTATCCTTTTTTTTTCTTTCTTTCTTTATTGTGAATTAAAGTAGTACATAAGCAAAAATACATTTGTATGCAAGAGACAGTTAGCAATGTACTCAGGCCCAAATCACAGCAATTTGATAAATACATTCACTTAATACATAAATATTCACATTTTGAAACCCATATCCTTTCTCATCAGACCGAGCCTTATGTACGTCAATGTACAGCATACGACAGGAATGACATACAATTTGTATAGATCTGTGATTAGGGGACCTCTGCAGGGGGTGGGCAGCTGCTACGTCAAAGACATTCAGAAACATGAGATATAATGGCCGACTCCCACACTCATACAAGTGAGTCACCAGTTTCTTGGTCGCTGGTGATTGGATGTTCCAGCAAGTATGTCTGGAGTGGGCCCCATATGTCCCTGGGGCATGAGGAAGTCGGGAGCAGTTCGGCATATAAGCATGTTTGATCCTGCGATAGAATCATATTGCCAATCCAGTCCTTGAACTTAGGTGCCCTCCCACGTCCCCACCGACAGGCAACCCGTCTTTTTGCCAACATAAGACCAAAGGCCACAAACTTGCGATGTTTTGCCGGGATCTTCTCATTATAGCCGAGTAGGGCCACCAGGGGAGATCTCGGGAGTGATAAGGAAACCATGTGGTCCAATGCTGTAAATATCGTGTTCCAGTATGTGTGCATGCCCGGACAGTCCCAAGCAAGGTGGAGGAAGTCCGCAGACTCTGCCCTACATCTGTCGCATCTACCTGTGTCTCGCAGCCCAAATTTATGTAGCTTAACTGGAGTGTCGTAACTACGCTGTAGAAATTTGTAGTGGGTGATGTGTAGGCAGCTGTCCAAGGAGATTTGTTCTGTTTGTTTACAACAGAATTCCCATTGCAGGTCAGTGATAGGATGTTCCAGTTCGGCCGACCACCTGTCCCAGACAGCACATGTGGGATAGGTAGTGTTAGACCTGTCAGCCCTGTGGGTGGTCCCTCCTCATTATTATTTATTTTGTCCCACTTTTGCCTCAAACCCTGTTAGTATTTTTCCTTTTTGGGAACCACCAGACTTTTTAGTATTGATGCAGATTCAGGGAGCCATTTTATCTACCCCTGGAACTTCTGTCTGAGGGCCTGAAACACAAAATGGTGGCCACCCATTGTCACCTGTGACATCACTGGAACCTACCAGCACCTTCCAGAACATTCCAGAACCCTGTGACAGTGTGAGGCAGGTTTAGAATGTTGGGAAGGCATCTCCAGGTTGGCAGTTGAAGTTGGCAGTTGGCACCTGACTGGTGAAGAGAGAGGAGCACAGAACTGAAGGAGGAAGGAGTGAGGCAGCAGGGGTGGAAACTTGTGCCTGGAGTGGGGTCCAGAAACCCACCCTTGATACTAGTCCCTGCTGACTGAGCCCAGCCTGGAGCCCTGTGTGGGAGAAAGCCAGAAAAACCATCTTAAGGACCTGGACAGCCGGAACAGGCCTTAAAAGTAAAGAACAGCAAGTTCCTGACCTGGTTACTGGTAACTTCCTGAAGTCCGACGTCGAGAAGCCTAGAGACCTGGGGCCGGAGGTGAAGAAGCGGCGCTGACTGGAAAGCAGACGTCGTACCCGGAGCCGCCAGAGGTCGAGAGAGGGCGCCGACGGAGGTCGTGGAGACACCAGAGGTCGAGGAGGAAGTCACCTGAGGTCGAGTGTGCGGCGTCGACGGGGGAGTGCAGTCCGCCCTCCGGAGTCGCCGGAGACCGAGGTGAAGCGGGCCGGAGGTCGGGAGTGGAGATCGCACTCCGGAGTCGCCGGAACCTGAAGAGAATCGTGCCGGAGGTCGGGAGTGGAGGTCGCACTCCGGAGTCGCCGGAACCTGAGGAAAGGAGCACCGGAGGTCGGGAGTGGAGATCGCACTCCGGAGCCGCCGGAAGTCGTCATCGAACCGGAGCCGCCCGACGTCATCGAACCGAGGCCGCCGACATCGAACCGGAACCGCCTCCCGGCGTCGACAAGAACTGTCATTGAGCCGAGGCCGCCGACATCGAACCGGAACCGCCTCACGGCGTTGACACGACCCCAGCGGCGTCGGAACTTCACAAAAAGGGCAGTAAGTGGATTAGAGGGCGCCTAAGGCCCTGTGAAGCCATAAGAGACCATCCTAGGGGCTAGAGAGGTGCTGGAACCAGCTTGATAGTGCCAGGGGTGAGCTGAGACTAATACAGAGGGGTTGTGTAGTGTGGGAGAGCCAGAACTCTAGGTTCCCCCTTGATCTACCTCAGTTTAGGCCCCAGCCTTGTCCAAGCCAGGTAGTACACCCCTCAGGTCATCCAAAACTCTACAAGCTGGGATTGGGCCAAATCATCCCATAGTACCTCAGGAATGTGAACTGATTTTCAAGTGTCACTGTTGGCTTTTATTATTTATTGAGAGCACTGTATTTACTGTATTCATCCTATTTATGGCCTCACAGTATTTATTGCCTCACAGTATTTATTGTTTCACAGTATTTATTGTCGCACAGTATTCATTGTCTCGCAGTATTTATGGCCTCATAATATTTAATTGCCCCATACGTAATGCACTTATATTTATGCCTTGATTATTTATGATCTACCTTATTTATTGAATCGTTGAAGTATTATTTATTTGACTTACCCTTCCACAGAAAAAGCCTTGTGTACTGTGATTGTATTATTATTTATTTAATCAGCAACTAAGAGAAAAGAAGATAAAGAGATATATTTTCAGTATAATTTTTAAGGTGTAGTGTCGTTTTTGGAACGGATGCACGCATGGTTATTGTGTGGGTATGACGTATGCTTAGCACGGTGCCTGATCCCTGACCCCTCGAGCCAAGCTACCACAGTGTATGTCTGGGAGAACACCACCACCCTTCCAGTGTGGGAGTGTTTTTCTAACATAATTGGTGGCAGCGGTGGGATAGAGCTGTGCCTACGTATACTCGACAATAACTGTGGGTAGTCCATAGGCCTACACCGGGAGTTTTCTCCAAGCGGACTTCCTAATTGTGAGTTTTGGTTTTTTTCAAATTTACTCTGGTGGTGGGAGGAGGTATTATAAAAGGTACCCCCCTGCATAGCTTCTGCAAATAACTGTCCTCTGACCTGAGTGGGCAAGATGGAGTTTGTATTGGAGAATTTAGAAACGTACACTGTGGCCCAACTCAGGGAGTTGTGTCAGCGGGAGGGGGTGTATTGTCCCCCAGGAGCAAAGAAGGGTGCACTCCAAACCAGCTTAAGGGCTTGGGGGAGGCACGACGAGAAAGCAAGGCTGAGGAGGAGGACAGGGATAGAGAGCCCGACAGTGAGGGAGCTGGTTTGTGCCAACCTGAGGTGGGGAACCTGTTAGCGGGGCCCAGGACACTTTCCAGGAAGGGCAGCAGTGCCTCTAGCGGTGGCTTGTCTGAAGTGGAGTTAACAGACCGGAGGGAGAAAAGACAGCTCACATGGGACTTAGCAAGGCTGGAGAAAGAGAAGGAGGAACAGAGGATGGCTCATGAGTTGAGGTTAAGGGAGATAGATCTCCAGATCCTACGAGTCGGGGCACACCCTATTCCTAATGGTGGCAGCGAAGAAAGAGAGTTCACCAGGGAACCCAAACCCTATTTGCCGAAAGACATAGTGGCTAGCTATGGTGTGGGCGACGATATTGCCAAGTGGCTAGCGGCCTATGAGGTCTCATTAAGGGCCCATGGGGTTCCAGAGAAGTACTGGGGAGGGGGATTGTACAGGTACATGCCTCCAGCTGGTAGGGATGCATTATTGGCCCTAGAGCAGGATGAGCAGACCCACTACCCCACCATGAAAGTGGCGCTCATACGAAAGTTTGGACTAACACCCGAGAAATACAGACAGAAGTTCCGGGGTAGCCACAAACTGGGCACACAGAATTGGGTGGACTTCCTGGATTATGCAAAGAAGGCATTAGAGGGTTGGATTCAGGGCAGTGAAGTGAGGAACTACGAGGGGTTGTTTGATTTAGTATTGAAGGAACACCTGCTCGAAAAATGTTTCCCTGAACTGCGTCAACACCTGGTGGATAGCAAGCTGACCAATCCCCGGAAGCTTGCTGAGGAGGCGGACATTTGGGCTAGTACCCGGGTGTCCACAAGGGGGACTGGAGGGGAAACTCAAAAGGCCGGGCAGGGCGCCCCCCAGAAGAAAGAGGGGGGGGGAAAGAAAAAGGAGTTCTCCAAAGGCCCCCAAAATAATTTCCAAGGTAAGGGAACAGGATTCACCCCTAGGGCTAACCCACCCAGAAACCCTAATCCTGGCCAGAGTCAGCAGCCAAGGGTTGTCCATTGCTTCGAGTGCGGTGGCGTTGGACACTATAAGGGAGATGCGAAGTGCCCAAAATGACCACCCCCTCCCATTGGAGGAAAGGCCCCCGGAGTAGCTAGTGTAGTGCTCGGGGAGGAGATGCCTTTAATTAAGGGAAGGGAGTGGGCGGGTGTCACTTTAGTGTCCCTGGGAGAACGGGAGATGGTTCCTAAGATCCAGGTGCCCGCAAATACTATAAAGTATGGGCAGTGGGTCACCATCAACGGCCAAAGGAGGGAGGCTCTGGGAGACACAGGAGCCAGTATGACTATGGTGCGTAGCCAACTGGTGTATCCAGAGCAGGTGATTCCCGATGTACTCCACCCTGCCACGATGGCTGACGGCAGAATGGGCCACTATCCGGTGGCCGAGGTTCCCTTTGAATGGGAAGGGGTTGCAGGTTCACTTCGAGTTGCCGTAAGCCCTGCCGTGCCAGTCGATTGTCTGCTGGGGAATGACATGGAGCACAATGCTTGGAAAGAGGTGGAATACCGGACTCACACTGAGATGCTGGGTACACCTGTCTGGGCCTGTGTGAGCACAGGGTCCGCGACTACCCGGAGAGGGAGTTCGTTCAGGCTGGGGCCTGGAACAAAGGCCCAGCCAGCTGCCGATCAAGGGAAGAACCGAGGACAGGAGGAGCCTGCCTCGGCGTCCGCACCCCGTAGGACGGATAGGCCACCGGAGGTGGTGGACCAGGAGTCTGCGGTGGGGGATGTCACCAAACTGGAGGACCTCCCCATCCCGGCCGAGTGGCACGTGGAGGGAGGCCCGACCAGGGAGGAATTCTGCCAGGGCCAGGAGGAGTGCCCTACCCTTGAGGGACTGAGGCGACAGGCCGAAGCCCAGGCAGCAGGGAACGTTGAAGGGAACTACAGTGTTTACTGGGAGGATGGCCTCCTCTACAGTGAACCCAAGGCACCCCTACATGGATCGTCACGAGCCTTAGTAGTCCCTCAACGTTACCGAGCCTTCCTACTGGAATTGGCTCACGAGATCCCCTTGGCAGGACACCTGGGGCAAGACAAGACCTTCGCCCGTCTTGTCCCACACTTTTATTGGCCTCAAATGAAAGTGTCGTCCGACACCTACTGCCGGACATGTGTGTCTTGCCAAGCCAGTGGGAAAACAGGGGTGAAGCTGAAAGCTCCCCTGGAACCACTTCCTGTCGTTAGCACCCCCTTTGAAAGGGTGGGCATCGACATTGTGGGTCCGTTAGATCCGCCTACTACAGCTGGTCACAGGTTTATCCTGGTTCTGGTGGATCATGCCACACGGTACCCAGAGGCTATACCTCTAAGGACCATTACAGCACCTGTTGTGGCTAGGGCCCTGATGGGAATCTTTACCCGAGTGGGTTTTCCCAAGGAAGTTGTGTCCGACAGGGGGACCAACTTCATGTCAGCATACATGCGGGCCATGTGGAAGGAGTGTGGAGTGACCTACCGGTTCACCACTCCTTACCACCGCCAGACCAATGGTCTGGTGGAAAGGTTCAATAAAACCTTGAAAGGCATGATCAGAAGTCTGCCTGAAAGCCTGCGGAGGAAATGGGACGTCCTCCTACCCTGCCTATTGTTTTCTTACAGGGAAGTGCCACAGAAGGGAGTGGGCTTCAGCCCCTTTGAGCTTTTGTATGGGCACCCTTTGCGTGGACCTCTCAGCCTGGTGAGAGACGGATGGGAAAGAACTCCCAGAAAGCTTCCCCAGGACATGGTGAGCTACATGCTGGCCTTCCGAAGCCAAATGGCTAAGTTGTGGAAGCAAGCTTCTGACAACTTGGAGGCCAGCCAAGCAGTAATGAAGGCGTGGTATGACCACAACGCTCACCCGGTGGAGTTGGAGCCTGGCCAGAAGGTGTGGGTGATCGAACCAGGAGAGCTTAGCGCCCTCCAGGATCGCTGGTCAGGACCCTTTGAGGTATTGGAGAAGAAGGGTAAGGCTACCTACTCAGTGGATCTTAAGACCCCTCGTCAGCCCCTACGGGTGCTGCATGCCAACCGCCTCAAACCCCACCACGAGAGGCCCGAAGTCATTTTGATGATGGTGACTGACGGAGCAGAGGACGTGGAAAGCGAGCCTCTCCCCGATTTGTTTGCGTCTCAAGAGAAGGATGGGTCGGTGGAGGGAGTGATTCTCTCCCCATCTCTAACTCCTGAACAGCAGGAGGACTGCCGCCAGGTCCTGGGACAATACTCTTCGTTGTTCTCCCTTGTTCCGGGTAGGACTCACCTGTGCGTCCATGATGTGGACACAGGAGACAGCCCACCTGTGAAGTCCAAGATCTACCGGATGTCAGACAAGGTGAAGGCCAGCATTCACAGTGAAGTCACTAAGATGCTGGAGCTAGGAGTGATCGAACCTTCCAGCAGCCCCTGGTCCAGTCCGGTGGTGCTAGTACCAAAAGCCGCACCACCGGGTGCCCAACCGGAACTGAGGTTCTGTGTGGACTACCGGGGACTGAACTCAGTAACCAAGACTGATGCTCATCCGATCCCAAGGGCGGATGAATTGATTGACCGGCTGGGAGCTGCCCAATATCTAAGTACCTTTGACCTTAATTCTGGGTACTGGCAGATCTCTTTGACTGATGGAGCTAGGGAAAGGTCAGCCTTCTCCACGCCCAATGGCCACTACCAGTTCTGTGTGATGCCCTTTGGGCTCAAGAACGCACCTGCCACGTTTCAGCGTCTGGTGAACCAGATCCTCACTGGAATGGAGAGTTTCTCTGCTGCTTATCTGGATGACATAGCCGTCTTCAGTAACAGCTGGGAGGATCACTTGCGTCACCTGCAAGCTGTTCTCCAGGCCCTGAGACAAGCTGGTTTAACGATCAAGGCCAGCAAGTGCCAGATCGGGCAGGGGTCGGTAGTGTACCTTGGACACTTGGTGGGTAGGGGAGCGGTGCAACCCCTCCAGGCGAAGATCGAGGCCATCATGGCCTGGGAACCCCCCAAGACTCAGTCTGAGGTCCGAGCATTTTTGGGCCTCACCGGATACTACCGCCGCTTCGTGAAGGGATACGGTACCATCGTGGCCCCCCTCACGGAGCTTACGTCCAAGAAACAACCTCGACGGGTAGTCTGGACGGAGGCTTGTCAGCAGGCCTTTGTAAAACTGAAGCAAGCCATGTGCGAGGCCCCGGTCCTACGGGCCCCAGACTTTTCCAAGGAGTTCATTGTCCAGACGGATGCATCGGAACATGGCATTGGGGCAGTGTTATCGCAACTCAATGAAGAGGGTCTGGATCAACCCGTGGTCTTCCTATCCCGGAGACTACTTCCCAGGGAACAGAAGTGGAGTGCAATAGAGCGAGAAGCCTTTGCAGTGGTATGGGCTCTGAAGAAGTTGCGGCCATACCTGTTTGGCTCGCACTTCCTAGTTCAGACCGACCACAGACCCCTTCGTTGGCTGATGCAGATGAAGGGGGAGAATCCCAAGTTGTTGAGGTGGTCTATCTCCCTACAGGGAATGGACTTTCAGGTGGAACATCGGCCTGGAGTGGACCACGCCAATGCAGACGGTCTCTCAAGGTATTTCCGCCTTAGTGATGAGAACTCCCAAGGGGTTGGGTAGCTCTCCCCACTTTCAGCTGGGGGGGACGCGTGTTAGACCTGTCAGCCCTGTGGGTGGTCCCTCCTCATCATTATTTATTTTGTCCCACTTTTGCCTCAAACCCTGTTAGTATTTTTCCTTTTTGGGAACCACCAGACTTTTTAGTATTGATGCAGATTCAGGGAGCCATTTTATCTACCCCTGGAACTTCTGTCTGAGGGCCTGAAACACAAAATGGTGGCCACCCATTGTCACCTGTGACATCACTGGAACCCACCAGCACCTTCCAGAACATTCCAGAACCCTGTGACAGTGTGAGGCAGGTTTAGAATGTTGGGAAGGCATCTCCAGGTTGGCAGTTGAAGTTGGCAGTTGGCACCTGACTGGTGAAGAGAGAGGAGCACAGAACTGAAGGAGGAAGGAGTGAGGCAGCAGGGGTGGAAACTTGTGCCTGGAGTGGGGTCCAGAAACCCACCCTTGATACTAGTCCCTGCTGACTGAGCCCAGCCTGGAGCCCTGTGTGGGAGAAAGCCAGAAAAACCATCTTAAGGACCTGGACAGCCGGAACAGGCCTTAAAAGTAAAGAACAGCAAGTTCCTGACCTGGTTACTGGTCACTTCCTGAAGTCCGACGTCGAGAAGCCTAGAGACCTGGGGCCGGAGGTGAAGAAGCGGCGCTGACTGGAAAGCAGACGTCGTACCCGGAGCCGCCAGAGGTCGAGAGAGGGCGCCGACGGAGGTCGTGGAGACACCAGAGGTCGAGGAGGAAGTCACCTGAGGTCGAGTGTGCGGCGTCGACGGGGGAGTGAAGTCCGCCCTCCCGAGTCGCCAGAGACCGAGGTGAAGCGTGCCGGAGGTCGGGAGTGGAGATCGCACTCCGGAGTCGCCGGAACCTGAAGAGAATCGTGCCGGAGGTCGGGAGTGGAGGTCGCACTCCGGAGTTGCCGGAACCTGAGGAAAGGAGCACCGGAGGTCGGGAGTGGAGATCGCACTCCGGAGCCGCCGGAAGTCGTCATCGAACCGGAGCCGCCCGACGTCATCGAACCGAGGCCGCCGACATCGAACCGGAACCGCCTCCCGGCGTCGACAAGAACTGTCATTGAGCCGAGGCCGCCGACATCGAACCGGAACCGCCTCACGGCGTCGACACGACCCCAGCGACGTCGTAACTTCACAAAAAGGGCAGTAAGTGGAATAGAGGGCGCCTAAGGCCCTGTGAAGCCCTAAGAGACCATCCTAGGGGCTAGAGAGGTGCTGGAACCAGCTTGATAGTGCCAGGGGTGAGCTGAGACTAATACAGAGGGGTTGTGTAGTGTGGGAGAGCCAGAACTCTAGGTTCCCCCTTGATCTACCTCAGTTTAGGCCTCAGCCTTGTCCAAGCCAGGTAGTACACCCCTCAGGTCATCCAAAACTCTACAAGCTGGGATTGGGCCAAATCATCCCATAGTACCTCAGGAATGTGAACTGATTTTCAAGTGTCACTGTTGGCTTTTATTATTTATTGAGAGCACTGTATTTACTGTATTCATCCTATTTATGGCCTCACAGTATTTATTGCCTCACAGTATTTATTGTTTCACAGTATTTATTGTCGCACAGTATTCATTGTCTCGCAGTATTTATGGCCTCATAATATTTAATTGCCCCATACGTAATGCACTTATATTTATGCCTTGATTATTTATGATCTACCTTATTTATTGAATCGTTGAAGTATTATTTATTTGACTTACCCTTCCACAGGAAAAGCCTTGTGTACTGTGATTGTATTATTATTTATTTAATCAGCAACTAAGAGAAAAGAAGATAAAGAGATATATTTTCAGTATAATTTTTAAGGTGTAGTGTCGTTTTTGGAACGGATGCACGCATGGTTATTGTGTGGGTATGACGTATGCTTAGCACGGTGCCTGATCCCTGACCCCTCGAGCCAAGCTACCACAGTGTATGTCTGGGAGAACACCACCACCCTTCCAGTGTGGGAGTGTTTTTCTAACAGGTAGCATCTGTGTACATGGTGCGGTATAGTGCGGACACTAGATGGGAGGCTGTGGGTGTGCGCAGTACATGATGCAACGGTGTGAGCACCGCAGGCTCCATTGGATACTCCTGTGTGCAGTTTTTCAACCCATGCCGTAAGCGAGTGTATAAAAATGTATCCATAGTTGTGGGTGGAGGGTTCGGGAAGAGCTGGTATAAGGTGCGGAATTTACCATTTATGTATAAATCGCCCAGTACCAGAGTTTCCGGGTCCTAGCTATCTTTCAAAAACACCCCTTCCTGTAGTAAGGGCATCTGTGGATGGTATACTAGTGGGAGCAATGGCGAGTATGGGCATGGTGTCTGTGTTCGATCAGCAATGTGGTGCTAGGCCTTAAGCGTGCATTCCACAGAAGTGGGGCGTGGTTCCCGGGGCTTAATCGATGAGAGTATTACCCCCTCTAGTGGGATAGGCTCTGCAAGCCAGTGTTCGGTAGCTACATGAGGTGTATACCGAGGGGGGCTGAACCAAAAATGGGCAAAATGTGCCTGTGCGCATATGTAATATAATTTGAAATTAGGAATATCAAATCCCCCCTGTGCATATGGTCGCATAAGTGTGTCCCATTTTATCTGGGGTTGTTTGCCTCCCCAGACCAGCCTGATCAGGTCCGCACAGAGGCTGGAGAAAAAGTGTCGCCCTGGGTCATAGGGAATGTTTAAGAACAAATACAAACATTTCAGTAGGATCACCATTTTAATTAGGGAGATGCGACCTGCCATGGTCAGTGGAAGGGCATTTCAATGAGTCACACAGCCAGCGACATGGTCCAATGTACGCCCCTAGTTTAGCCGCATCAACTCCTCACGCTCTGTCGCAACAGTGATCCCTAGGTATCGCACCTCATCAGAACTCCACGCAATTAATATGGATACCTGAAATGCCACCGAACTTTACAAATTCCCTGAGCAGTGGATTCAAGTTTTGACACGGTTCTTTTACATAAAGTGTGACATCATCTGCATACAGAGATATAAGTATGGGGCGCAATAGGCATCGAAGCCCTTTTCTCATGATGATGTCGTATTTTTGCTGCTAGGGGCTCCATTGCAAGGGTGAATAATAGGGGAGATAACGGGCATCCCTGTCGTGTGCCCCACGACAGAGTGATTGGGGGCGAGACGTGACCATTTATTTGGACCTTAGCAGTCGGTGACGTGTTTAAGAGTCGGATATAGGCCATGAAGCCATTGGGAATCCCCATACATTGGAGTATGGTAAAGAGGTAATCCCATTTGACCGTATCAAAGGCCTTCGTGGCGTCGAGGAAGACCGCCACAAGTGCCAGGTTTGGATCTACATTTTGAAGTATAGAAAAGAGTGTCTGTAAGTTATGGGAGGTAGCCCTGCCAGGGATGAAGCCGGCCTGGTCTGGCAAGACTAATTTCTCCATAAGGAGCTTCAGCCGGTTGGCAATTAACTTGGCGAGAATCTTGGCGTCTGCATTAATTAGCAAGAGGGGGCGATCTGCAGGTTTACCGGGCTTTAATAATGAGATAATGAGCGCTTCCTCATCATCGCAGGTAGGGTCTGGATTTCCTGGGCTTCCAGGAAGACCTCTTTTAAAACTGGGAGGAGCTGATCGATGTACATTTTGTAAAAATCTATAGGGAGGCCATCGGGCCCAGGAGCCCTCCCCGATGTCATCTGCATGATGGCTTCACGAAGCTGATCATCTTCAAATGGCGCCTCCAAAAATACCCGTTGCCGGTCTCCCAGCCATCCCAGCACTATGTCTTCTAAATAATGCGATAAATCCGGAGGGGGCAGTATGGCGGGAAATATACAAATCCGCATAAAAATCAGTGAAGCATGTAGGATATCCCGACTATCTCTGTGTCGCAACCCATCACCTCCCACCACTTCTAGGATATAGTTAGAGAAACGGGGTGGTCTAATTTCAGACGCCAGTGCTTTTCCAGGTTTTTCCCCCTCGACGTATCTTCGGGCCTTAAAGTACTTGCCCCTAAATTTGGCTTCCCAATCCGCTGTAGTGGTTTAGTCCGTTAGTTTTTCTCGCAGGAGTGCCCTTTGGGCGCCCGACGTCTTGCTCCACATGCTGAGTTCTAGTTTCTTAATGTCAATTTCTCGAGCACGCAGATTTTGCCTTAAACCCCGTAGCACCCCAAAGCTTTTGGACATGCATGTGCCACGCATAGTGACTTTGAAAGCCTCCCAGACAGTGCCCACATACGTAACCGAGCCCTTATTTCTAGCAAATAAGTCAGCTATCTCCTCACCTATCTCTGCCTGAAAAACCGCTTCCAATAGTGCCTCTGGTTCAAGTCTCCAGCACCGTGGGGCCATAATTACATTAGGTGGAGTGATCACTAGGCTCACAGGTGTGTGGTCAGAGTACGTCCTAGCCATGTGCTCAACCGAATGTATCCAAGTGCTAAACTCTCTAGAACACATCCAGTAATCTAATCGTGACCAGGTTCGATGTCCAGCCGTGTAAAAAGTGCCCTCTCTGGTGGATGGGTGGGCATATCACCATGCATCCAGAAGTCCATGGTCAAGAAATAATTGAGAAAGGACATCCTGTGTGTTGTTATAGTGCTGTGGGAGAGGGTACGACCTGTTTAGGGAGGGGCGTAGGGCAATGTTAAAATCTCGACCCCATATGATGTGAGTGGATCTCACCTTAATTATCTGTCCCCATAAAGCAGTAAAAAAATCTGGGTTATCCGTATTTGGCCCATAACAGCAGGCGAGAGTAACCGATTGTGTGCCCACTGTACCCCAAATTAAGCAGCTGCAACCAGAAGGATCACTGTACGTGCCTCCAGTTATAAAGCCTCCAGTTATAAAGGGTATGGTCTTTTTAACTAATATGAGTGTCCCCCGTGAGTACGTGGAATAAGAAGAGAACACCCTAGCGGAAGCCCATTTACTGCCAAAACACTAATCACGCTGTGGATCTATATGTATTTCTTGAAGCATTGCTATCTGTATATTATGTCTGTCTAAATACGCCAATATTTGTTGGCGTTGCGTGGGTCAGGCCTCTTACATTCCACGTGATCAGTTTGATTCGTAAAGGTTCACCTGCTGCAGTTGATTTTGTAACCTGTATGGTCCTTCTGGAATGTGCTGTGAACTTGTGACCTACTGCTTCTAGTGGGTGGATTTGGAGACTGTGCTGAGAGAGTGTTGGGGAAGGGTGTTAAAGAATGAGCTGTCATTTTTTGGAAGTTAGATGTGTTTAAAATCATTTTTGAAGAATAAGGGTTTGTTTTCCGACAGAGGGCTTTCTTATAAAGTGTAATGTAGTTTTAAAGTGATAAAATAACCTAGCTAAATATGGTTTTGGACTCCCATAGGTATTCATGGATTTGTTGCAACGGTTGCAAATAATACGCAAACATGCACAAATACTCTTCCATATTTGGCTTCTTTATCAAAAAAAATTGCATGAAAGGGTTAACACATACTAACTATTCAGAAGTGGAGTAACAAAAGCCATGTTTTTATTCGCTGCTTTCCGCAGTATCAAGTGCAAAGCTGAAAAAGTTGCCATCAATGGTTGCTTTGTATCAGAGTAGTGTGCCATTCTTATTCTTAGGTTTCGCTATCTCTGAGAGTATTACATCTATCTAATAAAAGCCCACAAAGGTATTTCACTAACTAACTCAATTTTCAGGTATGAAAATTAGATTGAACTTTGTAAAAAACATTGTTTGAAAAGGTAGATGTTTATATGAGGTTGATAAAGTGAGTATGATATACAATAAAATATTCTAACTGTATGACACGATCTATGATTTGTCGTGTGAGTGTTTTGTATATTTTTTAATGGGTGAGTAAGTCTCTTTCTGGTTTGTTGAGTAAGTGACTGTTTTGTGACATTGAGGCTATGTTTGAATGAGCTTGTTTAACAATGTGTTGCCCTAGAACTGTATTTTGTACATGTGTTGCTTTGCTGGATGCTCTAGTTGATATAAAAATGGCTTCTTAAGCTTTAAATGTATATTAACAATGCACTAGAAACTCAGCCAAGTTTTAGAGGTTCACACATGATGTGCTGGTCAGAAAGATTTTTTTCTTTAAACTCTAGTCTAATTTCTTCCAACGTTTGTTGTGAAATCTTTTACGGTATTAATCCTCCGATTTTTTGGGATAGCAAATTGGCAGTGAATTCACTATCCTTCTCTATTGCATTACCTACCAAAAAATATTAATGATACTATCATCAACTGACTTATGACACACTAGCAACAATTTTGATATACTGTATTATTCCTGAGGCGCATTATCCTTACCTAAGTCAAGTCGTTGACTTAGCGCCAGAGAAGGACAGTGAAGTCACTGCCAATTTGCTATCCCAAAAAATCGGAAGATTAATACGTAAAGGATTTCTCAACAAACGTTGCCAATAAATAATGGTAGGTACACTTATACTTTGAATTCAATAGTTTGACCTAGTGTGGTTACTATTTAGGCCCAAAAGTTACTAGAAGAGGACCCTTAGACACATAAAAACATAAAAATAGTTTGTTTCTCTTGATGGGACTTGTTTATACATGTGGAATGTTTCTCTCTGGATTCAACATGTAATTAAATGATGTCAAATAAAGTACCAAAGAAGCCCTTAAAATCGATAGGTGTTGTAGATTTTTGATGTTTGTAATATTATAGTAGGAATCTTATATGACTTGCCCTAATGTACAGAATACAAATGTGACTAGTAACCCAATATCAGTATATTGGGTGTTATGTACAATCATTGGACATCTAATGTTAATAGCATGGCAATAATAATTTCAGTTTAGCGCTTCTTGTAGGCATCTTCTGTCTTATTGGATGATATGGTTAATTTATAATATAATGTATTAATTGAACTGTTACAATTTGTATTATATTATATTAAATGTTTTTACAGCCCTGACGAAGTTCTTTGTAAAAGAACAAAACGCGTTGGCTACCATAGAATTGTGAAAACTCAAGGAAGAATAAAGAGGAATTCTTTGGAACCATATACAACATTGGATGGACATTCTCTTAATTACTAAGTTTATGGACTGCAAGTAGTGGTGCGACCCGCAGTGGGTTTAATGTTTTGGGTCTAGTTGATCACCCCGGGAAACGGCGGGGGTAGTGGAGTTGCACACCACACCAGCTAAACTGCTTTTTTCATTCTATTTAAAATATAGGAGGGTTGGCAAGAGAAATGTCAAGAGAGATGCGACCTGAACCCTTGAGGGTCCAGTTAAATTGAGCCGTTTCCTTATGGTTTGTAGTTAAAGAAATGAATTATACAAATTTACAGGGACATTCACTCGCATGTCTCTCAAAAAAAGTGGGCACAATTACCTTCCATCATTTCAGAATGTTGGCTGTACACTACTTGAAAATGAGAACTGTAGTTAGAGGCTTTACTATGCCAAAACTCATACCCTATGTTTCAGGGAAATTAATAGAACTCCTTTGCATAGCACAGTAGCAGAGGTAAAAAATAGTTTTTGATGATGTTCAATTTTGTTTCATTTTTTCTTTGGACCTAAACAGGAGTGCAGGGAAAAGCAATTACAAAGATTAACACAGTATGTTCAGAGAAACTGAACTGTATTTGTATATGTTGTTGATGCACTCACTACAAAGTCAAACTCGTTATGTTCTTGTGTCTTCAAAAACTGAAGAAGAGAACAGAGATAATTAGCTTGAATTTGCAGTTTATTCATTTATAGAGGAAAGCTTTGATTGTTCCATATGAAAATGTATATGTAAGTACTGTTAAGGCAAGTTGGAGGATAATATAATGCCAGCTAGAACAGTCCACAAGAAGTTAAAATTAGTTCCAATCCCACAAGAACTTCAAAATTTAAATGTTTATGAATCAATTCTAATACATCCATTTCAAGCTATAGTTCGTATGGAGCCAAAGATAGGGAGGGAGGTTACCTCCAACAGAGTTACAGAAAGATGTTAAAGGTAGAGTTGTGTTCTTGCTATTAGATTTCAAGCAGAATATTGAAACTGTAGAGGTGCAGAGAGAATTTATTTGAAGAACCACTTATTATTCTAGTCAATGGTGTCCCTACGAAGATCAAAACATTATGGCAAGAGTTAGTGAATCTTAGTAGACTAAAAAAAGCAACATTATATCAGGTACAAAATAATATTTATTATAAAAATGTAGATGTTCTTCAAGATATAACACATATGGAGGAAGACTCATTACCATCAAGAAGTCAGTTTGTAAAGGTGGATCAATCCAGTTCAGAAGAAATTTATGAACTCTACCGAATCCATTCTCTGCATTCTAAAGTGAATATTGGTGATGCTATTGATCTCTTTCAAATGAAAGAAGCAAAAGGAGCACCTTTGAGTGTGTAGGAGAAATGTTTAGAAGCTCAGTGTTTTCTGCATCTGCTCTCCACTAGAGCGGGTGATAGCTATGATGACCGGCTTGTATAAATATCAGCAGCTGAGTACAGATCAACTAGACTATATTCAGAGGACCATGGATTTCACCAGTGTATTCCCTATATATTACACATTTTATTTGAGAGTTACTTCTCAGGACTATGTTATGCAGTTTACTACATTCTCAAGACAGGACTAAATCTGTGAAATGTCACAGCAAGGGAATTTGTTGAGAAAGTTCAAGGAAAAGATGAACATCTGCAATACAACTTGATTAATTTGATGGTGGGCCAACGTGGCTCTAATAAGTATTGATATTGTAGTAGTCATGATGAGCTCAATTGCATGTTGAGAAACCTAGGAGCACTTGGTTGGTTTCTGACACTCAGTTGTGCTGATTATGCGTGGGATGACGTTCCTGAATTCTTGTGAGAAGCAAACCCCAACATAAAGGATATCAAAGTGAAGACAGCTGGAGAACTTTGTTCACTGGATCTTGCAAATGTTTGCAGATACTTTAACCATAGTTTTCAAACCATGATGTCTTTCATCTGCAACAAAAGTAATGTTCCTCTAGGTGAAATAACTGATTTCTTTTGGCATAAAGTGTACCAAGCTAGATGTGCTCCACATATTCACATGCTGGTATGGGTAAAAGATGCACCAAAATTAGGAACAGATAGCAATGACTCTGCCTTGTCTTTCATAGAAAAGTATGTGACAAGTGCCATCCCAAAAGATGATGGTGAAAAGAGCTTGAGACAACAAGTTCTACGCTTCCAAGCTCATAGATGTTGGCAGTACTGTCGTCGTAAATACAGATGCAAGGAAAACATTTTCACAAGATGTTGTTTTGGATTTCCACAACCTGTCATGTCTCAAGAATGAGTAAATAGCTTTTTGTCTGCTGTTAGAAGTTCATTGACACAGAAATCACTGAAAAATACATACAACCTCAGAAGAACAGAGGCTTCCAAGTAGATTAATGACTACAACCCTGTGATACTAAAGATGTGGAACGCAAATATGGAGCTACAATTTGTTGCAGACAAATCCATTGCTGTTGTTCGCTATGTAACTCCATATATAACAAAATCAGAGCATACAGAAATGAAAGAGATGTGGGAGGATATTTCTGCAGAAAAGAGTCTTACCAAGAAATTGTACAGTTTCAGTTTGAAAATGCTTTCCCACAGAAAAATAGGATCCTGTTAGTGCTCGGACAAGCTGAGATTGGCTAGTTTGTTCTCAAAGTCAAAGGGAATTGTATGGCTAAAGCTAGGCCTTGCAAGAAGTCGAAATACATAATTAGGTGCCGATTAGGATCCTGGAGAAACCGGGTACGAACCGTCGGTCGGAGCGTATTCTCCGTCCGACTCGTACCCGGTTGCAAAACTTTACAAACATGCAAGTACGATTCGCACGGAAACACTATTTCCGTACGAATCGTACAAAACACCAACCGAGGAAAATAAACACACAAATGACATCCGGAAAAGCGCCGACGTGACGTCGGGACGCATGCAGCCTGCGTTCCACGAACCAGGAAGTACGATTCGCACCAACGTCATGCCGCGCGGAGAATATTTTCCGGCAGCCAAAAACTGCCGGGAAATCAGGACGACGCGCACAAGGAGCACCTGTACGCGACGGACAGACATGGACCCGAACCTACGTGTCATCCCGGCCCTCATAGCAGTCGACCTCCTATACAGGTACCGACGCAGACGCCGCAGAAGGTCAGAACAACACCCAGGGGCAAAGGGGGGGGGGGCAGGGGCAGGACACAAAACCCCACCCAAGTCACACAGCACACATGCCCTGGACATACCTGACCTCCAGGCCCCGGTCACTTCGAGGGGGTGGGGGCGTGTCCAGCAATGCCAGCGTCCGCCACAACGGAAGTGGGCGATGACGCGAACCGGCAACACAACAATACAGGTACGTACCGTACCCACGCCTTAAGAGCGTGGGTACGAGTCATACCATGCCCACACCCACGTCACCCCAACAATGGCGGTACGGGCCATACCCATGTGCCAAAGGCCTGGGTACGGGCCGCACAAGCACTCCACAGTGTGGGCACGGGTACCTACGGACCGTACCCCCACCCGCGTATGTATGGAGCGTACCCCCACCCCAACAGTGTATGAACGGACCGTACCCACCCCCGCGTATGTATGGAGCGTACCCCCACCCCAACAGTGTATGTACGGACCGTACCCCCACCCGTGTATGAATGGACCGTACCCACAGCCGCGTATGTATGGAGCATACCCCCACCCCAACAGTGTATGTACAGACCGTACCCACACCCGCGTATGTATGGAGCGTACCCCCACCCCAACAGTGTATGTACGGACTGTACCCCCACCCGTGTATGAATGGACCGTACCCACACCCGCGTATGTATGGAGCGTACCCTCACCCCAACAGTGTATGTACGGACCGTACCCACACCCGCGTATGTATGGAGCGTACCCCCACCCCAACAGTGTATGTACGGACCATACCCACACCTGCGTATGTATGGAGCGTACCCCCACCCCAACAGTGTATGTACGGACCGTACCCACACCTGCGTATGTATGGAGCGTACCCCCTCCCCAACAGTGTATGTACGGACCGTACCCACACCCGCGTATGTATGGAGCGTACCCCCACCCCAACAGTGTATGTACGGACCGTACCCCCACCCATGTATGAATGGACCGTACCCACAGCTGCGTATGTATGGAGCGTACCCCCACCCCAACAGTGTATGTACGGACCGTACCCACACCCGCGTATGTATGGAGCGTACCCCCACCCCAACAGTGTATGTACGGACCGTACCCCCACCCGTGTATGAATGGACCGTACCCACAGCCGCGTATGTATGGAGCGTACCCCCACCCCAACAGTGTATGTACAGACCGTACCCACACCCGCGTATGTATGGAGCGTACCCCCACCCCAACAGTGTATGTAAGGACCGTACCCCCACCCGTGTATGAATGGACCGTACCCACACCCGCGTATGTATGGAGCGTACCCCCACCCCAACAGTGTATGTACGGACCGTACCCCCACCCATGTATGAATGGACCGTACCCACACCCGCGTATGTATGGAGCGTACCCCCACCCCAACAGTGTATGTATGGAGCGTACATGGCCAGACGCAGGAGGGGTGGGTGCAGAGTCCTCCCAGCAGTGCCCAGACACAGGAGGGGTGGGTGTAGAGTCCTCCCAGCAGTGCCCAGACACAGGAGGGGTGGGTGCAGAGTCCTCCCAGCAGTGCCCAGACAGAGGAGGGGTGGGTGTAGAGTCCTCCCAGCAGTGCCCAGACACAGGAGGGGTGGGTGCAGAGTCCTCCCAGCAGTGCCCAGACACAGGAGGGGTGGGTGTAGAGTCCTCCCAGCAGTGCCCATGGACCGCAAAGGGTGGAGTACCCACAGAAACAATGCCCACAAATGTCAGTCAGGTGCACAAAGACCCTGCAGTACATGTACCACATGTGTGCGAGGCTGGGAGTACACACATGCATAGCGCCTAAAAGAGAACATGTCCACATGAAGTCTTGTCAACAGTCTACATACACAAGTACAGTGACCACCAAGGATGCCACGAATGATGCAGGTGGAGACATCGCACAGCATGCATGTTCAAAGTTGAAGGAGTCCGTCACACCCCCAGCTGATGTAGACACAGCTCAGCACCACATAGTGGAAACACCCTGCAGGGAAGATGTCAGGTTACACAGAGGAAGGAACACACCTTGGGACGATGTCACCATGCAGTAACTGCTTACATGAACAAAGTAATTTAGCCAACAGCTTGTGATGGCACACAGATACCAGGGTCCACCCTATGACCAGCACAAGACTACATTTCCCACACACCCAACACATTATCACCACCCAAAATCATGGAGCAGGTCCACCAACAGCAACACCAGATAAACAGTAGTGTTCAAAGGAAAAAACAAATTGCTTTATTCAGCAGGATGTAAGTAAAAATCATCATAAATGTCAATATATACAAGGCCCATAGGGCAGTCCATGACTCCAATCCGGATGGGGGACACAGTGGTACGTGTGTCGTTTCGTTTCAAAAACTTTATTCGATTCAAAACAAAAGAATCATAAAAGTCAAACAATTTCATTTACAAGCATTATTTCAAGTTCATTTTTAAAAGACAGTCTTACAATTATAACACTAAACTAATAAAATTCATTAGCTAATATAATCACAGATGAAGACCCCATAGCTTTTACTTTCAATCAAATTAGATGATTTCATAGATTCTTCGTGCCGGGGCATACATTGAAGGGCAGGTGAAATAAATAAGAAAATCACGATGCAACAATATACAATATACATGATCAAAGGGTCAGCTTCTTGGGGCCAGATTTAGCCATACCGTTTTCTAATCAAAAGTGACACCCGTATAAAATTTAACATTGCACAGCAGACACCAGGTGAAGACAGAGATAATAAATAATCATAACCCTCTTTATAATGGCATGGTTGCTTTTCCTTAAGGATCGGCTTAATAAACCTGATTCTCGGGTCCTTATATAGGGAACAGAAAAGAACAATATGCATCGTGCTTTGGCTATCTTTGTTATTACAAGGACAGGGGGGCAGTCTCTCACACCAACCCCCCTGTTTAGGAAACGCAAAAAGGAAGTGCAAGATGTGTAGCCTAAACCTTGTCAAGTAGAATCGCCATTGCACATGGTTTGTGAAGGTTAAATAAAACTGGTGCTGCAAAGTAGCCTTAGGAACATAAGGGCTAACCAGGGAATTCACAAACGGTGATTTCCAATAATTTGTTTTAATTACAGCTTTGATATCTCCCTGTATATTTTCGGGGTTGTCAAAAATGTCACCCAAGCCTATTTTATGGAGCATTTCATTTACATAAGATAGCCAGGGGATCTGTTTCATGTTTGCCAATTTTAAACAATCCCGGAGGATATCTCTGGTGAGCTGTAAGTCCTCTGATAGCCATATTTTGCCCCATAACAGTAAAGGGGAAAGGCGAATGGTGTCACTCACGTAGCTTAGACCTATTTCGTTGTGGGCAAATCTGTTTGAGGAGCCTGGTGGAATAGCCAATACACGCTTTAAAAATGTGTTCTCCATGATCTGTATCGTGTCAGGGCTTTCAGTCCCCCAAACCCCTGCCCCATAAGTAGCAACCGACAAACATTTAGCTTTATACAAGGTTTTTAGATGTATAACAGGTTTTTGTCCTAGTTTGCCACAGAAACGAAACAGACCCTCTATAGAGCGACTAGCACTTTGAACTCGAGTCTGCATTAACGGGGCCCAGCTTAGTTTGTTGTTGAAGAGGTTTCCCAAATAATTAAAGTTTTCAACCTTTTCAATGGTGGAGTTATTGACTACAAACTTTCTGGTTTTGGTACCCTTTGGGCCACAAACCATAGCAAAGGATTTGGCGAAGTTTACCTTGAGGTCTAGGTCCAACATGAATTTGTGGAAGGCATCAAGACAGTGCTGCATACTGTTTCCTGTGAGTGTCATAAGTACCGTGTCGTCGGCATAAGAAAGCATTGGAATGCTCCTGCCGTTGACCTTTGGAAAATCATGACAGTTGTCCAACAGGTATTTTTCCAGACCATTGGTGTACACAAGAAACAAAAAAGGAGCTAATATGCATCCTTGTTGAACGCCCTCAGTTGAGAGGATAGACTTAGTTTTCTCTCCCCCTGGCCCAAACCTTATGGCTACAGTAGTGGATTCATGGAGTCTACGGAGCAAGGTGACCAAGGGTTCCTCGAAACCCATGACCTCCATCATTTGCCACAGCTTGCTCCGACACACAGTGTCGAATGCACTTGAAAGGTCCATGAAGGCAAGGTGGATGGAGGATTTCCTTGCCTTCATGTATTTCCCTATGATCAGGGCCAGGTTCAGGCACTGTTCGACAGTACCTTTACCTTTTCTGAACCCATATTGGGAATTCACAATAAGGCCCACCGAATCTGCCCATGTTTCTAGTCTGGCTAAAATGACCCTACCCAATATCTTACACGATGCATCAATTAATGAGATTGGGCGATAGCATCGGGGGTCTGATCTATCGCCCTTCTTAAAAATTGGCACCACTACTGCCTCCTTCCATGATGCCGGAATACGGCTAATGACAACTGCTCTAAAAACATTTAACAACAGGGGGGCCCAAACCTTAACATTGTGTTTAAAAAAGTCCAAAGGCACTAGATCAGGGCCGGGTGCTTTTAATGGTATGCCTTTCGACAGAGCATCTTCCACTTCTTGTAAGGTGAGCGATGAGCTCAAGGACAAAGAAGATTGAGAGACCACCGATTCCCTAGCGTCTCCTAGTGATGGTTCATTGGATAAAGTACCATGTGGGTTAAAAATGTTCCCAAAATGTGATTCCCATGTTTCGCATGCAATCTGCATCACAATGTTATCCTTGCCATTACTTGTAAAAAGGGGGCGATTGATAACTTCCCAGAAAAGCCTACTGTCCTTCAATTCCGAGGCCTTTTCTAGATCTTCCCAGGCTTGGTTTTTTAAGTCCAACTTCCTTATTCTTATGGCTTCTTTATAGGCCAGTCTAGATGCTCTAACCAGTTCTATGTCCCTAGGTTTTTGTTTTAATGCCGCTTTCAAGGATCTGTGTGTTGCCGAGCATGCGGCATCAAACCATCTGGGACCTAGCATTTTGCTTTTACCAATTGGTTTTGTGAGGCGTTCGGCTACATGCCCACATAGAGATTCAAAATTCCCTATGACCTTTTCAGGGGTAGTTGTAGGTGTTAGACATGCCTCGTACTCAGAGCTATGTCCGTTTAGGATCTCTGCCTCAAGACCTGCCGCGTCTATTTTGCCCCATTTAAGTGTGATACCTTGGTTCCTACTATACTTTACAGGTTGCTCCCAAACAGAATGTTTGAGTTTAACGGGACAAAGCAGGGATAAGTTTAGAGGGTTGTGGTCACTGGCAGCATTAGCAATTACTTCCAACTTATCAACATGATGGAAGTGCCCACTAGAGACAATTACAAAGTCAATAAAACTCATCATACCTCTACTTCCCTGAAACGTCGGTATTGGAGCAAAATTTGGACCAACCCAGGGCTCCACTATGCATAGATCATTTAGAATAATGATGTTGTTTAAGGCGTCCCCCTGGGGTGTATGTTTGAAGTGTAACAGGGGTTGATCATGGGAGTCTCTCAAGCCACACACCTTCGAGTCCCCGTAGGTGCATAATGAACAGTTGAAATCTCCCACCCAGATGACAAATAGTAGGGGTTGCTCGTGGCGTGCCCTGGCTATGGCCTCCTCCAATTTCAACATTACGCTTGTCTCATTGTTGTCAAAGATGTTGTAATACCAGTTACTCAACAACAATGGTTCAGGAAACAAATTAACCAACATTAGCACTTGAAACCATGGGGAGTCAACTATCATAGAAGTTACAAGTTTGCATAGTTTTAAAGAGGTTGCTGTCATTAGGCCACCTTTTGCCCTACCCGCTTGTGAAGGTATCGCTAGGGTATTAAAGGCTTGGAAGCCCTCGATGTTCTGAGTGGATCGGCTCCATGTTTCCTGGAGGCACAGGATGTCACAGTCACCCACAAAGTCTAACCATGCCTCATCCTCCAATCTTGAAGCGAGCCCAGCAATGTTCCAAGAAATAAGGCGCATCCTTACTTCGCTTTGGTTCTTTCTGACTGGTTCAGGTAATACTTCCGGATTATGCCTTAAGATGATTGGACTTGGTTCGCTTTCTTTAGTAAAGCCAGCCTCAGGGACTTGGGGGTTAGAAGTACGATCGTCACCAACGGAAGCACTCTCCCGTGAGTTATCGTCACAGCTTTCTCCCTTCTCCCTCTGGCTGGGCTCTCCTGTTGTCAGAGTATTAGTATTGCCAGGAGAAATTAGTGATGGTCAATCTATCTCTTCCATGCCCGCAAGTGCATCAAAGCGGTTTCTTAGGGGGATATTACTTGGAAACCATCCTAGGTAGTCTTCCCCCTGGAATCTTGGTCTTAGTTCATTATACCAGGTTTGCGAGGACCCCAGTTGTTTTGGTTTGGCCATACGGCTCTATTTCTCCGGGCCCACCCAGGGTGTGTTTCACTGTTAGATGTCTGCCCAGTGTTTTTGTAAAGAAAAGTCGGGGGAGCAAGATTCAAATTTGGATAGAAATATTCTAGACCTATACATTGAATATCCCCAGCTCTAGCAAATCTTGGTTTACAGCAGATGATATTTTTTACCCAGGTGTCGCTGAAGTTGATCAGGATACAGTCCCCCTCTAGGTCCTTCTCACTTGGGCCCACCCAGGGAACTCTGCGTACACTAAGTATTTTTGTTTTAGAATCAAGAGGGAGTGGTCTGTTATTATTGAGCCAGTATATTACTTTGTTTTTTAATTCCTGGTTTGATTCCGTTTTATTAGACAAAACTGGGGGTACTCCTGTGAGTATTACCATAAAAGGAGCTGAGTCTGGGGGCAAGTTTACAGGTGGTGATTTCCTTTTATGTGCTCTCTCGTTGTCATTTTTTGCTGCAGGCCCCTGCGAAGATGTTTGTTTTGGCCCTTGGGTAGTTCCCTGTTTAGAAGTAGTAACTTCTGGTGTTAGTACTGTACTACCCATATTTTGACTAGGGGGCCCCACAGTGCCCGCCACTGCAAGTTTAGTACGAGCTAATGGAACAGGTTTTGTTCGTGCTAAGGGGACCGGTGCTGCCTTAGGGTCACCAGTTATAAGTGTTTTAGGTGTTTTACTGGCATTTTTATTCTCTCCCCCTTTTTTTGAATTACTATTATTGGCGTTACTGTTTTTATTATTGTTATTAGTACCCCCCACCTCGAGTGATTTATATTTAGTTACTAGAGTTTCAAGGGAGTTGGTGTTAAGAGAGATAAGGTGTTCCAATTGGTCTAATTTTAGATTAACAATTTGAATTTTCTCTAGAACAGGCAGCAAGAGCATCTGAACCAATTTCTCAATTTCCCCCAAAAGTCGGTCATTATTATTGGTGTTAAAAGAGAAAATTTTCTGTCCCGCGTCAACTGGGTGGGTGCCCTTTTGTTTAGTTGGATTTGTCAGAACTTTGGGTGGTGCTGGCTTCGCTGACTTGGATCTGGTTCCTTTTCTATGGTTTCCCCCTCTTTTACGTTTGTTCGGATTGTTTGGTTCCCGCTCACAGACTACTACATGATCTTGTATGTGGATGGGCCCATTATTGCTCAAATTGCCGTCTAAGGCGTTATCCCCCGTGATACCTGATGAAATAGGTATAGGAGTGAGTGTGGGTGCTTCAGCTTGGGAGTCCCCTGGGTCTGCTATCGTGATTGTCTGGGAGTCAGAGAGTGCCACTAGATTTGGACTAGCCTCTAGGTTGCTATCTGCACTATCTGCACTTTTCTCGGGAGTGGGTGCCTTATTGGGGGTAATTTTAGAGGCAATATCTCCCAAGGATGAGCGTTTGCCTGTTATTAGATCTAGGGACAAACGCTTTTCGGTAAGGGCGATTTCTTTTTCTAAGATCACAGTTGCCCGAGTTATAAAATCGTCTAAAGTTCCAGTTGCTTTCCCATTGTTCGTTTTTACGGTAACCTGTCTACCCTTCCCTGAGCGCAAGGACATCATGTGGGTTCTAGGAAACAACTAAATATATAGTGCTATAACTTACAACCAAACAGTTTAAAGTAAGAGATCTGGGATCACTGATAAAGGGAGTAGCCCCGACCCAACCTTGATCGTCCTTGGACGGCCTTAGACGGTCCCGCCCTTGTCCCGGGCTTCTCCCGGCGAGCTCCCGCGCAGCGGTAAGCACGCGTTATTTTATGGCTGTTGTGGTGATGGGCGGGTCGTTGGGGGCGGGGCGGGGAGGGAGAGCAGCCCAGGTGGAGCGGGCGCGGGTTCCTGGGACTCCTGGGAAATGGAGTCCCAGCCCTCTTGCTCGCAGCCCTCAGCCCCTGTTTTACCCCAGCAGCAGCTTCAGCCCGGGAAGGAAAGTGCCCCTCTGCGAAGCGGGACCCGCGCAGCGGGTTCCGCGAGGCGTGGAGAGAGTTGCGCTGAGTGTCCTCAGGAAATCCAAAATGGCAATGGCAGGTTTGCTAGGAAGTCCCACGGAGTACAAGGCAAGCCGGTATTTGTTCACCCGGTCATTGGGGGCGGGGCGGGGAGGGAGAGCAGCCCAGGTGGAGCGGGCGCGGGTCCCTGGGACACCTGAGAAATGGAGTCCCAGCCCTCTTGCTCGCAGCCCTCAGCCCCTGTTTTACCCCAGCAGCAGCTTCAGCCCGGGAAGGAAAGCGCCCCTCTGCGAAGCGGGACCCGCGCAGCGTGTTCCGCGAGGCGTGGAGAAAGTTGCGTGGAGAAAGTTGCGCTGAGTGTCCTCGGGAAATCCAAAACGGCAATGGCAGGTTTGCCAGCGAGACTCACCAATGCTGCAGCTCCTCACAGGGCCTCCTGCTTTGGGATGCAACAAAGGACATTCTATCACCAGCGGGTCATTCTTCTTGGCCTCTCAATCCCGGTACCATTTGACTGCCATCCCTCCTACAGACACACTTCACCAAGTCCACAGAGCACACTGTAATGACCACAGTGCATTGCGGCAGGTCTGACAGGTCTGTGTCCCCTAGCTTGCCTGCACAGTCAGACTCCTTTGTCTTCCACAGGGGGGGGCATCATGTTGGGGGGAAGGAACAGGCACCGCAGGGACAGGAGGGGCAAGGGGAGGTGTTGTGGGTGCAGGGACGGACGACTCCAACACAGGGGGTGGGGCAGCGCCAAAGGTGGATTCGAGCACGGCGCTGCACACTACTGCCAGGTCGCTCAGCGTCTCCCCTGCACCCGAAGGAACCACAGGCCCCAAGGAGGGGGGGGGGCACAGGGATGGGTCGCAGCGCTACTGGGGGGTGGGGGGACAGGGGGGGGACTCAACTCCCCTGCCGGTGTCCTGCCTCCACCGCTTGCGGGGTGGTTCCACACTGGGGCTGATGGACAGACTGGGCAGGACTGACCCTGTGTCCGACTCTTGGCCAGGAGAGCTGAGGGGAGTGGATTTGGAGGGTGGTGGTCGTGAGGAATGTGGACTCCCACTCTGGCTGCGTGTCTTCCATTTCCCCCCCGACCCAGTGGGTGTGCTTACTTCACCCTGTGTGTGCGTGCCAGGAGGTGTGCGCTTTGCCTTCCCTGCTGGTGTGGTGCCTGTGTCTGGTGGGGTGTGTGCATGCTGACGTCTGGGTGTATGTGGGACAGGCATGGGAGTGGGAATTGTGGATGGGGCATGGGTAGGGGGTGGGACGAAGTGCTGCAGGAGACCCACTGCTGCAGACAGTGTCGAGTCAATAGACCGCAGCAAGTTGCGTTGGTCAGCCTGCGATGCTGAAATGCCCTCCAAGTATGCCTCCATGTTGGTGAGCACTTGGCTGTGGCCATGGAGGACATTAAGCATCGCAGCCTGACCAACCTGCAACTGCCGCAGGATGTCCACAGACTCGGCATTGGCGGCAGCAGTGGATACAGGGGCAGGGGGTGCGGTGCCTGGCAGGAAGGAGACACGTGGTGACCTAGCACGCCAGGAAGGGACACGAGCAAGTGGGAGGCCGGTGATGGCAATGGAGGGGGCGGGGAGAGATGTTGTGCTGCTGTCAGCTGTTGGAGCAGCCTCCGCCCCCTCGGAGTGCTCAGCCTCGGACCCGTCAGCTTCATAATCTGTGGTGGCAGTGGACAGGTCCTCCGGCTCACTCCCCTCGGCCTCAGTTCCACTCGATGTGCCAGCTAAGGTGTCACTGCTGGCACTGGTGCCCGATCCAGCCGCACGGTCCGTGCCGGTGTCTCCATCCGTGTCCCCCGACGATGCTGCGGGCAAGGTGAATAAACAGGAATTAATCAGACACCTGTATACATATGTCACATGAGTCAAATCAACATAGGTTACAGTGCATAGCCTGAAATGAAAGATGAGTAACATCTACAATACAAGGTACATATATAGGCCCTGCAACACACAGTTGGTTCACCCACCATGCCACTGAGAAACTATGGAGAGCATTTGCAAATGACATGATATGGAATTGGACAGAGGAGCCAGGCTCTGGGGCCAATCCAGCACTGCATCTGCACCACACAGCGTTGCCGTAACTAGGGATGAGCAGGGACCATCTCCATGAACTTGAGCCACATGCTGCAAAGGTAATACTTAAAGACATGCCCAACATGAATGGGACACTGCACCTTGAGTGTATGTCCAGACAAACATCACACACTGGCCAGACCGAGCAATGAGTTTTCAGGGGTCGACATGTAGGCCTTGCCCGTACCAACCACCCCCTATATGAGACAATGTGATGAGACACAGGAAGCACTTGCATCTCTTAGTCTGGGAGAAATACACATGGGCTGCCAGAAACCCATATTGGACCCAAAATACCCCATGTGCGCCTGTACAACGATCTCATTTACAAATGGCCATCATCAGTAATTGTAACAAGACACACAGGCACTGACCACCGTGAGTATGAACGAGGAAAATTAGGTCAGGCTGTACAGTGGACACTTGTAGAACACGTTACGTAAATATACATGGTGCCAGGGGACAATGGCACAGAGCACATCCTATGCTGTAGACACTGAGAGTGTCCACATATTGTGATGACACACATGATACCTAGCAAAGTATGCCCCAGGGGACAGCAGTGGCCACAATATTCCATGGTCCTGAATGGTAATGACTGCAACACAGGCCACCATCCCTGCACTCTGCGTATCGCACACTCATGCACATCATGTCACAGGCCACAACATAGGACATGCTTGCTGTAAGGCATTACACTTCAGAGACATACTCCTATGTCTGGACTCAGCATCAGTGCCAATTGACATGGACCCCACAAGTACTGTACTGGACAGGGCACAGGCAAGGTGCCAAAACCTGTTACACACCACCCCCACACATGATGCTGCAAGCATTGGTCACGTGGATTAACTGCCAGCCCAGATGACCTTGTGAAAGAGTGACTACACACAGACCAGGGAACACATGGCAAGGAGGGGAAGGGAGGAAGGACAGCACCGCTATACTGTGGGTGACAGGACCTGCACCGCACATTTAAACACTGGCAGTGTATCCATGCAACTGCGCACTTGCAAATGCTGGTGACACACAACAAACACACATGTACCTACCCCCTTCCTGCTGCTGCTTCTCCCGTAAGTGCCTGTCCATGTCTGGAAAGACCACTGCCAGCACACGCTTGTGGATGTGGGTCAGACGGCGACACCCATGGTTCTTAGGGCCCATAGGTGAGTCCCCCAGCAGGACCCGTGCGATCCTCCGCGTCCAGCACCGGATATCCTGCCAGCATTTTCTCACTTGGGCCAGGCGCCGCTTGCGACCATCCGTCCTCCTCACGGCACTGACGGCGTCCCTCCAGATCTGCTCCTTGGCAGCGGCGCCTACCTGTGGGGTTGAAAAAGTGAGACTACATGAATACACCTGCCACATGTCACAGAGACACACATTAGATCAATTTTGCTGGTTTCAACAAGGCATAGTATGCAGCCAAAGCATTGCACCTTTGTCATAGGGACATTTTTCTCCGTGTAATGGCAAATGCACCACGTGCCATTGAAAGTACACAGGTGGCATGAGGGGTACGACACAATACATGATCCAGACTCACACTGTGCATCAGAAGGTACACCAGGATTATGTGCAGCACCTCAAAGCAGTCACATGCCACAGGCCACTGACGCTACCTCAGCAGAGTACACAGACACACACAGGCACAGGACATTCACCTGCCATTGCCAAATGCAGCTACAAACCTCACTCTGCACATGTGCCACTAGACGGGGGGGGGCTCACAGGTGTGGGGCTGGCTCTGCACGTCAGACACACAGCACTGCTCCCTGCTCGCATCAGATGGGCAGGGTATATCCATCCCTCATGCAGCTTGGGTGCTACACTCCACATATGCACCCACCCACATGACAGGGGACTTACACACACAGCGATGTCCAGGGTACTAACACATCATGTGGACACTCTCAGCACAGGTACACAGAACTAACACACATCTGTGGGTACAGTCACCTGTCACACTGGGCTGACCACATAATCACATGAGGACTGTAGAAGCAACATTCCCAGGAGGATAAGACAGGCAGAATGTGGCATGCACCATGCAGTGATTGTCACAGTAAACACAATGCAAGTGAGGACGGCAGACATGCACCACAGCATGCTCTGGCTGGGAGACATCAGGCATTCCCCCCCCCCTGGGACCCACTCTACAGTACAATGCATGTGTGTCACACCTGGACACAATGCCAGAAGTCCCAGTCACAAAAAAGAGACACAGTCTGTGCTAGTGGACTCTGCACTCACCTGAAACCCTGGTCGCCCATACAGCAGGGGGTACTGTGGGAGGATCACATCCAGCAATGCCAGATTCTCCTCCAGGGTGAAAGGCTGGGCCCTCTCCACAGACCTTGACATGGTGCCAGGGAATCACGAGCAGCAGCAGTGTTGTAGAATCAAAAGATGTGCAGGCAAGTGCTCTCTCATGGGACCTGGCTGCCCTATATCTGCCTTGCTGGCCTGTTTCATGCACAGGAGTACAGAGTGATTGGTCACTCACATTTGCATCCTATGTTTCCTCCAATCCCTTTAAACCTACCACAGTCAGTTGCTTTGCTCTTTTTTTTTCTTGAGCATGATGTAAACTCCACAACCACTTTGCAACAAAGTAGATTCATTCAAACCGACTTTTGCTGGGCACCTGCTGAAAAAAAATCAAATTTTAAACTTGGTCTCCATGACAACCAGCATGCATGTGGGCCTTTATACTTGTCCCTCATGTGTCCCCTATGTAATTTAGAGATTCACACACAGGTATGGTGCGTTCCGGGGCCCTAGGGCACCCCAAATGCATAGCAACGGCCCGTACAGGCGTGTGTACGCTCCGTATCACTATGGGTACGCATACGCGAGCAAACCCATAGTGATATGGACCGTACACACGCGTGTACGCTCACTATCACTATGGGAGTGCTCGCGTATGCGTACCCATTGTGATACGGACCGTACACACGCGTGTACGCTCACTATCACTATGGGAGTGCTCGCGTAAGCGTTCCCATAGTGATACGGACCGTACACACGCGTGTACGCTCACTATCACTATGGGAGTGCTCACGTATGCGTACCCATAGTGATACGGACCGTACACACGCGTGTACGCTCACTATCACTATGGGAGTGCTCGCGTATGCGTACCCATAGTGATACGGACCGTACACACGCGTGTACGCTCACTATCACTATGGGAGTGCTCGCGTATGCGTACCCATAGTGATACGGACCGTACACACGCCTGTACGCTCACCATCACTATGGGTAGGCCTACGGCAGCACTCCCATAGTGATAGGGAACGTACACACGCCCTCAGAGCGAATGTACGGTGCCTTACACACATAACAGTGGTGACAGGCAGCACACAGAAAGGATTAGAGCTGACATACTTGTCCATGGATGGACATCAAGGCATTGTCTGGGCAGTACTACATGTGTGGGGCACAGGTGTGAAAGGCTGTGATGTGGCACATTACTCCTGAGTTGTGAAGGCAATAGATGTATGATGAGATGTGTACAGATGTTATGTGTGATAGTGCAATATGTGCCAGACATGCCCTTCACTCCTTTGACATGTGTGCATGTCGTACAGCACACTTGAGATGAGCGTCACTGGCATGGCACAGTCAACAACACACGCAAGTGTCCCCTGATGCCCGCTACAGGGGTTACCACACCAGACATGTGACTACCCACGGTGCACGATGTGACTATGTCATGTATGTGTGGTGTGTTCACATTAGCTTGATGTTGGTGTTCCCTCAAAAGCATCTGCTGTTGCTGCAACCAACATGTGTCTGTGTGTAGATGGCCATGGCACACTGTTACGCACACCAGGCCACATGTGGTATCGGATGTAAGGTGTGTATGTATGCATGGGACACGGAGTAGCGTAACAAGGACCTGTCTGCATCCTCTCAATGTATGTGTGGTCAGTCATGACATGTACACCTTCATGGCAAGGTGTGTGGGCTGTCCTAGTGTAATGTCATGTGACCTGTGGCTCTAGTGTTCCGCTACCTGTCTCTGCAATCAACATCCTACTTCTGCTGATATGTTGATGTATGTCACTCCTGTATTGCGTCTGGCTGTTCACTTACACTGGGACACAGCTAGTCCCATGCCATGGGATGTGGAGGTTCACAATCTCCGTGTGTAGCTGGGTCTTGGTAGGAGTGTCACCTGGCAGCCATACGTGTCCAGGGCATGTAGCACATACCTGACTCCCTATGTAGCATATGTGTATTGAAAGATTAACATGTGCTCAGTACATATAAATTGTTGTTGTAGTGCACTCACTCTTCCTTGTCACTTCCAAATTACTGCAGAGCGCCGCCTCTTTCCCGACCAATTCCGGACTTGGCTGACATGCGGGAGAATGACTGTATACGCTGCTACCGCTTCCCCCAACCGTTGATTGAGGAGTTGACAGCAAGGCTGGCACCAGACCTGCAACCGCTGCACAGGTATCCTACGGCACTGACACCCAAGCTGAAGGTAATGGCAGCCCTACATTTTCTTGCCACGGGTACCTTTCAATATACCATAGCTCATGTTGGCATGTCCCAGAGCATGTTCAGCCGTGTGCTGCATGATTTTTTAGAGGCCATGTTGCTTCACCTGGATGAGTTCATCCATTTCCCAACTCCTGAACAGTTGACTGGTGTCAAGCATGGATTCTATGCCCTGGGAGGGATGCCCCATGTCATTGGGTCCATAGATAGGACACATGTGGCTTTGGTACCACCACAGGCACAGGAGGTAGCGTACAGGAATCGCAAGCAATACCACTCCATCAATGCCCTTTTGGTGTGTCTGTCCAACATGGTGATTTCACATATCTGTGCTCGTTTTCCAGGATCAGCACACGATGCCTACATCATGAGGCGTAGCAGGGTGCCTGAAATGATGGCGCAGCTGCGCAACGAACGAGCATGTGTTGTTGGTGGGTACACTCTGTCTGTCCTGTATTTTGCATAGATTTCCAGCCCGACCGCTTCTCCTGTCCTACTTATGTCCATGTGGTTTCCATGTAGGGGACGCTGGCTATCCCAACATGCCATGGCTGATCACACCTCTCCGCAACCCCAGCACGCCGGCCCAGCTCTGCTACAACACCGCCCATGGCCGGACAAGGCGAGTGATAAAGAGGACATTTGGCCTCCTGAAGAGCCGATTCAGGTGCCTACACAAGACCGGCGGCGCCCTCCCATATGCCCCGGCGAAGGTCTGCAAAATCTTCATGGTCTGCTGCATGCTGCACAACATGGCAGTTGAGAAAGCTGTGCCACTCATCCTGGATCAAGATGATCAGGACCATCCACCCGTGGAGGACGAAGGGCTTGGCAATGGGGCTAGTGATGTGGAGGATGTGGTTCCGCAAGAGGACATCCGGAGTCGGCTCATACGCGACTTCTTTGTTTAGTGGTGAGTACCAGTGTCTGAGTGTGCACGCATTGGTCCCCGTGTGGCATGTGTTGCGATGTGTGTGTCCATCTGCATGTATGCCACGTGAGTCAGAGGTGTGTGTGGATGTGTCACTCGAGTGATGGTGCCAGTGATGAGTGTATTTCCACAGTCATAATTGTGACCTAGCATGTTGTCATCCTTACATGTGTCGAGTACATGCACATGCAAGTGGCTGTGCTTTTTGTGGCTGACTTCTTGTGTGTCTCTCATCCCCAGGTACTTGCGCATGCCGTCTGCTGGTTGCATTGTTGTGGCACTGCTATTCCTCACGGACACGTCATTGTGTGCTGACTCAGCGTTACACGCACGGACAAGTTTGGAAGTCTCCTTAGGGTAAGGGATGCATCAGGGGTGTATTGGGTGTGGCAGTTGTTTACGATGTGTGCACACTGCCCCTGTCGATGTTTGGTTCCTCTGCAGACATGTCGCATCACCATGGGACACATTACATGTAGCTGGATACACCTGAATAGATGGTCAGACTTGTTGACAGTCATCTGTAATGGGATAGTGGATTGTGATTATGGCATCAATGTGTGTAACACTGCCCTCGGACACATACGGTTTGCATTGGCTTGACATTGTGTGGGACTTCCACATCAGAGGATCAATGGTGTATGGCAGCCTCTCCGTGAGCAGCAGGGGGTGTTTAGCTGTTAGCCGACACTTGTGTGCCAGTTCCATGGCTATCACGCATTTGTGGTGCAGAAGGGGGGTGCCAGTGTTGGACCCACATGTTACTCAACATGACCTGTGTATGTGTACTCCGAGTTGCCTCTGCATTCCGGAATACATGACTAATAAAGGTGTCCCTATGCCTCCAAGGTGCCTCTTCTCAGTCAATGCTGGTGTGTTGCCACGGTGCATACGGCATGTCTGGCATGGTTTTCAGTGATAGTGGCTATGTGTCTATGTGTAGAGTAGCAAGATGCAAGCTGTTTGTCTGGGATTAGACTCTGTATTGTGCATGATGTCCATGACTGTGTGGGTATTGTGACATGTGCCATCCCCATGCATCCAACGTTGGCCAGGCCACCATTCTCTGCATCCACCTGACTCAAGCTTGCAGGACATGGTTCTGCCACCTGTCTACACATACCTGGGTGCCCCCCAGGACACTCCACATGATCCCTGACCTCTGCGCATGACTGTTGCTGTACTCAATATGTCTGTCGGCACGGTTGTGCGTGATCGTGTAAGTTTTTATTTGTGTTGGGGTACGTTTTGGGGGGTATGACAAGAGGGGCTTTCCGGGTGTGTGGAATCCAAAGTTCACTGGGGGAGTTGGTGTCCTTGCCATTGGAAATCATCAGAGTCCATGCCACAGTCTTTGTCAACATTGGTCAGACAGTGACCAGCAAGTCCATGTGGCAGAGAATGTCATTTGCTGATGTGCTGCTGTTGGTCCAGTGGGCCAGGTGCCAGGCCAGGTGTCTTGGGTGATGGTGCTGTTGCGCCGACCCTCACAGTCTTTTCCGTGGACGACCCGCCCTCCTGCGGGAACCCTCAGAAGTAGGCCGTGACGATGTTTGGGATGCTCCGTCGGATGTATAATCCTCCTCCTGATCCCTCCCTGTGGGTGGTGATGTTCTTCGCCTAGTGGCACAGGGAGGGTTACCCATGTTGTCGGCTATCCGACGGAGTGAACGGTTAATTCCCGTGAGCACCGTCACGAGCTCAGCCTGTCTGTCCTCCATCCGCCCTTGGTGTCGCAGTTGACAGGCATGTTGCTCCGCATGTTGCTGGGCCTGCTGGGTCTTGATCTCCTCGAGGGTCCCCTTCATCTCGTTGAGGGTGGACACAACCTGGCTCATGCCCTTGGTGTCCTGCCGGTATGTGTCCAGGATGTTTCTGACATGGGAATATACCGGTTCCGCAGCCAACTGGTCAGGCTCGCGCCTCCGCCGTCCTCCACTCCCACCACCCCTGCCCACTTGCACCTGGCCTGCCCTTGTGGGCACATCGGGTCTCCGGGACCCCTGAGGGGTGGCATTTGCGTTGTCGCCTGCCTCCTCCTGGGTGCCCGGTACACTGTGCCCCTCCTGGTCAGCCTGGCTGCGTTGTGGTGGTGGGGCAGGGATCCTGGGTGTCTCCTGGGATGTGGTAGGAGTGGGGGTGGTGGTTGGCCCAGTTGTACCTGACGCAGGTGCTGCAGGTGGTTGGACACCAGAGGTGCCAGGTTGGTCGGGGTCGTCCACAGAGTGGTGAGAGTCGTCGCTGCCGGTGGGATCGTCATCCCGCAGAGCCGGGTCCTGTGAGTCTTCCCCCCCAGTGTTGGGGGGTTTATCCACGACGTTGACCTGTGTGTGAGAGAGACAATGTTATTTTTGTTCCATGCAACATCCACGTTTCATTCGTTTCAAAGTTGGCACATTTCCTCTGGGTATTTGGATATGTCTTGCATTCCACTCACAGTGCACTTGTGCATGGGTATGTCCCTTGGCCACAGCTTTTGAGACTTTACCTATGTGTGACACAGTCTTACTTACTGCGTCAATTGTGACTGCAGTCAGCAGTGGAGTGAGCAGGTGTGGCGAGCCATGCATTGTCGCCTTCCGTGTTGCACTGTACGTGGGCACATGGAGTTGTTCCACACAATTATATAATGCAGGTAGCTGGCGTTGTGCTCGTGCACAGGTTGAGACATGGCCCAGTGTTTTGCCATGGAGAAGAGAGGGGGATTCAGGCACTGGCCACCCTTGTCTACATGCAAGCAGTCCACCTGCTGACGAGCAGACATTCCCACACCACTCAAGGCTGAATTGGTCTCCCTGTATATCCCTTTCTCACTCCCTCTCTGTCCCCCTCTCCCTCCCTCCCTGTGTCAGCCTCCTCCCTCTGTCCGTCTCCCTGTGTCTCCCTCCCTCTCTCTCCCCCTCTCCCTCCCTCTGTGTGTCACCCTCTGTCACCTCAGCCCAGCTTCCTAGGCACACACTTTTTGCAGATCTTTGAATGGCCCTTGGCTTGTTCATGTGAGTTTGTTTCTGATCTCCAGGCACCCATTGGGTGTAGTGTCTGTGTCTGCGCTGCTGCTGTGGTGGTGTGTGCTGCCACTCTTTCACAGTGTTGGCTGTTCATTAACTGCTGTCATGTGCAAAAAGTGCCTTCACCCCCATGTCTTCATGCAAGGCGTCCGCCATTTGCAGGCAAGTCTTTCCTGTGTGGGGACACACTGTTTGTCTGGCTGTGACCTAGGCCATATGGGCAGAGGGCATTGTTGTCTGCTTCTGAGTTGCACTATGTGATTTTTGAGGCCCACACTCCCGCCATCCGGGTTACCGTGTCTTGTGTTGGTGTTTTCTGTGGCCTGTGACTTGGCATTGTCCAGCTGGGTGCATGGGGCATGGTGGCGCTAGTGGCATGTGCGTGTTTATGGAGTGTGGTTGAGTCATGCGATAGTTTTGGGGTGGTTGCGTGCATGATTGTGAGTTTGGTTGTGGATGACGTTCCCCCCATGTGAGGTGAGTTGTTTGTGTACTCACCAGGCTCTCGGAGTCCTTCTACTCCCTCCACTGCCACCACCGGCAGTATGGCCATCACCTTCTCCTCCCAGGGATGGTATTGTACGCGTCTGCGGGCCAGCCCTCCTCCAGTGATGTTGGCCTGGTTGTGGTCATCGGTCATTTTGCGGCGGACCGTCCTCCGCAGATCGTACCACCTAGCTTGGCATACATGCCTGGTCCTTCTGTGGACGCAACAGCATTCACAGCATCGACAATCGTCTGCCACATGGCTGTTTTTTCGGAAATGCTGGTCTGTCTGACCAATGTTCCAAAGAGGTGTGGCTCGACTCTGAGGATTTCGTCGACAAGGACCTCCAACTCTTGTCTAGTGAACTTTGGATTCTTGTTAGTGGGCATGGTGAGGGGTGTGGGTGTGGATGGTTGTGGGGGGTGTGGGTGTGGATGGTTGTGGGTGTGTGGGTGTGGTTGTACAGGTGTGTGTGTGAATGTGATGAGGGGGTGTTTGTGAAGGTGGTTGTGTGAAGGTGTGCAGGTGTAAGGTGTAGTGGAGGTTGTAGTATGGTGCAGTTGTTTCTCTGTGTGGTCTGGCAGCAGTGGGTCTGTTGCAAAGGATCATGGTTTGTGTGTGTTGGGCCTTTTTATTGGTCCATTGGTGGGTGTGGCTGTGTTTGAACTTTGGGTGGGTGTGTTATAAGGAGTGGTTGTGTTTTGGGCCTCTGTTTGGGAGTTTGGCAGTTGCAGGTCAGTGAATGATTTGTATTTGTGCTTGTTGGACATGTTTTGTGGCTTTGTGCGATTCGATTGGAGACTTCTTGTGTTGTTTTGCTTTGTCCTGGTTGTGTACGTGTGTTTTTAGCGTCTGTACGGTGCGTATATCGGCCATTTTGTTGTACAGTGCTGTCCTTGTCTCTGACTTGGTATGACTCGTACATGCGCGATGTTGGGTGAGGGTGCTGGTGTTGGGGCCTGGGGTGCGCTCCGTACTTAAGACTGTTGGGGTGGGGGTACGCTCCATACATACGCGGGTGTGGGTACGGTCCGTACATACACGGTTGGGGTGGGGGTACGCTCCATACATTCGCGGGTGTGGGTACGGTCCGTACATACACGGTTGGGGTGGGGGTACGCTCCATACATACGCGGGTGGGGGTACGGTCCGTACATACACTGTTGGGGTGGGGGTACGCTCCATACATACGCGGGTGGGGGTACGGGCTGTACGTACGGGGGTGTACATACACGGCTGGGGGTACGACTCGTACGTACACGGGTGTACATACATGGGTGAGGGTTCGACTCGTACATACACGGGTGTACATACATGGGTGGGGGTTCGACTTGTACGTACATGGGTGTACATACACGGGTGGGGGTTCGACTCGTACGTACACGGGTGTACATACACGGGTGGGGGTTCGACTCATACGTACACGGGTGTACATACACGGGTGGGGGTTCGACTCGTACGTACGGGGATGTACATACACAGGTGGGGGTTCGACTCGTACGTACACGGGTGTACATACACGGGTGGGGGTTCGACTCGTATGTACACGGGTGGGGGTTCGACTCGTACGTACATGGGTGTACATACACGGGTGGGGGTTCGACTCGTACATACGAGGGCTGGGGGGGTGGTTGGGCGCGCACATACGGGGGCTGGTTGGGGTGTTGGGCGCGTATGCGGGCACATGTCTCCATGGTTGCTATAGGAGTTCGGTGCGGACGGTGTTTTTTCCATCCGGTTGTAACATCGGACACACGGGATGGATCGTACTTGCGCGGTCGGACTTCACTTTTCACATTTGTACGGTAAATCGTCCGGGGACGTGTCGGACACATTTTCCGACCCGAGGACGTGTGGGGAATTATTCCCAATGTGATTCGTATGGACTTTTTCCCATGCGAATCGTAGTTGGCAGTTTGTACGGCACTTGTATGATTCGTACAGTAAAAAGACCGGATACGAGTCGTACGGGGACATTTTTTCCAGGATCGTAATCGGCACCTTAATGTCTTTCCCGGAAATACAATATCTAGCAGAATTTTATCCAGAAAATAGAGGCATACTGAAATTTAATATGTTGGATACATACTACCCAAGAAGGAGTCCACATCTTCAAAACATGTGCCTCTATGAAGTACTTCAATACTTTACATCTAGAACTAATGCAACTGAAATCAGAGAATAAGCAGACTTTAAGAACAATCTACGATGTACTCTTTGGAGGAAAGCATTTGATTGTATTCAGTGACCTACTGCAACTTACTTCCGTAAAGGGACAAACTGTTTTCAAAACAATTGTTCATAATGAAACAAGAAATTCTTTGGGGAGTATTGGCAATGTAATTATTTGGTTACATTTTGAATACAAGGAACTAGTGAAAAATATGCGTCAAGCAACTGATATGGATGGATGTATGACGTAACAACGCGAGTCATTACAACGCGTGCAGTTACGACTGCGATGTTACTAAGCTATGCCATTGCAACGCAAGTCTTTACATCGACTTGCGCTAGATGGCGTGCTAACATTCGTAATTTACTATTCCAACTCCAGTCCACTTAACAGTAGGGATGGTGTTGGGATAGTAAACTACACTATTTGTAATGTTAGCACGCCATCTAGCGCAAGTCGATGTAAAGACTTGCGTTGTAATAGCATGCGTTGTAAATCCACTTGCGTTGTAAAAGTTTCGTTTATAATGGTAGTGCGTTGTAAAAGTTGCATTGTAAAGGTTGTTTACCGATATGGATTATGAAAAAATTCTTAAGGACATTGAAATAGGAGTGCTAATAAACAATGGAAAACCTGCTTTAGAAAGTCGACTTATCAAGAAATTAGTTCCATCTAACATTACACCAGCAGAACTAATGTACAATTTTAGGACAGAAATCCATAGTCTGTTTAATGCCTACACTTCAAGAGTTCTCCAACTTCAACAAACAATAACTACATTGCAGAAAGAAGATATTTTGGAAATTACAGCTATTGATAAAATGGAACATCAGGCAGTGACAATATTGCTCACTGAAAAACTACAAGCACAGTTAGATTAGTTAGAGAAGTATGTACCCAGGACTGTTGGATTAGAAAAGCATTTACTCGTGTGCAAGAACAGCCGAGTAGTTTTGCGGCATAATTTAAATGTTGAAGAAGGGCTAGTAAATTGGGCAAAGTGTAAAGTTATTGAATTCATTAATTTTCCGAATAGAGATGAGGTTGAATACTTGCCCATAACATTTGATCAGACTGATGGTAACGAATAGGCCGATGTGTTGTATGTTTTTTGCTTGTAAAGAACTTATATGCACAGAGCCAGCCATTCCTAGTCTCTCTAGTGTAATGCTGTAACTATCCATAAGTCACAAGATTTAGGTACAGATGCAGCTTTTGTTAATATTGGAAGTACTATTTTTAAAGAAGACATTTTATGTGGAGAGTTGTTGCGGGTTAGAACATTGATATGTTTGTTTTTGAATGATTTTGATGATAAGAAACTTAGTGCTGATGCAAGTTGTTTTAGAGAGTGCAATCGGTTAAGAAGTCTATACACTCCTCATTTAGAACAGCATCCTATTTTTGAGAAATGGATATATGTCCTTGCATGTTCAAGAAAAGAAAGGAAACAAGGGTAACCTAGAAGGCATTAAGAAGACAAAAGTATAACATGAGGACGCTATTGTAGGATACCATTTGCAAAACAGTTCAGGTGTCAACTGCTATGCAAATGTTGTTCTGAATGTACTGTTTCACTTACTTCATTTTGTAAAACAAATTCAACAAAAACCAGATAAGAGATTGTGTTCTGCACTGTATCACTTGTTCCAACGTTTACTAACTGACAGAACTGTAATACATTCCGCTTCAGGCATTTGAGATCTTTTAGATATATGTAGTGGATCACTAATATTTACTCCCAACACTAAACAAGATTCACAAGTATTTATAATGGTCATGCTTGCAGTTTTAGAAGAAGAAGAAGTAAATATTGATGATTTATTTGGACTGAGTTACAAATGGAACCTTGACTGTCATGATTGCTCTTCTACATCCACCACTCAAATAAATTCTGAGCGATTTTTGTACTTAACACTACCAGATTGCAAATGCGTGCCTTTTGACATATTGCTTAAAAACGCAAAAAGAAATATGGCGTTCCCAAATAGTAGATCAGATGTAATGTTTATGTTGCATGTATGATGAACTGGGAAATCCTTACATTAATGTTACAATGATGCAGAACAGATGGATCTAAATTACAAACTTAAATTACAGACTTCAAGACTGTACAAATATCAATTTCTGGAAAAACTTATACTACTTTGGCTAATATCTTTCATGAAGGAATCAATATAACACCTGGACACTACACTTTGTATTTAAAGAGTGAAACAGGATGGACAGAATGCAATGACAGCAATATTAAATACAAACCAAAAGTTCCTTTCAAGCTATGATGCTCTTGTCTTTTGTTTCTTCAACCAAAGTTCAAAGGATGAATTCTGAAAAATGAAAAAAATTATGTATGGTGTTTCTTCTACGTGGTTCATCAGTGTTTTAGATATTATCGGCCTATTGTGGGGAATGTCTTTAAGAAGTTCTTTAACATTCAAGAGTACTTTTATCTTCCAGAAAAGAGTCAATATAACATCTTAATACTACACTCTCTAATTAAAGTTTGAAAACGGATGGACTCAATCCAATTACAGCAACCTTAATTTGAAACCAAAAGTTGGCCTTTGAAACAAAAAAATTGTCCCCTTTTGTTTCTTCAACCAAACATCTATGTACTATTTGTGGAAAAAAACTACTATATGGGATGTTGTTTATAGGGATGATCAGCGCTTTTCAAATCATTTGGCCTACCATGGGTTGTGTTTTCAAAAGGATCTCCAAAATTAAAGAGTGCTTAAAATGTGTTTGTTGTATTGTACTAGATATAATAATAGGAAAGATATTTTTAACATAGGTTTGTTTAGAATATTGTAATAACTCCATCTAAAACAACTGAATAATGAATTGTAGTGAGTGCAGTGCATAGCATCACGTATTTATAGTGAAGTACTGTGTAGCTTTATATGATTGCTTTTCCCCACTGTTCGAGGACGATACTTCATACAGACCATCATTTATGGTGAAGAAATATGAAAGCTGAGAACAGTAAAAACAGTGAAAATGACATTTTTACTAAATTGTAATATAGTGTTACAGTATAAACAATGTGTATTGTTATGTTTATATAAATTTGAAAATGAAATACTAACATATATTTTTGTTCTTTTTTCAATAGCGTCTGGAGTTGAACATCTTTAGATGTTTCAAAACACTTCTTCTACAACAGAAATATTGCTTAGACACATCCATAGTGAGTGTTTTTATGCATGAAGAACACTTAGTATAGCTTGCCACCACTTTGCTTGCCTATTTTGTAATTATAGCTTTCAGTGTAGTTCAGAAAATTTACACTATAAAACTATACACCAGGGTAGAGTCTTGTCCAGTCACTCACACATTCACACATACACTGATTAGACAAATCATACATCCAGTCACTCATCCATTCAACCACTTACTAAACCACTAACTCATTGAAACAGTAACCCACTGTCTCACTTACAAAAACATCTAATACTAAATGATCTTACTTACCAATGTAGATATTCACACAGCTACTTCCTAATACAGGTACAAAAACATGTGCTCAGTCAGCTACACACTACCCTATACAACCAGTCAGCCAAACATATAATCACTAACATACTCAGTCACTTTCCCATGTAAGTAATGATACACCCAACCACTCACCTATACAGCTAGAAACACATCCACTTACTCATGTAAACAGTGACACAAACAGGTACTTACTTACGTAAGCAGGTACTCACATAGCCAGTCAGTTACTCATACATCTACCGCCATATATATTCACTATTACATACAGCCACTGACTAAGTCAGTTCATCACCTATACTAGCACTCACACAGCCAGTTATAGATTTTGACACTCACACGCTCGCTTGTTCATCTATGAAGATACTTGCACACCCATTTACAGACTGGATTCAGACTGTGACACACCCAGTCATACAATTCTCTATCCACTCAGAGAGACACTGATGCAGATACTAACACACGCAGACACACAATCATGCATAGAGTTACACACCTAGGAACACAGTGATTCATACACTAACACACGCACATATACACTGATACATAGAGTAACATACCCAGGCCTTCAATGATGCACCCAGCCACACTGTTGTGTATTCACTGAAACACCCACGAACACACTCTTCTAAACAGTATAACATACATACACACAATAATACAGGAACTGACACAGAGAGACACACTGATGTAAACATTGACACTCATAGAGGTACTTACACACACATTCACTCACCAATATATCAATCAATCAGTGATCTTATGAAGTGCAACTACTCACCCGTGAGGGTCTCAAGGTGCTGGGAGGGGGAGATGGGTCTGTGGTTCAGTTGCAGAGCCAGGTCTTGAGTTCCTTCCTGAATTGCGTCAGTAAAGGTGATTGCCTGTGGTGCAGAGGCAAGGACCCACACAGTTAGTGATCCACCCACACAACTGCTCCGACAGCCAATCAACTTACACCCTCCTTCAATCAGATATATGGCCATTTACATATCTAGTGACTAACTAATACACACACTTACCAATCGACTCATTCAGCCCTACAGCCACTAGCACACCCAGTCACTCACTTATACACACACTCACCCACCCAATCACTAACTCATACTGTCACTAACATACACAGGGGCTGATTACCAAGGCCCATGTGCCATCTGTGCATCAATTATTCCCATATAAAAAATGACATACCAGCTGTGCAAGGGGCTTGTAAATAAGCCCACAGTGTCTCACCTATGCAGCCAGTCACAAAATGACTCACTCAATCATACAGGCACTCGCGCAGGCATTCACTCATCCATACAGCCACTCACTCAGTCATGGAGGTACTCACACACCCATTCACTTATCTATACAGCCAGTCACTTACCTATACAGCCACTCATACACCCACTCACTCAATTACACAACCACTGGCACACCCACTCACTCACCGATATAAAAAGTCACATATGCAGTCACTCAACCATGAAGGTACTCACACAACCAGAAACTTACTCATACAGCAGCTCACTCACTTATACAGCCACTAACATACTCACTATTTCACTCATACAGTCACACCCCCAATTTTTGATTCAAATAGCAACTGATACAGACAGCCACTCACTTGTACAGCCACTCACACATGCAGATACTCACTCAATGAGCCACTCACAGTCACTCACTATGAGCCACACACATACCCAGTCACTCAGTTATTCAGACACACACCCACCTAATCACTCACTCATGCAAGCACTCAGACACCTGCTCACTCCCCTATACAGCCACTTAAACACCCACTCTCTCACCCATGAAGCCACTAAGACAGTCACTCACTCACCCATAGAAGCACTCATGCATTGATTCACTCACTCAAACACCCTAACACGGTCCTTCTTGATCACTCATACAAACACTCACACACTAACTCACTTACTCACTCACTCACTCATACTGACCCATACATACCCACTATCTCACTCATACAGCAGCTTATACAGCCACCTGTTCAGTCATAAACCCACACACACTCAATCTCTCACTCAGTCACTCTCACGCTAATACCAAGCACTCACCCACCCAATCACTCACTCACCCAGTCATTCAGACACCCAGCCACTCACTTATACAGACACTCACCCACCCAGTCACTCACTTGTTTTTTGTAACCATGAAAGGTGGTTCTGATAAGAAAATGTTCTTCTTTTCACTGGAAATGCTTTTTTTAACTTTCTTAAATAAAATGGGAACTTTAACATTATGATCAGAAAGTCAAAACCAGTGGGAAAACTGCAATAACCAAATAAAAATTAACAATTGTGTTTTTCACAGTTTCCAAAATAACAGCAACACACTGCTCACCAACTGTAAGAGCTGTATTGCAATCTATACTAAATGTCCCAATCCTCTTCAGCTCTGGAGATATTGCTGGCAGCCGCCTCTCCACTTCTTGAATCTTGAGGTACTTTTTCTCCAGGAGCAGGTGGTGTAGCCCTAATCCACTTGTCTCCTTCTGTGCCCTCTTCAGATTTTTATTGTGGTATGCTTGTTGTCCAATAAGAATATTTTTTAGCAGTGCCCCTTGAAAGGATTTTCTTGCACAAGGGGCACTTCACAAATTTTTGGGCTATTTTCTTTCCGCCCGACAGGATAGTAAAAAAATCCCAGGTAATACTTTGCCTTTTTGGGGCTGGTTCCTCATCGGAGTAGTCTTCCTGGTGTACCTCCTGCTCTTCGGTATGTTGTGGCAGTCCCTGCTCCTCAATTCCTCCTGTTGCTATTTTATATACCAAAAATAACCAAAATATCTGAAATAGAGTTCTGCACTAAACATACAGTACAGCTCCTAATAATATTCCAAATATCAATTGGACCCTTCAAGAAGAGAGTAATGGGTGAGAGCTTCCTTTAAAGATTAATGGAAATTGTTGAGTGAGTGGCTGTGTGAGTGAGTGGCTGTCTCGACGGATGAGTGATTGTTTGTAATAGTACTTATATCGGTCTGTGAATGGGTATGTGAGTGGTTCTGTGGGTTTGAGAGTGGGTATATGAGAGGTTGTATATGGGTTTGACTGCGTGTATGAGTGGTTCTGTGGATGATGTCATTTGAGATGCCATCAGTGATGTCACTGATCATGTATGAGTGATGTACTATGTGAGGTCATAAACAATGCATTGCTGCGTAAGTTATAGTTCACTGCTGTGACTATAACTACTAAATTTCTATCATTTTGCATGAGTGAAAAATGAGCCTAACTATAACGTCCCGGTAACTTTAGCTTTTTTCAGTGAAGTTCTATTTCCTAACATTAAAGTCTCTGCAAACTTTGGGGTTTTTTCAGAAAAAATACATATATATATATATATATATATATTCACTGAAAAAAACATAGGTTTCACACATGTTATAGTTAGCTGGACATTTCGCTCGTAAAAAACCCTGGAAATTCCCCCGTTATAGTTAGTTCAGCTAACTATAACTCGCGCGCCCGCAATCCACTGCTGATGACGTCACATATTACATCACTCATGACATGGTCAGTGACATCACTCATGACATCACTGATGACATCTCAAATGACATCACTGATGACGTCATCCATGTGATAAATTACCACATCTTCTCACACCCTAATATAACCTTTGATACACCGACTAAAAATTTCAGAGTTCCATTCTCAAAACCATACATACTGCAATACCAATAACTACATACCCACTTATTAACTCTTAGGTCTACATACACCTCCACTCATTCACTTGTACCGTCACTCATACTTACAGTCACTCCATACAAGTCTATCATATGCATTTATAGAAAAGTCTTTGTGGGCGTGTCTTGTCTAGAGGAGATCCAAAGAAGAAGTACTCTTTTGGAATCTTCACTATGTTCAGACACATTAGGGATGTACATCCCAAGACTTTTGCTCGAGCTACTGCAGCAACCCCTTCAGCAGCTCAGCCGAGCACATCCGCAGCTGCTCAGCGGAGTACATCTTCGGCAGCTCAGCCGAGCACTTCCTCTGCGGTGGGAGCGTCACCCTCTTCTGCTCCTCTGGACATTTACCCTCGGTTTCAGAGTGTACATGTAAGGTGCAATACTTGCTACTCTCTTATTGCTTTTGGGGAGTCTAGTATTCCTCTAATAGACAATAAGATAGAACAGCACAAGTGCGGTACCTTATAATATTGCCATTCTTTCCTTCCTCTGTCCCTGTATTAACACAACGGCTCTTTTAAGAGCCACCCTACCTCAATTTTTTTTTTATCACTTTAAAAAAAAAAAATCTACTGTGTGCCCATTTTTAAATTTTTTTTTTAAAATAAAATGTTTATTTCACCCTTCAAGGTACTTGAGGGACCACAAGGGAAATGAGAAAAGCAGAGTGAGGAGAAGTGAAAAAAAGGGAGTATGAAAGTAAATGTGTGATAAATACAGATATTTCAAACTTACCTGACCACCAAAATAACTTAATTATCAGTAAATGTTTTTTTTAATTGCTAGAAAAAAGGATTAATTTTCCTAGATTTTCTTTCTCAATCTGTAAAAAAAGAAAAAAAGTATGAATATTTAACAATACATTTTAGAATACAGTACACATATTTTCATTTTTAAAAAAACAATATTTTTCCCTTTTTTTGCTGTTTTCAGAATATATTGAATCTCACTGTAAATCGTGAAACCAATTGCATTCATCACTTAACAGCGGGCAAAAAAATTAACAATCTGAAAGATTGTTTCAAAAAAGCTCTGAATCTCTTCTCAGTAAAACATACCTTTATAGAAATGTAACATATTTAATAAAAACATCATCTAAAACCAATAACTATTTGCAATAAATATCGTCTGTAAATCTTGTTGCTTAAGCACATACACCAAAATAATATCTGTCAAAGAAGTCCACAAGAGAAATTTTTACCTTTCCATGAGGCCAAATGGTAATTTTTAAATTCTTTTTTGATGAAATATCCAATGGTAATCCAATAAAATCGCAAAAATGATTTGTTCAGATGTTGCAATTTGTATCTAAAATTTTGGTTTCAGAAAAATTAAATAGGAATTTGGTAATTCTGTAGGCAAACATTGCTTGAAAATCAATTGAGAATCATTACACAGTGTCCAGCCTTTTTCACATTTAAGATAAACTGTGTAATGACCAGAAGTTATAGAAGGTCCATCATGGAAAATTATTGCAACTGCAACAAAAGTTTTTCCAGATATTGATAATTGATGTCCTGTAAACTTCTTTATTAAAGTGTCCAATTTTGAACCATCTACAACGTTGCGTCATTAAAATTACATACTGTCCATATTTCTTTAAAAATAACGTTGAAAACATGTCTGATTTACATTTACAACATTCCATGTTGTGATTGGCATCTTTAACTAATTTACTAAAAGTCACTGATTTAGTCTCTGGTAATGTTAAATATATAAACCTTTCTGAATCAACATTAGAGCTGCATGTGTTGAAACAGTTTTCACAACTATGATCCCATTTATAAGAGAGACCAAACATATTTTCTATTTCTACCCCTTCTTCTTCCAGTACCATAAGGATATACATCAAGAATTCCTGTGTATCTTGCTGGACATTTTGAGTAAACTGTGTACATCCTGAACATACATCTAAAAGTTTTCTAACATCAGAAGCACTTTCTATTTTAGTTTTATCAATACTCAGCTTCTCAAAAAGAAAACTCATCAGAGAACAAAATCTTTTTTCATGATTTACTATTATCTGCTCTTGCAAACTTTCAAGATAAAATACAACATTCAGCACTACATTAGCGTAGCAGTTGACACCAGAGCTATTTTCAAAATGACAACCAACAACCTCTTGAACATTGTCCTTTTTCTTTTTGCTTGCAATCACATCACTCTCCTTTTGTTTTCTCTTCTGTACATCCTCATTACATATATTCTCAATTCTCCTTTTCTGAGAAACAACACGTTTTTCAAACACAGGATACTGACCTAAATGAGGAGCATAGGTTCTTCTTAATCTATTATACTCCTTTACACAATTTGCATCAGCACTAACTTTTGAGTCATCAAAGTCTATCATGAATAGACCAGATAATGTTTTCACTCGTGACAAAGCAACATATGCCATACCTTCTTTGAACACAGTAGAACCAATGTTTACAAAAGCACTATCTACAGTTAATCCTTGAGATTTGTGAATAGTTACAGCATATGCTAGAGAAAACGGAAACTGCTTCCTATGTACATATTAGTATTTTACAAGCAAAAAACAGACTGAACAACGACTAATGTCTTTAACCTCTTCAATCTAATCAAATTTTATTTTTAAAAATTCAATCCCATCTTTTTTCTGGTATTTCACAAAACCCACAACTTTACCCATAGCTGCATTCCCTAAACCTTTATCTACATCCAAATTTCTTCTTAAAAATACTCGACAGTTCATACAAACATAAAGATTTTTTTCTAATCCAGCTGTTTTCGAAATGTTCTTCTCTAGAGAATCCAATTTATTTTTCAATTTGCCTGTTAATGTAATAGTAATTCCTTCATCCTGAATTTTGTCCACTGCTTCCATTTTCTTAATCTCTTCCTTTTCCAATTTCAAAAGTTCCTCATTGAATATCGAGCATTCACGTAGTGTTGGCATTAAGCAGATTACAGTATTTTTTTCTGCAATGTTCTGGTATATTTTCTCTGCAACTATTTCTTCACTTGGAAATAAATTATGTAGCAACCGACTCTGTAATGCTTTTCTGCCAACTTCTGTGAGTAGTCCAATTCTGATATCTTTCAGAATACTTGCATAATCTTCATCATTTGCATGCCTCATATTGGTAGTGAGTTCCTTGTACTCAAAGAATGACCAAATATTCGCATTACAAATACTTCCTAATGACTTCTTCGTGTCTTCATGTGTCACAGTATTAAACACTGGTTGTCCTTTAACTGGAGTGAGCTGCAGAAGATCCCCAAAACTATAACATGTTTTCCACCAAATAACACGTCATAGTCTCTCTTTAGAATTTGATGCATTCTTAAATGCACAAAGGCAAGCATTAAGTTTGATACCATGCTTACCTCATCAATAATGAGAACTTGCATCTTCTTCAACACTCTTGAAACTTCGAAGCATGCTTCTCCTGTTAGCTTGTGATATTCTATTTTGTTCTCATGCTCCACTGGTAACATTAGCAAGCGATGTAAGGTAATTCCTTTTATGTTATATGCTGCTAACCCAGTTGGAGCAGTAACAACACAAGACAAAGTTGAATCTGTTTTTTGCTGTAGGTAGCTTCTGATGACTTTAATTAAGAAACTTTTTCCAGTTCCAGCTTGTCCACTCACATACATCCTGATTGGTTCAAATGATGTGCATGAGCACTCTTTCTTTTCATGTAGTAATCCATGATCAATTTTTTTTGTGACTTCTTCATAAATTTGTTGTTGTTCTTCATTCAGTTGCTGTTCCAAATTTGGTAAGTCTATGAAATCTTCCTGAGCTTGATTCATAGCTGTTTCCACTTCAGTCATTGCTATTGCAGCTTCATTTTCTACGATTGGTTGTCCTAGGGGATCTTGACTGAGCGTTCCAGAACTTTGGCTGTCTTGAGAACTGTCTCTAGCTACTTCAGCTGCAATTGTAGCTTCCTGTTCAATTTCTTCATTTAACATTTGTACATAATTTGTGAAAGTACTGCATTCAATTGTATCTTTACATGCATTAACGGAATCTTCGTAGCTGTGAAAATCTCCAAGTAATTCATCCTCTGAACGCCATGGTTTAAACAGCTGTAAAAGTGCTAAGTAGTAAAATTCCTTTTTGTCAGGAGTGTCGCAACTCAGCTTCCTGTGATTAATCAAACTTTCTTTTGTTTGCTTCACCAAACATCCTTCCTCACCAATGACTTTATATTTTCCATTGTTCATGTCTTCTGTGGCTTTCCGTGTAAAAATGTAGTTCTGCAGCACTTCATAGAGACACATGTTCTCAAGATGACGACTTCTTTTTGGGTAATATGTGTCCAACATGTTTGATTTCAAAATATCTGTACTTTCCGGGTCGTTCTCTGCCAAATATTCAATTTCTCCAACAGATTTCAGTGCCCGATTTCGCATTCCGGCAAGGCCTAAACTTACCCAAATTATTCTTCTGGATTTGGAGTACAGACTTGCAGATGATAACCTATCTGAGCATTCGTAGGATCCAATTTCTCGATGCGATAACATCTTTAAACTGAAACTGTATAGCTTCTTACTGACAGTCTTCTCGTGAGAAATCTCTTCCCACATTTCCTTCAATTCCGTTTTCTCAGATTTAGTGATGTAAGATGTGACATACCGAGCAACAGCAATAGAATTGTCAGCAACATACTGTATATCCATGTTAGCATTCCACATGGATAAAATGACTGGGTTGTAGTCATTTATATATTTTGACTCTTCTTTTCTTCTTAGGTTGTACGTATTTTTGGGAGATTTTCTTGTAATAGTCTGTCGCACAGCTGACATAAAACTGTTGACTCTTTCTTTTGAAAGAACAAGTCGTGGAAATCCAAATCGACATTTTGTGTAGAATTTTTCTTTACTCTTGTACTTTCGTCGACAGTATTTTCCACACCGATGACTTTGGAAACGTAAAACTTGCTCTTTTAAGTTTCTCTCTTCTGTGCTTTTAGGTATAGCACATGTTGCATATTCTTCGATGAAACTTAAAACTGCATCATCAGAATCTGTTCCAAATTTTGGGGCAGCCTTGATCCACAACAGCATATGAATATGAGGAGCACCTCTTGATTGGTACTCTTTTCTCCAAAAGAAATCCACAACTTCTTCAAGAGGTGGATTTTTTTTATTGCAGATGAAGGACATCATAGCCTCAAATCTATGATTGAAATATCTGCAAACATTAACCGGATCCAATGAGCACAATTCTCCTGCTGTCTTGTATTGGATGTTTTCAATATTTGAATTTGCCTCTCGAAGAAAATCCAGAAGATCATCCCAAGCGTACTCAGCACAGCTTAGGGTGAGAAACCATGTAGGAGTTCCTAAATTCCGTAACATACATTTCAATTCTCCATGGCGTCGGTACCAATATTCATTAGTTCCACGCTGACAAGCCATCAGATTCATCAATTGTGATTCCAAATGATCAGACACATTATGTAGATGTACTCCACTTTTTAAAAGTGGAGTACTTTTTAAAGAGGATGTATGCTGAAATGTTCATTAATTTCTTCTTCTTTTGACTTATCCACTTTTTCAATTTGCCCAGCTGGTATTCCTGAGTCTGGTAGTAAAACTTCTTCATCTTCATCCATATAAATTGTTTCATACCATTTATTATTTCTTTTCAAATATAAATTTGCTCTTTGTACTTTTCGTACATCTACCAGCTCCTGCCAAATTTTCTTATTCTTTGTTGGTACTCCATTAACCAGAATAACTAATGGTTCAGTTTCCAATCTATCTGCATCAATTGTTTCCATATTTTTTTTCAAATCCAATGGCAAATAGACAACTCTTCCTTTTAAACCTCTTTGTAAATCCGAAGGAGGTAATTTACCTGTTTTTGGCCCCATACGCACTATGGTCTGAAACGGATGGACACATTGAATGAGTATAGACTCATACGTATTTAAATCACAAAGTTCTGCAGGAATTTCAACCAATTCTAAATTATTATGTACAGCTCTGGCTGGCATTCTATTTTCTTCTAACTTGTTATAACAGTATTTACAAATACGCTGATCTTCACCCAAATCAAAACTATTTTCCAGAAATATATATGTTGCAAAATCCTTCCACTTATAATTATCTTCATTTTCACTTTTTTTATACAGATCAACATTTCTTGTTTGAATTTTGTAATGGCTTCTCCAGCAACAAATACAAGTAATATTTGGTCTTTCATTAGAGATGATAGTAAATTTTGTCATTTGAGCTTCAAACTTTTTACTAACAGTGGGTTCTACATTCTCTTCCACTTTTTCTTCAATAACTGTGTCATTACCTGCACTTTCTTGTTCCGGACCAAAGTAACAAAACTGAATTTCATCAGTAACCTTCTGTACATCTGATACAGATACACGGAACAGAGCCCTATTCAACTCATTTAACTTTTGTGCTGGACTTTTAGCAAAATACAATCTTCTCACAAACTTTCTCATTTCAGTATGATGAACTGCCAGCATCCTAAAATGGTGAAAAACACTTTGGCAAACTTTCCTAGAAAGACAAGCCAGAGAATGTCCTTGCAAACCAGTATTCTCTCTCACTCTACATGGATCTAGTCTTTGAAGCACCTTAATCTTCTGTTTAACACTTTTTTTTAGTATATTCTCTTAGAAACTCACGTAATTTATCAATAGATTCTTGTCGTACAGTACAAATACTACTACAATTCCAAGTGTACACTGGGGCTTTAGGACGTCTCCCCATACCCTCATCAGCTATCACTTCTTCCTCATTTCTTGGAACCATTTTCTCCTTTTCCATTACACAACCATCTTTCACTTCATAAGCACGACCTCTGGTGTCAACTGCATGCAGCAAACTATTACTTTGAAGATAACTCTCTTCATTAAAAAATGGATCAGTACTTGAACTATGTATCCATTCTCCTAAAAACACTTTACAAAAGTTATTTCTTTTCACTACTCTTTTCGTTTTGCTTTGTGACTTCATTACATTGACCATTTTATCTAATGTACGGATCCTGTTCAAAATTAAAATTAAAATGAAATAGTTTTCTTTTTCAATCTAAAGCCTTAGCTACAATTGATTCAATATCTTTCTTTCTCTTATAAAATTTCGCCTTCTTCTTATATTTTTTCACATCCTTTAGCAAATTGGACATCACTCTTCTCTGAAACATTTTTCTACGAATGTCTTTAAATGCTGTTTTTCTTTTTAAGTCAATCTTTATTGCTTCTGATTGTACATTAGCATTTAGTAATTTCTCACTTTTGTCCTGTTGTTTTGAAACACTATTTGCAGTGGGGACATTTTTCAAATTTTTTCTCTTTTTGAAGATATTTTTAAAAAAATCCTTAGTCTGCTTACCAGAAGACTTTTTCTTTTTTCCAACATGAGGATCTTCATCTAATTTGGGTCCTCCAGTTGTCTTCAAAGATAAATGTTTTTTCTGTTCTTTTCTCTTTCTTGATTTTATAGGCATCTTTAATTTATTTCACTGTTGTTCAGCAATACCTGAAAGAAAATAAAAAAATACCTTTATATAATTTAAATATATTACTATATTTTTTTTGAGCTTTTCAAATCTTATAATACTATCTACCCCTTGTGAAAAACACAATAAAACCAACACGAATTAAAGCTTCCCCTTTCCTACGAATGCAATTCTAAAAGAACCAGAGTAACACAAATTAAATCTCTGACAACAATTCCTGTGTGCGCACAGACTCATGGTGTGATTCTAGGCAGAAAACGAAATTTGATTTGCAATTTGAAAGCACACTTACTACTGTGGTAGAGCAAGTGATAATTACTCTAACAGTCTGACACATTTTCATTATAGTTTTCAGAAACAGAAAAGAGCACATGTCCAAACAGCATTTTGAGACCATGAACATGTGTAACCTGGATGACGTACTACAGTCTAGCAAAGGAAATGAGCCTTGGTGATGTTGAATGTATTAGCGTTACTCACTCCTATCTGAAACACCACACAGTGCTGAATAATAAGCATGACTGTACAGGAGAAACAGCTTGCTCTCTGCTAAGAGTGTGCTTCTGGAGACTGGCTACTGTCAGGTGCAAGAGAGATCTGCATGGACGCTTGCACAACTGCATAAACACTGGAGACATGTATGTAAAACTACATGTGTGGTAAGGGTTAATAGGAGTTTTGAACATGTAGGAACTACATGACCCATTGCACGAGTGGAAGCAAAATCTACAATGTTGATTTCAAATGTGTTAGCATTGCCCTCTCATTTGTGACATATTAATTTGGGCTGAATGCTAACCAACACAGTTAATGAAAACAAGCTTCCCCTTTCCTACGAATACAATTCTAAAAGAACCAGAGTAACACAAATTGAATCTCTGACAACAATTCCTGTGTGCGCACAGACTCATGGTGTGATTCTAGGCAGAAAACGAAATTTGATTTGCAATTTGAAAGCACACTTACTACTGTGGTAGAGCAAGTGATAATTACTCTAACAGTCTGACACATTTTCATTATAGTTTTCAGAAACAAAAAAGAGCACATGTCCAAACAGCTTTTTGAGACCATGAACATGTGTAACCTGGATGACGTACTACACTCTAGCAAAGGAAATGAGCCTTGGTGATGTTGAATGTATTAGCGTTACTCACTCCTATCTGAAACACCACACAGTGCTGAATAGTAAGCATGACTGTACAGGAGAAACAGCTTGCTCTCTGCTAAGAGTGTGCTTCTGGAGACTGGCTACTGTCAGGTGCAAGAGAGATCTGCATGGACGCTTGCACAACTGCATAAACACTGGAGACATGTATGTAAAACTACATGTGTGGTAAGGGTTAATAGGAGTTTTGAACATGTAGGAACTACATGACCCATTGCACGAGTGGAAGCAAAATCTACCATGTTGATTTCAAATGTGTTAGCATTGCCCTCTCATTTGTGACATATTAATTTGGGCTGAATGCTAACCAACACAGTTCATGAAAACAAGCTTCCCCTTTCCTACGAATGCAATTCTAAAAGAACCAGAGTAACACGAATTGAATCTCTGACAACAATTCCTGTGTGCGCACAGACTCATGGTATGATTCTAGGCAGAAAACGAAATTTGATTTGCAATTTGAAAGCACACTTACTACTGTGGTAGAGCAAGTGATAATTTCTCTAACAGTCTGACACATTTTCATTATAGTTTTCAGAAACAGAAAAGAGCACATGTCCAAACAGCTTTTTGAGACCATGAACATGTGTAACCTGGATGACGTACTACACTCTAGCAAAGGAAATGAGCCTTGCTGATGTTGAATATATTAGCGTTACTCACTGCTATCTGAAACACCACACAGTGCTGAATAGTAAGCATGACTGTACAGGAGAAACAGCTTGCTCTCTGCTAACAGTGTGCTTTTGGAGACTGTCTACTGTCAGGTGCAAGAGAGATCTGCATGGACGCTTGCACATCTGTATAAACACTGGAGACATGTATGTAACACTACATGTGTGGTAAGGGTTAATAGGAGTTTTGAACATGTAGGAACTACATGACCCATTGCACGAGTGGAAGGAAAATCTACCATGTTGATTTCAAATGTGTAAGCATTGCCCTCTCATTTGTGACATATTAATTTGGGCTGAATGCTAACCAACACAGTTCATGAAAACAAGCTTCCCCTTTCCTACGAATGCAATTCTAAAAGAACCAGAGTAACACAAATTGAATCTCTGACAACAATTCCTGTGTGCGCCCAGACTCATGGTGTGATTCTAGGCAGAAAACGAAATTTGATTTGCAATTTGAAAGCACACTTACTACTGTGGTAGAGCAAGTGATAATTACTCTAACAGTCTAACACATTTTCATTATAGTTTTCAAAAGCAGAAAAGAGCACATGCTCAAACAGCTTTTTGAGACCATGAACATGTGTAACCTGGGTGACTGACTACACTCCAGCAAAGGAAATGAGCCTTGGTGATGTTGAATGTATTAGCGTTACTCACTACTATCTGAAACACCACACAGTTGTGAATACTAAGCATGATAGTACAGGATAAGCAGCTGGGTGTGTGCTAAGAGTCTGCTTCTGCAGACTGTGTATTTTCAGTTACAATAGACATGTGCATGGACGCTTCCACAACAGTATAAACATTGGAGTGATGTATATAAAAGTACATGTGTGGTAAGGGTTAATTGGAGTTTTGTACATGTAGGAACAACCTTACCCATTGCATGATTAAAAGTAAAATCAACCATATCAATTTCAAATGTGTTAGCATTTGCCTCCCATTTGTGAGATACTGTTTTATGCTGAATACAAACCATCACAGTTCTAAAAAACAAGCTGCCCCTTTCCTACGAATGCCATTCTTACAGAACCAGACCAAAACAAATTAAATCTCTGACAACAATTCCTTTCTGCACACAGACTCATGGTGTGATTCTAGGCAGAAAACTGTATTCCTGGCTGATACCAGTACACCTTAACTTATGGAGAAGACATACTCCATATTATTTTACAAGTTCAAGGCACTTAAATATCTTCCTTAACATAAAATGTAAAACACAACTTTAAAAGTGGAAGGAAAATGTACCAAGTTAATTTCAAATGTGTTAGCATTTGCCTCTCATTTGTGAGAAAGTGATTTCTGCTGAATGCTAACCATCACAGTTCAGGAAAACAAGCTGCCCCTTTCCTGCGAGTGCAAGGCTAACAGAGCAAGAGCAACATGAATTAAATCTCTGATAACAATTCCTGTGTGCACACAGACTCATGGTGTGATTCTAGGCAGAAAACAGTATTCCTGGGTGATACCAGTACACCTTAACTTATGGAGAAGACATACTCCATATTATCTTACAAGTTCAAGGCACTTAAATATCTTCCTTAACATAAAATGTAAAACACAACTTTAAAAGAAGAATCACATTTCTATTATTTATATCAAAATGCACCACATACATCCCCTCTCAAATTCATAACTCACCTTTAAAAGTAGTTAGTTGAGAAAGAAATGTGGCACTCAAACAGCAGATTATCAGAGCAACAATCTCTGAGCTGTACACCTCTCTATATGCTGAATACAATCCATCACAGTTCTAAAAAACAAGCTGCCCCTTTCCTACGAATGCCATTCTTACAGAACCAGACCAACACAAATTAAATCTCTGACAACAATTCCTTTGTGCACACAGACTCATGGTGTGATTCTAGGCAGAAAACAGTATTCCTGGGTGATACCAGTACACCTTAACTTATGGTGAAGACATAATCAATAATATCTTACAAGTTCAAGACAGTTAAATATCTCCCAAAACACAAAATGTGAAACACAACTTTAAAAGAAGAATCAGATTTCTATTATTTATAGCAAAATGCACCACATACATCCCCTCTCAAATTCATAACTCACCTTTAAAAGTAGTTAGTTGAGAAAAAAATGTGGCACTCAAACAGCAGATTATCAGAGCAACAATCTCTGAGCTGTACACCTCTCTCCTCTCACCAGAACCAGTTAATGGTAATGGGCCCGATTCACAGAACTAACTTAAGACAAAATCCTAAACTTACTACCATTTTCGTATTCACAGAAGGCACTTACTCATTTTGGTATTCAAAGAAGACACTTACTCACTTCGGTATTCACAGAAGTTAGGAGTCCTAACTTTAGGACTCCTAAATGCCTTCTGTGAATACCGAAAGTCTTAAAATTAGGATTTTTCTCAGTTTAGGAGTCCTAAAGTTAGGACTCCTAACTTTACTACTACTAAACTGAGAAAAATCCTAATTTTAAGGCTTTCGGTATTCACAGAAGGCATTTGGGAGTCCTAAAGTTAGGAGTCCTAACTTTACTACTACTAAATTGAGAAAAATCCTAATTTTAAGGCTTTCGGTATTCACAGAAGGCATTTAGGAGTCCTAAAGTTAGGACTCCTAACTTTACTACTACTAAGCTGAGAAACATCCTAATTTTAAGGCTTTCGGTATTCACAGAAGGCATTTGAGAGTCCTAAAGTTAGGAGTCCTAACTTTACTACTACTAAATTGAGAAAAATCCTAATTTTAAGACTTTCGGTATTCACAGAAGGCATTTGGGAATCCTAAAGTTAGGACTCCTAACTATACTACTACTAAACTGAGAAAAATCCTAATTTTAAGACTTTCGGTATTCACAGAAGGCATTTAGGAGTCCTAAAGTTAGGACTCCTAACTTCTGTGAATACCGAAATGAGTAAGTGCCTTCTGTGAATACCAAAACGAGTAAGTGCCTTCTGTGAATACCAAAATGGTAGTAAGTTTAGGATTTTGTCTTAAGTTAGTTCTGTGAATCGGGCCCAATGTTTCCCTCTCTTATTTCACACATATACATGTTAACTACAAATCACAATGCTTCCCACATTTTTTTCAAATGGAAACACACATTTCTATTGGTTGGAAATTTCAACCCTTTCCAAATGATCCCTTCCCCCAACATGACTTCTGCCTGCTACCATAGCAACAGGTCATGGAACACTGGTGTGAGCAGAGAGGTCAGAAGTTCAACACACAATGTTTCTAATCCTTAGAGCAAGAGTGCTTGACTTTTCAAACCTAACAGCAAATCCAAAGTAATGTTCTGTGGGTACACATTTTTCTGAACCAATACAAAACATGCTTGTAAAAATCTAAACATACAGCCTAGTTTTAACTGTAAAATGGTTTGAATCAGCCAATGAGTTCTTTAAAAAAAAAAAAAGTATGTTAGCCTCCATTTTACAACTATCTTTCTTTTCATATTGCCATTCTACTGAAAGACACCTTCTGAGTGCATCCAGATCTCCTTGAAAGATGTTCACAGTGTGGATTGTAGGTCATAGCTATCTCTTCTGGAGTGAAAAGTTTGCAGAAAAAAGAGGTATTGTGAAAGACCTTGCTTTGCCAAATGTAGACATTAAATGGATTGGTCAGAGAGGGTTAAAGTGGCACCAATTAATGCCTTTGGTGAAAACCTTTCTACATCTCCCACAGCCTAACCTTATTATTGTGCACTGTGGTGGAAATGACATAGGCACTTTAACTGGGGTAGGTCTGGAAATGCTTATTAAGGACACCTTTGTGCAATTGATGTCACTTTTTCCACAAACTGCCTTTGTATATTCTAATATATACCAAAGGCAAAAGTGGAACTGGTCCAACCAATTTTGTCCGCAGATTGACAAAGCAAGAAAGCACGTCAATAGGTCTGTTTCTGCTTTCCTCAGAGACTATGGTATGGGTTCTATATACCACAACAACTTGCGTTACAACATGCAAGACATTTATAGAGGAGACGGTGTACATTTCAATGATGAAGGGAACAGAGTCTTCCTCTTGAACTTTAGACTCTGCATCGGTACTTACTTGTAGGTACCAAAAAAACACTTCATAAACACAACGGCTCTTTTTAGAGCCACCTAACATCTAAACATTTAATTTTGATTTTTTTTCTATTTTTTTTATTTATTTTTTTACCGCCGTACGCGTACCATACGCGCACAGTACGCGTACCCCGCGATTTTTTTGTAACAAATTAAAATTTATTTTTCACACTTCTGGGTCCTTCTTAGACCCCCTGACAAAGGCTAGGTGGTCTGCAACTCTCTACCTTGCCCCCTTTTCACGTTCTTCACCTTTGTTTTCAGTGCGAGACACACAAAATGGCGGCCGACACTTCCTGATTTCGACCGACTGGAATGTTTACTGTCATGTAACCACCAATCAGAATTACGCTCGCGCACGGCAGCGTGCGCGTACGGTATGCGTACGGTGCGCGTACGGTATGCGTACGGTGCACGGCTATAGATATGTCTGTACTTTTAACTGCAATTTTCTCAGGAACTACTGAACAGATTGACTCCAGATATGCAAAAGGCACATCCCTGACCTGAGGACTTTCTCTTTGCCAAATTTCAAATAATTCTGTTCAGCCGTTTGGACTGTACCTTGAACTAAAGGTCCCTATGGAAAAATGCATGGGAAAAACGCGTTTTGGGACCCCCCTTTTTTCTCAGCCCCCACTTGACGAATCCCCCCGAGACTTTTAGGGTACGAGCGGAGCGGAGCGCCCCACCTATTTTGAACATTTCGCGAGGATTCGTCAACCGGCGCCAAAGTTATTCCAAATAGAATGTTGCAGATTTCCTATGGAAACACGGTCCTAACTATAACTATCTACTGGCGACCGCCAGTAGATAATATCTATATATATATACATATATATATACAGAGATATATATATATATATACATAGTGGTTTTGAAAAAAAACGTGATGATAATATGAAACACCTGTGTGTAAATACATTTTAATGCATGAAAGCATAAAATGTTAGTAAGATTAGGTGTATTGGGACCCTGATTGATAATAGACCGACACGTAAAGTTAAAACCTGGAAGGTTTAATAACACATAGGGCATTTCATCTAAGCCCTGTAATTATGGTCCTATGGATTGTGGAAAAAGAATAAAAATCTATGGCTGAATCTTACTTGTGAGTGCCGACAAAACTTTGTTGAGAAGATTGGGAGCCAATTTGCGGCGTGAGTCTGCTGTTTATCTTGTCCTGCACTACTGCAGAATCGCAGCGAGATACAGCGCAAGGGGAGTCGTTCTGATGTAATTCAGCTGTATTGGCGAATGCTGGAGTTCAAAGCAATGTGTGAAGCGTTTGTCAAGAGTGGAACCGAACGACGAGGAGACGCAGAACTTCAAAACCAGAGGGTTTTGGGACAACACGCCATACCGTCAAATAAGTCAAGGGCAGCTTTTTCGCCTTTGAAACTGCACAGATTAAAAGTCCGGCTGGGCTCGGAGAGATCTCACCACTAATATCTGAATACTGAATAATAAGCACACAATTTCGTGACAGCAAATGAAGTTAAAATATGCGACATGGAATGAGGCACTCGAGACAAGTGAGAGGAGCAACATTGTATTTAAAACAGACAACTGTTACAGGGCTTAGAGTGTTTGATTTATAATGGAGAAAAGGGAGGCTAAACGAAATGAAATTATGACACAGTTCTTTGAACAAGAAGTAGCAACCTCAACTAAGGTAGAAAACCCATCATGACATTCAAAAACAGATGTAAGAGGCAAACTGAGGCAATGGGAGAAATTGTCCAAAAAATAAATAAATAAATGGTGGGAGGTTTTCTCACTTAATAAATGTGTGGAGGTCAAACGAGTCCCCAGGGGCTTACGGATAATGCTGATGCCGAGTTATGAAGACAAAAGGAATGAGCTGCTCCATGAACGGGGAGAACATATTTTAAATTTGTCATTGGGATTAATCGTAATTTTGATTAAACAAAAGGAAATTGCATTAAATAACACCCAACAACAACTCAAGGAATTGGAAAAAGAAATAGCAGATATGGCATTGAATACTGAAATGACAAAACTAAACGAGGAAATGGAAAAACAAATTGAACAATATGAAACGAGCGTTCAATTACGTAAACAAATTAAATTTCAAAGAGACAAGGATGACTACAACGAACGAAGAATTTTTACCTTTGCTAGGAAATTTGACTCAGTAAAAGAACAAGTGAAATTGGATTATGCCACAAGTGCATCAAGAAGCCTGGCATCCTTAACTTCTACCGACATAAGTGAAAGTGAAGCAAAAACAACAGGTGAACAAATTAAACGCTCTTTTTTAGGAGATATGAGACTGGCCCTCCAGCAGAAACAGTGGGAGAAAAATATGGGAAGTCCAATGCATACATTCAAGGTGATCTTTTCAGCTAAATTTGAGGTTTGCAGGGCATTCTGGGTAAGGAAACTTTGGGGGATCCACGCAAGCCATACCTCCCTGGAATCCCCCGGGTGTCTAGTTTTCAGAAATGTGTGGGTTTGGTAGGTTTCACTAGGTGGCCGCCGAGCACCGGGCCAAAAAACCAAGTGACCCCCCTTGCAAAACCAGGTCGTTTTGAGATAGGCAATTTTCATGTCGCCTCTCTAAGTTGTGGGCCCTTGCCTGTCGCAGATACTTGGGCCTCCCACACGAGTGAGGCACCGTTTTTATCGGGAGACCCGGGGGAAGGCTGGGTGGTAGGAAATTTGTGTCAGCCCGGTGATGCCACAACTTTCCCACACACAAATGTGTGAAAAAGGTGACTTTTTCAGCAAAATTTGAGGTTTGCAGGGCATTCTGGGTAAGGAAATGTTGGGGGATCCACGCAAGCCATACCTCCCTGGAATCCCCCCGGTGTCTAGTTTTCAGAAATGTGTGGGTTTGGTAGGTTTCCCTAGGTGGCCACCGAGCACCAGGCCAAAAAACCAAGTGACCCCCCCTTGCAAAACCAGGTCGTTTTGAGATAGGCAATTTTCATGTCACCTCACTACGTTGTGGGCCCTTGCCTGTCGTGGGTACTTGGGCCTCCCACATGAGTGAGGCACCGTTTTTATCGGGAGACCCGGGGGAAAGCTGGGTGGTAGGAAATTTGTGTCAGCCCGGTGATGCCACAACTTTCCCACACAAAAATATGTGAAAAAGGTGATTTTTTCACCTAAACTTGAAGTTTGCAGGGCATTCTGGGTAAGGAAACGTTGGGGGATCCACGCAAGCCATACCTCCCTAGAATCCCCCAAGTGTCTAGTTTTCAGAAATGTGTGGGTTTGGTAGGTTTCCCTATGTGGTCGCCGAGCACCGGGCCAAAAAATCAAGTGACCCCCCTTGCAAAACCAGGTCGTTTTGAGATAGGCAATTTTCATGTCGCCTCACTAGGTTGTGGGCCCTTGCCTGTCACGGGTACTTGGGCCTCCCACATGAGGCACCGTTTTTATCGGGAGACCCGGGAGAATGCTGGGTGATAGGAAATTTGTGGCAGCCCAGTGATGCCACAACTTTACCACACAAAAATGTGTGAAAAAGGTGATTTTTTCAGCTAAATTTGAGGTTTTCTGGGCATTCTGGGTAAGGAAACATTGGGGAATCCACGCACGCCATACCTCCCTGGAATCCACCGGGTGTCTAGTTTTCAGAAATGTGTGGGTTTGGTAGGTTTCCCTAGGTGGTCAGCGAGCACCGGGCCAAAAAACCAAGTGACCCTCCTTGCAAAACCAGGTCGTTTTGAGATTGGCAATTTTCATGTCGCCTCACTACGTTGTGGGCCCTTGCCTGTCACGGGTACTTGGGCCTCCCACACGAGTGAGGCACCGTTTTTATCAGGAGACATGGGGGAACGCTGGGTGGTAGGAAATTTGTGTCAGCCCGGTGAGGCCACAACTTTCCCACACAAAACTGTGTGAAAATGTGATTTTTTCAGCTAAATTTGAGGTTTGCAGGGCATTCTGGGTAAGGAAACTTTGGGGAATCCACGCAAGCCATACCTCCCTGGAATCCCCCGGGTGTCTAGTTTTCAGAAATGTGTGGGTTTGGTAGGTTTCCATAGGTGGCCGCCGAGCACCGGGCCAAAACACCAAGTGACCCCCTTGCAAAACCAGGTCGTTTTGAGATAGCCAATTTTCATGTCGCCTCACTACGTTGTGGGCCCTTGCCTGTCGCGGGTACTTGGGCCTCCCACACGAGTGAGGCACTGTTTTTAACGGGAGACCCGGGAGAACGCTGGGTGGTAGGAAATTTGTGCCAGCCCGGTGATGCCACAACTTTCCCACACATAAATGTGTGAAAAAGGTGATTTTTTCAGCTAAATTTGAGGTTTGCAGGGCATTCTGGGTAAGGAAACGTTGGGGGATCCATGCAAGCCATACCTCCCTGGAATCCCCCCGGTGTCTAGTTTTCAGAAATGTGTGGGTTTGGTAGGTTTCCCTAGGTGGCCACCGAGCATCAGGCCAAAAAACCAAGTGACCCCCCTTGCAAAACCAGGTCGTTTTGAGATAGGCAATTTTCATGTCACCTCACTACGTTGTGGGCCCTTGCCTGTCGCGGGTACTTGGGCCTCCCACACGAGTGAGGCACCGTTTTTATCGGGAGACCCGGTGGAACGCTGGGTGGTAGGAAATTTGTGTGAGCCCGGTAATGCCACAACTTTCCCACACAAAAATATGTGAAAAAGGTGATTTTTTCAGCTAAATTTGAGGTTTGCAGGGCATTCTGGGTAAGGAAACGTTGGGGGATCCACGCAAGCCATACCGCCCTAGAATCCCCCGGGTGTCTAGTTTTCAGAAATGTGTGGGTTTGGTAGGTTTCCCTTGGTGGCCACCGCGCACCAGGCAAAAAACCAAGTGTTCCTCCTTGCAAAACCAGGTCGTTTTGAGATAGGCAATTTTCATGTCGCCTCACTACGTTGTGGGCCCTTGCCTGTCGCGGGTACTTGGGCCTCCCACACGAGTGAGGCACCGTTTTTATCGGGAGACCCGTGGGAACGCTGGGTGATAGGAAATTTGTGTCAGCCCGGTGATGCCACAGCTTTCCAACACAAAAATGTGTGAAAAAGGTGATTTTTTCAGCTAAATTTGAGGTTTGCAGGGCATTCTGGGTAAGGAAACGTTGGGGGATCCATGCAAGCCATACCTCCCTGGAATCCCCAGGGTTTCTAGTTTTCAGAAATGTGTGTGTTTGGTAGGTTTCCCTAGGTGGTCGCCGAGCTCCGGGCCAAAAAACCAAGTGACCCTCCTTGCAAAACCAGGTCGTTTTGAGCAAGGCAATTTTGATGTTGCCTCACTAGGTTGTGGGCCCTTGCCTGTCGCGGGTACTTGGGCCTCCCACATGAGTGAGGCACCGTTTTTATCCGGAGACCCGGGGGAACGCTGGGTGGTAGGAAATTTGTGGCAGCCCAGTGATGCCACAACTTTCCCACACAAAAATGTGTGAAAAAGGTGATTTTTTCAGCTTAATTCGAGGTTTGCAGGGCATTCTGGATAAGGAAACGTTGGGGGATCCACGCAAACCATACCTCCCTAGAATTCTCTGGGTGTCTAGTTTTCAGAAATGTGTGGGTTTGGTAGGTTTCCCTAGGTGGCCACCGAGCACCGGGCCAAAAAACCAAGTGACCCTCCTTGCAAAACCAGGTCGTTTTGAGATAGGCAATTTTCATGTCGCCTCACTACGTTGTGGGCCCTTGCCTGTCACAGGGTACTTGGCCCTCCCACACGAGTGAGGCACCATTTTTATCAGGAGACATGGGGGAACGCTGGGTGATAGGAAATTTGTGTCAGCCCGGTGATGCCACAACTTTCCCACACCAAAATTTGTGAAAAAGGTGATTTTTTCAGCTAAATTTGAGGTTTGCAGGGCATTCTGGGTATGGAAACGGTGGGGGATCCACGCAAGCCATACCTCCCTGGAATCCCCCGGGTGTCTAGTTTTCAGAAATGTGTGGGTTTGGTTGGTTTCCCTAGGTGGCCGCCGAGCACCTGGCCAAAAAACCAAGTGGCCCCCCTTGCAAAACCAGGTCGTTATGAGATAGGCAATTTTCATGTCGCCTCACTACGTTGTGGGCCCTTGCCTGTCGCGGGTACTTGAGCCTCCCACACGAGTGAGGCACCGTTTGTATCAGGAGACATGGGGGAATGATGGGTGGTAGGAAATTTGTGTCAGCCCGGTGAGGCCACAACTTTCCCACACAAAAATGTGTGAAAAATGTGATTTTTTCAGCTAAATTTGAGGTTTGCAGGGCATTCTGGGTAAGGAAACTTTGGGGATCCACGCAAGCCATACCTCCCTGGAATCACCCGGGTGTCTAGTTTTCAGAGATGTGTGGGTTTGGTAGGTTTCCCTAGGTGGCCGCCAAGCACCGGGCCAAAAAACCAAGTGACCTCCCTTGCAAAACCAGGTCGTTTTGAGATAGCCAATTTTCATGTCACCTCACTACGTTGTGGGCCCTTGCCTGTCGCGGGTACTTGGGCCTCCCACACAAGTGAGGCACCATTTTTATCGGGAGACCCGTTGGAACGCTGGGTGGTAGGAAATTTGTGTGAGCCCAGTGATGCCACAACTTTACCACACAAAAATGTGTGAAAAAGGTGATTTTTTTCAGCTAAATTTGAGGTTTTCTGGGCATTCTGGGTAAGGAAACATTGGGGAATCCACGCACGCCATACCTCCCTGGAATCCCCCGGGTGTCTAGTTTTCAGAAATGTGTGGGTTTGGTTGGTTTCCCTAGGTGGTCACCGAGCACCGGGCCAAAAAACCAAGTGACCCTCCTTGCAAAACCAGGTCGTTTTGAGATTGGCAATTTTCATGTCGCCTCACTACGTTGTGGGCCCTTGCCTGTCACGGGTACTTGGGCCTCCCACACGAGTGAGGCACCGTTTTTATCAGGAGACATGGAGGAACGCTGGGTGGTAGGACATTTGTGTCAGCCCGGTAAGGCCACAACTTTCCCACACAAAAATGTGTGAAAATGTGATTTTTTCAGCTAAATTTGAGGTTTGCAGGGCATTCTGGGTAAGGAAACTTTGGGGAATCCACGCAAGCCATACCTCCCTGGAATCCCCCGGGTGTCTAGTTTTCAGAAATGTGTGGGTTTGGTAGGTTTCCATAGGTGGCCGCCGAGCACCGGGCCAAAAAGCCAAGTGACCCCCCTTGCAAAACCAGGTCGTTTTGAGATAGGCAATTTTCATGTCGCCTCACTACGTTGTGGGCCCTTGCCTGTCGCGGGTACTTGGGCCTCCCACACGAGTGAGGCACCGTTTTTATCGGGAGACCCGGGGGAACGCTGGGTGATAGGAAATTTGTGTCAGCCCGGTGATGCCACAACTTTCCAACACAAAAATGTGTGAAAAAGGTGATTTTTTCAGCTAAATTTGAGGTTTGCAGGGCATTCTGGGCAAGGAAACGTAGGGGGATCCATGCAAGCCATACCTCCCTGGAATCCCCAGGGTGTTTCGTTTTCAGAAATGTGTGGGTTTGGTAGGTTTCCCTAGGTGGTCGCCGAGCTCCGGGCCAAAAAACCAAGTGACCCTCCTTGCAAAACCAGGTCGTTTTGAGCAAGGCAATTTTGATGTTGCCTCACTAGGTTGTGGGCCCTTGCCTGTCGCGGGTACTTGGGCCTCCCACATGAGTGAGGCACCGTTTTTATCGGGAGACCCGGTGGAACGCTGGGTGGTAGGAAATTTGTGTGAGCCCGGTAATGCCACAACTTTCCCACACAAAAATGTGTGAAAAAGGTGATTTTTTCAGCTAAATTTGAGGTTTGCAGGGCATTCTGGGTAAGGAAACGTTGGGGGATCCACGCAAGCCATACCGCCCTAGAATCCCCTGGGTGTCTAGTTTTCAGAAATGTGTGGGTTTGGTAGGTTTCCCTTGGTGGCCACCGCGCACCAGGCAACAAACCAAGTGTTCCTCCTTGCAAAACCAGGTCGTTTTGAGATAGGCAATTTTCATGTCGCCTCACTACGTTGTGGGCCCTTGCCTGTCGCGGGTACTTGGGCCTCCCACACGAGTGAGGCACCGTTTTTATCCGGAGACCCGGGGGAACGCTGGGTGATAGGAAATTTGTGTCAGCCCGGTGATGCCACAACTTTCCAACACAAAAATGTGTGAAAAAGGTGATTTTTTCAGCTAAATTTGAGGTTTGCAGGGCATTCTGGGCAAGGAAACGTAGGGGGATCCATGCAAGCCATACCTCCCTGGAATCCCCAGGGTGTTTCGTTTTCAGAAATGTGTGGGTTTGGTAGGTTTCCCTAGGTGGTCGCCGAGCTCCGGGCCAAAAAACCAAGTGACCCTCCTTGCAAAACCAGGTCGTTTTGAGCAAGGCAATTTTGATGTTGCCTCACTAGGTTGTGGGCCCTTGCCTGTCGCGGGTACTTGGGCCTCCCACATGAGTGAGGCACCGTTTTTATCGGGAGACCCGGTGGAACGCTGGGTGGTAGGAAATTTGTGTGAGCCCGGTAATGCCACAACTTTCCCACACAAAAATGTGTGAAAAACGTGATTTTTCAGCTAAATTTGAGGTTTGCAGGGCATTGTGGGTAAGGAAACGTTGGGGGATCCACGCAAGCCATACCTCTCTGGAATCCCCCGGGTGTCTCGTTTTCAGAAATATGTAGGTTTGGTAGGTTTCCCTAGGTGGCCACCGAGCACCGGGCCAAAAAACCAAGTGACCCTCCTTGCAAAACCAGGTCGTTTTGAGATAGGCAATTTTCATGTGGCCTCACTACGTTGTGGGCCCTTGCCTGTCACGGGTACTTGGGCCTCTCACACGAGTGAGGCACTGTTTTTATCGGGAGACTTGGGGGAACGCAGGGTGGTAGGAAATTTGTGTCAGCCCGGTGAGGCCACAACTTTCCGACACAAAAATGTGTGAAAAATTTGATTTTTTCAGCTAAATTTGAGGTTTGCAGGGCATTCTGCGTAAGGAAACGTTGCGGGATCCATGCAAGCCATACCTCCCTGTAATTCCCCGGGTGTCTAGTTTTCAGAAATGTGTGGGTTTGGTAGGTTTCCCTAGGTGGCCGCCGAGCACCCGGCCAAAAAACCAAGTGACCCCCCTTGCAAAACCAGGTCGTTTTGAGATAGCCAATTTTCATGTCGCCTCACTACGTTGTCAGCCCTTGCCTGTCGCGGGTACTTGGGCCTCCCACACGAGTGAGGCACCGTTTTTATCTGGAGACCCGGTGGAACGCTGGGTGGTAGGAAATTTGTGTGAGCCCGGTGATGCCACAACTTTCCCACACAAAAATGTGTGAAAAAGGTGATTTTTTCAGCTAAATTTGAGGTTTGCAGGGCATTATGGGTAAGGAAACGTTGGGGGATCCACGCAAGCCATACCTCCCTGGAATCCCCCGGGTGATTAGTTTTCAGAAAGGGGTGGGTTTGGTAGGTTTCCCTAGGTGGTCGCCGAGCACCGGGCCAAAAAACCAAGTGATCCCCCTTGCAAAACCAGGTCGTTTTGAGATAGGCAATTTTCATGTCGCCTCACTACGTTGTTGGCCCTTGCCTGTCGCGGGTACTTGGGCCTCCCACACGAGTGAGGCACCATTTTTATCGGGAGACCCGGGGGAATGCTGGGTGGTAGGAAATTTGTGGCAGCCCAGTGATGCCACAACTTTCCCACACAAAAATGTGTGAAAAAGGGGATTTTTTCAGCTAAATTTGAGGTTTGCAGGGCATTCTGGGTAAGGAAACGTTGGGGGATCCACGCAAGCCATACCTCCCTGGAATCCCCCGGGCATCTAGTTTTCATAAATGTGTGGGTTTGGTAGGTTTCCCTAGGTGGCCGCCGAGCACCGGGCCAAAAAACCAAGTGACCCCCTTTGCAAAACCAGGTCGTTTTGAGATAGGCAATTTTCATGTCGCCTCACTAGGTTGTGGGCCCTTGCCTGTCGCGGGTACTTGGGCCTCCCACATGAGTGAGGCACCGTTTTTATCGGGAGACCCGGGGGAAAGCTGGGTGGTAGGAAATTTGTGGCAGCCCAGTGATGCCACAACTTTCCCGCACAAAAATGTGTGAAAAAGGTGATTTTTTCAGCTTAATTTGAGGTTTGCAGGGCATTCTGGGTAAGGAAACGTTGGGGGATCCACGCAAGCCATACCTCCCTGGAATCCCCCGGGTATCTAGTTTTCATAAATGTGTGGGTTTGGTAGGTTTCCCTAGGTGGCCTCCGAGCACCGGGCCAAAAAACCAAGTGACCCCCCTTGCAAAACCAGGTCGTTTTGCGATAGGCAATTTTCATGTCGCCTCACTAGGTTGTGGGCCCTTGCCTGTCGCGGGTACTTGGGCCTCCCACACGAGTGAGGCACCGTTTTTATCGGGAGACCCGGGGGAAAGCTGGGTGGTAGGAAATTTGTGGCAGCCCAGTGATGCCACAACTTTCCCACACAAAAATGTGTGAAAAACGTGATTTTTTCAGCTTAATTTGAGGTTTGCAGGCCATTCTGGGTAAGGAAACGTTGGGGGATCCACGCAAGCCATACCTCCCTGGAATCCCCCGGGTGTCTCGTTTTCAGAAATGTGTGGGTTTGGTAGGTTTCCCTAGGTGGCCGCCGAGCACCGGGCCAAAAAAACAAGTGACCCTCCTTGCAAAACCAGGTCGTTTTTTGATAGCCAATTTTCATGTCGCCTCACTACGTTGTGGGCCCTTGCCTGTCAGGGGTACTTGGGCCTCTCACACGAGTGAGGCACCGTTTTTATTGGGAGACTTGGGGGAACGCTGGGTGGTAGGATATTTGTGTCAGCCCGGTGAGGCCACAACTTTCCCACACAAAAATGTGTGAAAAATGTGATTTTTTCAGCTAAATTTGAGGTTTGCAGGGCATTCTGGGTAAGGAAACGTTGCGGGATCCACGCAAGCCATACCTCCCTGCAATCCCCTGGGTGTCTAGTTTTCAGAAATGTGTGGGTTTGGTAGGTTTCCCTAGGTGGCCGCCGAGCACCGGGCCAAAAAACCAAGCGACCCCCCTTGCAAAACCGGGTCGTTTTGAGATAGCCAATTTTCATGTCGCCTCACTACGTTGTGGGCCCCTGCCTGTCGCGGGCACTTGGGCCTCCCACACGAGTGAGGCACCGTTTTTATCGGGAGACCCGGGATAACGATGGGTGGTAGGAAATTTGTGTCAGCCCGGTGATGCCACAACTTTCCCACACAAAAATGTGTGAAAAAGGTGATTTTTTCAGCTAAGTGTGAGGTTTGCAGTGCATTCTGGGTAAGGAAACGTTGGGGGATCCATGCAAGCCATACCTCCCTGGAATCCCCCGGGTGTCTAGTTTTCAGAAATGTGTGGGTTTGGTAGGTTTCCCTAGGTGGCCACCGAGCACCAGGCCAAAAAACCAAGTGACCCCCCTTGCAAAACTAGGTCGTTTTGAGATAGGCAATTTTCATGTCACCTCACTACGTTGTCGGCCCTTGCCTGTCGCGGGTACTTGGGCCTCCCACACGAGTGAGGCACCGTTTTTATCTGGAGACCCCGTGGAACGCTGGGTGGTAGGAAATTTGTGTGAGCCCGGTGATGCCACAACTTTTCCACACAAAAATGTGTGAAAAAGGTGATTTTTTCAGCTAAATATGAGGTTTGCTGGGCATTCTGGGTAAGGAAACGTTGGGGGATCCACACAAGCCATACCTCCCTGGAATCCCCCGGGTGATTAGTTTTCAGAAAGGGGTGGGTTTGGTAGGTTTCCCTAGGTGGTCGCCGAGCACCGGGCCAAAAAAACAAGTGATCCCCCTTGCAAAACCAGGTCGTTTTGAGATAGGCAATTTTCATGTCGCCTCACTAGGTTGTAGGCCCTTGCCTGTCACGGGTACTTGGGCCTCCCACATGAGTGAGGCACCGTTTTTACTGGGAGACCCGGGGGAACGCTGGGTGGTAGGAAATTTGTGGCAGCCCAGTGATGCCACAACTTTCCCACACAAAAATATGTGAAAAAGGTGATTTTTTCAGATAAATTTGAGGTTTCAGGGCATTCTGGGTAAGGAAATGTTGGGGGATCCACGCAAGCCATACCTCCCTGGAATCCCCCCGGTGTTTAGTTTTCAGAAATGTATGCGTTTGGTAGGTTTCCCTAGGTGGCGGCTGAGCACCGGTCCAAAAACCCATGTGACCCCCCTTACAAAACCAGGTCGTTTTGAGACTGGCAATTTTCATGTCGCCTTACTACGTTGTGGGCCCTTGCCTGTCACGGGCACTTGAGCCTCCCACACGACTGAGGCACCGTTTTTATCGGGAGACCCGGGGGAACGCTGGGTGGTAGGAAATTTGTGTCAGCCCGGTGATGCCACAACTTTCCCACACAAAAATGTGGGAAAAAGGTGATTTTTTCAGCTACATTTGAGGTTTGCAGGGCATTCTGGGTAAGGAAACGTTGGGGGATCCATGCAAGCCATTCCTCCCTGGAATCCCACGGGTGTCTAGATTTCAGAAATGTGTGGGTTTGGTAGGTTTCCCTAGGTGGCCACCGAGCACCGGGCCTGAAAAACCAAGTGACCCTCCTTGCAAAACCAGGTCGTTTTGAGATAGGCAATTTTCATGTCGCCTCACTACGTTGTGGGCCCTTGCCTGTCACGGGTGCTTGAGCCTCCCACACGAGCGAGGCACCGTTTTTATCAGGAGACATGGGGGAATGATGGGTGGTAGGAAATTTGTGTCAGCCCGGTGAGGCCACAACTTTCCCACACAAAAATGTGTGAAAAATGTGATTTTTTCAGCTAAATTTGAGGTTTGCAGGGCATTCTGGGTAAGGAAACTTTGGGGATCCACGCAAGCCATACCTCCCTGGAATCCCCCGGGTGTCTCGTTTTCAGAAATGTGTGGGTTTGGTAGGTTTCCCTAGGTGGCCGCCGAGCACCGGGCCAAAAAAACAAGTGACCCTCCTTGCAAAACCAGGTCGTTTTTTGATAGCCAATTTTCATGTCGCCTCACTACGTTGTGGGCCCTTGCCTGTCAGGGGTACTTGGGCCTCTCACACGAGTGAGGCACCGTTTTTATTGGGAGACTTGGGGGAACGCTGGGTGGTAGGATATTTGTGTCAGCCCGGTGAGGCCACAACTTTCCCACACAAAAATGTGTGAAAAATGTGATTTTTTCAGCTAAATTTGAGGTTTGCAGGGCATTCTGGGTAAGGAAACGTTGCGGGATCCACGCAAGCCATACCTCCCTGCAATCCCCTGGGTGTCTAGTTTTCAGAAATGTGTGGGTTTGGTAGGTTTCCCTAGGTGGCCGCCGAGCACCGGGCCAAAAAACCAAGCGACCCCCCTTGCAAAACCGGGTCGTTTTGAGATAGCCAATTTTCATGTCGCCTCACTACGTTGTGGGCCCCTGCCTGTCGCGGGCACTTGGGCCTCCCACACGAGTGAGGCACCGTTTTTATCGGGAGACCCGGGATAACGATGGGTGGTAGGAAATTTGTGTCAGCCCGGTGATGCCACAACTTTCCCACACAAAAATGTGTGAAAAAGGTGATTTTTTCAGCTAAGTGTGAGGTTTGCAGTGCATTCTGGGTAAGGAAACGTTGGGGGATCCATGCAAGCCATACCTCCCTGGAATCCCCCGGGTGTCTAGTTTTCAGAAATGTGTGGGTTTGGTAGGTTTCCCTAGGTGGCCACCGAGCACCAGGCCAAAAAACCAAGTGACCCCCCTTGCAAAACTAGGTCGTTTTGAGATAGGCAATTTTCATGTCACCTCACTACGTTGTCGGCCCTTGCCTGTCGCGGGTACTTGGGCCTCCCACACGAGTGAGGCACCGTTTTTATCTGGAGACCCCGTGGAACGCTGGGTGGTAGGAAATTTGTGTGAGCCCGGTGATGCCACAACTTTTCCACACAAAAATGTGTGAAAAAGGTGATTTTTTCAGCTAAATATGAGGTTTGCTGGGCATTCTGGGTAAGGAAACGTTGGGGGATCCACACAAGCCATACCTCCCTGGAATCCCCCGGGTGATTAGTTTTCAGAAAGGGGTGGGTTTGGTAGGTTTCCCTAGGTGGTCGCCGAGCACCGGGCCAAAAAAACAAGTGATCCCCCTTGCAAAACCAGGTCGTTTTGAGATAGGCAATTTTCATGTCGCCTCACTAGGTTGTAGGCCCTTGCCTGTCACGGGTACTTGGGCCTCCCACATGAGTGAGGCACCGTTTTTACTGGGAGACCCGGGGGAACGCTGGGTGGTAGGAAATTTGTGGCAGCCCAGTGATGCCACAACTTTCCCACACAAAAATATGTGAAAAAGGTGATTTTTTCAGCTAAATTTGAGGTTTCAGGGCATTCTGGGTAAGGAAATGTTGGGGGATCCACGCAAGCCATACCTCCCTGGAATCCCCCCGGTGTTTAGTTTTCAGAAATGTATGCGTTTGGTAGGTTTCCCTAGGTGGCGGCTGAGCACCGGTCCAAAAACCCATGTGACCCCCCTTACAAAACCAGGTCGTTTTGAGACTGGCAATTTTCATGTCGCCTTACTACGTTGTGGGCCCTTGCCTGTCACGGGCACTTGAGCCTCCCACACGACTGAGGCACCGTTTTTATCGGGAGACCCGGGGGAACGCTGGGTGGTAGGAAATTTGTGTCAGCCCGGTGATGCCACAACTTTCCCACACAAAAATGTGGGAAAAAGGTGATTTTTTCAGCTACATTTGAGGTTTGCAGGGCATTCTGGGTAAGGAAACGTTGGGGGATCCATGCAAGCCATTCCTCCCTGGAATCCCACGGGTGTCTAGATTTCAGAAATGTGTGGGTTTGGTAGGTTTCCCTAGGTGGCCACCGAGCACCGGGCCTGAAAAACCAAGTGACCCTCCTTGCAAAACCAGGTCGTTTTGAGATAGGCAATTTTCATGTCGCCTCACTACGTTGTGGGCCCTTGCCTGTCACGGGTGCTTGAGCCTCCCACACGAGCGAGGCACCGTTTTTATCAGGAGACATGGGGGAATGATGGGTGGTAGGAAATTTGTGTCAGCCCGGTGAGGCCACAACTTTCCCACACAAAAATGTGTGAAAAATGTGATTTTTTCAGCTAAATTTGAGGTTTGCAGGGCATTCTGGGTAAGGAAACTTTGGGGATCCACGCAAGCCATACCTCCCTGGAATCCCCCGGGTGTCTCGTTTTCAGAAATGTGTGGGTTTGGTAGGTTTCCCTAGGTGGCCGCCGAGCACCGGGCCAAAAAAACAAGTGACACTCCTTGCAAAACCAGGTCGTTTTTTGATAGCCAATTTTCATGTCGCCTCACTACGTTGTGGGCCCTTGCCTGTCAGGGGTACTTGGGCCTCTCACACGAGTGAGGCACCGTTTTTATTGGGAGACTTGGGGGAACGCTGGGTGGTAGGATATTTGTGTCAGCCCGGTGAGGCCACAACTTTCCCACACAAAAATGTGTGAAAAATGTGATTTTTTCAGCTAAATTTGAGGTTTGCAGGGCATTCTGGGTAAGGAAACGTTGCGGGATCCACGCAAGCCATACCTCCCTGCAATCCCCTGGGTGTCTAGTTTTCAGAAATGTGTGGGTTTGGTAGGTTTCCCTAGGTGGCCGCCGAGCACCGGGCCAAAAAACCAAGCGACCCCCCTTGCAAAACCGGGTCGTTTTGAGATAGCCAATTTTCATGTCGCCTCACTACGTTGTGGGCCCCTGCCTGTCGCGGGCACTTGGGCCTCCCACACGAGTGAGGCACCGTTTTTATCGGGAGACCCGGGATAACGATGGGTGGTAGGAAATTTGTGTCAGCCCGGTGATGCCACAACTTTCCCACACAAAAATGTGTGAAAAAGGTGATTTTTTCAGCTAAGTGTGAGGTTTGCAGTGCATTCTGGGTAAGGAAACGTTGGGGGATCCATGCAAGCCATACCTCCCTGGAATCCCCCGGGTGTCTAGTTTTCAGAAATGTGTGGGTTTGGTAGGTTTCCCTAGGTGGCCACCGAGCACCAGGCCAAAAAACCAAGTGACCCTCCTTGCAAAACCAGGTCGTTTTGAGATAGGCAATTTTCATGTCACCTCACTACGTTGTCGGCCCTTGCCTGTCGCGGGTACTTGGGCCTCCCACACGAGTGAGGCACCGTTTTTATCTGGAGACCCCGTGGAACGCTGAGTGGTAGGAAATTTGTGTGAGCCCGGTGATGCCACAACTTTTCCACACAAAAATGTGTGAAAAAGGTGATTTTTTCAGCTAAATATGAGTTTTGCTGGGCATTCTGGGTAAGGAAACGTTGGGGGATCCACACAAGCCATACCTCCCTGGAATCCCCCGGGTGATTAGTTTTCAGAAAGGGGTGGGTTTGGTAGGTTTCCCTAGGTGGTCGCCGAGCACCGGGCCAAAAAAACAAGTGATCCCCCTTGCAAAACCAGGTCGTTTTGAGATAGGCAATTTTCATGTCGCCTCACTAGGTTGTAGGCCCTTGCCTGTCACGGGTACTTGGGCCTCCCACATGAGTGAGGCACCGTTTTTACTGGGAGACCCGGGGGAACGCTGGGTGGTAGGAAATTTGTGGCAGCCCAGTGATGCCACAACTTTCCCACACAAAAATATGTGAAAAAGGTGATTTTTTCAGCTAAATTTGAGGTTTCAGGGCATTCTGGGTAAGGAAATGTTGGGGGATCCACGCAAGCCATACCTCCCTGGAATCCCCCCGGTGTTTAGTTTTCAGAAATGTGTGCGTTTGGTAGGTTTCCCTAGGTGGCCACTGAGCACCGGGCCAAAAAACCAAGTGACCCTCCTTGCAAAACCAGGTCGTTTTGAGATAGGCAATTTTCATGTCGCCTCACTACGTTGTGGGCCCTTGCCTGTCGCGGGTACTTGGGCCTCCCACACGAGTGAGGCACCGTTTTTATCGGAAGACCCGGGGGAACGCTGGGTGGTAGGAAATTTGTGTCAGCCCGGTGATGCCACAACTTTCCCACACAAAAATCTGTGAAAAAGGTGATTTTTTCAGCTAAATTTGAGGTTTGCAGGGCATTCTGGGTAAGGAAACTTTGGGGTATCCACGCAAGCCATACCTCCCTGGAATCCCCCCGGTGTTTAGTTTTCAGAAATGTGTGAGTTTGGTAGGTTTCCCTAGGTGGCGGCTGAGCACCGGTCCAAAAACCCATGTGACCCCCCTTACAAAACCAGGTCGTTTTGAGACTGGCAATTTTCATGTCGCCTTACTACGTTGTGGGCCCTTGCCTGTCACGGGCACTTGAGCCTCCCACACGACTGAGGCACCGTTTTTATCGGGAGACCCGGGGTAACGCTGGGTGGTAGGAAATTTGTGTCAGCCCGGTGATGCCACAACTTTCCCACACAAAAATGTGGGAAAAAGGTGATTTTTTCAGCTACATTTGAGGTTTGCAGGGCATTCTGGGTAAGGAAACGTTGGGGGATCCATGCAAGCCATTCCTCCCTGGAATCCCACGGGTGTCTAGATTTCAGAAATGTGTGGGTTTGGTAGGTTTCCCTAGGTGGCCACCGAGCACCGGGCCTGAAAAACCAAGTGACCCTCCTTGCAAAACCAGGTCGTTTTGAGATAGGCAATTTTCATGTCGCCTCACTACGTTGTGGGCCCTTGCCTGTCACGGGTGCTTGAGCCTCCCACACGAGCGAGGCACCGTTTTTATCAGGAGACATGGGGGAATGATGGGTGGTAGGAAATTTGTGTCAGCCCGGTGAGGCCACAACTTTCCCACACAAAAATGTGTGAAAAATGTGATTTTTTCAGCTAAATTTGAGGTTTGCAGGGCATTCTGGGTAAGGAAACTTTGGGGATCCACGCAAGCCATACCTCCCTGGAATCCCCCGGGTGTCTCGTTTTCAGAAATGTGTGGGTTTGGTAGGTTTCCCTAGGTGGCCGCCGAGCACCGGGCCAAAAAAACAAGTGACCCTCTTTGCAAAACCAGGTCGTTTTTTGATAGCCAATTTTCATGTCGCCTCACTACGTTGTTGGCCCTTGCCTGTCAGGGGTACTTGGGCCTCTCACACGAGTGAGGCACCGTTTTTATTGGGAGACTTGGGGGAACGCTGGGTGGTAGGATATTTGTGTCAGCCCGGTGAGGCCACAACTTTCCCACACAAAAATGTGTGAAAAATGTGATTTTTTCAGCTAAATTTGAGGTTTGCAGGGCATTCTGGGTAAGGAAACGTTGCGGGATCCACGCAAGCCATACCTCCCTGCAATCCCCTGGGTGTCTAGTTTTCAGAAATGTGTGGGTTTGGTAGGTTTCCCTAGGTGGCCGCCGAGCACCGGGCCAAAAAACCAAGCGACCCCCCTTGCAAAACCGGGTCGTTTTGAGATAGCCAATTTTCATGTCGCCTCACTACGTTGTGGGCCCCTGCCTGTCGCGGGCACTTGGGCCTCCCACACGAGTGAGGCACCGTTTTTATCGGGAGACCCGGGATAACGATGGGTGGTAGGAAATTTGTGTCAGCCTGGTGATGCCACAACTTTCCCACACAAAAATGTGTGAAAAAGGTGATTTTTTCAGCTAAGTGTGAGGTTTGCAGTGCATTCTGGGTAAGGAAACGTTGGGGGATCCATGCAAGCCATACCTCCCTGGAATCCCCCGGGTGTCTAGTTTTCAGAAATGTGTGGGTTTGGTAGGTTTCCCTAGGTGGCCACCGAGCACCAGGCCAAAAAACCAAGTGACCCCCCTTGCAAAACTAGGTCGTTTTGAGATAGGCAATTTTCATGTCACCTCACTACGTTGTCGGCCCTTGCCTGTCGCGGGTACTTGGGCCTCCCACACGAGTGAGGCACCGTTTTTATCTGGAGACCCCGTGGAACGCTGAGTGGTAGGAAATTTGTGTGAGCCCGGTAATGCCACAACTTTTCCACACAAAAATGTGTGAAAAAGGTGATTTTTTCAGCTAAATATGAGGTTTGCTGGGCATTCTGGGTAAGGAAACGTTGGGGGATCCACACAAGCCATACCTCCCTGGAATCCCCCGGGTGATTAGTTTTCAGAAAGGGGTGGGTTTGGTAGGTTTCCCTAGGTGGTCGCCGAGCACCGGGCCAAAAAAACAAGTGATCCCCCTTGCAAAACCAGGTCGTTTTGAGATAGGCAATTTTCATGTCGCCTCACTAGGTTGTAGGCCCTTGCCTGTCACGGGTACTTGGGCCTCCCACATGAGTGAGGCACCGTTTTTACTGGGAGACCCGGGGGAACGCTGGGTGGTAGGAAATTTGTGGCAGCCCAGTGATGCCACAACTTTCCCACACAAAAATATGTGAAAAAGGTGATTTTTTCAGCTAAATTTGAGGTTTCAGGGCATTCTGGGTAAGGAAATGTTGGGGGATCCACGCAAGCCATACCTCCCTGGAATCCCCCCGGTGTTTAGTTTTCAGAAATGTGTGCGTTTGGTAGGTTTCCCTAGGTGGCCACTGAGCACCGGGCCAAAAAACCAAGTGACCCTCCTTGCAAAACCAGGTCGTTTTGAGATAGGCAATTTTCATGTCGCCTCACTACGTTGTGGGCCCTTGCCTGTCGCGGGTACTTGGGCCTCCCACACGAGTGAGGCACCGTTTTTATCGGAAGACCCGGGGGAACGCTGGGTGGTAGGAAATTTGTGTCAGCCCGGTGATGCCACAACTTTCCCCACACAAAAATCTGTGAAAAAGGTGATTTTTTCAGCTAAATTTGAGGTTTGCAGGGCATTCTGGGTAAGGAAACTTTGGGGTATCCACGCAAGCCATACCTCCCTGGAATCCCCCCGGTGTTTAGTTTTCAGAAATGTGTGAGTTTGGTAGGTTTCCCTAGGTGGCGGCTGAGCACCGGTCCAAAAACCCATGTGACCCCCCTTACAAAACCAGGTCGTTTTGAGACTGGCAATTTTCATGTCGCCTTACTACGTTGTGGGCCCTTGCCTGTCACGGGCACTTGAGCCTCCCACACGACTGAGGCACCGTTTTTATCGGGAGACCCGGGGGAACGCTGGGTGGTAGGAAATTTGTGTCAGCCCGGTGATGCCACAACTTTCCCACACAAAAATGTGGGAAAAAGGTGATTTTTTCAGCTACATTTGAGGTTTGCAGGGCATTCTGGGTAAGGAAACGTTGGGGGATCCATGCAAGCCATTCCTCCCTGGAATCCCACGGGTGTCTAGATTTCAGAAATGTGTGGGTTTGGTAGGTTTCCCTAGGTGGCCACCGAGCACCGGGCCTGAAAAACCAAGTGACCCTCCTTGCAAAACCAGGTCGTTTTGAGATAGGCAATTTTCATGTCGCCTCACTACGTTGTGGGCCCTTGCCTGTCACGGGTGCTTGAGCCTCCCACACGAGCGAGGCACCGTTTTTATCAGGAGACATGGGGGAATGATGGGTGGTAGGAAATTTGTGTCAGCCCGGTGAGGCCACAACTTTCCCACACAAAAATGTGTGAAAAATGTGATTTTTTCAGCTAAATTTGAGGTTTGCAGGGCATTCTGGGTAAGGAAACTTTGGGGATCCATGCAAGCCATACCTCCCTGGAATCACCCGGGTGTCTAGTTTTCAGAAATGTGTGGGTTTGGTAGGTTTCCCTAGGTGGCCGCCGAGCACCGGGCCAAAAAACCAAGTGACCCCCCTTGCAAAACCAGGTCGTTTTGAGATAGCCAATTTTCATGTCACCTCACTACGTTGTGGGCCCTTGCCTGTCGCGGGTACTTGGGCCTCCCACACAAGTGAGGCACCGTTTTTATCGGGAGACCCGTTGGAACGCTGGGTGGTAGGAAATTTGTGTGAGCCCGGTGATTCCACAACTTTCCCACACAAAAATGTGTGAAAAAGGTGATTTTATCAGCTAAATTTGAGGTTTGCAGGGCATTCTGGGTAAGGAAATGTTGGGGGATCCACGCAAGCCATACCTCCCTAGAATCCCCCGGGTGTCTAGTTTTCAGAAATGTGTGGGTTTGGTAGGTTTCCCTAGGTGGCCACCGAGCACCAGGCCAAAAAACCAAGTGACCCCCCTTGCAAAACCAGGTCGTTTTGAGATAGGCAATTTTCATGTCGCCTCACTAGGTTGCGGGCCCTTGCCTTTCGCGGGTACTTGGGCCTCCTACATGAGTGAGGCACCGTTTTTATCGGGAGACCCGGGAGAACGCTGGATGGTAGGAAAATTGTGGCAGCCCAGTGATGCCACAACTTTCCCACACAAAAATGTGTGAAAAACGTGATTTTTTGCAGCAAAATTTGAGGTTTGCAGGGCATTCTGGGTAAGGAAACGTTGGGGGATCCACGCAAGCCATACCTCCCTGGAATCCCCCGGGCATCTCGGTTTCAGAAATGTGTGGGTTTGGTAGGTTTCCCTAGGTGGCCACCGAGCACCGGGCCAAAAAACCAAGTGACCCTCCTCGCAAAACCAGGTCGCTTTGAGATAGGCAATTTTCATGTCGCCTCACTACGTTGTGGGCCCTTGCCTGTCACGGGTACTTGGGCCTCTCACACGAGTGAGGCACCGTTTTTATCGGGAGACTTGGGGGAACGCTGGGTGGTAGGAAATTTGTGTCAACCCGGTGAGGCCACAACTTTCCCACACAAAAATGTGTGAAAAATGTGATTTTTTCAGCTAAATTTGAGGTTTGCAGGGCATTCTGGGTAAGGAAACGTTGCGGGATCCACGCAAGCCATACCTCCCTGCAATCCCCCGGGTGTCTAGTTTTCAGAAATGTGTGGGTTTGGTAGGTTTCCCTAGGTGGCCGCCGAGCACCGGGCCAAAAAACCAAGTGACCCCCCTTGCAAAACCAGGTCGCTTTGAGATAGCCAATTTTCATGTCGCCTCACTACGTTGTGGGCCCTTGCCTGTCGCGGGCACTTGGGCCTCCCACACGAGTGAGGCACCGTTTTTATCGGGAGACCCGGGAGAACGCTGGGTGGTAGGAAATTTGTGTCAGCCCGGTGATGCCACAACTTTCGCACACAAAAATGTGTGAAAAAGGTGATTTTTTCAGCTAAGTGTGAGGTTTGCAGGGCATTCTGGGTAAGGAAACGTTGGGGGATCCATGCAAGCCATACCTCCCTGGAATCCCTCGGGTGTCTAGTTTTCAGAAATGTATGGGTTTGGTAGGTTTCCCTAGGTGGCCACCGAGCACCAGGCCAAAAAACCATGTGACCCCCCTTACAAAAGCAGGTCGTTTTGAGACTGGCAATTTTCATGTCGCCTTACTACGTTGTGGGCCCTTGCCTGTCGCGGGCACTTGAGCCTCCCACACGACTGAGGCACCGTTTTTATCGGGAGACCCGGGGGAACGCTGGGTGGTAGGAAATTTGTGTCAGCCCGGTGATGCCACAACTTTCCCACACAAAAATGTGTGAAAAAGGTGATTTTTTCAGCTACATTTGAGGTTTGCAGGGCATTCTGGGTAAGGAAACGTTGGGGGATCCATGCAAGCCATTCCTCCCTGGAATCCCACGGGTGTCTAGATTTCAGAAATGTGTGGGTTTGGTAGGTTTCCCTAGGTGGCCACCGAGCACCGGGCCTGAAAAACCAAGTGACCCTCCTTGCAAAACCAGGTCGTTTTGAGATAGGCAATTTTCATGTCGCCTCACTACGTTGTGGGCCCTTGCCTGTCACGGGTGCTTGAGCCTCCCACATGAGCGAGGCACCGTTTTTATCAGGAGACATGGGGGAATGATGGGTGGTAGGAAATTTGTGTCAGCCCAGTGAGGCCACAACTTTCCCCCACAAAAATGTGTGAAAAATGTGATTTTTTCAGCTAAATTTGAGGTTTGCAGGGCATTCTGGGTAAGGAAACTTTGGGGATCCACGCAAGCCATACCTCCCTGGAATCACCCGGGTGTCTAGTTTTCAGAAATGTGTGGGTTTTGTAGGTTTCCCTAGGTGGCCGCCGAGCACCGGGCCAAAAAACCAAGTGACCCCCCTTGCAAAACCAGGTCGTTTTGAGATAGCCAATTTTCTGTCACCTCACTACGTTGTGGGCCCTTGCCTGTCGCGGGTACTTGGGCCTCCCACACAAGTGAGGCACCGTTTTTATCGGGAGACCCGTTGGAACGCTGGGTGGTAGGAAATTTGTGTGAGCCCGGTGATTCCACAACTTTCCCACACAAAAATGTGTGAAAAAGGTGATTTTATCAGCTAAATTTGAGGTTTGCAGGGCATTCTGGGTAAGGAAATGTTGGGGGATCCACGCAAGCCATACCTCCCTAGAATCCCCCGGGTGTCTAGTTTTCAGAAATGTGTGGGTTTGGTAGGTTTCCCTAGGTGGCCACCGAGCACCAGGCCAAAAAACCAAGTGACCCCCCTTGCAAAACCAGGTCGTTTTGAGATAGGCAATTTTCATGTCGCCTCACTAGGTTGCGGGCCCTTGCCTTTCGCGGGTACTTGGGCCTCCTACATGAGTGAGGCACCGTTTTTATCGGGAGACCCGGGAGAACGCTGGATGGTAGGAAAATTGTGGCAGCCCAGTGATGCCACAACTTTCCCACACAAAAATGTGTGAAAAACGTGATTTTTTGCAGCAAAATTTGAGGTTTGCAGGGCATTCTGGGTAAGGAAACGTTGGGGGATCCACGCAAGCCATACCTCCCTGGAATCCCCTGGGCATCTCGGTTTCAGAAATGTGTGGGTTTGGTAGGTTTCCCTAGGTGGCCACCGAGCACCGGGCCAAAAAACCAAGTGACCCTCCTCGCAAAACCAGGTCGCTTTGAGATAGGCAATTTTCATGTCGCCTCACTACGTTGTGGGCCCTTGCCTGTCACGGGTACTTGGGCCTCTCACACGAGTGAGGCACCGTTTTTATCGGGAGACTTGGGGGAACGCTGGGTGGTAGGAAATTTGTGTCAGCCCGGTGAGGCCACAACTTTCCCACACAAAAATGTGTGAAAAATGTGATTTTTTCAACTAAATTTGAGGTTTGCAGGGCATTCTGGGTAAGGAAACGTTGCGGGATCCACGCAAGCCATACCTCCCTGCAATCCCCCGGGTGTCTAGTTTTCAGAAATGTGTGGGTTTGGTAGGTTTCCCTAGGTGGCCGCCGTGCACCGGGCCAAAAAACCAAGTGACCCCCCTTGCAAAACCAGGTCGCTTTGAGATAGCCAATTTTCATGTCGCCTCACTACGTTGTGGGCCCTTGCCTGTCGCGGGCACTTGGGCCTCCCACACGAGTGAGGCACCGTTTTTATCTGGAGACCTGGTGGAACGCTGGGTGGTAGGAAATTTGTGTGAGCCCGGTGATGCCACAACTTTCCCACACAAAAATGTGTGAAAAAGGTGATTTTTTCAGCTAAATTTGAGGTTTGCAGGGCATTCTGGGTAAGGAAACGTTGGGGGATCCACGCAAGCCATACCTCCCTGGAATCCCCCAGGTGATTAGTTTTCAGAAATGGGTGGGTTTGGTAGGTTTCCCTAGGTGGTCGCCGAGCACCGGGCCAAAAAACCAAGTGATCCCCCTTGCAAAACCAGGTCGTTTTGAGATAGGCAATTTTCATGTCGCCTAACTAGGTTGTAGGCCCTTGCCTGTCACGGGTACTTGGGCCTCCCACATGAGTGAGGCACCGTTTTCACTGGGAGACCCGGGGGAACGCTGGGTGGTAGGAAATTTGTGGCAGCCCAGTGATGCCACAACTTTCCCACACAAAAATATGTGAAAAAGGTGATTTTTTCAGCTAAATTTGAGGTTTCAGGGCATTCTGGGTAAGGAAATTTTGGGGGATCCACGCAAGCCATACCTCCCTGGAATCCCCCCGGTGTCTAGTTTTCAGAAATGTGTGCGTTTGGTAGGTTTCCCTAGGTGGCCACCGAGCACCGGGCCAAAAAACCAAGTGACCCTCCTTGCAAAACCAGGTCGTTTTGAGATAGGCAATTTTCATGTCGCCTCACTACGTTGTGGGCCCTTGCCTGTCGCGGGTACTTGGGCCTCCCACACGAGTGAGGCACCGTTTTTCTCGGAAGACCCGGGGGAACGCTGGGTGGTAGGAAATTTGTGTCAGCCCGGTGATGCCACAACTTTCCCACACAAAAATCTGTGAAAAAGGTGATTTTTTCAGCTAAATTTGAGGTTTGCAGGGCATTCTGGGTAAGGAAACTTTGGGGTATCCACGCAAGCCATACCTCCCTGGAATCCCCCCGGTGTATAGTTTTCAGAAATGTGTGAGTTCGGTAGGTTTCCCTAGGTGGCGGCTGAGCACCGGTCCAAAAACCCATGTGACCCCCCCTTACAAAACCAGGTCGTTTTGAGACAGGCAATTTTCATGTCGCCTTACTACGTTGTGGGCCCTTGCCTGTCGCGGGTACTTGAGCCTCCCACACGAGTGAGGCACCGTTTTTATTGGGAGACCCGGGGGAACGCTGGGTGGTAGGAAATTTGTGTCAGCCCGGTGATGCCACAACTTTCCCACACAAAAATGTGTGAAAAAGGTTATTTTTTCAGCTACATTTGAGGTTTGCAGGGCATTCTGGGTAAGGAAACGTTGGGGGATCCATGCAAGCCATTCCTCCCTGGAATCCCCCGGGTGTCTAGTTTTCAGAAATATGTGGGTTTGGTAGGTTTTCCTAGGTGGCCGCCGAGCACCGGGCCAAAAAACCAAGTGACCCCCTTGCAAAACCAGGTCGTTTTGAGATAGGTAATTTTCATGTCGCCTCACTACGTTGTGGGCCCTTGCCTGTCGCGGGTACTTGGGCCTCCCACACGAGTGAGGCACCATTTTTATCGGGAGACCTGGGGGAACGCTGGGTGGTAGGAAATTTGTATCAGCCCGTTGATGCCACAACTTTCCCACACAAAAATGTGTGGAAAAGGTGATGTTTTCAGCTAAATTTGAGGTTTGCAGGGCAATCTGGGTAAGGAAACGTTGGGGGATCCATGCAAGCCATACCTTCCTGGAATCCCCCGGGTGTCTAGTTTTCTGAAATGTGTCGGTTTGGTAGGTTTCCCTAGATGGCCGCCAAGCCCGGGGCCAAAAACTCATGGGACCCCCTTTGCAAAACCAGGTTGTTTTGTGATAGGTAATTTTGATGTCTCCTCAATAGGTTTTGGGCCCTTGCCTGACGCGGGCACTAGGCCTACCCACGCAAGTGAGGTACCATTTTTCTCGGAAGACTTTGGGGAACACGGGGTGGGTGGTATTTTGTGGACCCACACAGATTCCAGAACTTTCCACCACAGAAATGTGAGGAAAATTTGTTATTTTGGACGCATTTTTAGGTTTGCAATGGATTCTGGGTAACAGAACCTGCTGAGAGCCAGTGAAGTCACCCCATCCTGGATTCCCCTCGGTGTCTAGTTTGAAAAAATGTACAGGTTGGCTAGGTTTGCCTACGTGCCAACTGCGCTAGGGCCCAAAATCCACAGGTATGCACATTGCTAAAAAAACAGTCGGAGCCCAATGGGCTTTCTGACGCCCTGGGCGGGAATCGGGGAAGGGGTTTCATCCCGATATGCCCCTGGGGGGGCAGAAAGACTGTGGCTATTTTTTGTGGGGGTGGGGGCATTGGTATGACCATTTTGGGCAGCCCCCGCGCATAAAAAAAGCCTGCAAACTCGCTGGCGCCTAGTGGGCTTTCTGCCCCCCCAGGGGGCAGATCAGGGGCCACTGCCACCATCTGCCCTCCCTGGGGGGCAGAAAGACTGGAATTTCTCTGGGGGTGGGGTGGGGGTATTGGCATGATCATTTTGGGGAGCCCCTACCCCTACACTAATAAAACAAAAAAATCCATGGTCTCTAGTGGGCTTTCTGTGCCCCCTAGGGGGGGGCAGACTGGGGGGCAGAAAGACTGTCATTTTTGAGTGGGGGTGGGGGCATTGGTGTGCCCGTTTCAGGCAGCCCACACCCTAAAAACAATTGTGCAAAAATAATCCCTGGTGGATAGTGGGCAGAGGAATGGACGTCAAATTGATTACTGCTGTTTGGTTCGCAGTCTGCATTTCATCATTTACTTTTTCTTGCTCTTCCCATCTGCGTTGGCGTTGTTTGGCCCCTTTACTCCTCTGTTTCTTCTGCCTTTTCCCCTTCCTGGTGCTGCGTAATTTGTCATGGTTCTCGATCGGAGGTTGAACAGAGGCGTAAAGGGGCCAAACAACGCCAACGCAGATGGGAAGAGCAAGAAAAAGTAAATGATGAAATGCAGACTGCGAACCAAACAGCAGTGATCAATTTGACATCCATTCCTCTGTCTGAGAAAGAACAGAAAGTTCTACAATTGGGACTGTCCTACTGCCCACCTTTAGAATTTGATTATGTTTCCACGAGAATTGATACATTCAAATACACACGAATGTTAAAATTGAAAAAACATTTTGCACTAAATCCAGGAAGATATAGAGCACCAGGCGTGCATAGGAATGTGGGTGTGCAAGGAGAGCTAAGCAACCTACAGGTGCACGATATGGATCTAATGGTTGAATTGGAACAGATGGGAACAATCAGTGCCAATGATGAAGTTACGACACCAGATGAAGAACATATAACCACTGAGGAGATTGCAATTGAACAGGGGATTAATATTGGTGATAGTGAGACTACTAACTTTCGGCCATGCTCAAGATTTACTTCCATGTCTATGAAAGACTCGATAGATGTCTCCAATGAGTTGGTAGTTAACGATTTAAAGAACTTGGAGAAATGTACTGGTGCAATACATAAAAAATGGTCACAACAGTAGAAAGATTGTATGGATCTTATTAAGAAACTATCCACAAACGATGATTGTATAGTGCAAAATGTTGATAAGGGTGGGAATATAGACCTTTAGGGCAGACAGAAATACTTGGATGAAGCGTATAAACAGCTTAATAACAGAGTTAATTATGTCAGAGTTCCCTTAAATATCATGACAGCTAGTCATCAACTTTACAATACACAATTACAACAATGGTATGAACAGAGTCTGCTAACTCGTGAAGAGTTGTTGTACCTGCAAATTAATAATCCAATTGTACCAGTTTTCTATCTACTACCCAAGGTACACAAGGATTTAAATAACCCGCCGGGTAGGCCAATTATTTCGGCCATTGGCAGTGCCTTAGAGAATATTTCCAAATTCATTGACTCCTTCTTATGCCCAATGGTGAAATTGTTACCCTCTTTTATTCAAGATACAGGTGATTCTTTGAAAGGTATCTATGATTTACCTTGGGAAAAAGATATGTTTTTAATGGCCCTTGATGTAACAACACTTTACATGAGCATCAGGCATGAGGATGGTCTCAATGCCATCAAATATTTCTTGGGCACACGTTCTATCTCTTTATGGTCCCATACACAAATACTGATCTCAATGGTAGATATCTCTCTAAAGAACAACTTTTTTCTTTTCAATGGGGAATTGTTCCATCAGTTATGTGGTACTGCAATGGGCACCTGCTTTGCCCCCAGCTATGTAAATTTGCATATGGGCTGGTGGGAGGAGCAGGTGATCCGGAACGAGTACCCGGAGGAATGGCATAATAACATCCTTCATTGGAGTCGGTATATAGACGACTTATTTGTCATCTGGAAAGGCACTGAATCATCAGCTAGGCAATTCGTGAAACAACTGCAATCTAATAGTTTAAATTTGAAGTTCACAAGCACTATTAGTGATAAAGAAGTACATTTTCTTGACCTTACAGTTTATGTAAAAAATTTCTAAATTACATACTAAGATTTATCGAAAACCTACGGCAGGGAATACGTTGCTTCACGCAACAAGTTTCCATCCCCATAATGCTTGAGAACAATGCGTAATTGCAGTGAGCCTGAAGTGAGGGAGACAGAACTGATGAATCTACATTCCAGCTTCAAGTCTCGAGGCTATAGGGAAGATTGTATTCAAGCAGCCATTTATAAGGTCAAGAATAAAACAAGGGAAGATAGTTTGTTTAAACAAGTTGGGCCTAGCAAAAAATCTAAAAACAGGGAAGACGGAACAAATGAGTGCAGAATGATAACGACCTACAATAAACAACATGGTCAAGTAAGGAACATTTTGGCAAAACACTGGCATTTGATCCATAATGACCCTGTGTTAAGTAAGATCGTACCAGCTAGACCTCTGATAACCTTCCAGAGAGCGAAATCTTTTAAGCAAATGCTTGTGAGCAATATGGCACCAAAACCCATATCTTTACGTCCCAAAACATCTTGGCTGCAGCGCAAAAATGGTTTTATTAAACGTACAAAGTGCAAAGCGTGCCAACATGGTAAGAACACAACCAAGTTCATGACAGGTTGCTTTAAAACTGAAAAGAATATTAAAGGGCAATTTGATTGCAAAACAGATTTTGCTGTATATGTATTGAGCTGCCCATGCAATTTACTATACGTGGGTAGCACAATTCTTCCAGTTCATAGAAGAGTTTTACAACATCTTCGAGCCAGTAAACATGGGGACGAGGCATATCCTGTGGCTCGTCACTTTGAAAAATACCATGAGAACAATGTATCAGGCCTCACATACTTTGTTATTGACGTGATTGCTCCAAATATTAGAGGGGGTGATAGAGAGAAAAACCTAAGAAATCTAGAATCCCGCTATATTTTGGAGCTTAATAGGAGAGCTCCGTCAGGCCTTAACATGGAAGAGGACCTGTATACACATTTGTAAGGTACTTAGCTAAGGTGACCTCGCAGTAAGCTGAATGTAAATATATAACAATATAAATGGATCAATCTCTCCGAAAATCTCTGTTTTAAGACATAGTTTATATAATTTTATTGTTTTGTTAGTCTACTCACTGGGGGTCACTTTTATTTTATTTTGCACTTTATGTGATAAAACTATATCTGCGATAACAGGTCACAGACACGATTGCAGCATATGCCCACTTAGACAGAATTAGAAAGACAGAAGCAAGCTCATTAAGATAAGCCCACTGGGGCAAAATTACGGGTATATTACTTTAAGTGAGCTATGAGTTTCTCTAACGGGTATACAGAGAATATTGCTTATTTTGCATTGGGATATAAGAGTATTAGTTGTATAAATTTCAACAACTGTTAATGTCTTTTAATCTTTATTATGTGTTTGCATTGTATGTGAGGTTGTAAAACAAACTAAGAGTCTGTTTTCCAATGCACTGCATGTGTAGTTTGACACGTGATTAGTCACATGCACAGCTTTAAATTGGTGGCTCTTTGACAAATCTTTGTTGGTGAACAAGCCTCCTGGTTCAGGCGAAACGCGTCCGACACTGCCGATGATCCAAATCTTATGTGGTTTGTCAAGACGTGGCATTGTCATTCCTTATTTCCTGAGGAGTGTGTCTTTTGATATATATATATATATATATATATATATATATATATATATATTTGCTCCTCCGCGCTCAGGTAACTGCCGCCACACACCAAACCAGAGGGTGCGTCGTCTGCCACGGGCTACCCCAGCAAAGCCCGATTCATATAACCAGGTCCTCTGTACAAAGTCAAAGGATGACGACGCCGTGTCCAGGTTCAAAAAAGAAATTTATTGCTTACACAGCCGGTTTGGACGCGTTTCGCCTGCCCAGCAGGCTTGTTCACCAACTGTTCGTACATATTTCGAAACCTTATTTACATATTTGCGTGCTCGTCCCAAATCACGTGACGTGACTACAGCCACAGTGCCATGGAAGACAGACTCGTAGTTTAAACGGGAGAATCATTACCCTTTGGTGAAAACAAACGTAAATCTGTATAAATCAAAACAAATCTACTATCATGGGAAATAATATAATGGCACATCTCTTATCATTATTAAAAGGTTAAGTGCAGCTGCACAGGATATTACTGCTGATATCACTGCATCTAGCGGAATATCGACCATAGTCAAAACACAATATGACTAACTTCCCACTCTTACCAGGTTACTGAATTTTCACCACACGCATTCTACCACGTTTTTTACCACGTTTTTCACCAAATATAGCCCCAGTGGGCCTAAATTGATTTGTAATCTTCAAGGTCTAACCATTTGTTGTGTCAGACATTCTGAATTCCACATATCATATACCGTGCAAAAGACAAACACCATAAAGAAATTACATTAAAAACAGTAACGAGGGAGGTTTTTTTGGCTGCTAATCTTCTTCAATGCACTACCAGGCTATTTATAAGTGCGTGATAAGGTCTTCTTCCATGTTGAGACCTATGGGGGTACGTGTGTTTAAGGCAAGGATGTAAGAAGATTCAAGTCTCCTTAACTTCTTCTCGCGGTTGCCCCCTCTTACATTCGGCAGAATGCAATCGATGACAAAGTAGGATAAGCCTTTCTCATTCTTGGCATGATGGGATTCGAAATGACGGGCCACTGGGTATGTTCGGTCCCCGTTTTTGATGGCCCTCAGATGCTGTAAGATCCTCTTATGCACTGGATGGATTGTGCTGCCCACGTACCGCATGCCACAAGGGCATTGAAGCACGTAGACAGCAAAATCAGTCTTACACGTAAAACACCCTTGGATCTTTTTCACTCTTTTTGACAGACCCAGTGCATAAGACACGGTATTTTTACCGTAAATGCAGGCCTTGCATTTATTGCATTTCAAAAAGCCTGGTTTTCTCATTAGCCAGGCACTGCCTTTGGACACTTGTTTTTTGGGGGTCAGCATGTTCGATACTAGCATCTGTTTAAAGGATCTAGCTTTTCGGAAAGTCATTGCCGGTTTTTTCCGAACAAATTTCCCCAGTAGAGGGTCATTACGAATTATGTGCCAGTGTTTGGTGAGTATGCCCCTGATCTGTCTGTGCTTTGTGTTGTAGGTGGTGATCATACGTATTTCCTTGTTATTTCTTTTAGTTTTGTTATGGCTCGCATTAAAGAGAATGTCCTCTCTAGATCTTTTTTTGGCTTTTGTTATAGCTTGTCCAATGACCTCATCAGTATACCCCCTGGCCTTAAAACGACTGGTTAGACCTGAGAGTTCTTGCTCAATGATTTTTTCCTCACTACAGTTTCGGATTGTCCTGAGGCTCTCCCCATAGGGAATACTTCTAATCAGGCTAAAGGGATGGAAGCTCTTTGCATGAAGTACTGTGTTGCTGGAGGTCGGTTTTCGAAAAAGTTTGGTATGTACCCTCTCCTCTTTAATATAGACAGTAAGATCTAAAAAGTTTACTTCAGTTTCACTGATGGTGCTGGTGAAACTTAAATTCAGATCATTAGTTTGTAGTTTGTCAATAAAGTTTTGGGCTGATAGTTTTGACCCTTTCCAAATGACAAAAAGGTCGTCTATATAACGACTCCAGAGCAGCACATTTTCCTCCCATTCTTCCTGATACATGCCTCTGACCACCTGCTCCTCCCACCAGCCCATATGCAAATTCGCATAGCTGGGGGCGAAGCAGGTGCCCATCGCTGTACCGTATGTCTGCTGGTACAGTTGATCATTAAAGAGGAAAAAATTGTTTTTCAGGCAAGTGGAGATCATAGAGAGCAGCATTTGGGTATGCGACCATAGTTTGATAGGGCGGTTACCCAAAAAGTATTTGACAGCTTTGAGGCCATCTTCATGTCTTATACTAGTGTATAGTGAGCATATATCTATAGTCACTAGTAGAAGCTCTTTTTCCCATGGGAGGTCATAGATTTTCTTCAGAAAATCTCCTGTATCTTGGATAAAAGCTGGCAAAGTTCGTACCAAGGGACATAGAAAGGAGTCAATGAATTTTGACGTATTTTCAAAAGCCCCCCCTATGGCGGAAATAATTGGCCTGCCAGGGGGGTTCTGCATACTTTTATGCACCTTGGGGATCAGGTAGAACACCGGAGTCACAGGGTTAACAATTTTAAGGAAGGCTAGTTCATCACGTGTCAACAAATTTTGACTGTACCACACATAGAGCTGATCATTAAACAATTTATAACTTGTATGCATCACAGTGTCACTGATTTTGTTATAATTGTTCGCATTGTTCAATTGACTATGTGCTTCTGTAAGGTAGCTCTTTCTGTCCCATAGGACAATATTGCCTCCTTTGTCCGCATTGCGAACTATACAGGTGTCATCTGTGGCAAGTTTGTTTATCAATGCACTGTACTCTTGTTGGTGCTTGGATAGAGCTTTGTATTTGACGCTTGTGCATTTCTCCAAGTTTTTAAGATCATTGATCACCAGTTCGTTGTATATATCCACTGAATCTCTGGTGGCAAGCGGCATGAACTTAGAAGGTAATTTGAAATTTGTAGGGTCATTGCCCCCGATATCAACTTCCTGATACCTGGCTATGCCTTGCACCTGACTGCTTGTCACTGATGTATCCATTACATTAGTCAATGAACCCTCATTGGCCACAGGGTTAGATAGCTCATCCATCGGTCTTAAATTTAGTAGCAAGTCCATATCATTCACGGCTAGTCCTACGGGGGATACATCATCTATAGTGTTAAGTTGCAGTGGCCCGTCATTTCGAATCCCATCATGCCAAGAATGAGAAAGGCTTATCCTACTTTGTCATCGATTGCATTCTGCCGAATGTAAGAGGGGGCAACCGCGAGAAGAAGTTAAGGAGACTTGAATCTTCTTACATCCTTGCCTTAAACACACGTACCCCCATAGGTCTCAACATGGAAGAAGACCTTATCACGCACTTATAAATAGCCTGGTAGTGCATTGAAGAAGATTAGCAGCCAAAAAAACCTCCCTCGTTACTGTTTTTAATGTAATTTCTTTATGGTGTTTGTCTTTTGCACGGTATATGATATGTGGAATTCAGAATGTCTGACACAACAAATGGTTAGACCTTGAAGATTACAAATCAATTTAGGCCCACTGGGGCTATATTTGGTGAAAAACGTGGTAAAAAACGTGGTAGAATGCGTGTGGTGAAAATTCAGTAACCCTGGTAAGAGTGGGAAGTTAGTCATATTGTGTTTTGACTATGGTCGATATTCCGCTAGATGCAGTGATATCAACAGTAATATCCTGTGCAGCTGCACTTAACCTTTTAATAATGATAAGAGATGTGCCATTATATTATTTCCCATGATAGTAGATTTGTTTTGATTTATACAGATTTACGTTTGTTTTCACCAAAGGGTAATGATTCTCCCGTTTAAACTACGAGTCTGTCTTCCATGGCACTGTGGCTGTAGTCACGTCACGTGATTTGGGACGAGCACGCAAATATGTAAATAAGGTTTCGAAATATGTACGAACAGTTGGTGAACAAGCCTGCTGGGCAGGCGAAACGCGTCCAAACCGGCTGTGTAAGCAATAAATTTCTTTTTTGAACCTGGACACGGCGTCGTCATCCTTTGACTTTGTACAGAGGACCTGGTTATATATATATATATATATATATATATATATATATATTATCTACTGGCGGTCGCCAGTAGATAGTTATAGTTAGGACCGTGTTTCCATAGGAAATCTGCAACATTCTATTTGGAATAACTTTGGCGCCGGTTGACGAATCCTCGCGAAATTTTCAAAATAGGTGGGGCGCTCCGCTCCGCTCCTACCCTGAAAGTCTCGGGGGGATTCGTCAAGCGGGGGCTGAGAAAAAAGGGGGGTCCCAAAACACGTTTTCCTCATGCAATTTTCCATAGGGACCTTTAGTCCAAGGTACAGCCCGAACGGCTGAACAGAATTACTTGAAATTTGGCAGAGAGGTAGTCCTCAGCTCAGGGAAGTGCCTTTTGCAGGTCTGGTGTCAATCTGTTCAGTAGTTAATGAGAAAATCAAAAGTAAAATCATATATATATGTGGGCGGAGCGTAACCACACATCTCATCCTGAGATCTGATTGGCTGTCAGCACTTCATCCAAGAAGTGTTGGCAGCCATCTTGGGACCAATATACATGATAGCACCTCATTAAAAAGCATTGCAGTTAATAGAAGGTTTTAAGACTTTAGTTACATTATAAATCATTTGTTGATGGTACCATACTCATTTTAGGAATTGTGGTATGTTCTAAGGTGATTTCACCATGTGAAAAAGCCTTCTGCTGGGATATCCTGATTGAGAGAAAAATATTTTCTCATGCTTTTCCCACAGAGGTTTGGAAGGTGATCTATAAGCTAAACTGAGAGCTTATTTTCTGTAAATTTACATTATCTTTCTCAGTCATGTGAGAATGAAGTCTGACATTCTCAGTAAAACATGTACATCCAACAAGGGCAGAGCCTGTCAGTTGATTCCTTTGTGTTCTACTGCAGCTTCCCAGAGTGTTCCAAAGAACAACTAGAGCGCTAACAGTCCTACTTATGATAAACGTATGGCACACCTGAAACCATCATCCTTGGATTAAAGTGGTAACTCTTAAAACATTTAATTTAAAAAGGAACAAAATGAGGGGGTTCATTTTTCCATAACAAATATGATTAGTGCTGCAGAAAGAAAAACTAGGGCACATTTTGACTTCTGAAATCCTCTTTTATTTCATTAAAAAATTCTGACATGCAGACTGAAACATGCACTTTCAATACCAGCAGCAGTTTTCCCTGGTGAGCAGTAGCTTTACTACAGTGATCTAATGAGCAAAAAGAGTGCTAACATTCTGAATTTATGGCATATGTGTGACACATCTGAATGCCTTCTTGATGGAATCAAAGTAAAAAGCTGAAAGTATTTTCTACTGAGGATACTGCAGTAAATGAGGAAATTAGGAAACTTCATAACAAATAAGTCTCCCAAGATGGCCACCAGAGACAAAAGAGCCCAAATGTAGCCCAAATATCACCCAGATGTAGCCCAAGTATAGCCCAATGACAGAATGTCCCAGAGTGTTCTTAAAAACAACTAGAGCGCTTACTGTCTTCATTATGACAAAAGTATGGCACACCTGAAGCCATCTTGATTGGAATAAACTGGTAACACTTAAAACATTTAATTTAAAAAGGAACACAATGAGGGGGTTCATTTTGCCATAGAAATTATGATTAATGCTGAAGAAAGAAAATGAGGGCACATTTTGAGTGACTTCTCAAATCCTCTTCTATTTCATTAAAAAATTCTGACATGCAGACTGAAACATGCACTTTTAATACCAGGAGCAGACTTCCATGGTGAACAGTAGTTTTACTACGGTGATCTAATGAGCAACTAGAGTGCTAACTTTCAGAATTTATGGCAAATGTGTGACATATCTGAATACCTTCATGATGGAATCAAAGTAAAAAACTGAAAGCATTTCCCACTGAGGAGACTGCAGTACATGAGGAAATTAGGAAACTTCATAACAAATAAATCTCCCAAGATGGCCACCGGAGACAAAAGAGCCCAAATGTAGCCCAAAATCACCCAGATGTAGCCCAAATATAGCCCAATGACAGAAGTGTGCAATACACTTATTATTTTGTGTTTTTGCAGTGTTATATAGTGCAGACTTGTCAGGTATTGGAGTGCTTTACATGAGCATTGGTTACATCACACAAGAACAAATTCATTTTGGTTGTAGACATGGGGAGACTAAGTGATTTAACGAGAATCACAGAATGTCGAGCTGAAGCAGAAACTCCAACCTGGTTCCCCAGTTGCAAAGTCTGCAGTTCTGGAAGTAACACCACATCCTCTCCCCTAAGTGCAACATTTAATCAAGTGGTCAACTGGATAAAAAAACATAAAGATAACAAATAATTTAAAAGTGCTTTGTCGCTATTTGAAAACTCAGAAAATATGTCCTTATTTTAGTCTTTTAGAGCAATAACCATAATTTTGATGCCAATAAGACCCTCTCATATATGTAATTTCTAAAGGAAATGCTGTAGGTATTACAGTTTTGATTACATCCAGATGACGTCAGGCGTTCCACACTTTTGTAATAAATATAGAATGTTAGCAATCTAGTTGTTCATTAGGATACTGTTGAGAGGCAGAGGCCAGGGGCACGGACTCTGAAAATTGAAGGCAGGTAGGAGGGTGCAAAGGCAACAATTTAACCACACTGAGCAGGCAGGAAGGGCCGTGGCAGCACAACAGACTATGGAGGGCAGTGGAAAGGGGGGCAGGGGCAACAAACCAACAATACAGGACTTGCAAGAGAGGCTGTGGCAATGTAATAGACCATTGTGGGCAGAAGGAAGAGGCAATGGTAGTACAACCATACATGCCAACAGACCCGATTCAGCCAGGAAACGTCCAATGTTTTTAAGCTCAAATGGGCTTTATTTGATCTGTCTCCTGTCTACAATCTCCTCTTTTTCAATGTAACTCAAAGGGGAAAATCAATACCCCAGTTTTTTTTCAAAATCTCCCTCTTACCAAGTTCAAAATGTTCGCAAGTATGGTACATTGGATCATGGAAGGAAATGGGGTAGGGACATGGACTTGGATAACAGAGGGCAGGAGGGACATGGAGAGGTGCACCAAACTGACCCTGCAGGGCAGGCATCAGGGTTTGCAGCAGCACAATACACCACACAGGGCATGCGGGACGGGAGTGCAGCACAACAATCCATAGAAAGCAAGAGGGAGGGGACAGGACCATGCACATGGACAACAGAGAACAGAGGGGCAAGAGGCAATGGTAGCTAGCTGACCATAATGGACAGACAGGAGAGAAAGCTGCAGCATAACAGACCATAAAGGGCAGGAGGGACGGATCAGGGGCATTACAATGGAACAGACAAGCCAGGAAGGAGAGAGTAGGGGTCTGCACATGTAAACAGAGGGCTGGGGGCAAGGGGGCAGGGCAGGAGCAGCAAGATAGCCATGGAGGTCAGGCAGGATGGGCACTAGAAGCAAGACACACCATGAAGAGCAACAGTGAGACTGTGATGGCATACACACAGACCATGGAGGGAAGGTGGGAGGGGGTCAGGGGCAGCTAACTGACCACACAGGGAAGGTGGGAGGGGCCATGGCAGCACAGAAGACCATGCATGGCAAGTGGGAGGGTTAGTGGCAGCACAATGGCTATGATGGGCAAGAAGGAGGGTGCAGGGGCATGCACAAAGGACGATGGAGGATAGAAGGGAGGGTCAGGACCTGTGCACAGACAAGAAAGTTCAGGGGAAGGGGCCTCACAACAGACCGCACAGGGCAGGCAGGAGGAGCAGTTGCAGCACAACAGACTAGGTAGGGCAGAAGGGTGTGGCAGTACAATGGACCATGTAGGACAGGAGTAAGAGGATGGGGGCATGGCATGTGGACAGGCAGGGTGGAGGTGGCAGGGACAGGTTACAGTCATCTGACAATGCTAGGCAGGTGGGAGGGGAGTGGCAGCTCAACAGAACACTCAGAGTATATAGGAGTGGCAGGTCCATGGAACATGGTGGGCAAAAAGGATGGAGCAGGGGCATGCACAAAGACATCGGAGGGCAGGGGGAAGGAGAAGAGGGGCAGAAAGCTAAGCACAGAGTTTAAGCAGGAGGTCAATGATGGGGCATAGAATTGGGCAATGGAGGGCAGGAGGAGGGGACTGGTACATCATACTAAATTGAGGGCAGTGGCAGCACATCAGACCATGCATGGCAGGAGGGAGGAGGCTAGTCCATGGATTCACACAACAGAGGATAGGGAGGAGGGGGATGGGGCAGCAAGCTAACTGTTCAGAGAAGGCGGGTATTAGGAACTTTATTGTTTTTAAAACGTGTGTCTGTGCGAACTACTTAAAATATGAACAAGTATGCAGCATAATCTCACTTTTATTCAGGAAGAAGAGGACGTTTGTGACTGTGACTCCGGGCTCACTTGGCAGAAACACCCCCTGACCCTCCACCCCCTATCGCAAAATGTAATGCCCGTGAAAAGGGTAGGTGAACACAGTGTTATATAGAACATAGTCCTGAGAGCACGATTGAAAATGAAAACTAGATATAGTGTATGGTATAAACTATGCACCAAAAAGTGTGATATAAGATGAACCGGGCGTGAAATATAATATGCAATACATTGTGCGCAATGACAGATTCATTGGAGAGCGCGAGATAGCACAGGCACTAGCGCGTGCTATGCGATGTGTGCCTTGGAGTGTAATATGCACAGGGCAGTGTTGTGTAACCTAACTAGTCTCTAAAGTTGTAATATAAAATATGTGCTGGGGAGTGTAACGTTGCATATGCACTGTGACAAAGATATGGATCCCAGATTGTAATATGTATGGCATAGCACTGTGCGTTATAACTAGGGCTCCCAGTTTTCTATTTTTACTGATTTTTACAGATAAATACAGACAGAAAACTATTTTTTTCCTGTCTGTATTTATTTTTAAATACAGAAATATATGGAAAATATGTCTTCTTTGGATGTGTTTTTCTACTGTCAATCATGAGTGCCAGGTCAGTAAGTGTATAGATTGAGAGGTATGGCAGATGAAAAAAGACAATACATTTCCTAATTAAACTTAATTAAGTGCAGATCTACAGTCATTTATGCTATTTTGCAATGCAAGTGTTTTCAGATAATGCTATTGCACTGTATACTGCTGAAACCTTTTGGACATTCAAATGCAAATGTACATTTATCAGTCAAATAAATGTGGAAAAATACCCATGGCAGCTTCATTTTTACAGAAAACACAAAATAGAAATGGATAAATACAGACAAAATTAGCAAAAAATAAATATGGATAAATACAGACGGAAATGTAGAAAAAATAAATACCATAAAACCGGGAGCCCTAGTTATAACATAGGCATCGAGGAAGGCACGTTAGATGGGGCAATATAACCCGTGCGAAGACAAGTGTGGCATGACATATTCACGGGGTGGTGTTACAGTGCACATGGGCTAGAGAGTGTCATAGCATATGCACTAGCTGGTGGAATACAACACAGAGGTGTGTGGCACTCGGCAGGCAATGGTGGGTGTAACACAGCATTGGGCTCTGCCAGGAGCGCGCTGTGACTCTCAAGTGATGTTCGTCCCCTTTCCAGAGAGTAAAATAAAAAGTATTACACATCCGGCAGTGGATGTGTGTTTTATTACCCGTGAGGGGGGTTTCTTACATAGTTTTTGTCGAATTTTTGTCGAATCCCCTTTGAATGGCTTGGTGTGCATGTGTATTAAATGTGCCCGTCAATAGCTACCCATGTTTGTATAAATAAACGACAAGGGTGTCTACCGGGATTATGCACGGTAGGGCATCAGACATGTCAGAGCTTCACTAGTGGTGTAAATACATTCCACGTGGATTTATTGTATGCATAGTCGCCTTTTAATGAATATCACTCAAATCGTCATGGTGATAGGTACGAACGGTTTGTCCAGCATGTCCTAGGTGTGTCTATAAATATATATTTTTTTAAAATAATAAAAAACAGTGGCCGGCCCTAGGGATTGGGGTAAAAAAATATAATTAGGAGACAGGCCTTGGGGGATGGGGTCATAAGGGCCAATAAATTAGAATAAGAAGGGGAACCACACAAAAATTAAAATAAATAAAAGACTGGCATCGTGCCGGAGGCCACGCCCCCTCCTTGCAGCACTCTGCAAACGCGCCCCCTGGCGAGTTGTAAGTTGGGGAATTAATTCCTCTTCAATACTGAGGGTCCCTGAGGGCCAACTAGCCCAACAGACATCTCCAGTATGCGCCAGGGAGCTGCGCTGCAGACAGGTGTTCTGAGGCCAAGCCCCTTTTTACACCTCTCTGCAACGCAGCTCTGTGGCGCTTACTGGAGGTACCTAGTGGTCTAGTTTGACCCTAGGGACCCTTAGGATTCAAGGGGACTTAATCTCTCAACTTAGAACAGCCACAGGGCGCGTTTACACAGTGGTGAAGGGAGGGGACGGGGCCTGAGGTGACGTGTGCAAACACGCACTATGGCACGTTTTAAATTGGGGATATAATTTCCCTTCAATACTGAGGGCCCCTGGGGGCTAACTAGCCCACCAAGTGCTTCCAGTAAGCGCCACTGAGCTGCATTGCAGAGAGGGGGTCCAGGCTGTGCCACTTTTTACACCTCTCTGCAACGCAGCTCTGTGGCACTTACTGGAGGTACCTAGTGGGCTAGTTGGACCCTAGGGACCCTCAGGATTCAAATGAACTTAATCTCCCAAATTAAAACGGACACAGGGCGTGTTTACACAGTGGTGAAGGGAGGGGACGGGCCTGAGTTAACATGTGCAAAAACGCCCTGTGGCCTGTTTTAAGAGGTAGTTTTAATCCCCCTGCCCTATTATATACTAGGGGCTTACAGAGGAGGTCATGCTAATCACAGGGGGACCCCAACGCATAATGTTCCCTAGTGTATGTAGGTGTTTTCACTGTATTCTAAGTGTCTTTTAACATAGCACTGGCTCTAGGACTGGTTAGTCAGACTCAGTTACCACCAGTATCCGTCTGAAAAAGTTGAAGGTACAGGATGATTTTGCAACAAGGATTCTTTCTGCTCTTCTTTTTGTTCTTTCTGCACGTTATCCTTCTTCCTGCACTTTTCTTCGTCTTTGAGGACTTCTGTTGCTTCTTTCTGCACTTCTTTTTTTTCTTTCTGTGCATTTTTTCTTCTTTCTTCACATGTCCTATCTCTGTAGGCATAGTTAGAAATTAGCATTTAAAAAACCTTTGAAATTCACAGAAAAAACCATAGGTTTCAGGCACGTTATAGTTAGGAATTAGCATTTAAAAAACTTCAGAAATTCACTGAAAAAACCATAGGTTTCAGGGGTGTTATAGTTAGCTGGACTTTTCACTTGTACAAAACCATTGAAATTCCCCCGTTATAGTTAGTTCAGCTAACTATAACTTGCGCGCCCGCAATGCACTGCTGATGACGTCACATATTACATCACTCATGACATGGTCAGTGACATCACTCATGACATCACTGATGACTTCTCAAATGACATCACTGATGACATCACTGATGACATCATCCTTGTGATAGAGTGGCAGACCTCCTCTCACCCTAATATAACCTTTGATACACACATTCAAAAATAGAGACTAACATTTTCAAAACAATGGACATACCAATACCTGTTACAACAACCTCTTCAGTAATTCTAAGATCTACATACACATCCACTCATTCACCAACAGTCCTATACAGTCACTCATACATGTACTCACTCATCATATGTACTCATATACCTATACATCCTGTTACACTATACCACTCATCCATAGAGTTACTCACACACATAGTCATTCATGCTAATAAAGATTCAAACATACATTTACTTGCATATACAGTTATACACAGACCGCCACACTTACTTCTACGGAAACTTACACATACTTAGTCTTTTAAACAATCACTTATAGAAACACATACTTATTCATACAGGAACTCTTTCAATCTCTCACTCTAAATATACTCACTTATATACACCAATAGTCACATATACTAGTTTAAAATATATGTAGTTACTCATAAAGACACTATTGAGACAGTCATTCACTCACTAACACACCCATACACACACTCATCCACCCATACAGTCCTGCACACATGCTGTCTTCAACACATACAAACAATGAGTCACTCATTCATGCACCTATGCACTACGTAATACCCCCCACCGAACCATGCAGACACTCAGACTGATACTCAAAAAACCAACTAATAACCTATATAGTCACCCATGTAGCTACTCACCAACCCATGCAGCCACTTATACACAAAGTGAGAGACTGATTGTTGGAGGGAGGACCACCGGGGAGTCAGGGGGCCTACTCCGGGGCACCTTCCTACCGCAAAGTTATAGCCGAGCGCCGCTGAGAAGCCTCCTAGGAGAGGTCTTTCTCCTATGATCATACTAGGCCCAGTAACACCACCACACAGGACTCCGTATCAGTTGCTTATCTAGGTACTTTATCATTAGGAGCACATTCGAAATATTTACAGGGGGATCGAGAGATCCAGAAAGAGTCTCAATGTCTTTGTAGGGACAGGGTAGTGGGACAGTCTTAGTACCAGCCTGGTATGGGGAAGCTCTGCGCCAGACCTTGCGTTAGGCCGAAGGTGGCTCCGGGGATCGGAGCGGCAGGTGCTGGTCTCAAAGCAGCTCAGACGTGGAGAGCCGCGACGGTGTCTGCAGGGCTCGGGTGGTAGTACCGCTTGGGTCGAGCCGCGACACAGTCAGCAGGGCTCCGGTGGTAGGTCTGCTTCGGTCGAGCCGCGACGAGGTCAGCCGGGCTCTGATGGCAAGTTCAACAAGGTCGGGCCGCGACAGCGTCAGCAGGGCCCCAAAGGTTCGTGAAGGTCTTTAAGCACGGTGGAGCCGCGACGTAGTCAGCAGGGCTTAGAGCGTGGTTCCAGGATGAGTCTTTCTCCGTAGGGTCAGCCGCGATCCGATCAGCAGGGCTCTTGACTCCGGGATACAACTGCTGTCCTGTTGCAGGGTCGCCCCAGATATAGGTCTGGAGCCCTTTGATGTCCGGACCCTTGCGCCCGGGGGGAACGGAGAGGCCGGGTCGGGAGCGGCCAGATGCTCAGCAGGAGAGGCGCCAGGCCCAGGAGAGCTGTGGGGCGATCGCACCTAGGTGTGGGAGGACGGTTGGGGGTCCCATCGATACTGTCCTCCGCCGGGAGGGGGGAAGTGTTCACGTGGTACCCCCTGGCCAGTTGTTGGTGCCTTGATGTCGGGGCTTGCTGGGGCCGAGGCCAGGTTGAGCGGGGTCACGTAGGCTGGTGCGCAGATTCACGTACAATCCAAAATGGAGGAGCCCCGAGGTGCAGGGGACCTCGTGCGGCTTGGCGAGGGGGAACAGGACCACGCCACGAGGTCGGCTCCAACACTGATACAGATATTTACATATTTAAACATTACTCACTAAGCCATGTATTCACTATGATACACTTAATCAGTCAGTTACACAATCAATTTTTCAAAAACAAATCATCCATTTAGACACTTATATACCCATTTATTCTTCCATCGACATTGAGATATACATATATAAAACATATTTAATTTTCAGAAACACGGACATTCACTGGATGATGTAATCAGTGATGTCATCAGTGATGTCATTTGAGATGTCATCAGTGATGTCATGAGTGATGTCACTGACCATGTCATGAGTGATGTAATATGTGAGGTCATCAGCAGTGCATTGCGGGCGCGCGAGTTATAGTTAGCTGAACTAACTATAACGGGGGAATTTCAATGGTTTTGTACAAGTGAAAAGTCCAGCTAACTATAACACCCCTGAAACCTATGGTTTTTTCTGTGAAAAAAAAAATAAAAAAAATATATATATATATATATATATATATATATATATATATATATATATATATATAAATCCACAAACGCTCCTTCTGGACCGCTTGACCCGTGAGAGGTGGCGCAAATGTCGGCGGAGCACGCCGACTCGTAATGTTCCCACAACAATCCAATAATGCGCTCTCAGTAACCAAAGAAGGCAAAATCCGGGGTAGTGCAAAAAAGAGGTGTTTATTCCTCACAACGCGTTTCAACTCGTTGCAGAGTCTATATAGGTTTCACACATGTTATAGTTACCTGTACATTTCACTCGTAAAAAACCAATGAAATTCCACGTTATAGTTAGATCAGGTAACTATAACTTGCGCGCCCACAATAAACTGCTGATGACGTCACATATTACATCACTCATGACATGGTCAGTGACATCACTCTTCACATCAATGATGACATCTGAAATGACACATTGTGGATAGCGGTTGCGCAAGTTATAGTTACCTGATCTAACTATAAGTGGAATTTCATTGGTTTTTTACGAGTGAAATGTACAGGTAACTATAACATGTGTGAAACCTATGGTTTTTTAAGTGAATTTGCAAGGTTTTTTAAATGCTAATTCCTAACTATAACGTGTGTGAAACCTATGGTTTTTTCAGTGAATTTGTACGGTTTTTTAAACGCTAAGTTATGTATTTATTTTTCATTTTTTTTTCTGGTTTTTCACCGTGCGCACACCCTGCGCGCACGGTGCACTTCGCGCACTGTGCGCGCGCTGTGGGCACTCGCTGCGCTTCGCGCACCGAGCGCCCACATTGCGCAGTTCAAACCGTGCGCGCCTCGCCTTTTTTTACACAGTAACAATTTTTTTTTCTCCCTTGCGGGTCCTTCAATTTATTTAATAAATGTGATTGTTATTTCATTTTTTTATTTATTATTTTTTTATTTTATTTTTTTGCCGTGAGCGTACGGTAAGCTTACCGTACGCGCACTCCGCGTTTTTAAAAAAAAAATATTAAATGTATTTTTCGTACTTTTTGGTCCTTCGTGGACCCCCTGACAAACGCTAGGGGGTCTGCAACTCTCTTCGTTGCCCCCTTTTCACGTTATCCACCTTTGTTTTTCAGTGCGAGAGACAGAAAATGGCGGCCGACACTTTCTGATTTCGACAGATTCGAATGTTTACAGTCATGTAACCACCAATCAGAATTGAGCTCGCGCACGGCACCGTACGCGTACGGTAAGCTTACCGTAAGTGCACGGAGCGCGCTTACAGATATATATATTGATTTAAATGCTATTTTCTCAGGACCTACTGAACAGATTTACACCAGACCTGCAAAAGGCACATCTCTGACCTGAGGACTACCTCTCTGCCAAATTTCAAGTAATTCTGTTCAGCCGTTCGGGCTGTAGCTCGGACTAAAGGTCCTATGGGAAAATGCATGGGGAAAACGCGTTTTGGGACCCCCCTTTTTTGTCAGCCCCCGCTTGACGAATTCCCCCGAGACTTTCAGGGTAGGAGCGGAGCGGAGCGCCCAACCTATTTTGAAACTTTCGCGAGGATTCGTCAACCGGCGCCAAAGTTATTCCAAATAGAATGTTGCGGATTTCCTATGGAAACACGGTCCTAACTATAACTATCTACTGGCGACCGCCAGTAGGTAATATATATATATATATATATATATATATATATATATATATATATATATATATATATATATATATATATATATATATATATATATATATATATATATATATATATATATATTACCTACTGGCGGTCGCCAGTAGGTAGTTATAGTTAGGACCCTGTTTCCATAGGAAATCCGCAACATTCTATTTGGAATAACTTTGGCGCCGGTCGATGAATCCTCGCGAATTTCTCAAAATAGGTGGGGCGCTACGCTCCGCTCCTACCCTGAAAGTCTCGGGAGGATTCGTCAAGCGGGGGCTGAAATAAAAGGGGGGTCCCAAAACGCGTTTTTCCCATGCATTTTTCCATAGGACCTTTAGACAGGGCTACAGCCCGAACGGCTGAACAGAATTACTAGAAAGTTGGCAGAGAGGTAGTCCTCAGGTCAAGGAAGTGCCTTTTGTAGGTTTGGTGTAAATCTGTTCAGTAGATTCTGAGAAAATAGCCTTTAAATCAATATATATATCTGAGCCAGCTTACGGTACGCTTACCGTAAGCTTACCGTACGCGTACGGTGGCGTGCGCGAGCGCGATTCTGATTGGCTGTTAGATCTTAGTAAACATTCGAATCGGCCGAAACCAGGAAGCGGCGGCCGCCATTTTGTGTATTTCACTCCGGTAAAAAAGAGTGATATCTGGAAAAGGGGGCAAGGGAGAGAGTTACAGACCCCCTAACATTTGTAAGGGGGTCAAAGAAGGACAGAAAAGTACAAAGGAAACATTTATTGATTTTAAAAAAAATCACGGGGTACGCGTACGGTAAGCTTACGGTAAGCGTACGGTAAAAAAAAAAACCAAAAAAGAAAAGAAATTCAGATTTAAGTGTTTAGATATTAGGGGGCTCTAAAAAGAGCCGTTGTGTTTATTAAGTGATTTTTTTGTGGTACCTAAAAGTAAGTACCGATGCAGAGTCTAAGGTTCAAGAGGAAGACTCTGTTCCCTTCATCATTGAAGTGCACACCATCTCCTCTATAAATGTCTTGCATGTCGTAACGCAAGTTGTTGTGGTAAATGGAACCCATACCATAGTCACGGAGGAAAGCAGAAACAGATTTGTTGATGTGCTTTCTTGCTTTGTCAATCTGCGGACAGAAATGATTGGACCAGTTCCATTTTTGCCTTTGGCATATGTTAGAAAACACAAAGGCAGTTTTAGGGAAAAGTGAAAACAGTTGTGCAAAGGTGTCCTTCATAAGCATTTCCAGACCTACCCCAGTCAAAGTGCCTAGGTCATTGCCACCACAGTGCACTATTATGAGGTCAGGGTGTTGGATTTGCATGAAGGATTTCACCAATGGCATCAATTGGTGCCACTTTAACCCTCTCTGACCAATCCATTTAATGTCTACATTTGGCAAAGCAAGGTCTCTCACCATACCTGTTTTCTCTGCAAACTTTTCACTCCAGAAGACATAGCTGTGCCCTACAATCCACACTGTGAACATCTTCAAAGGAGAACTGGATGCACTCAGGAGGTGTCTTTCAGTAGAATGGCAATATGAAAAGAAAGACAGTTTGGAAATGGAGGCATACATATTTTTTTCAAAACAAAAAGAACTGATTGGCTGTTTCATACCATTCTAGAATAAAAACTAGGCTGTATGTGTAAATTAATAGAAGCATGTTTTGTATTGGTACAGAAAAATGTGTTACCAAAGAACAGTACTATGGATTTGCTGTTAGGTTTGAAAAGTCAAGCACTCTTGCTCTGTGGAATTGAAACATTGTGTGGCGAACTTCTGACCTAACTCCACACAGCAGTGTTCCATGAGCTGTTGCTATGGTAGCAGGCAGAAGTCAAGTTGGGGGAAGGGTACTAGGCAGAAGTCAAGTTGGGGGCAGGGTACTTTTGGAAAAGGGTTGGTTTTCAACCAATAGAAATGTGTGATTACATTTGAAAAAAAGGGGGAAGCACTGAGATTTGAAACTTACATGTATATGTGTGGAAAAATAGAGGGAAAGTTTGCCATTATCTGGTTCTGCTGAGAGGAGAGAGGTGTAGAGAACAGAGATCCTGGCTCTGATAATCTGCTGTTTGAGTGCCACATTTCTTTCACAACTAACTAATTTAAAAGGTGAGGTTAGAGTTTGAGAGGGGATGTATATGGTAAATTAAGAAATGAAAAATAGAAATGTAATTCTTTTTGTTGAAGTTGCGTTTATTATTTTCTGTTTTGGGAGAAATTTAAATGTGAGGAACATGTAAAATAATATGGACTATGTTTTCACGATAAATTAAGGTGTATTGGTATAAAAAATGAATAGTTTAAGGGTTTGAGGTTGGACTCAGTAATGCAAATACATTCAGCATCACTAAGGCTGGTTGCCCTTGGTGGAATGTAGGCAGTCACCCAGGTTACACATGTTGGGAAATATAGGCAGAGATTTATTGTGTACAACTCTGGTAATTTTATATTTGCATTAGTAGGAAAAAAGGGGGAGCGATTTTTTGGTGCAGAAGCAGACTCTTAGCACACACCCAGCTCCTTTCCATGTATAATCATGCACAGTATTTACAAGCGAGTGGGTTTTGAGGTTTCAGTCTGTAATGCAAAGACATTCAGCATCACTAAGGCTGGTTGCCCTTGCTGGAGTGTAGGCAGTCACCCAGGATACACATGGTGGTGGTCTGAAAAAGCAGTCTGGACATGGGCTTTTAAAAAAATCTGAAAAGTGGATTCATAATGTGTCAGTCTGTAAAAGTGATTATCACTTGCCAAAAAAAAGAGCAGTAAGTGTGCATTCAAATTGGCAAAGAAATTTCGTTTTGTGACTAATGTGAAAACATGACTCTGTGTGCAAATAGGAATTACAGGCAGAGATTTATTGCGTTTTGCTCTGGTGATTTCACAGTTGCATTAGTAGGAAAAAGGGGGAGCGATTTTTTGGTGCAGAAGCAGACTCTTAGCACACACCCAGCTCCTTTCCATGTATAATCATGCACAGTATTTACAAGCGAGTGGGTTTTGAGGTTTCAGTCTGTAATGCAAAGACATTCAGCATCACTAAGGCTGGTTGCCCTTGCTGGAGTGTAGGCAGTCACCCAGGATACACATGGTGGTGGTCTGAAAAAGCAGTTTGGACATGTGCATTTAAAAAAATCTGAAAAGTGGATTCATAATGTGTCAGTCTGTAAAAGTGATTATCACTTGCCAAAAAAAAAGAGCAGTAAGTGTGCATTCAAATTGGCAAAGAAATTCCGTTTTGTGACTAATGTGAAAACATGACTCTGTGTGCAAATAGGAATTACAGGCAGAGATTTATTGCGTTTTGCTCTGGTGATTTCACAGTTGCATTAGTAGGAAAAAGGTGGAGCGATTTTTTGGTGCAGAAGCAGACTCTTAGCACACACCCAGCTCCTTTCCATGTATAATCATGCACAGTATTTACAAGCGAGTGGGTTTTGAGGTTTCAGTCTGTAATGCAAAGACATTCAGCATCACTAAGGCTGGTTGCCCTTGCTGGAGTGTAGGCAGTCACCCAGGATACACATGGTGGTGGTCTGAAAAAGCAGTCTGGACATGTGCATTTAAAAAAATCTGAAAAGTGGATTCATAATGTGTCAGTCTGTAAAAGTGATTATCACTTGCCAAAAAAAAAGAGCAGTAAGTGTGCATTCAAATTGGCAAAGAAATTTCGTTTTGTGACTAATGTGAAAACATGACTCTGTGTGCAAATAGGAATTACAGGCAGAGATTTATTGCGTTTTGCTCTGGTGATTTCACAGTTGCATTAGTAGGAAAAAGGGGGAGCGATTTTTTGGTGCAGAAGCAGACTCTTAGCACACACCCAGCTCCTTTCCATGTATAATCATGCACAGTATTTACAAGCGAGTGGGTTTTGAGGTTTCAGTCTGTAATGCAAAGACATTCAGCAACACTAAGGCTGGTTGCCCTTGCTGGAGTGTAGGCAGTCACCCAGGATACACATGGTGGTGGTCTGAAAAAGCAGTCTGGACATGGGCTTTTTTAAAAATCTGAAAAGTGGATTCATAATGTGTCAGTCTGTAAAAGTGATTATCACTTGCCAAAAAAAAAGAGCAGTAAGTGTGCATTCAAATTGGCAAAGAAATTTCGTTTTGTGACTAATGTGAAAACATGACTCTGTGTGCAAATAGGAATTACAGGCAGAGATTTATTGCGTTTTGCTCTGGTGATTTCACAGTTGCATTAGTAGGAAAAAGGGGGAGCGATTTTTTGGTGCAGAAGCAGACTCTTAGCACACACCCAGCTCCTTTCCATGTATAATCATGCACAGTATTTACAAGCGAGTGGGTTTTGAGGTTTCAGTCTGTAATGCAAAGACATTCAGCATCAGTAAGGCTGGTTGCCCTTGCTGGAGTGTAGGCAGTCACCCAGGATACACATGGTGGTGGTCTGAAAAAGCAGTCTGGACATGGGCTTTTAAAAAAATCTGAAAAGTGGATTCATAATGTGTCAGTCTGTAAAAGTGATTATCACTTGCCAAAAAAAAAGAGCAGTAAGTGTGCATTCAAATTGGCAAAGAAATTTCGTTTTGTGACTAATGTGAAAACATGACTCTGTGTGCAAATAGGAATTACAGGCAGAGATTTATTGCGTTTTGCTCTGGTGATTTCACAGTTGCATTAGTAGGAAAAAGGGGGAGCGATTTTTTGGTGCAGAAGCAGACTCTTAGCACACACCCAGCTCCTTTCCATGTATAATCATGCACAGTATTTACAAGCGAGTGGGTTTTGAGGTTTCAGTCTGTAATGCAAAGACATTCAGCATCACTAAGGCTGGTTGCCCTTGCTGGAGTGTAGGCAGTCACCCAGGATACACATGGTGGTGGTCTGAAAAAGCAGTCTGGACATGTGCATTTAAAAAAATCTGAAAAGTGGATTCATAATGTGTCAGTCTGTAAAAGTGATTATCACTTGCCAAAAAAAAAGAGCAGTAAGTGTGCATTCAAATTGGCAAAGAAATTTCGTTTTGTGACTAATGTGAAAACATGACTCTGTGTGCAAATAGGAATTACAGGCAGAGATTTATTGCGTTTTGCTCTGGTGATTTCACAGTTGCATTAGTAGGAAAAAGGGGGAGCGATTTTTTGGTGCAGAAGCAGACTCTTAGCACACACCCAGCTCCTTTCCATGTATAATCATGCACAGTATTTACAAGCGAGTGGGTTTTGAGGTTTCAGTCTGTAATGCAAAGACATTCAGCATCACTAAGGCTGGTTGCCCTTGCTGGAGTGTAGGCAGTCACCCAGGATACACATGGTGGTGGTCTGAAAAAGCAGTCTGGACATGTGCATTTAAAAAAATCTGAAAAGTGGATTCATAATGTGTCAGTCTGTAAAAGTGATTATCACTTGCCAAAAAAAAGAGCAGTAAGTGTGCATTCAAATTGGCAAAGAAATTTCGTTTTGTGACTAATGTGAAAACATGACTCTGTGTGCAAATAGGAATTACAGGCAGAGATTTATTGCGTTTTGCTCTGGTGATTTCACAGTTGCATTAGTAGGAAAAAGGGGGAGCGATTTTTTGGTGCAGAAGCAGACTCTTAGCACACACCCAGCTCCTTTCCATGTATAATCATGCACAGTATTTACAAGCGAGTGGGTTTTGAGGTTTCAGTCTGTAATGCAAAGACATTCAGCAACACTAAGGCTGGTTGCCCTTGCTGGAGTGTAGGCAGTCACCCAGGATACACATGGTGGTGGTCTGAAAAAGCAGTCTGGACATGTGCATTTAAAAAAATCTGAAAAGTGGATTCATAATGTGTCAGTCTGTAAAAGTGATTATCACTTGCCAAAAAAAAAGAGCAGTAAGTGTGCATTCAAATTGGCAAAGAAATTTCGTTTTGTGACTAATGTGAAAACATGACTCTGTGTGCAAATAGGAATTACAGGCAGAGATTTATTGCGTTTTGCTCTGGTGATTTCACAGTTGCATTAGTAGGAAAAAGGGGGAGCGATTTTTTGGTGCAGAAGCAGACTCTTAGCACACACCCAGCTCCTTTCCATGTATAATCATGCACAGTATTTACAAGCGAGTGGGTTTTGAGGTTTCAGTCTGTAATGCAAAGACATTCAGCATCAGTAAGGCTGGTTGCCCTTGCTGGAGTGTAGGCAGTCACCCAGGATACACATGGTGGTGGTCTGAAAAAGCAGTCTGGACATGGGCATTTAAAAAAATCTGAAAAGTGGATTCATAATGTGTCAGTCTGTAAAAGTGATTATCACTTGCCAAAAAAAAAGAGCAGTAAGTGTGCATTCAAATTGGCAAAGAAATTTCGTTTTGTGACTATTGTGAAAAGAAATGTAGTAATATATTTAAATAAAATAAAGGAATTTTTTTTTAGTTTTTTTCAGGTATTGCTGAAGAGCAGTGAACAAAATTTAAGATGCCTACAAAATCCAGAGTTCAAAAAACTCACAAAAAAAACCTATATTTGAAGACAACTGGAGGACCAAAGTTAGTAGAAGATGCTCATGTTGGGAAAAAGAAAAAATCTTCTGGTAAGCAGAAAAAACTATTTCTAAAAAATATATTCAAAAGAATGAAAAATGTACAAAATGTCTGTACTGGAAAGAATGTTTTGAAAAGAAAAGGACAGGAAAAAATTGAGAATTTAGTTAATGCAAATATACCTTCTGCAACTGAAAAGATTTACATAAATAGAAAAACAGCGTTTAAAGAGATACGTAGAAAAATGTTTCAGAGAAGAGTTATGTCCAATTTGATAAAGGATGTGAAGAAATATAAGCAAAAGAGTAAGTTTTATAAAAGAAAAAAAGAAATTGAAGCCATTGCAGCAAAGGCATTAGAATTAAAAGGAAACTATTCATTTTAATTTTGAATAGGATGCGTACATTAGACAAAATGGTTAATGTACTGAAATCACATAGCAAAAGGAAAAGAGTAGTGAACAGAACAAACTTTTGTAAAGTGTTTTTAGGAAAGTGGATGCATAGTTCAAGTAGTGAACCTTTTTTTAATGAAGAGAGCTATTTTCAAAGTAATAGTTTGCTGCATGCAGTTGACACCAGAGGTCGTGCTTACGAAGTAAAAAATGGTTGCATAATGGAGAAGGAGATAATGGTTCCAAGAGATGAGGTACAAGTGATGGCAGATGAGGCTATGGGGAGACGTCCTAAAGCCCCAGTGTACACTTGGAATTGTAGTAGTATTTGCACTGTGCGTCAGGAATCTATTGACAAATTTCGTGAGTTTCTAAGAGAATTTAGTAAAAAAAGTATAAAACAGAAGATTAAGGTGCTTCAAAGTCTAGATCCATGCAGAGTGAGAGAGAATACTGGTTTGCAGGGTCATTCTCTGGCTTGTCTATCTAGGAAAGTGTGTAATAGTGTTTTCCATCATTTTAGGATGTTGGCTGTTCATCATACTGAAATGAGAAAGTTTGCGAGACGGTTGTATTTTGCTAAAAGTCCAGCAATAAAGTTAGATGAATTGAATAGGGCTCTGTTCCGTGGAACGGTATCAGATGTAGAGAAGGTTGTTGATGAAATTCAGTTTTGTTACTTTGGTCCTGAACAAAACAGTGCAGAGAAGGACACAGTAAATGAGGAAGAAGTGGAAGAGAATGTAGAACCCTCTGTAAGTAAGACATTTAATGATCACATAACAAAATTTGCAATAATCTCTAATGAAAGACCAAATATTACTTGTATTTGTTGCCGCAGAACTCATTATAGAAAACAAACCAGGTATGTTGATCTCTACAGAAAGAGTGAAAATGAAGATAATTATAAGTGGAAGGATTTTGCCACATATATATTTCTTGAAAATTGTTTTGAATTGGGTGAAGTACAGCGTATTTGTAAATACTGTTACAACAAGTTAAAGGAAAATAGAATGCCGACCAGAGCAGTACATAATAATTTAGAATTGGATGCTATTCCTGCTGAACTTTCTGAATTAAATACATATGAGTCTATACTCATTCAATGTGTTCATCCGTTCCAGACCATAGTACGTATGGAGCCCAAAACTGGTAAATTACCTCCTTCTGATTTACTGAGAGGTTTAAAAGGTAGAGTGGTGTATTTGCCCTTGGATTTGAAAAAAAATGTGGAAACTATTGATGCGGATACTTTGGAAACTGAACCATTAATTATTCTGGTTAATGGTGTACCTACAAAGAATAAGAAGATTTGGCAGGAGCTGGTAGATGTACGGAAAGTACAAAGAGCAAATTTGTATTTGAAAAGGAATAACAAATGGTATGAATCAATTTATATAGAAGAAGAAGAAGAAGAAGATTTACAAGAAGACACAGAAACACCAACTGGACAAATTGAAAAAGTGGACAAGTCAAAGGAAGAAGAAATTTATGAACATTTTAGCATACATCCTCTTCATTCAAAAGAAGTTATGGGAGACAATATTGATCTCTTTCAGATGAAGAAAGCAAAAGGAAGTCCCGTGAGTGTATGGGAGGAGAGCTTGGAAGCTCGATGTTTTCCCCAGCTGTTTCCTAAAGGAAAAGGAGGACGATACGATGAACGTCCGGAACAGATTCCAGCTTCTGAGTATCGGACTACAAGACTATATGCTGAAGATCCCAGATTTCGACAAAGTATTCCTTATTTGTTCCATCTTTTATTTGAAAGCGACTTGTCTGCACTGTCTTATGCAGTAAATCACATTTTAAAAAGTGGAGTACATTTACAAAATGTGTCTGCTAAGGATTTTATGGAGAAAGTGCAGCACCGAGATGATCATTTGGAAACACAACTGATCAATCTGATGGCTTGTCAGCGTGGGACAAATGAATATTGGTACCGACGCCATGGTGAATTAAAATGCATGTTACGGAATTTAGGAACACCAACATGGTTCGTTACCCTAAGCTGTGCGGAGTACGCTTGGGATGATTTACTGGATTTTCTACGAGAGGCAAATTCAAACATTAAAAACATCGAATACAAGACAGCAGGAGAACTGTGCTCATTGGATCCGGTTAATGTTTGCAGATATTTCAATCATAGATTTGAGGCTATAATGTCCTTCATCTGCAATAAAAAAAATCCACCTCTTGGAGAAGTAGTAGATTTCTTTTGGAGAAAAGAGTACCAGGCAAGAGGTGCTCCTCATATTCATATGCTGTTGTGGATCAAGGATGCCCCAAAGTTTGGAACAGATACTGATGAAGCAGTGTTATCTTACATTGAAGAATATGCAACATGTGCTATACCAAAAAGCACAGAAGAGAAAAAGTTAAAGGAGCAAGTTTTACGTTTCCAAAGTCATCGGTGTGGAAAATACTGTCGACGGAAATACAAGAGCAAAGATAAATACTACACTAAATGTCGATTTGGATTTCCTAGACCTGTTCTTTCAAATGGAAGAGTAAACAGTTTTATGTCAGCTGTGAGACATACTATCACAAGAAAATCACCTAAGAATACCTACAACCTTAAAAGAAAAGAAGAATCAAAAAATATAAATGACTACAACCCAGTCATTTTATCCATGTGGAACGCTAACATGGATATACAGTATGTAGCTGACAATTCCATTGCTGTTGCTCGATATGTAACGTCTTACATTACTAAATCAGAAAAAACAGAATTGAAGGAAATGTGGGAAGAGATTTCTCACGAGAAGACTGTCAGTAAGAAGCTGTACAGTTTCAGTTTGAAGATGTTATCGCATCGAGAAATTGGATCCTACGAATGTTCAGATAGGTTATCTTCTGCAAGTCTCTACTCGAAGTCAAGAAGAATAATTTGGGCAAGTTTAGGCCTTGCAGCAATGAGAAATCGGGTACTAAAATCTGTTGGAGAAATTGAATATTTGGCCGAGAATGACCCAGAAAGTACAGATATTTTGAAATCAAACATGTTGGACACATATTATCCCAAGAGAAGTCAACATCTGGAGAACATGTGTCTCTATGAAGTGCTGCAGAACTACATTTATTCACGGAAAGCCGCAGAAGACATCAACAATGGAAAATATAAAGTCATTGGTGAGGAAGGATGTTTGGTGAAGCAAACAAAAGGAAGTTTGATAAATCACAGGAAGCTGAGTTGCGACACTACTGACAAGAAGGAATTTTACTACTTGGCTCTTTTACAGTTGTTTAAACCATGGCGTACAGAGGATGAACTACTGGGAGAATTTCAAAGCTATGAAGATTCTTTTAATGCTTGCAAAGACAGCATACAATGCAGTACATTCTCAAGTTATCTGCAAATGTTAAATGAAGAAATTGAACAGGAAACTACAATTGCAGCAGAAATAGCTAGAGACAGTTCTCAGGACAGCCAAAGTTCAGAAACACTCAGTCAAGATCCCCTAGGACAACCAATCGTTGAAAATGAAGCATCAATAGCCATGAATGAAGTGGAAACGGCTATGAATCAAGCTCAAGAAGAATTTATAGACTTACAAAATTTGGAAAGACAACTGAACGAAGAGCAGCAACAAATTTATGAAGAGATCAGAAACAAAATTGATCACGGATTTCTACATGAAAAAAAAGAGTGCTCATGCACATCATTTCATCCAATCAGGATGTATGTAAGCGGACAAGCTGGAACTGGAAAAAGTTTCCTAATTAAAGTCATCAGAAGCTACCTACAGCAAAAAACGGATTCTACTTTGTCTTGTGTGGTTACTGCTCCAACTGGGTTAGCAGCATATAACATAAAAGGAATCACTTTACATCGTTTGCTAATGTTACCAGTGGAGCATGAGAACAAAATACAATACAACAAGCTAACTGGAGAAGCATCCTTGGAAGTTTCAAGAGTCTTGAAGAAGATGCAAGTTCTCATTATTGATGAGGTGAGCATGGTTTCAAACTTAATGCTTGCCTTTGTGCATTTAAGAATGCAGCAAATTCTGAAGACAGACTATGACATGTTATTTGGTGGAAAACACGTCATAGTTTTTGGAGATCTTTTGCAACTTACTCCAGTTAAAGGACAACCAGTGTTTAATACTGTGACACATGAAGACACAAAGAAGTCATTGGGAAGCATCGGAAATACAAATATTTGGTCCTTCTTTGAGTACAAGGAACTTACTACTAATATGAGGCAAGCAAGCGATGAAGAATATGGAAGTATTCTGAAAGATATCAGAATTGGACTACTCACAGAAGTTGGCAAAAAAGCATTACAGAGTCGGCTGCTACATAATTTATTTCCAAAGGAAGAAATAGTTGCAGAGAAGATATACAAGAACATTGCAGAAAAGAAAAGTATCATCTGCTTAATGCCAACTCTACGTGAATGCTCAATATTCAATGAGGAGCTTTTGAAATTGGAAAAGGAAGAGATCAGGAAATTAGAAGCAGTGGACAAAATTGAGGATGGAAGAATTACTGTCACAGTAACAGGCACACTGAAAAATAAATTGGATTCACTAGAGAAGAACATTTCCAAAACAGCTGGATTAGAAAAAAATCTATATGTTTGCATGAACTGTAGAGTATTTTTAAGGAGAAATTTGGATGTTGAAAAAGGTTTAGTTAATGGAGCTATGGGAAGAGTTGTGGGTTTTATTAATTATCAGAAAAAAGATGGAATTGAATGTTTAAAAATAAAATTTGATCAGATAGAAGAAGTTAAAGACATTTGTCGTTGTTCAGTTCGTTTCATGCTTGTGAAAGACTTATATGTACGTAGGAAGCAGTTTCCGTTTTCGCTAGCATATGCTGTAACTATTCACAAGTCTCAAGGATTGACTGTAGATTGTGCATTTGTGAACATTGGTTCAACTGTGTTCAAAGAAGGTATGGCATACGTTGCTTTGTCACGAGTGAAAACATTATCAGGTTTATTCATGATAGACTTTGATGACTCAAAAGTTAGTGCTGATACAAATTGTGTAAAGGAGTATAATAGATTAAGAAGAAGCTATGCTCCTCATTTAGGTCAGTATCCTGTGTTGGAGAAACGTGTAGTTTCTCGTAAAAGGAGAAATGACAATATCTGTGATGAAGATGTACAGAGGAGGAAAAAAAAGAGGAGTGATGTAATTGCAAGCAAAAAGAGTAAGGAAAAAGAAGAACAGGTTGTAGGATGTCATTTTGAAAATAGCTCTGGTGTCAACTGCTACGCAAATGTAGTGCTGAATGTTGCATTTTATCTGGAAAGTTTGCAAGAGCAGATAATAGTAAATCAGGGAAAAAGATTCTGTTCAGAGCTGAGTCTCCTTTTTCAAAAGCTGAGTAATGATAAAACTCAAATAGAAAGTGCTACTGAAATTAGAAAACTTTTAGATGTATGTTCAGGACGAACGCAGTTTTCTCAAAATGAACAGCAAGATGCACACAAATTTTTGATGTTTTTTCTTCAGGTACTGGAAGAAGAAGAAGTTGCAATTGATAATTTATTTGGTCTCTCTTATAAATGGGAACATAGTTGTGAAAACTGTTATAATATATGTGGCTCTAATGTTGATAATGAAAGGTTTATTTTTTTGACATTGCCAGAGACTAAAACAGTCACTTTTGCTAAATTAGTTAAAGATGCTAATCATAGCATGCAATGCGGTGAGTGTCAATCTGACATGTTTTCAACATTAATTTTAAAGGAATACGGACAGTATGTAATTTTAATGATGCAACGATGTAGAGCTGATGGTTCAAAATTGGATATTTTAATAAAGAAGTTTACAGGACAGCAATTAAAAACTTTTGTAACTGTTGCAATAATTTTCCATGAAGGACCTACTGTTACTTCTGGACATTACACAGTTTATCTTAAATGTGAAAAAGGCTGGACACTGTGTAATGATTCCCAATTGGTTTTTAAGCAACGTTTGCCTTTTGATTTAGCAAATTCCTATCTAATCTTCCTGAAACCTAAATTTTAGAGAGACTTGGCAAGATCTGGACAAAACAATTTTACCATTTGATTGGATTACCATTGGAATTTTCAAAAATAAAGATTTTTTAAATTATCATTTGGCCTAATGGAAAGATAACCAATTGTAATGTGGACTTTTTAAATTTTTAATGAAACTTTCGAAAACCAAAAATTTAGAGAGAATCGGTAACATCTGCACAATTTAAATTTTGGAATGTTATTGGAGTGCCATTGGAAATTTATTCAAAAAAGATTTTTTGAATTACTATTTGGCCATGTGGAAAGGTAACCAATTCTATTGTGGACTTAATATATTATTAATAAATCTTTCGGGAACCAATATGTTACAGAGAATCGGTGAGATCTGTACAAATAAAACTTTAGAATTTTATTGGATTACCATTGGAAATTTAATCAAAAAAGAATTTTAAAATTACTATTTGGCCTAAAGGAAATGGAACCAGATGTAATGTGGAGTTATTTGAGATATAATATTGTGATTATACTTCTGAAACAAACATATCAGACGGTATTTTAAAGAAATAAGTATTGGTATTAGATGATATTTTTTTAGAATATTATGCATTTCTATAATGTTAAGTTTAAGTAAAAAGAGATTCTGGGCTTTTTTAATACAATCTTTGAGATTGTTATTTTTTTTTGCCCGCTGTAAAATGATGAATGCAATTGCTTTCACAATTTATAGTGAAATGCAATATATTCTGAAAACAGCAAAAATAAGGCAAAAATATTTTTTGATAAATATGTAAATATGTGTACTGTATTATAAAATGTTTTAAAAATATTAATACTTTTTTCTTTTTTTTCAGATTGATATAGAAAATTTTCGAAAACTAGAACCATTTTTAAAGCAATTGTTTTTAAAAACAAATGAATAAATATTTTTTTGAGTGGGTATGGTAAGTCAATAATAATAATTGTAGTCTCTCAAGGACCTTGTAATGTGATAATTGATTTTTAGTGTTTTTAAAAAAAAAAAAAAAAATTACGCGCACCGTACGCGTACGGTAAAAAAAAAAAAAAAAAAAAGTTTTTAAAAACATATATAAAAAAAAGATGAAAGATAAGGTTGGCTCTTAAAAGAGACGTTGTGTTCATGCAGGGACAGAGGAAAGAAAGATTGGGAAAATTAGTCTCTGCGACAAGTGTGCTGATCTATTTTGTTGTTCACTAGGGAAACACTGGTCTCCCTATGACAAATTAGATCATGACAAGAGGTGCATCGAATATCAACCCTCAGAAATAGAGGGTTAATTTCCTGAGGGTCAGCAAAAGGAGATGCTCCCCCCACAGATGAAGGGCTCACCTGACCTGCAGAAGAAGGACTCAGCCCTGCAGATGATGGTCCAGGCTGAGCTGCTGTGGATGTGCTTGGTTGACTTAATGAAGGGTTACCTCCAAAAAGTCGAGCATGTGTCCTTTTGTGTACATCCTTGAGGTGCCTCATCATGGTATGATTCCCAAAGGAATACTTCCTGTCAGGATTACCTCTTGAAAGTACACGCTGACACAGCTTGCAAGTCACTAAGGGTGCATTTACCTTTAGCTGGCCTTCAGGAAAAGTAAAATAATCCCATACATAAGAGGTCTTTTGTTTCCTCGCTCTCTGCCTCAAGGTAGTGCTGCTAGTGCTAGCCTCACTCTCAGAAGGGCTCTGCTGTTCTGCCATCGTATCACAAAGACAACCCAGCTCCTTCTCCTAAGGGATCACAAGCAGAAATGAGGGGAATGGGTGTGGTGTAGGAGAGTTCTAGAACTGAAAGTAGTTTCATCCAATCAAAAGTTGTGTTTCATGATCACATGACCTACCGTACGCTTACGGTACGCTTACGGTGCGCTTACGGCAAAAGTACGCATGCGCGTAAAAAAGACACGCGCTTGCGCGCATGCGCATAACAGTCACTACCCGACACTTCCGCGTAACGTGCGCGTGTAGCGAACACGCGTACGCGTGCCACGCGGAGTACGCGCGGCTACGCAAATTGCGTAACTATACGCAAACAGCGTAGAAAAATTACAGACGTTGCGTAAACCGTACGCTTACCGTAAGCTTACGGTACGCGTACCAAAAAAAAAAAATAAAAAAAAAAAAATGTATTGCTAATAAATTTTACGTTTATTTTATAAAATATATTTAAAAAAACATATTATAGAATTTTAAAAATTTAACCATAGTCTTTAAAAAAGGATAGAAAATTAAAATAAAAATATGTAAAAAAAAAAAAAAGAAAGAAAAAAAATTTTAGCATTTAAAAAACCTTGCAAATTCACTGAAAAAACCATGGGTTAAACACACGTTATAGTCAGGAATTAGCATTTAAAAAACCTTGCAAATTCACTGAAAAAACCATGGGTTTCATACACGTTATAGTTAGGAATTAGCATTTAAAAAACCTTAGAAATTCAATGAAAAAACCAAAGGTTTCACACATGTTATAGTTAGCTGGACATTTCACTCGTAAAAAACCAATGAAATTCCCCCGTTATAGTTAGTTCAGCTAACTATAACTCGCGCGCCCGCAATGTACTACTGATGACGTCACATATTACATCACTCATGACATGGTCAGTGACATCACTCATGACATCACTGATGACATCTCAAATGACATCACTGATGACATCATCCTTGTGACAGAGTGGTAGACCTCCTCTCACCCTAATATAACCTTTGATACAAACATTCAAAAATAGATACTAAAATTATCAAAACAATGGACATACCAATACCAGTAACAACAACCTATTCAGTATTTCTAAGATCCACATAAACATCCACTCATCCACCAACAATCCTATACAGTCACTCATACATGTACTCACACATCATATGTACTCATACACCTAAACATCCTGTAACACAATTCCACTCATCCATAGAGTTACTCACACACATAGTCACTCATGCTAATAAAGAAACAAACATCAATTTACTTGCATATACAGTTATACACACACCAGCACACTTACTTTAACAGAAACTTACACATACTTAGTCTTTTTAACAATCACTTATAGAAACACATACTTATTCATACAGGAACTCTTTCAATCTCTCACTCTCACATATACTCACTTATATACACCAATAGTCACATATACTAGTTTAAAACATATGTAGTTACTCATAAAGACACTATTGAGACAGTCATTCACTCACTAACACATCCATGCATACAGTCATCCACCCATACAGTCCTGCACACATGCTGTCTTCAACACATACAAAGAGTGAGTCACTCATTCATGCACCTATGCACTACATAATACCCCCCACCGAACCATACAGACACTCAGACACTCATAGTGATACTCAAAAAACCAACTAATAACCTCTATAGACACTCATGTAGCTACTCACCAACCCATGCAGCCACTTATACACAAAGTGAGAGACTGATACAGATATTTACATATTTAAACATTACTCAGTAAGCCATGTATTCAATAAGATACACTTAATCAGTCAGTAATACAATCAATTTTTCAAAAACAAATCATCCACTTAGACACTTATATACCCATTGATTCTTCCATCGACCTTGAGATATACATATATAAAACATATTTAATTTTCAGAAAAACACACATTCACTGGATGATGTCATCAGTGATGTCATTTGAGATGTCATCAGTGATGTCATGAGTGATGTCACTGACCATGTCATGAGTGATGTAATATGTGACGTCATCAGTAGTACATTGCGGGCGCGCGAGTTATAGTTAGCTGAACTAACTATAACGGGGGAATTTCATTGGTTTTTTACGAATGAAATGTCCAGCTAACTATAACATGTGTGAAACCTTTGGTTTTTTCATTGAATTTCTAAGGTTTTTTAAATGCTAATTCCTAACTATAACGTGTGTGAAACCCATGGTTTTTTCAGTGAATATATATATATATATATATTCACTGAAAAAACCATAGGTTTCAGGGGTGTTATAGTTAGCTGGACTTTTCACTTGTACAAAACCATTGAAATTCCCCCGTTATTGTTAGTTCAGCTAACTATAACTCGCGCGCCCGCAATGCACTGCTGATGACATCACATATTACATCACTCATGACATGGTCAGTGACATCACTCATGACACCACTGATGACATCTCAAATGACATCACAGATGACATCACTGATGACATCATCCAGTGAATGTGTGTTTTTCTGAAAATTAAATATGTTTTATATATGTATATCTCAAGGTCGATGGAAGAATAAATGGGTATATAAGTGTCTAAATGGATGATTTGTTTTTGAAAAATTGATTGTGTAACTGACTGATTAAGTGTATCATAGTGAATACATGGCTTAGTGAGTAATGTTTAAATATGTAAATATCTGTATCAGTCCCTCACTTTGTGTATAAGTGGCTGCATGGGTTGGTGAGTAGCTACATGGGTGTCTATATAGGTTATTAGTTGGTTTTTTGAGTATCAGTCTGAGTGTCTGCATGGTTCGGTGAGGGATATTACGTAGTGCATAGGTGCATGAATGAGTGACTCACTGTTTGTATGTGTTGAAGACAGCATGTCTGCAGGACTGTATGGGTGGATGAGTGTGTGTATGGGTGTGTTAGTGAGTGAATGACTGTCTCAATAGTGTCTTTATGAGTAACTACATATGTTTTAAACTAGTATATGTGACTATTGGTGTATATAAGTGAGTATATGTGAGAGTGAGAGATTGAAAGAGTTCCTGTATGAATAAGTATGTGTTTCTATAAGTGATTGTTTAAAAGACCAAGTATGTGTAAGTTTCCGTAGAAGTAAGTGTGGTGGTGTGTGTATAACTGTATATGCAAGTAAATGTATGTTTGAATCCTTATTAGCATGAGTGACTATGTGTGTGAGTAACTCTATGGATGAGTGGCATTGTGTAACAGGATGTATAGGTGTATGAGTACATATGATGAGTGAGTACATGTATGAGTGACTGTATAGGACTGTTGGTGAATGAGTGGATGTGTATGTGGATCTTAGAATTACTGAAGAGGTTGTTGTAACTGGTATTGGTATGTCCATTGTTTTGAAAATGTTAGTCTCTATTTTTGAATGTGTGTATCAAAGGTTATATTAGGGTGAGAGGAGGTCTGCCACTCTATCACAAGGATGATGTCATCAGTGATGTCATCAGTGATGTCATTTGAGATGTCATGAGTGATGTCATGAGTGATGTCACTGACCATGTCATGAGTGATGTAATATGTGACGTCATCAGCAGTGCATTGCGGGCGCGCGAGTTATAGTTAGCTGAACTAACTATAACGGGGGAATTTCAATGGTTTTGTACAAGTGAAAAGTCCAGCTAACTATAACACCCCTGAAACCTATGGTTTTTTCAGTGAATTTTTGAGGTTTTTTAAATGCTAATTCCTAACTATAACGTGCCTGAAACCTATGTTTGTTTCTGTGAATTTCAAAGGTTTTTTAAATGCTAATTTCTAACTATGCCTACAGAGATAGGACATGTGAAGAAAGAAGAAAAAATGCACAGAAAGAAACAAAAGAAGTGCAGAAAGAAGCAACAGAAGTCCTCAAATACGAAGATAAGTGCAGGAAGAAGGATAACGCGCAGAAAGAACAAAAAGAAGAGCAGAAAGAAGCCTTGTTGCAAAATCATCCTGTACCCTCAACTTTTTCAGACGGATACTGGTGGTAACTGAGTCTGACTAACCAGTCCTAGAGCCAGTGCTATGTTAAAAGACACTTAGAATACAGTGAAAACACCTACATACACTAGGGAACATTATGCGTTGGGGTCCCCCTGTGATTAGCATGACCTCCTCTGTAAGCCCCTAGTATATAATAGGGCATGGGGATTAAAACTACCTCTTAAAACAGGCCACAGGGCGTTTTTGCACACTTTAACTCAGGCCCCGTCCCCTCCCTTCACCACTGTGTAAACACGCCCTGTGTCCATTTTTAGTTGGGAGATTAAGTTCATTTGAAACCTGAGGGTCCCTAGGGTCCAACTAGCCCACTAGGTACCTCCAGTAAGTGCCACAGAGCTGCGTTGCAGAGAGGTGTAAAAAGTGGCACGGCCTGGACCACCTCCTTGCAATGCAGCTCAGTGGCGCTTACTGGAAGCACTTGGTGGGCTAGTTAGCCCCCAGGGGCCCTCAGTATTGAAGGGAAATTATATCCCCAATTTAAAACGTGCCATAGTGCGTGTTTGCACACGTCACCTCAGGCCACGTCCCCTCCCTTCACCACTGTGTAAACACGCCCTGTGGCTGTTCTAAGTTGAGAGATTAAGTCCCCTTGAATCCTAAGGGTCCCTAGGGTCAAACTAGACCACTAGGTACCTCCAGTAAGCACCACAGAGCTGCGTTGCAGAGAGGTGTAAAAAGTGGATTGGCCTCAGAACACCTGTCTGCAGCGCAGCTCCCTGGCGCATACTGAAGATGCCTGTTGGGGGCGCGTTTGCAGAGTGCTGCACGGAGGGGGCATGGCCTCCGGCACGATGCCAGTCTTTTATTTATTTTAATTTTTTAAGAAGGGGGCTGTGTGGTTCCCCTTCTTATTTTAATTTATTGGCCCTGTTGACCCCATCCCCCAGGGCCTGTCTCCTAATTATATTTTTTTGACCCCAATCCCCAGGGCCGGCCACTGTTTTTTATTATTTTTAAAAAATATATATTTATAGACACACCTAGGACATGCTGGACAAACCGTACGTACCTATCACCATGACGATTTGCGTGATATTCATTAAAAGGCGACTATGCATGCAATGAATCCACGTGGAATGTATTTACACCACTAGTGAAGCTCTGACATGTCTGATGCCCTACCGTGCCTAATCCCGGTAGACACCCTTGTCGTTCATTTATACAAACATGGGTAGCTATTGACGAGCACATTTAATACACATGCACACCAAGCCATTCAAAGGGGATTCGACAAAAATTAGACCAAAACTATGCAAGAAACCCCCCTCACGGTTAATAAAACACACATCCACTGCCGGATGTGCAATACTTTTTATTTTACTCTATGGAAAGGGGACGAACATCACTTGAGAGTCACAGCGCGCTCCTGACAGAGCCCAATGCTGTGTTACACCCACCATTGCCTGCCGAGTGCCACACACCTCTGTGTTGTATTCCACTAGCTAGTGCATATGCTATGACACTCTCTAGCCCATGTGCACTGTAACACCACCCCGTGAATATGTCATGCCACACTTGTCTTCGCACGGGTTATATTGCCCCATCTAACGTGCCTTCCTCGATGCCTATGTTATAACGCACAGTGCTATGCCATACATATTACAATCTGGGATCCATATCTTTGTCACAGTCCATATGCAACATTACACTCCCCAGCACATATTTTATATTACAACTTTAGAGACTAGTTAGGTTACACAACACTGCCCTGTGCATATTACACTCCAAGGCGCATATCGCATAGCACGCGCTAGTGCCTGTGCTATCTCGTGCTCTCCAATGAATCTGTCATTGCGCACAATGTATTGCATATTATATTTCACGCTCGGTTCATCTTATATCACACTTTTTGGTGCATAGTTTATACCATAAACTATATCTAGTTTTCATTTTCAATCGTGCTCTCAGGACTATGTTCTATATAACACTGTGTTCACCTACCCTTTTCACGGGCATTACATTTTGCGATAGGGGGTGGAGGGTCAGGGGGTGTTTCTGCCAAGTGAGCCCGGAGTCACAGTCACAAACGTCCTCTTCTTCCTGAATAAAAGTGAGATTATGCTGCATACTTGTTCATATTTTAAGTAGTTCGCAGAGACACAATGTTTTAAAAACAATAAAGTTCCTAATACCCGCCTTCTCTGAACAATTAGCTTGCTGCCCCATCCCCCTCCTCCCTATCCTCTGTTGTGTGAATCCATGGACTAGCCTCCTCCCTCCTGCCATGCATGGTCTGATGTGCTGCCACTGCCCTCAATTTAGTATAATGTACCAGTCCACTCCTCCTGCCCTCCATTGCCCAATTCTATGCCCCATCATTGACCTCCTGCTTAAACTCTGTGCTTAGCTTGCTGCCCCTATTCTCCTTCCCCCTGCCCTCCGATGTCTTTGTGCATGCCCCTGCTCCATCCTTTTTGCCCACCATGTCCCATGGACCTGCCACTCCTATCTACTCTGAGTGTTCTGTTGAGCTGCCCCTCCCCTCCCACCTGCCTAGCATTGTCAGATGACTGTAACCTGTCCCTGCCACCTCCACCCTGCCTGTCCACATGCCATGCCCCTATCCTCTTCCTCCTGTCCTACATGGTCCATTGTACTGCCACACCCTTCTGCCCTCCCTGGTCTGTTGTGCTGCAACTGCTCCTCCTGCCTGCCCCGTGTGGTCTGTTGTGAGGTCCCTTCCCCTGAACTTTCTTGTCTGTGCACAGGTCCTGCCCTCCCTTCTATCCTCCATCGTCCTTTGAGCATGCCCCTGCACCCTCCTTCTTGCCCATCATAGCCATTGTGCTGCCACTAACCCTCCCACTTGCCATGCATGGTCTTCTGTGCTGCCATGGCCCCTCCCACATTCCCTGTGTGGTCAGTTAGCTGCCCCGGACCCCCTTCCACCTTCCCTCCATGGTCTGTGTGTATGCCATCACAGTCTCACTGTTGCTCTTCATGGTGTGTCTGGCTTCTAGTGCCCATCCTGCCTGACCTCCATGGCTATCTTGCTGCTCCTGCCCTGCCCCCTTGCCCCCAGCCCTCTGTTTACATGTGCAGACCCCTACTCCCTCCCTCCTGGCGTGTCTGTTCCATTGTAATGCCCCTGATCCGTCTCTCCTGCCCTTTATGGTCTGTTATGCTGCAGCTTTCTCTCCTGTCTGTCCATTATGGTCAGCTAGCTACCATTGCCTCTTGCCCCTCTGTTCTCTGTTTCCATGTGCATGGTCCTGTCCCCTCCCTCTTGCTTTCTATGGATTGTTGTGCTGCACTCCCGTCCTGCATGCCCTGTGTGGTGTATTGTGCTGCTGCAAACCCTGATGCCTGCCCTGCAGGGTCAGTTTGGTGCACCTCTCCATGTCCCTCCTGTGCTCTGTTATCCAAGTCCATGTCCCTATCCCATTTCCTTCCATGATCCAATGTACCATACTTGCGAACATTTTGAACTTGGTAAGAGGGAGATTTTGAAAAAAAAACGGGGTATTGATTTTCCCCTTTGAGTTACATTGAAAAAGAGGATATTGTAGACAGGAGACAGATCAAATAAAGCCCATTTGAGTTTAAAAACATTGGACGTTTCCTGGCTGAATCGGGTCTGTTGGCATGTATGGTTGTACTACCATTGCCTCTTCCTTCTGCCCACAATGGTCTATTACATTGCCACAGCCTTGAAGGAGGGTAGATTTTGTATCACAGGGGGCCCCTGGCCCGTTCTGTCCACACCTGAAGTATGAGACCCTTGTCCTTGCCCTGCCAGCCGCATTTGTAGGCCGTATTAAATTGACCAGCGGGTCCTGTGTTGCTATATAATTATCCTGAGACATCCTTACCACTCAGCCAGCATAAAACCTTCTGTTCAATATGTAGGCCTCTTTGTTAAATTGACCATAGCTCTGCAATTTTAGTGTATAGCAGTCTGAAGGCAGGTCTGCGAGGCCTTCTGCTCCAAACTAGTAGCCCTCACCCTACCCGAGTGCTCCGTGCTCGGTATCAAAGTTCAACATCCCCCTGAAGCTGTTGACATACAGTAGGCTGCATCCTGGACTGGTACTTGCTTCCTGGGCAGGTTTCCCGCTTTTAAGGAAGTGGCAAACGCAGAGCGTCAAGTTAGGAGAACTGAGGAGATTTTATACATGAATATATTGAATTCCCGTACAATACCCATTATTTTCTGCTTGCTCTATGGAACTTACGATAAGCGATTGGCCTGAGAGACTGACCTTTTCACCCAGTCCATTGTCAGCATTAAGTGGGTAAATGACGAAATGTCTGGTAAAATCTGCAGACGAAGCTTTTGGGTAGCATACGTAGGTAGATATAGCGTGCAAAGGAGCCCACAAAATGATATAAAAAGGGAGCACCCACAGATATCGACGGACTACCTCGCCGTCTGTATGTAGGTTAACAGGCTGTGCAGGTTTCCCCAAGAGCTGGGAGCTCTTGTCTTCCTTTGCTTAAAATGTCTTGCTCTGCTTTGCTTGAAGTATCTTATTCTATTTTACCTATATGAAATGTCATGTTATGTTTAACCATTGTTCTCTTTACTTTTGCATTTAAAAGATTTTGTATTGTAATTGCAGGAATGCTTGCTCTAAGAGTAAACGTGAGTGTTCCTAGGTAACATTTTCCTTGGTGTAACTTGTTTCTCATGATGCATTTATAGATGTGTTTTCTCTCTCTCTGTCAGTACATTAATTGAGATACAGAGAATATCATGACAGCTGTATGATTATCTGGATTCTGTATTTTGTAGTTTATGTCTCTATTCTGCGGTTTCTTTGAAGTTGCATCTTCTCATTAAACTGCCATTGTATTCTGCCTCCAATTCCATGTCTCATATGTCTGTTTTCTTCATTTTTGGAGCAAGCGTTCCTAGGCACCCCGGCTCAAATTAAGGTGCCCCTTTTGTCCCTGACTCACTCTCCTGCTCAATTCTGTGGTGGCTCCCGGGGCTCTGGGGACCGCCCCTAGCTTCCTTGACCCGTAATAGATCTTCCCTTCAACAGCCTCTCTTGCAAGTCCTGTATTGTTGGTTTGTTGCCCCTGCCCCCCTTTCCACTGCCCTCCATAGTCTGTTGTGCTTCCACGGCCCTTCCTGCCTGCTCAGTGTGGTTAAATTGTTGCCTTTGCACCCTCCTACCTGCCTTCAATTTTCAGAGTCCGTGCCCCTGGCCTCTGCCTCTCAACAGTATCCTAATGAACAACTAGATTGCTAACATTCTATATTTATTACAAAAGTGTGGAACGCCTGACATCATCTTGATATAATCAAAACTGTAATACCTAGAGCATTTCCTTTAGAAATTACATATATGAGAGGGTCTTATTGGCATCAAAATTATGGTTAGTGCTCTAAAAGACTAAAATAAGGACATATTTTCTGAGTTTTCAAATAGCGACAAAGCACTTTTAAATTATTTGTTATCTTTATGTTTTTTTATCCAGTTGACCACTTGATTAAATGTTGCACTTAGGGGAGAGGATGTGGTGTTACTTCCAGAACTGCAGACTTTGCAACTGGGGAACCAGGTTGAAGTTTCTGCTTCAGCTCGACATTCTGTGATTCTGGTCAAATCACTTAGTCTCCCCATGTCTACAACCAAAATGAATTTGTTCTTGTGTGATGTAACCAATGCTCATGTAAAGCACTCCAATACCTGACAAGTCTGCACTATATAACACTGCAAAAACACAAAATAATAAGTGTTTTGCACACTTCTGTCATTGGGCTATATTTGGGCTACATCTGGGTGATTTTGGGCTACATTTGGGCTCTTTTGTCTCCAGTGGCCATCTTGGGAGATTTATTTGTTATGAAGTTTCCTAATTTCCTCATGTACTGCAGTCTCCTCAGTAGGAAATGCTTTCAGTTTTTTACTTTGATTCCATCATGAAGGTATTCAGATATGTCACACATTTGCCATAAATTCTGAATGTTAGCACTCTAGTTGCTCATTAGATCACTGTAGTAAAACTACTGTTCACCATGGAAGTCTGCTCCTGGTATTAAAAGTGCATGTTTCAGTCTGCATGTCAGAATTTTTTAATGAAATAGAAGAGGATTTGAGAAGTCACTCAAAATGTGCCCTCATTTTCTTTCTTCAGCATTAATCATAATTTCTATGGCAAAATGAACCCCCTCATTGTGTTCCTTTTTAAATTAAATGTTTTAAGTGTTACCAGTTTTATTCCAATCAAGATGGCTTCAGGTGTGCCATACTTTTGTCATAATGAAGACAGTAAGCGCTCTAGTTGTTTTTAAGAACATTCTGGGACATTCTGTCATTGGGCTATACTTGGGCTACATCTGGGTGATATTTGGGCTACATTTGGGCTCTTTTGTCTCTGGTGGCCATCTTGGGAGACTTATTTGTTATGAAGTTTCCTAATTTCCTCATTTACTGCAGTCTCCTCAGTAGGAAATACTTTCAGTTTTTTACTTTGATTCCATCAAGAAGGCATTCAGATGTGTCACACATTTGCCATAAATTCAGAATGTTAGCACTCTTTTTGCTCATTAGATCACTGTAGTAAAGCTACTGCTCACCAGGGAAAACTGCTGCTGGTATTGAAAGTGCATGTTTCAGTCTGCATGTCAGAATTTTTTAATGAAATAGAAGAGGATTTGAGAAGTCACTCAAAATGTGCCCTAATTTTTCTTTGTGCAGCACTAATCATACTTTTTATGGAAAAATGAACCCCCTCATTTTGTTCCTTTTTAAATTAAATGTTTTAAGAGTTACCACTTTAATCCAAGCAAGATGGCTTCAGGTGTCCCATACGTTTATCATAAGTAGGACTGTTAGCGCTCTAGTAGTTCTTTGGAACACTCTGGGAAGCTGCAGTAGAACACAAAGGAATCAACTGACAGTCTCTGCCCTTGTTGGATGTACATGTTTTACTGAGAATGTCAGACTTCATTCTCACATGACTGAGAAAGATAATGTGATTTTACAGAAAATAAGCTCTCAGTTTAGCTTATACATCACCTTCCAAACCTCTGTGGTAAAAGCATGAGACATTTTTTTTCTCTCAATCATGATATCCCAGCAGAAGGCTTTTTCACATGGTGAAATCACCTTAGAACATACCACAATTCCTAAAATGAGTATGGTACCATCAACAAATGATTTATAATGTAACTAAAGTCTTAAAACCTTCTATTAACTGCAATGCTTTTTAATGAGGTGCTATCATTGGTCCCAAGATGGCTGCCAACACTTCTTGGATGAAGGGCTGACAGCCAATCAGATCTCAGGATGAGATGTGTGGTTAGGCTCCGCCCACATATATATATGCTTTTCAATGCTATTTTCTCAGGAAATACTGAACAGATTTACACCAGACCTGCAAAAGGCACTTCCTTGACCTTATGGCTACCTCTCTGCCAAATTTCAAGTAATTCCGTTCGGGCTGTAGCTGTGTCTAAAGGTCCTATGGAAAAATGCATGGGGAAAACGCGTTTTGGGACCCCCTTTTTTCTCCGCCCCTGCTTGACGAATCACCCCGAGACTTTCAGGGTAGGAGCTGAACAGAGCGCCCCATTAGTTTTGAAAATTTCGCGAGGATTCGTCAACCGGCGCCAAAGTTATTAAAAATAGAATTTTGAGATTTCCTATGGAAACTAGGTTGTAACTATAACTATCTACTGGCGACTGCCAGTAGATAATATATATATATATATATATATATATATATATATATATATATATATATATATATATATATATATATATCAACGCTCCTGCTTGTGTCTCGCGACTCGAGAGGCACTCGAAAAGACAACACAGAGCTCCAAGCTTGAACTCTCATTTAATAGGTATGGAGGACGCCGGACAGCCGATTTCTTTCGCAGCCGATACACCGCTGCCTGACGCGTTTCGAAAATCAATTTCTTCCTCAGAGGCTGGCGGTGAAAGGAATGAAACACAGTCCGGTCCCCGCCTCTTAAGTACATGTAATTGCGCGCCCTCCAATGGGCTGTTCATAATGATGCTGCGCAAGTACTTATGGGAGTTGGAGTCCTGGTGGGAAATGCGTTCCCTTAGAAGTGCTTTGAATGTTCTGCTGACACATTTCAAACCCGCAGATGGGTCTCAGCGGGCGGGCTCCTCCTAAATCCAATGCACTGCATGTGTAGTTTGACACGTGATTAGTCACATGCATAGCTTTAAAATGGTGGCTTTTTGACAAAACTTTGTTGGTGAACAAGCCTCCTGGTTCAGGCGAAACGCGTCCGACACTGCCGATGATCAAAATCTTATGTGGTTTGTCAAGACGTGGCATTGTCATTCCTTATTTCCTGAGGAGTGTGTCTTTTGATATATATATATATATATATATATATATATAAACACCACTTCCGAATCCCAATAACGAGTCGGACACCGACACGGGGGTAGCACTAATAGTGCTATATCAGTTTAATTCTTATACCCTGTAACTCGTTTCGGCATTTCACACAGCCAGATCAGGGGTTCCAGATCCCAATTTAAAAAAAATACTCCCACTAACAGATCCACTCACACACTCACTCACACACTCACTCACACACTCACTCACATACCCACTTACACACCCACACAAACAAACACACACCCAGTCAAACACCTTTACAGCCACTCACACACCCACTCAGAGACCCACAAAACAACTAAACTCACATACCCACTCACAGACCCACAGACAGTCACACACAGGGTCACATACCCACTTACACACCCACTGACAGACCCGCTCACAGACTCACACAGGCACTCACACAGCCACTCACACACCTATGCAACCACTCACACACCTACTCAAACACCTTTACAGCCACTCACAACACCCACTCAGAGACCCAGAATTCCACTCACACACCAATATAGACATTCACACACCCACTTACAACCCACAAAGGCACTCACACACCCATGTACACACCCATACCGCCACACACTTACCCACTCACAGACCCACACAGCCAATCACAGACCCACACAGCCAGTCACACATGCACTGACACACCCACAACACATTCACACCCAAGTATATACCCGCATAACCACTCACACACCCAGGTTACAGGGACATCATAGTTAGCATTAAAAAAACCATAGCAATTCACTGAAAAAATCCAAAGGTTACAGGGAACTTAAAGTTAGGAAGTAGAATTTTAAAAACCTTAGAAGTTCACTAAAATACAAATGTTACAGGGACATTATAGTTACGTTCAGATTTTACACACACACAACCATGGAAATTCAGCAGGTATAGTTATCTCAAGTAACTATAGCTCTCGCCATGCACTGCTAATTACCCTACATATTACATCAGTCATGACATCTTCTATAACATAATTGACACTATCACTGCAGCATTTGTCTTTTTAGAGAATATATCTATATACATATATAAACATGTATAGTAGGTAATGCACACAAACACACACACACACACACACACACACACATATATGTGTGTGTGTATATATGTATATATGTGTGCATTACCTACTATACATGTTTATATATTGTATATTGTATGTATATTGGTTGTCGCCAGTAGGTAGTTATAGTTAGGACCTTCGGCCAGATGTACGACCCTCAGGGTTTGCAACTAGCAAATTTCAATTTTTAGCGACTTGCAATTTGCAAAACCTGATGTACACCAGTGTCTGAGACACTGTTTTCGATTCCTAAATGGTTCACAAGTGACCTGCCTCATTAATATTCATGAGGCATATCGCAATTTGCAACCCATTGGGAATGGCCAGCACTCACAATGTCTGTGACTGCTTTTTAAATAAAGCAGATTATTTTTAAATGCAGCTCATTTCCTTAAAGGAAAATGAGATGCCTTTCAAAAAGTTTTCTTTTCATTTTTTCACAGTGTGCCTGCTCTGAAGAAATGTTGGTGCTCCCATTCACAACAGGGAAGCGGTCCCCATTCACAAAGGGGAAGGACTCCGCTGTCGGAACAACTGTTGGCAGTGAAGGCAGGGGACTCCAAGAGATCACGTCTCTCCTGCACGCTACCCTCACTGAACGTAGTCCAGTAGGGCCACTCTAAAGCTACACCTGCCACCTGGAAGGGCATAGCTCCTAGAAATCACTGTGACATGGTGTCTCGGGCTACAGTCAGGGAGCAAGTGGGCAAATAAGGACAGAGCAGTGACTACAATGCCAACCGGGCCCTTCCCAACATCCTCAGGCTAGCACTCCTCCTCACCAGTGAACAAGCGCATTAATAGCGCAGACCAGGGCAGTCAGGGAAGGTTCTGTCCCCCCAGACCTCCCCCAACCAGTCCAGAGGAAACAACCTTAACAACGCGGGCATTACATCGCGTTACCTTTACAACGCGGTCATTACAGTGACTGCGTTGTTACATCACAGTACATTACAACGCAAGTCGTTACAACAACTTGCTCTAGATGCCGCTCTAAGCTAAGGCATAGTGTAATTTACTATTCCAACACCTTCCCTACTGTTGCACACACTGGAGTTGGAATAGTAAATTATACTGTTCCTAAGTCATGCGATGTTATGGTATATATTCCACCTGGGAGGCTACACAGGCCGGATGCAGAGCTGTATGAGAACCCAGCTTCTCACCCAGGTCCAGCAGCCCTCATGGAATGCCCAGCCCCTGCACAATGCTCCAGAGGACGTTTCTTGATAGTGACTGTGTAGGGGAAGCTGTGGCACCCCTCCTCCATCTCCCGTGCCGTAGTGTGGCCCGCGCATTCGTCACCACTCTGAGTCTCAATGGGGGGCCCCTCCAACACTCAGGAGTGAATTGTAGGCAGGAAATCACCACGGGGCGACCTGCCTGTTGGAATGCGGCTGCCTCAATCATCAGGAGCTCTGATGCACCAACATCTTAGTGGCGGTCAAGTTCCCAAGCTCCTCAGTGCTCCTTCTGCTTGCCCATGGGCTCGGCTCCCAGAGCAGGCTGCAGCAGCCATCCATAGGCCTCGCCTTCCACCCAGGGCCCTTCAGGCTGAATCCATGGGTCAACAGCCTTGGCCTGCCAACAACATCTCTCCCGGTACCACCGATTCGTGTTCTGGGCTTTTTCTAAGCCCAGCCGCAGTCACCCTCTCATGATGCCGCCGATCGTCCCTGGGCAAGGAATGGCGCTTGCGGGCTGCATAGTGATGTCGGCGCCTGGGGGTCAAGAATTGCTGGGCGACCACATCAATGCTGTTGCTTCGGATCCCCACTACACGCAGCTCAACCCAGGGCAGATGAGTGGCGGTAAAATGATGGATTTGGGGCTCTTGAAGCAGAGCTCTTCACAGAGCAACTGCCATTCTTGCTGGCCCCAACCACGCCCCCTGACACATTTATTGTCTGGAATAAGAAGAGAAGTCTTCTTCCAAGATGACATATTAGTCTATGGATAAAATATTGCTGATCACAATAAGGGTTTACGTGAAGTTTTAAACCGAATTGCTGGAGGCGACATGACTCTACGTAAAGACAAGTACAAGTTCCTCGTGAAGGATATTAAATATCTTGGGCACTTTATTATTGGTGATGGAATAAAGCCCAAGATAAATTTAGTCAGCGCAATAGTAAATGCACAAATTCCCAAAGGTAAACTGAAATCATTCATGGAATTGTGGGGTACAATTCAAATTTTGTGAGATGTTTTGCATACAAATCAAGTCCATTACTGAAGAAAGGAAAAATTAATTTGAGAGGTGGAAGCTCAGCAAAATGCTTTTGATCAACTTAAAATTGATATTTTACACGCTGAGATTGTATTACCTTTCAAATTTGGTTTAAAATAAATCTTACTGTTGATGCAAGTGCTGTTGTCATTGGAGGTGTACTTTCACTAGTGCATGGAAGAACGGAAAAAACAGTAGCTTTTGTTTATCACTCGTTTACTGACACATAAAAGAATTATTCAGTTGTTGAGGGAGAGGTGTTGACTGCTTTCTGGGCCACACATGATTTCTGTGTCTTCATTTGAGGCGGGAAGTTTTCATTGAGAACTGATCAGAAACAACTGTTACAAGTACTCGGGCCAAATGGCAGGACCAAGTTTTCTGGTCACTTGGTAAGGTTCGCTGTAAGGCTACAAGACTATGACTGTGAAGTGGAATATCTGCTGAGGTTGAGAAACAAAGTGGCAGACTGTTTGTCAAGGTTACCTGAAAAGGCTGCAGATGATTACACTTTTGATTCTGAAGAAGTGATGGCTTACTTAGAAGATTTGCAAGGATACTACTGAAGATTTGCAAGGATCTATGTCAGTCAATGAGTTGAAGATGGCTATGGATTAAGATGTAATTCTCAAGGCTGTGAGGGAAATGCTCAGGGCCAAAATAAGAAGGTAGAGCATATTACCTGATGCAGTAAGCCATTTTCATAAAGTCTTGGGAGAGCTATTCCTTGTGGGCAATTGACTGGTCATGAGGAAGGGAAAATGTGTGCCATTAGCAGCAGTTAGGGAGAAGCTTATAAGATCAGCCCATGAGGTGCATTTAGGACAAACGCTCACCATTAAGAGGCTTAAAGAGATATTTTGGTGGCTGAAAATGGATACCCAAGTGAGAGAGTGGGTTGAAAGGTGTGAGGTGTTCAAGAACTCTGAAAAAAGATTGAAAGTTGGTATGGGAGAGACAGAACATAATCAGCATGTTGTTGAGAAGGATCTTGTTTGGAAGATGCTGTGCTTAGATTTTATTGGTCAATTTTTGGGCCATCCTGAGCATGCTAAATATGCAGCAGTGTTGGTTGATGTCAAGCTCAGGTGGTTGGAGGTTGTATTCATGAAATTCATCAACACTAAAATCACTATTGCAGTACTAGGAGAGATTTTCAGAAGAGAAGGCATACGGTCTAAATGAATCGCTAACAATGACACTTAACTTACATCCAGGGATGCAACAGTTTCTGACTAACTGGAGGCTAAACGTGTCTGTACTTCACTTAACAACCCCCAGAGTAATGGCCAGGTTGAGAGACTAAATAGTTTGGTGAAAGGTACAATGGAGCTAGCTGATAAAGCTGGTTTAGATGTGCAACGGGCAATCAAAGATATATTGTGGGCACACCGCACCACTGTAAATTCCTGTACGAGAAAGACATTGGTTGAAAAGGTCAAGAAAACTTCTAAGTGTCAATGGTTGCTTGAGGTCGATGATTGGATGAAGGTGAAACCCAGCGGTGTGAGTAGGGGTCTGTCAAAATTTCGTGGTACAAATAAAGTGAAGGAGGTAGGTGGAAATTGGGTGAAGCTGGAAAATGGACAGACGTGGAACCTTACAAGGGTTGCTGTGTTTCAGAAGGATGGGAATGGTGGAGTCAAACCAGATGAGAATATTTAGAGGTGCCCTGCTTGGTTTTTGATGGATGATAATAATTTCTATAGATCACCAGTGTGTGACAGAGAGGAATGTCGCTGTTTCGTGCAGCAATACTAGAGACACTGGTCTGTGTGCAGCTCATATGAGCAGGCATCCTGCATGGTGTTTGTTTAAATAGTTTTCCATTTAGCTAAGTATGTCAAATAGGGTTGAAGGGTGCATATGTTTTTTGCGTGGCCAGTGTGATGTTTGTGGGGTTTGTTGTGTTTTGTTTTGTTTTGTTGTTATTTGGAAGGAAGGGGATGTGTTGTAGTGTGGGCTTATAGACTGTGAGATTGTAGAATCTTGCATATGTCACAGGGATGCGCTGTGTTCTGGGCGGCAAAATCGTGGGATTCTGAGACGGTTGGTAGGGTTCATTGTGTAGGTCTCTGGCCTGAGAGGCACAGGTTATTCATCTGCCTTTAATTCTTTAAGAAGACTTTAAAGCGTTGTCATTACCACAAAGTCCGTTTGTGAGCAACAGTCTTAGCTAATCACTATCTGATCTGCTCACCGTGGTGACATAGCATCAGCTAGTTCTTGTAGGGAACTGAAGCGGTGACTTAAAGAAAGTGAAGAAAGACTGAACTGTGTGGCAATGTGTTTCAGAGCACTCACAGGACATTCATATTCTTGAGTGTGGGAAAAGAACTGAGCAAACCGATGACAACGTATGACAATACAAGCCGGTTGTTCAGCCACTGGAAAATAATCACTTAACTTCGAAAGAAAGTTAAAAGTGAGGCGGGAAGGACTGTCACCATGAATTTTCATTATGAGGTGTCATAAATAGGCAACAGAACATTACAGCGCACAATAACCGTGTTCCATTCCAAGGAGGCTATTTTATGAAAAATAGCTCAACCTGGTTGTTCTAATGATCTGATATTTTCAGAAAATACAGTTGTAGCCTCTAAAGGCCTTGTGCTTATTTGATTCTACTAAAATTGCGTGTCAATCAGAGTTTTCCACTGTGTTTTAAACTGTTATTTATGTGCATTAATGGACCACTCGGAGATTGGATAATGTCATTCTGTCACCCTGTTCCTCTTAAGAAAATTAGCTCTGCCCCTTCCTTATGTAGGTGTATTTAGGGGCCACCGAAGCAGAGATAACCTGTGTTTTTTGTCTGTCAGATAGGCAGGCACCCACTGGAACGTGCATTATCAGGGCTCTGTTGCCTTGACTACGGTTGTTGTTTCTCCCTATTTTGTTTTAGGTTCATTCTGTTGGGCTATCTGCCTCTTGGGCCCCTGCCAAGTTTGGGCGTGTGACTTGCATTGGACCGTGGGCGTGGCTTTGCTTTTCTTCCCCGAACACCATGTTTACAGAAAAATATAAAACACTCACACGAATTTGAAGGGGCCCACAAGGGGGGTGAACAGGCCCTCGCTGCTCCATCGGTATGGCGTTGGGCAGCAAGACATCTCTGTGCATGACACCACCGGAAGGGTGGCGAGTGGGTCTGCTTGTTGCTGCTGCGGATGGGCATAGGCCAGAGAATTCGATGAGCCTCGAAGGTTGTGTCTCCTGTAGCCTCGTACTTCAGTTCTACAGCCCCACGACATGATCAGTGGGGTAGGCTCGCCGTATTGATGGAAGTCAGGTGTAAACATCGGGGTGGCCATCAAGGGCTCTGGAGGGTTAGGCCCCTGACCCCAGTACAGGGGTGCCATGTTAGTAGGCTGCCGGCTCCCCCCAGACAGGACGCTTCTGGAAGGAGTGTGGTTGTATTTCAAAATATCAAGGAAAAATTATTCAACCAAAATATCATGGCCTAATTCCAAGACTTAACTAGTCCTAACTCAAATTTACGTACCTTGAAGATATGTATAACTTCATTGTACATATGTGGAGTTAAGTAAAGTAAACACAGTTATCTATTTATCGTACGTTTTAAATGTTTTGGTTCTCAATGTTTAGGCCTCGATAGTTAGGCCCAAAGCTATTTTTCTTCAATATTCGGGTGGCAAACCGGGACTGATGGCCAGATGTACAAAACCATTATGAGTTTTCAGACCCTGCACTTCGTAAAGTCAAAAGTCTTGCAAAAGCGAAATCGGATTTTCAATGCACTGAACCCATTTTGCGAGTCAGGGATGCATGGCTGAATCACAAAATGGGTTTGGCAACTAAGACCGAATCACAATTGCAAAGGGGCGTAAAAGGGAAATTCCTTCCCAACAATTGACCAGTTACTGATAACTGATTCACAGAGAGGGAGGGGTCCCCTAGAGACCCCTTTCCCTTTGAGAATCATGCCGGCGAGCTCGAGGACAGCAGTGGTCTCTTCTGATGTCTTTCGCAAAAGGAAGTTTAAAAATAAAAAACCAGCACCGGTTGATTTGAGGAACGCAGCTGCCTAAATAAAAAGGATAGTGGTTTGCTGTTCCTATATTTCCCAACAGTTGGCATGTGTTCCCACACTAAAGACCCCCAATGTTGAGCTCTCTCACAGGATGCCACCCCCTCTACAAACTTTGGGACAATCCCTTTTGCAACCTGGGATCATAGGCACCCTCTACAGTCAACTCTGGATCTTTGTTGCTGCCACCATGTCTTTGGGATTTAATGCTCAGTTGGTCCTATTCTCCTCCAGGGCCAGTCTCCTCTCTTCCAGGGACAGGTTCCTCTCCTGAATCTTCAAGAGGCCGAGCTGGGCTCCCAAATCCTTAGGTCTTCCCCCAGAAAAGAAGCTCCTCTCACTCCCAGTCAGGGAGTTATTACTTGAAAGAGTTGTAGGGACCACACTGTCTTGGCCCCCCTCTGTTTCAGAAAGATAACTGCCATTCTCCTCTTCCCCACTGTCAGGGTTGATGGCTTCCTCCAGCTGAGCATGAGCTTTCCTGGTCTGTTCCCAGGCTCTGAGGACTTCCTCAAGATCCTCCTTTTTGGCTGTGACTCCTGGAAAAATTATTCTATCCCTGTACAGCATCCTCAGCTCATTAATCTTGAGTGTGGGCAGTGTAGCCAAGTCAGTTCCCCTGTTCTCCATCTTTGAAGGCTCTGTGTCTTTAGAATTTACAACATTTTGCACTCGTGAAACTTTTCACTCACTTATCGACTTTGCAGGTTCTCTCTGTGGTGTCTAACTTATTAGTTGTCTGGTAAAACTAAGCCCAAATTCTGGCCACCATAGGATCTGTGTGAATTATATGATTTTGCTGTGGGGCCTTCTTGTGGAATACACCTGCAAACTCTTTATTGTTTCTTGTCCGGCTTGTTTGAGCAACCTTAAGCTAAACCCTTGGTTGGTGTAGTTTCGAGCAGGAAGGCTTGAACAAAGGAACTTGGTGTAAAGCATTTAACAGCACCAAACAGCGAAATAAGAAAGTTAAGTCATGTAGCCACCAGGTAGCCACATCTCTAGGGTGGGCTGCTAAGCTTCAAACATCAGAGGAAGGGTCCTGACATTTTGAGAGAGGCCAGAGGGTGCACCCTGGAATATCCAGGTGCCACACATCACAGGAAAAATATTACCAAAAGGGAGGGGACCTGGTAGCCCAGTGGCTAGTAACCACGTGGTCCTCTCAGGGAACTTTAGCGGGATAAATATGGCACCCCTGGGAACCCTGGACCCTTAGATAATGCTGGATTTAGAAAGAGGACAGAAATAAGACTGCCTTGCTGCCATTGCCATCGCACAAAGAGAGGCTGCACCGTCTGCTAGACTGCAACTGCCACACTTTAGGCTAGGAAAGTTTGGACTGTGCCTGTGGCTTCTAGATCAGGGAAAAGTAGATCCCCAGACCAGAGCCATGACTCAAAGCTCCAGTGACAAAAGAGCTGAAGTAGAGCAAACTGGCAAAGTGCTAGCTGCTGGAAAAGATTTGCTCCTAGCTGCCGCTTCAATCTACCCAACTGGCCGCCTAGGCCATCATCCTTTCAGATTTGGTCTCCCACGCCAAACTGGAGTAGTCCTACTGATTTTTACAGACCTTTGAAAAGTTTGCAAACTTTTTGTTGACCAGTGCTTGTTTGAAGTTGGAATTAAAAGTGATAAAATCTCCAGAACCCTCAGGTTTTTTTCCTCATCTTGCACTCTAAAAATTCATAAAAATACACTCTATTTTTGTAACTTGGTGTCGTGTTTCTTTCATGTTTGCTGTCCATTTACAAAACGTGGGTGAAGAACATTTCCCTGTAAGTGTGAGAGTATGAAAACAGTTTAAGAATGCTGCACTTCCTTTAAATGCTCTCCCACAACATTAAGACTCGGAAATGGCCTTCTTGGTTCCCTCTTCAGTTGGTTGTTCAAGACTTTCTATCAGCAAGGTTTCAAGGGTTCAAATATTTGACAAAAGCAAATAAAAGAAGAATTACCAGCAGCTCCATTCCACATTAATACAAATAATATGTGCATAAACCTTCCAACCCTCCTTAAGATTTAGTAAAACTAAAATTCAATCAAATAAAATTAATAACAACATTTTTGTAACCCTTTTCATTTTGTCAATCAGATAAACCATACACCTAGACGTTTATTTTGGACCAATGTAAATGTATTTAAAACTGTAGAAAGTTGCTGCCATGGAGCCTTTTTACTGAGATTTGATTAACAGCATGCCACATGTTACAAGCCCCCGGGAAAACTGGTTTGGGCACCGGTCTTCCCTCTCTGTCCCTGTTTCCAGCTTGTCTGACTGAACAATGGGCAGCCACTCGGGAATGTGATTGCTTCGCCTTTGAAGCTCGCCTTTTGGGCTAATACCCCGAGTGGATTTCTGCGAAGGGGAAGTAACAGCTCACCCAACGGCATGCTGTGTTTAACCTTAAGCCCGGGAGTCATAAACACTACTCACCAGGTGGGCAGAAAGCTGTCTATGGGTCCCAGTCCGTGTGTGGCAACTTCTAAAATTTGCTTAACTTAAAAAGTGACATTAAAATTAACCTGGGCATCAGATTGGGTTTAATGCCATGTTTAATTTGATACCTTGCAGTACCCAGTTAGGTAGTGCCATTCAGAAGGCTTGGGGGTCCAATTGGTAACCCTGTGTTAGCCAATGGGGCCACTAAGCATTACCCAGCAAAACAATATGGGGATTTCGCTGTTAAGACAGATATAAATATATATGTCTTACTTCACAATATTCAGCTCCCTGCCATGGTGCACTATATGCCTTCCTTAGGGGAGACTGACATATAATGTTAATGGAAGGGGTGGCTTGGCCATTGGTTTTAACTGCAAAGTCAAACTAGCAGTGTGACACTGCTTTTCCAGTATGTAGTGGCAGGCTGGGAGCCATTTTGTTCTTTTGACATGCTCAGGATGGCACAATCAGTGCTGCAGCCCTAGGTGGTCACTCTACCTTACATGCCCTGAGTACCATATACTAAGGACTTCAGTATGTTATGGTTGGCGATAGCCAATTCAACATAACTTTTTTAAGGGGAACACTTTGTAAGGGGTAAGAGCACTGGCACTGAGGTCTTGCTAGCAGGTCTCAGTGCACTCTCTTAGTCGAAAAACCATCAGTATCAGTCCAAAAAGTGGGGGATGAACATGCAAAAAGATTTCCTTACAGTGTGTGTGTGTGATGTAAAATGCTTTGACACCCTACAATGTGATGAATAGTGCTATGAAAGAAGTAAATTGCATTAGCATCTAAGTCAGTGTTTCCCAAACTGCGGGTCATTGCAAGTCCATTTTTGGTGGGTGGAAGTCTAAGTCATAAATCAAGATGCCTTTAAATTCTGTATTTATGTAGTCACATTTGCTGCGCTTCAATGACAGAGGTCAAATGTAAGGCTATGTCTTGACAAGTTGCTGCTTATTGTTTTATCATGGGAATTGGTGAGTTATGTGACAATCTTGCTGGGGCAGAGAATGTGTGCAATGAAAGGTTGTTGGGTGCCTTTTTTGTAATACACAACAAAATGTAAATACCTGTAAGATGCAGCAGTTCGGAAAGCAATATTGAAGCACTTTTTTTGAATTCTGAAGTATGATAGAAACAAAGATTTTAATAGGATCAAAACAATGAAGACTTGGTAATGCCCAGATAATAAATATTCAGTGTAAACCGATTTCCACACTTTATCATTTCTGTGCAATATAGTTTTATCAGTAAAACTGCATGTCTGAGCAAAGTTAGTGGCAATTTCAATGGAAAATGTTATGTCTGTAAATGGCACTGTACGAGCACATGATGCTTTAGTTACATTAAAATATTGCCAACCTCATGTCTATTTGAAGCAAGGAGGGTGGCGAATGTTTGTCATGTTAAAAAGTCAGTTGTTGTTCTAAAAAGTGTGGGAAGCACTGATCTAGGTGTTAGGCTCCAGATAGCTCTCAGCTCCAACAGTAAAAGTAGGGTTGATGGCCTTTGTGTTGGGCCCAGCTGGAAGCGAAAATAAGAAACGTCCCCAACCCCAACAGGTTGCTAATCAAAATGAAAAGCAGAAACCATGTAGGTGCTGCTGAATGTGTCTAGGTTCCGGCAAATTACACCAGGATAAATTTAGCATATTTCACCAGAGCCGGTGGATCCCGGAACAGGCTGAGTAACAGCTACCAGATCCTGGATCCGGCTGGATTCCCTCCATTTCCTGCACTAGTCCAGAGGATGTTAGCAGAGGTGGTCTTACACGATTGAACAGAAGGAACATCTGTAGCCACAGGGATGTACCAACATTCTGTTCTCCTAAACCTGATATGTGGTGATAGGTCCCACTGGTGGCTGCATGTGGTGTTCGGGAGTGGTAGGAGCCGGCAGTGATGCTCCTTTCTAATTTCATCGTGGTGGGCTGCCTGCTTCTTGGACAATTGGTAACGCCATGCGGGGCTATGCTTTTGACTTGACTCCCGGCATTGTTTTTACGCTGGAGACCCTTCGCACAGGCGGTCACATGGCTGGGTGTTGGGTAACCTGAAGCAGGCCTGTACTGTGGGCTTTTTGTTTCTCATTCGATCACTTGATATTCGAATCTTGCCATTTTTATGTGCCCCTTAGTAGTGGTTTAAGTGGGATAAAAAAGGTGGGGTTCTCTAAAAGGGAGTGGCCAAAGAAATATAACTAGGAATCCTGTCTAAGAGGCTTGACCCTTCTAATTAATGGTGTGGCTAAAAAGTATGCAAACTATAATCCTGCACTTCACATAGCACGCCTCCTAACCAGGACTTGGGTGCTTCTCTGTGAGTTTTTTGTTATACATGTTCACACAAATACCTAAAACGAGTCTGACTAACTTATTTTGTCAATACTTCTTATCAGATAGTTACAACGACTGTTGTAAATAGTTAAAATTGAAACGTTTTCAATTCTGAACATTCAGGACTGTGAATGAAACATTAGTAGGGTTTGTGGAAGGGATAGTGGCCTTCAGAGTTTCCCCGACACTCCTGTTCTGTTCTTACACCACTGTCTCTTGACTTCTCAACTTCAGAGCTCTCAATCGTGCGCTATCATACACACTCACCTGTAACCTGAACTCTCTCAGATACCTGGAGGTGACTCATTTCAAAGTATGCACTATTCAAATGTCATAGAGCTATAGAGACACAACGCCTTGAAAAAGTCTTAGGGATGAAGTAAAACGTGAAATGTAAACAGGAGGTGCATCGCTGACATGGAATACCTTAGGGTTTTTACAGTCATAGTTGAGAAATCGATTTGTGTTTTTGCTCTTAAAGATAAGGACATGAGAATAGTGCCCCATCAGGACCCCTTTGAAAGTCAGCGTTTAATTAGTGCCGGGTGCTGACTTTCTCTTAAATGACTCCCAGCTATGAGGAAAAAAACCACAAGGGATTAAAACCTCTGCGACAATCTTACAGCTCTCCATTGGTGATGAAGATGCATACAGCAGTTAATAGCAAGGCAGCAAACTCCCCCTGATATCAGGGAAGAGACAAAAGTTCAAGCAAAGATAGCTCCAAGTAGATCCACTTGAGGTTCCAACTGGGAGAGCCAACAAGCTCTGACAACCGCCTCTGAGACCTGTTTGCTCTGCCAGTGCCTTTTATTGGTGCCTTTTGTTCATGCTGTACAGCATCAGCCAAAAAGCAGTTAAAGAGGCGAGAGCCAAATAAAAGTGCATGGCGGTATGTGGGGTGGTGACCAGATTACGTTCTTTTAAGAGTGCACATCTACCTTATTGCTCAGCGTTGCTAAGGGTTCCGCGTTCCATATTCACTTCAGGTGGAAAGCTGCCCAGCTGATCAGGCACAGTGCGTGGGTTCCTCCAAGAAACCATCTCTCAACTCTAGCTCCTAATCCTGTGATTCCTGAAGAAAGGCCTTACAGCATCACTAGTGGCAGAATGGTCCACTGCAGAGGAGCTATCTGTGGTGATGCTGCCCAGTGGTATGTATATGGGACACAGCCTTCTTGTCTCATGTAATCATGGCTATGGCACATTCCGGATCACAGTGTAACCTATCCGTGTCTATCTTTGGAATCCAGGAAGGCCATTTTCCACATCAACTTCTTCCACCATTTTCAACTTATTCAACATCTTCAAAATCCACGTATTCAATCATTTCAGCATAGTTGGTATGTATTCAAAAGTGCTCTGATTATGTATGGAATGGTGCCTATTACATTTTCCTTATCAGAACATTACGGTCTACCCATGTAGAGATGCATGCAGTGCAGAAAACCCTTTTAAATCTTTGAAAAACTTTGGATCTTTTGCAAATCCTCGGTAGAACTGACGCTTCGCCTCTGTGGAAAACAGTGAAGGCTCCTGCCAGTGGACACGTTCACACATCTAGGATGCAGCAGTATTGCTCCTCCGACACAAGGTTCGTATTTGGCAACATTTGCTTTTGACACATCACAACTTTACTCCTTGACTGAGTCCGTGGTATGCAGTTTGCCAAAAGCTGTAATTCCCTTTCAGTCGAGGGAGCTTCCCACCCAGGAAGATTTCTCAATGATGGCTGCTTCACTGACATCTGGAAAGCTCACAAACTGCCTGGAGCACTTTTAAGGTGCATTTGATCGGAAACTTTTCTGCTTTCAAAAGTGAAGTAAAAACCGTTGACAGCTGCCCTGAGGTGGAGGAGCGCCGCCCCTCGGCTCTGTGCGCAGATCAAAAAGGAAAAATAAAACGATAAGAACGAAATGTTTTTATCATTTTAGTTTTCCGTACCGGCTTAGGTGCAGGGCGGGCCTGGCAGGCCAGAGCAGGGGCCAGTGAGAGGAGTGGTGTGCACTCTATAAGTGCACATGGCGGTTTGGCCGCCCTTCTTGGGCCGGCCAAACCGTCATGAGCACTTTGCATGTTCTCCACCGGCTGTATTATACATCCTGTGTGGAGAACATGCAGAGGCTCCCAGTTCCTGACCAGACCACTCACGCCGTTGCTGTCATTCTGGTGACAGCAGCGTCGTGATTGGCTAGGGGAGCCTGTGTGCTTCCTGCTTCAGCGACCGAAGAGCACCAGGAGGCGGCGGCTGGCCTGTAAGTAAGTAGATTTTTTAAATCCCTACATCCCCCCTGCCCAACCACCCCCTTTAAGCTGCAGCCGCCACTGCCATATTTACATAAAACCACAGGAAGAGACCAAGCAACAGTTGCCTTTAAAAAATCCTTTAGGAACTTAAAATTGTTATCTAAACACCAGATGTGTAAAGCACACCCTTCTCAGAATTTTGGGTTACTACCTCACTCTGGACTCATCACTTACTCATTCACTCCTCACGGACAGACACTGTTTCCAAGCCTGAACTTTCCACCTAAATATCATTGATTTAAGGTGTAGTTTTTCTAATAAGTTCAGTTGATTCAAAACAAGACTACAACACCCAGACTACATTAGGCTATCACACAAACGTCCAGGACTGGGGACAGTTGATTTGCGGGTGGAGGGGGGTGGTTACTATATGTGAAACTGTACTGTATATTTATCATACAGCTCTTCATACTGCACTTTTTCTGGTTTTATTAACCATTTTTATTAGTACGTAGTTTACAGTCCTCAGATGAATGAAAGGCTGAGTTGGCCTTGCAGTAAGTTGAACAGACGTGGGATGTCTTCAACTCACTGAGCCATCCTATCAACCAAGCCATCTTCTGAAAAGTTCAAATCTGAAAATCGACATTGGCGTGTCAAAGGGCGGAAATAATTTGCACGCATACTTCAGATGCTTTAGCAAGAAGATGACTAATAAACCAATATATAACAAATAGTTCAAGTTGGCACAACCTTCACGTCAATAGCTGTTAGTTTATGCACCAGGGATCTACTTTGGCCAGTGCACTGCATGTATATGTGCATACATGGCAAAGGCAAGAAGCCTTCAGGACCACCTGCAGTTCATGAAGGTGGTAAAGACCTGGCTGTTCCCCAACTGCTGATGTAAGGCCACCGCGACAAGCAGAAAAAACTCCACCAGCTCAAGGAGAGCATACACATCATAGAAATGAGAACCATAGCCACCTTGGACTGAAGTTAAACGCCACCTCACGCATGGCAGGGCAAAAGGGTTGTATTCTGAAAAGGTAAATATGTAATATCGCTTTACCTGTTGATACTTTGGTCCTCGATATTCTGGTAACTTGATGATCCCTACTCGATATTCTGTACCCCCACCAGCCGGAACATATGCACGTCTCTGTTTTACTGTCCTTCAGTACACTCCATGCTTAAGCACAGCAACATGCTTTCAGTAACACAATATGAGCACAATAGGAGCCAAATGGTCAAGTCCCAAAAATAGAGGTGGGGGTACTAACCTAGTTAGGTAGTATGCAAGTGACATCACGGCGTGTGACATTACAGCATGTGACATTGCACATTGATTCACAGAAATTTACATCATAGGAAGTAGCATCACAAGCCATAACTTTACAGGAAGTGCATCACAAGAAGTGACATCAGATCTTAAGACCTCTCCTATATGTATGGCAGGGCTTTCATCGGTACATATGAGTGCATTTCAAGTATACATAAAAACCCTCCTGATTTAGGCAGAAGACTCACACTTTTGTAAGCTATACATAGAACAATCTTGCCTTTTGTCAGCATAAAGCTTCCTTTTCCCAAGGATTGAACACACTAACTCCACCACCAGCTTACTTCACAAAAAGACACACAAATGATGGACGTTATGCGGAACAAATCCAACATTCACCCCCTGTCAAGATATCTGGGTTAAATCCAATGTTCTTTTGCTCACTATGTCACCCCAGTTTGGACCCAGCTGTATGCAAATCAGGTTTGACCCTACTCCTCATGTGAGCAGTTTAGCCGAACTGCCAATCCAGGTCCTCCCTGAGCCAGAAACAAGCATACTGGACCCGTTCCTTGGTATCACTTCTCATCAGCCTGGCTAGCTTGAATCCAATGGCACAGTGAGCCTGGTACCCACATCTGGGCATACCTGTCACACTTATGGCGAGAAAGCAACAGACACACAAATGATGGATGGAATGCGGAACAAATCAAACATTCAACTCCAGTCAAGAGATCTGGGTTACATCCATTGTTCTTTTGCTCACCATGCCACCTCAGTTTAGGCCCAACCATATGCAAATTATTCTTGACCCTGCTCCTCATGGGAACATTCCAGCCCGAACTGCCAAGCCAGGTATCGTGGTATCACCCCTCATCAGCCAGGCTAGCTTGAATCTAGTGGCACAGTGAACCCAGGACCCACATCTGGGCATACCCAGCACACTTAGGGTGAGAAAGCAAAAGCTACACAAATGATACAAATCCATCATTTCCCTTCCAGTGAGGACCCATATTAAAAGTTCGGGCTGGACTGTTCTCATGAAGAGCAGGGTCAATACCGATTTGCATTTGGTTTAGTCCAAACTGCGGTGGTGTAGTGAGCAAAAGAATGATGGATTTAACTCAAATCCCTTGACTGGGGAGAATGTTTGATTTATTAAGCATTCGTTCGATCATTTGTTGCAGCATGTTTTGCTCTAAGTGGGCTAGGTATGCCCAGACATGGGGCCCTTGCTCACTGTACCATTGGATTCAAATTAGCCTAGCTGATGAGTGGTGATACCCCTAAACCGGTCCCAGGATACTTGTTTCTGGTCCAGGGAGGAACCGGCTTGGAAGTTTGGGCTGGACTAGTCCCATGAGGAGCAGGGTCAAGTCTTATTTGCATCTGGCTGGGTCCAAACTTGGGTGATGTAGTGCACAAACCCCAGATCTCTTGACTGGGGGTGAATGTTTGATTTATTAGGCATTCCATCCATCATTTGTTGCTGCAGCAGCTTACTTACCCAGGCATAATGTAGCACATTTCCATATAGATGTGATTACTTTAGCTGCCTACGCTCTCCAGAGGTGAGACCACTTTCCTATGTGAAGTATGTTTACTTAGCCCTCCCACCACTTAATCTGTCTGTGGTGGGCACCAGCACTCATTTTAGGAGTTTAGGGCTCATTTTTTACCAACCGACCATGACACAAAGTAAGATAGAAAGACAGAAAGGGAAGAAAGGAGAAAGATATAGAAAAACAATTCTGAAGGTAGAAAAAGGGGTAAAAAGGGATCCACCAAGAAAAAGCAAGTGTAGAGTAGTGAAAGAAAAAGATTATGGCAGCCTTGGCATTCAGCAATAGGACCCTAAGAAAATGTTTTGGGCTCTGCATTTATTTTTAAACAAATTACATACTGCCCCCCAAAATGTCAACTCTACATTTAGCAGCAGACATCACTCATGTTCTGATTGTTGGCATACATATAGCTAAACCACCCTCACATTCATCAGCAGAACCTGACAGCTCACCCTGGAATCAGCATCACCAGAATGCCCACACCAAGAATGGCCATAAATTTCAAAGTAAGAGTTATCTGTTACACTTCAAAATATCTCTATCCAAGAATGGGAAGGAAATGGTAACAAAGATAACTCACAAGAAAAAAGTACATGCAATTCCAGTCCCAGCTTGCAATATTCGACTTCAGAAGGAAATATTGCTAGTTTGCATAGAAACACTACCCAAGTGGGGAGATGTTGAAACAGTGAGAGTGCTGCACACATACAAAGAGGAAATAGCAAGTAGAAATAAAGATATTTCTCCTTGTTATACCAGCCCCAGGTAGACTTACCAGTGTATGGAAAAACCTATGTTTACAAGTCTTTGTATGTATTCACGGGAACGCCCAGGCACCACACATGTAATGCCTACCTGACGTAAGGTAACACAAGGCAATGTGCTGCCTTGCATTAGTTTATTTTTTTTCTTTCTTTTTAATAAAAAGCCACACAAACGGGATTTGTGTGCACTGTAAATCTTAAAATAGATTTTACATCAGGGCTGTGCCAGAAAAGTGACTCAACCTCAATGCAAAATCTTGGCCTCAACGTATAAATGTATTGATTTTTAATTTCTGCCACAAAGAAATTGGCAACAAGGAGAAAACTGACAATAACTCTGTTCAGCTTAATTGATTGCAAAGCCGGATTTGTAAAATATCCTATGGGATTAAGGTACCTGCTGCAGAGATCTGTGTGTTCCCAGTAAGTGAGTAATAATGGTATGATAACCCCCGGAGGTTAATGAACTTGCTAGAAAGATCTGTGTTCTGTCTAGCTCCAGTTTTGACTCAAAGTAGCATAAAGGGTTTATGTGTCTCCTGCAAAGCACATTATGTAACATGCAGATGATAGATTTTATTTTATGTAGATCTGAAGTGAGGTACTACTTTGAACAAATAGATCCTTATGTTACATGTAGTTGCATTGTAATCATTCTAATATTGAACAGTGAGCTATGAAGGATGATATGTGACTTCTATACATTGTAATCCCCCACTGCCTTATGTAGTACATTGATTTACAAGCTTTTATGATTTTGTGCATATGTCATATGTAGCGCTACAAAAAAAATAGTGGTATTTAAATTGATATTTCAATGCCTCATATGGGGTAGGACGCGCTATATAAATGCAAATTATTTTGTGTAAATACTGGGAAAGACCAAAACATCTGACATTCTTACGGTGCATGCATAGCTCATATGCAGGGACTGAACAAAGTCAAAATCATGCCTCTTTTAATTCCTGGTGAAGTGCTAACAACATGTGTAACTTTGTTTCTCTTCAACTGCATTACACCTAGATGTTAGACTACAGACCACTCCCAGCCAGGATGAACAATAGGAGGGCTGATGACCCCTTAACTTCAGATTTTATTTAAAGCCCAGCTCAAATCTAAAATAAGGAAGCCTCCCTCACCAACCCCAGCACGCATCCTCTACTAAATGTGTCTCTGTGTCTAAACATTACACCGGAATGAGTTCACCATATTTCAGTGGGGCACAACTTCTTGTCAGGGTGGACGGTGTCCACCCTGTGAAATTAGTGGGAGATGCCGTCCAAACACGTGTACCCCTGACTTGTGCCCTGAACACAACGCACTACATTCTCGCATCTTTTAATCCAAACGTTCTTAGGTATCCTGTCTCCCCACAATTGGTTGAGGTTCAACCAGTGGTCGAAGTGGGCGGGATGGGTAGGGCACGCCGTACCCCTACTTCTTTAATTTCATAGATTCCATTCTCCTACTTTCTTATTTTAAACATGCGTCCCAGGGTGGCAGAAATCACCATGGCCTATAGATACAGTTCGGCATTCGGGGACGGGCGGGGTGGGCAGAGAAGACAATTAAGGACAGCGTTCACGTCTCCTGACCTCCCGCTCTTCCTCTTTTCCCCTCTCTTTCTGTCTCACTTCTCACTCACTGAAAACCGTGACTTCAAGAAACAGGTTTCACCCTCTCTTTCTTCACCTTTTGTTTATTTGTTCCACTGTTTTGCTGGAAATGTTGTCTTTTTCTGACATTTTCCAATTTCAAAGTGCAGCCTCGGGATGGCGAGAAATAGAAAACATAAACAATATGAAAAAGAAATAACTAAAAAAAAGCAAGGCAGAGGCGTCGCAAAGTGGCCAGATTGATTTTATTCACACCCAACCACATTACAGTTTTTGCCAGTGAAGCGCTACTTTTGTTTTCTCATCTCTCTTTGAATAACATTGTTTTACCTGGATAGGAAAGTGCACCAATCCTGGAGGAACTAAAATACCTGCTTGATGGGTGGATTGGAAAATAAAATGTGTAAAGCGGCTGTGTTCATGAATGTGGTCATTTTAAACCATAGTGCTTATGTTTTGTAAAGATATGAGCAATGGGCATTGAAATGGTCCCCTTCTGGGCCCTGTAGTCATGGCCTTAACTCTTCCGGTAAAACTTATACTGATTTCTGAATAATGAGTGTAAAAGTTGTTCCTGCTTACATTTCACATGCTTTACTTAATCTTGAATTCCCTATGAGTGTTTGCTTTCTCGAGGATGTTGTTACGTTTTCGTTTCAGGCAGCATACTACTCTTGTCTAGTGCATAATTTGAATTGAGTCACTTCCAGGTATTTATAGTGGGGCACAATTGGGTTGTAGTTGAAGGCAGTGCGACTTTCTTTAAGTGGGGCAGTATAGAGTTTAATGTCGGAGAGGATGTGCCACTATAGTCAGAGCTGCTGAATTTGGAACTGGGGAACCAGGTTCACCCTTCATAACCAGTCCACCAGACCACTCCCCCTTAGGGAGCACATTCCTGTGCTAGACCCTAGAAGGCCCTGCCAGAGCTCAGAAGAACTGGTGTCTTAGCACCAGCAGGTGGACCCTAGCGGTGGCAATTGTGGGTTAACCTTGAAGGCCTGTCCACTACAATCCATACTGAAATTCACCTCCAGTCTTGCAGTAGGGCCTATGAAGTATCATACCCTAAAGTGACAGTGACTCCGTCACTAAGGGCACAGGACCCTTGAGCAGGGTGGCTCTAGGGCAGTGCGACTGCACCGGGCGCTGATTCTGGTGGGTCGTCATGTTTGCAAGTATAATATGGTTTTAAAAGCACTTGCTGCCTCATTCCTGGCCTTAAAAATGTTGACTCTGGTGATTAATGTCCTTAGTAGAGCGAGATGGTGTTTTGACTTATGGAAAGGAAGCGCAGAGGGTTAATGTGCCTGCTGCTAAGAACATGTACCATGCAGATCATAAAGTGCACATAATGTAAATAGGTCAGAGGGTAACTGCTTTTGTCAGAGAGACCCAATTGTTACCTGCAGATAATAAGTTAAAAGCTATTAACTGCCATCTAAGAGCTGCATGCAAACTGCAAGCTATAAATTAGGCTATTATGTTTTTCCCCAATCTTTGATTATCCTAATGTTGCAAAAAAGGTTTTATTTGGATAGAAATCAATTCTGATTATTAAAGAGAACCCCCAACCATGGCATTATGTTTTACTTTCTGAGTTTGTGTTTCTCCAAACCAATCACTATTAAACTATGCTGCCTACTAGTATGGTTGTCATGTGATTCCTACACCTTTTAGTCCTTTGTCTTATGTAACATTTCTTATATGGTGATTTACACATGCATGATTGATTGTCTCTCTGTAATATGTGTGATGTAAAGTTCTCTGACACCCTGCACTGGTATCAGCGATGCTGTCAATTTTCTGATACTTTATTATTTTGACATTTTTGCACACGCTAAAAGTCTCCACAAAGATTTTGACTTATTAGTACCAGGGGAACATACAACTGCAGTTGTGAGAAAGGTGACCAGTGAACCTTTGCAAAGGGCTGTCCACTTCACAGCAGCACAAGTCACATTTTTAGTAACTTTTGATCCGTTTGAGCTACAAACAATTTTATGTTAAAATCGTCAGATTATGCAGCAGATGATATATTATGTGGCAAATATGGAAGAGCCATACTTAAGTGGAAAACATTTGCAAACTAGGATATTTTGCCATTCATGCTTGAACTGCTCTTCTGGAAAAAGGAAGGAGAAGTGCTGATAACAGAAACTCTATGGCTCTGATACAAACGGCTTGTGATTCCACTTTTAAGCGTATTAAAGACATTCTGTGATTGGAAATGTATCCTACTTTGTGAATGTATTTTAATGTCAATAACTCATATTAAACCTTAAATAAACATGTGTATCCATTAGTTGAATTAAATAACGTAATAAGCTGTAACTGGTTAGTGAAATGAGAAACAAATACTAACAAGCATTGGAAATGTATTAGGTCTCGCATCTGCTTGAGTTAGAGCTATTGGCATTGTAAATGACCATGTTTTTTATCCATGTGTTATGGAGTGTATTTATGTGGTGAATAGTGGAATTATGTGGGTTGGATTAGAATTGTTGTGGAATGATGTGCCTTGGAATTGTGTGGTATGGAGCGGATTTGTGTGGTGGAATTATGTGGCATGGACTGCAGTGGAATTGTGTGGATAACAATTATGTGGTATTGAGTGTACTAGAATTATGTGACGTTGGATTGTGTTTTATGGAGCATAATTATATGGAATGGTATTTTGTGTTGTGGAGTGGTATGTAGTAGAGTTTAATTATGTGGTGCACTGTTTAATTTTGTGGAATGATGTGTAAATCTGTGATGCAGATTGGATGTATGTGGTGGGTTGTGTGATTGTATTGAGCTGCATTATGTGGCTTGGTGTCGAATTATGTAGTGTGGAATGGAAATGTGTGGCGTTTAATTGTGTGGCGTGGAACTGTGTTGCATTGAGTGAAATTATGCTGATTGGGATTATGTGGCATGGTTTGGAGTATATTTATGTGGATTGCTGCTATCTGACAAAGTAGTTTTATGTGGGGTGTATTTATGTGGTTTGAGTAGAGGGTAATTATGTGGAGTTTAATTATGGTGGGTTGAGTTGAATTATGTGGCGGTGAAATTGTGTGGTGGGTGTGGAATTGTGTGTCAGACTATACATCAGTTACGTCAAGCCATTGTCACCCAGATGAATTACCAACATGTCCCGGCAGCCTCTTTGTGCCACTTTCTTCATAAGCCAGGGCAACAAAGCTCCCCAGTGCATCCCGCTCTTTCTCCACCAATTAACCTTGTGGTGGCTGCTGTGCAGGCCCAGGCTACAGCCGTATACCTGCCTGTCCGCGTACTTCGACGCCCAATGTACAAACGAGTGCCCGTCAATCCAGGTAACCGTTTTGGCTCCCGGGCCCCCGACGCAACCTATGAAGAAAAACAAGTGTTAATACAAACTGTCCCACAAAATACACCAAAAATCCGTCACAAGTCCTCCCTGATTCGAAAGGAACTCATTTTCGCACATAGCGCTCGCAGCAGCGAGATCTCCACCTCCCAATCTGACGTATCCTATCCCAAGACCATCCCAAGCGCACCGCCGCCGTTGCCGCACCAATGCGAAAGGAATATGTACCATACCTAGCGGGATCCTTGCCCAAACGCCTCAACGCCATTCGCAACACCGCCAGCAACTGATACGCTGTCACACGCTTCTTGGAATCATGACAGAAAATCTCACCAGATACACTCCGTGCTTGCTGACAAAAACCTTTCCACTCCACCACCGGGCACGCCCTCCCCGCAACCTGTCTCGTTCAGCCAGACCCACTTACCATGACCCACTTGGTCTGTTTTAAAATGTCCCAACCAAATACCCAAACGCGTCCCCTCCAGTCATATGTCATCATACACTCTCCCCTCTCTTCCTCGTGCACCTAACAACTGAGACATCCGAAAGGCCCCAAAAAACATCCATACCATACATAAACGGAACATCGCAACCTCGCGTTTATCATAACAACAGTGCGGCAACTCCGCCAACAGTCCCTCCAAAAGCTCGAAAGTAATCACCTCCCTAGGCCCCTCGCCCCCCCCCGTCACTACGCTCACGACCCCAGCCTTTCAACATTCTGCTCAACAACTCACTCTTGGCTGGATTATAACCCATGTACAACGTGCTGTAAAAAGAAATTCCTGGCAGTTTACGCCCAATCGTTGTTTGAGACAACCCCCTGTCAATGCAATCCAAAACAAAACGAATAACTCCCTATTCACAGTCCTGCCGTGACATGCGCCACATCTCACTGGTCCATCCCAGAAATGCTCCAAATTCAGACCACGCCAATCTGTATGTACGCCTTGTTGATTCAGCTACGGATTGCTCGACGAGGCCCACCACTCTCACTCCCCCCAGGCCCAGATGCCATCCTGCACCTTGGTCTTGCAAGCATCCGCTCCTGGTGCCAGGCGCCTGAAACGCTGCCACTGCAAACGAGACAATGCATCCACAACGTCATTGCTTACACCAGGGACATGCTGCTTGTGAAACATCACATTCAGTTGCAAGCATTGCAGCATAAAACTTCGTAGCAAGCGCAGCACTTGCAGGTCTCTTGCTTTCTGGTTATTCACCAAGTCCACTACCGTCCTGTTGTCCACATGGAACAACACTGACCCGTCCCTGAACTCTGCACCCCACACCTCCAAGGTGAACAGCAGTGGAAATAATTCTAAGAAAGCACTACTCCTGCCCTGTTCCAGCCAATGTACCGGCCACCGCTCAGTGCACCACCTCCCGTCCCAGAAGATCCCAAAACCGGAAGCCCCTGCGGCGTCAGAGAAAAGTTGCACCTGCCAAACCATCTTGTCATCCACAAAGTCCAGTGACACACCATTGAAATCCAGCAGAAACATCTGCCAAACCCAAAGGTCCGCCCTAACCCCCACCAAGATCCGGATCCTGTGATGTAGAAGCACCGCCCCTGACATGGCCATGCCGAGGCGTCTGCAGAAAGTCCTCCCAGCACGCACCACCCAGCATGCAAAGTTCAGAAAACCCAGGAGTCGCTGCACCAACCGCAAGTCAATCTTCCTCTCACCAATCAGGTGCAGCAGGAAAGCCTGCAAGTCTGTCACTTTTTGTTCCGGTAACCTGGACACCCATGCAACCGAATCCAACTCAATACCCAAGAACATCAAGCTGCAGCTAGGTCCATCTGTTTTCTCAGGAGCCAATGGAACCCCGAAATCCTGCGCCATAAACTGGAATAGCCCAAGAGCTCTCTCACACTCACCAGACCGCGCTCTCCCGATGAACAGAAAAACGTCCAAGTAATGAGATACAGCCCGATGACCACACCTGTCTGTGAATGCCCACTGCAAAAAGGAGCTGAAAGCCTCAAATAACACACAAGAAATGGCACAACCCATGGGCAGAACCTTGTTCACAAAGATGGCACCCTGAAAATGCATTCCCAACAACTAGAAGTCCGCCGTGTGTATGGGTGACTTAATGTCACACTTGGCCAATTCGGCGCCCCGCCGGCACACCCGCACCAAACTGATCGCATCATCCACAGAAGCATACAAAACCCTGGAATCTTTTTCGGCAATGAAATCATTCACAGACCTCCCCTCCGGCCAGGACAAATGATTGATCAGCCTGAACTCCCCCGGCTCTTTCTTGGGCACTCTTGGGTGATATGATCAAGTCAGGAACAGGCCAATGGTCAAAAGGGCCAACTATCCTGCCTTCCGCCTCCTCTTTTCGCAACTTCGCTGCCACAACACCTGCCAATTCTTTTGCAGACCTCAAATCCCCACCCATCTCTGTTCCCGGGGGCCCTGATAACCCACCCGAAAACCCTCCGTGAAACCCCAATGGATCCTCAGCGCGGCCTCCCTGTCAGGATATCGGGAGAGCCACGGACCCATGGCCTCCACCCTAACCGGTGTAGGAGCCCTTAGGCCCAGCTTGCCCCCTTCCCTTGGTGATTCGCCACTGCTCTGAGGGCGTGGCCAGAGTGAAACATTGGGTGAGAGGGTGGCATCCACCACACTTAGAGCACTCGTGCTTAAATTTGCAGGGATGCCACGTGCAGAAACCCTTGTTGAAGTTCCAACAGGCACCTGTACTACCTCCCGTGGGCTTGGGGGACTGGCCTGTAGACCCAGAGTAACTGCTCTGCCCACTCGCTCCAGAGTACGAGCTCTGCCCTCCCGCCTCAGTCTGGATGGGACTTGATTGAAAAGGCCGATAAGTGACTGGCAAGCCACTGGCCAGGTGCGTGGACGCCGACGACTGAGTGGAGGATATCCACTGCATCCAGAGCTCGTGGTCAACCTCCCCCATGGCTTATCAGGGTTGGCACTGATCCTAGCCCTAAATTCCTCATCGTAACTGAGCAAAGCACACCCCCGAAATGTATCTGCGCTTTTCGATTGATGTCCATGTATTTAAGCAATGCGATAGCGCGGTCTAAGTGTTTCTCACAATAAATGCTGTTGTAAATCGAAAAGGCTGACGTCCAATTCTCCATGTTGACCGGCACCCGTGGCCGCCTCGTCAACTCCCATTCCTCTTCCTTAGAGCCCTCCTAGGCCTGTATCTCCCTATGCAAAAGTTTGAACACATCCACATACTCGTTTTCCCAAATCCTGGACTTGGTTTTGTCAGACAAATGTGACCCTAGCGCCATCGCCATCCACCGTTTCTTATGGTGTTTGACTTCACCCTTGTCCTCCTTGCCTTCCCGGCAGTCAGTCTTGTCTGTCTGGACGCCTGCGCCTGCCCTTGTCACCATCCACCGGCTCCAATGCCACTTTAGCAAGCATACCTGGGTCCCCCACGGACCCCTCGCCCACACCCACCAACCGGCAGGCTTTTTTACGCCCCCCTTTATTGCCTTCATCCCATGCCACCCACGAGGCATCCTCATCTGACAGATTCATGGGCACCTCCCAGTCCTTTCTTTGAGCGTCAACCGATTTCTGGTTCACCTTCTTGATCCCACTGGTGCTGGCTTGTACAACCTGCAAAACACTTTCCCGCTGCCACCTGTGGCCTCCCCCACTCCCCACTGTCATGCACTTCGCCCTCTTCCAGATCATCACTCTCCTCATCATAATCCAGCTGTTCCTCTTGCGCAACCTCAACCAGCAGTTCAAATACGTCTTGCACCACTCTCTTCATACCTTTCCCTTTCACACCAGGCACAAAATCACACTCCGGCACTGCTGATGCCCGCTCCCTCGATGGAGGGCAGGCTGCCGCGGACCCCCCTGCTGCTTCCACCTGGCGTCAGGGCTGTCTCGCACCCTGCCGGCCCACCCATGCCTTTGCCAGCCTCCACCACTGTCTTGTGCCCCCCCAGGCTGTTAGAACCTGAGGGGGCCCCAGCGCCGCCAGGTCTCTGTGCCGTCGCGGCCGTCCCTATTCCTGATGTGGACCTCCCTTCATCCACCCAGACCCACTTACCTCGGGGCCCCTTGGCCCCTCGGCCATACCCAGGACCTGCGTTCCCACCCCAAACCCCACCTCCCTGGCTGCACATGAAACCTGACACCTCAATTCAGTTTCTTGGATGATGCGATGTTGGTCGCATATCCTCTCTTTTAGTGACATCTTTTCCCACCTAGGCAATGTGGGCAGGGAGAGTTGCTCATCAGGACCCCCAGCAACAGTAGGGCCAGGCACGCTGTCCTTGGCTCCGTCCCTCCGTCGCAGCTTGCCACTGGCTTTGCCCCCCCCCCCCCACCCCCCACCTTTGTGCGGGTCCCAACACACCACCCGGATAGATCAATGGGCGCCTCCGCCCTTAACAAATTCCCCTCCTCATCCAAGTCCCCACCTGAGAGGACGAGCTGAAAATCCTCAGCTGTGCTCTCTTCCAGCCTGACCCTTCCTTCCCCCTTTTATCCTCCTCGTAATCACCGACGTCCACCCCCCTGCTCTGTGGGCCGTGAACCTGAGATCCCCCTGTGTAGCTACGGAGGCCGCCGCCACTGCAGCGCACTGTTGTGTGGGCACACTCCCGCCCCTCCCGCCAGGTCCCAAAGGCGTGAGGAGAGAGACCGCGTCTCCCTGCAAACGCGGGGGCAGGCTCTTACGCCGCCCCTGCACTTCCCTGTCTCTGTTGTCCCCAGGCCCCGGCCCCGTCCAGACATACCTTAATGCAGTGGTGGGGCCTCGTCCTAGCACGCCACCACCGCTGCAGCAACCCCGGCTGACGACGATCAAGGCGTGTGGGTCATCCCGACCCACGCCTCCTCCAGCACTCCGGGCCTCAGGAGATCCGCTCTCCCGGTGTGGCCCAGAGTCTGCAGCGCAGCGCGGACCGCCTCCACGTCTGGCATTGCCATTGTCTCCTGGGAAAAGTGGTGCTCCCTCACAGACACAGTACCGACACACCTCCGCAGGCCAAGAACCGGCACAACCGCCAAGTTGGGCCTAATGGCCTAATCCTAACTCCACTAACTACACTCAATCAATTAAGTGCTAATGACCCTTCCCTAGCGGCGCTGAGGGCAGGAAGAGTCTGACAACTCCTCCCCTGACCTCTTTAAACCCTACCTAAACCCCACCCCTAACCCAACCCCCTAACCCTACACTCAGCCCTGTCCTCTGTCTTGCGCGAACACCCCAGGGGAAGACTGGTCTGCGGACCCTACTTCCCCCGGGGGCCGCATTCCAAGGTCTTCATGGAGACGAGCACAACATGCTGTGCCCATGGCACTCGGACAGCGCTGTAGTTTCAAAGCAAGCATTTCATGTTTTCTGTAAAACACTGGCAATGCCACTGTTAGCTGCAAGATCACAGAACAGTAGCAGCTACAGGCACCAAAGCTGAACACAGGCATAGCATACAGTAACACGAGCAGGAAAGAACTAAAAAAATAGTCCCTTAAGAACAGAATGAACAAGTAAAGTGTAAAAATACAGTACTTAATCCCTGCTCTGTGGGTGGAAACCAACCACCAAAAGGAGGGACAAAGAAGAAGGACTGACCTCTAGCAAGCAAGGATTTTTAATGGACACTGAAACAAACCAATAAAAAGAAGAGCGCGCTTTTAAGCCCACAAAGAAGTATATACTAAAGTATATACAAGAGGTCTCGAAAGCTCGACCTAAAAACTGGGATGTTTTGCTCTTTCTGCCACACCTCTTACCCCACCCACTGACCCAATCCTTGGGTTATTCCCGCCCCCCCGATTCTCCGCCCACAGTTCCCCTACTTTTTTTCCCCCCACTTCGACCACTGGGTGCAACAAACTATAACAGGATAAGAGCACAACCCTGGGCCTCATGTACGACACACTCTCACGAGGCCACACTTCAAAACCCATGCACTGCCAACCAGGAAAACAAGCACATTCTCGCTCTACGTAAAACACTTCGGCACCTTGCAATGGGTATATATGAAGCACTACACAAATCATTCACCCTCAGTCTGGTGATGCTCACGAGTGAATATGTACAGTTCTTTATTTAAAGTTGTAAAATTGCAAAGGTCACACACAGAGGCGTCACGGTCTGTTACAGTATGTAGCATACAAATATACCTGTACAGGGTAACTGCAGTTCACCCCCGACGGGCCAGGGCAACCTTGTCTGATGGGGGGACGGGGGGAGAAGCCAAGAATGTGTCCGTCCAGTCTAACGGGAGCCGTACAGCGTGCAGCGACTGCTGGTGACTCACCCCACAGCCGGGAGCCGCAGGAGCCAGGGCCCTGAAGAGCTGCGACCTGCTGGTGCAGTTTCTTCTTTTTCCTTTCCATTCTGGAAAGACTGGTTGTGACACTAATTCCTTCGCACTGAAACTGCAATCTTTGTAAAGCCTCGTCTTACTTTGGCAGGCGGCTGTGTTTTCCAGATACCTAGCTCTCTCTGTCGTCCCCCTGCCGTCCCTCATTTCAGCCCCTCAACCAGCAAGGAAGTTAGTCTTTAACCCATGTACCTGAACGGGGAGCCCGCCCTTTCGTCTACTTCCCTTGCCATGTTCTGTTCGATGTATTCTTTCTATTCTGCCACCTATTTCTACAGCACCGGTTACAACTTTATCGAAGTCTCAAACCTATGCCTAATGAATCCCCTTTTCCCTGGAATAAATTCTCCTGCTGTATACGGAGACCATGGACTCTGGTCTCGCCTCCCTTCAGAAGGCACTGACCTGGATAGAGATGACATTCGCCAAGGGGTTAAAGTGGAAGGTCTTCAGTCGATTACCCTGGAGCCCGGTACAGCTGCACGATTCAGCTAAGCTTCCCTCAGCAATGAGGCAACTATTGCAATTTTTCAAAACGTAAAAAAATTGCACATAGCCACTGAGCCATTAATTATTAACTTCCCCTAAAGCCAAGTCCCCATCCAGGATCAAAGGTGTGCGAAGAGGGGAAAGATGAATGACCAGCACAACAGGCAGAGAATGGGTCATGAGCAGGAGGGGCTGGATGCACAGTCTCAGTTTGAAAACCAGAGATGGGCACATTTCATGCTGACTGCTTTGTAAATGGGGCTTACGATTTCTGATACGACCTATGTACTAATCGGTTGCACTGAATATTTCCCAATTACAGGGAGACGGAAAACGACCAGCCTAATACATAATAACTAGGCAAGTCACTACAATGAATTCCCAGGATCCAACTAGGCATCAGATGTTGGCAGCAATAAGTTGGCATAATACCAGGGAACTGCATCACACAGCCTTCCCAGGTTATGTGTCTTTAACCACATGTTAGGGAGTTGTGCAAGTCACCCCTCTGTACTTTATTATATTTCTACTTTTCGGTCTCCAAGGATAGTTGACAACAAACAGGCATACTCTCCTACTCTTCCAACTAAAGAGCTCCGGGGAGAGCCCCTTCGTGGTTAACAGTGCTGTTTCTATGGTGACGGAGGGGCCGATGATGAAGCATGTCACCACTCTGAGTGAAGGACTTTCTCCTTTTTAATGAGAAAACCGCTGTCTGTGGTTCCCTTCAATAATCATAGGGACACCCAGTGGGATTACAAAACTATTAGGGTGTGTCAGATACTTTAGTGGTTAATTCACTTTGGAGTATGTATTCTGACACCAGCAGCTAATTTCCCTCTATCTCACCCACATAGGTCCACATTTGGTAACACAACGGGGCGAGCATGATGAAAAACTGTTTGTATGCGCCCCTCAAAGGAACACTGCATGATTTTCAAAGGGGATATGGTCCCCTGGAGGTAGCTTCCCTTTATTGAATCATTTATAACCCCTTTCAGATGTTGGTCACATTTCATTGCTTTGTCGTCACAGTTGTGGTTGCAAACCATTGATACATACTATTGTGGCTCACAATTGAGAGAGGGCCACGCTTTACCCCCACTCCTAATTGCAGTTCGTAATGGGTTGCAAAACCCATTTTGTGAGTGAGAAAGTCTGACTCGCAAGATGGATTTAGTACATTGTACCTTACAGAATAGGATTTATAACCTCTGTGATATTGTGAATCACAGAATTTGCAAATGCAAAAGTGTTTCGTACATCAGGCCTGCAAACTTGGAGTAATGAAGATTACCAACAAATATTCAGGACATTTCTGTGCATTCATGGGTTGCTTTGAAAACCCTGTTATTTTTTCATTAGGCTTGTTGTTACTTGGTCAACCTTATGGCTCTGAAAATCAAATTGGTTTCTAACGATCAAGTCATGTGTAGGCTGGTACACTGACAAAATATCGACACTCAAAATATCCCCATACAAAAACATCGTGACCAAAATATCGATGTCAAAAATATCTTCATCCTATACTTATAATAGTAAGTTAAAAAAATCGGGAAAAAAAATCGATGTCATAAATATAGGTGTACAAAATATCGTTATATAAATATATATATATATATATATATATATATATATATATATATATATACATGCATGTATATATATATATATATAACATAAATTAATACATCTTAAATATATTAAATGATAACATTAATTTAAAACATAACTATATCTATATATATATACATATACCTTTAACATAAAATCTATTAAAAAAACATTCTATTGTGAATTAAAACATTAAACTATTGAAAAATCTTTAAACTTAAATTTCCCACTCCGGTCAGTGCAACAGTAGGGAAAGTGTTTGATAGCGGAAGGGTAAGAATTACTATTCCCACTCCAGTGGGTGCAACAGTAGGGAAAGAGTTGCATAGCGGAGCGATGAAATGTACTAATCCCACTCCAGTGAGTGCAACAGTAGGGAAAATGTTGGATAGCGGAGGGGTAAAAATTACTATTCCCACTCCAATGAGTTCAACAGTAGGGAAAGTGTTGGATAGCGCAGGGATAAAATTTACTATTACCACTCCAGTGAGTGCAAAAGTTGGGAAAGTGTTGGTTAGCGGAGGGGTAAAATTTACTATTCCCACTCCAATCATTTCATCAACAGGGAAAGTGTTGGGTTGCGGAGGGGTATAATGAACTGTTCTCACTCCAGTCAGTTCAAAATTAAAGAAAACAAAATATCATCAACAGAATAAAAAACATTTTTTAAAGTAATTAAAAAATATATAAATGTGTTAAAAATAAAAATATATTTATTATTAAAAATAAAAAAATAAAAGCACCATAAATGCATATCACAAATACCTACAAACATTATATTAAACAAAAGAAAAAAATAATTTTGAAACAAATAAATATTTTTATTTAGAAATTATTTAACACAAATATTAATTATTACTGTTTACTTTCTAGCCTATAGCACTACACAACTCACAACCCACATCGAAATTTTTTTTTGTGTGCATAATTAACATAATTCATTATCAATTAAATAAATATTACTTATTAAAAAGCAAATTAAAACACATACAATTTAATTAACTTCCTACCTTTTACACCAATTAGGTCCGCAACCCACACCTAAAATTAAACTGTAAAACAAATGAATTACACAATAAAAAAAAAATTCAACTGAATAACTAATAGTATTTATCAACTAATTATAAAGTAAGTAAAATTAATTTACTCCAGACACTTCAACCCTGTAAACCCAAAACCCAGACACAAAAAACAATTAAAGAATTACCCACATTAATTATTAATTCGTTAATATTAATGATCAACTAATTATTAATACATTAAAAGTAAATTACTTCCCACCCTGTACCCCTATAAAACTCACAACTAAAATCAATTACACAATTTCCATATTTAAATTGTCAATTAAATAATTAATATTAATTAACAACTAATTATTAATTAATAAAAAATAAATTATTTCCTACCCTTTACCCCTATAAACCCCACAACCCGCACCTAAAATGAATCACACAATTATCATAATTATTTATCAATTAATTAATTAATATTAAGTAACAACTAATTATTAATTAATCAAAAATAAATTACTTTGCACCCTCTACCCCTTTAAACTCCACATCCCACACCTAAAATTAATTACACAATGACCATAATTAATGATCAATTAATTAAAATTAACAACAAATCATTAATTAATTGCAAATAAATTACTTCCCATTCTTTACCCCTATAAAACCCACAACCTCCACCTAAAATGTACCCAAAAAATGTAAAACACAATTAACACTATACAATCTCAATTAAGTAAATATTAATAAATTAAAAATATTCATTAATTTAGTACAATTAAATTACTTCCCACCCTATCCCCCTATAAACCCACAATGTGCTACAGAACTAAAAAAAGCAACATTTTATTAAAATACAATTTATAACAAATAAAAACATAAACAATACTTAAACAAAAACAATACATCATATACATTAAAATATATACTAAAATACATAACACTAATTGAAAAAATCGATATTTAAGACAACTATATTTTTGGAAACGATATTCATGACTTCTATATTTTGTTAATCGATATTTCTTACCTTAAAGTCGATATTCTTGACCACAATATTCTTGCTGTCGATATTTCTGTGTCACGATATTTAAAACTCGATTTTAGTGTGAGTCGACATCTCCAACTCGATATTCTGACTGAATACCGTGTAGACTTACACATTAATTTAGTTTGGAAGATTGCCTTCCACTGACCCCTCAAAGAATTGTGCATGGGTTTGGGTTAAGGTCTTCACTTGAGGCGATGAATTACTTTGGTATTTTCATTTTTCTGATTCTCTGGAATTGTGGTCTCAAGGGATTCTAAGGGGCCTATTAGGATGGCACCGTGTAACACAATTAGTTTATTTTTGAATACCAGACAAACAGAGTGCATGCCAGCTGTTCCTATTATTCAACCGTGGAAAAACCAGCATCCAAATTAGGAACAACCGCAAAAAAAACACCGACCGCGGCGGAATGAAACTTCCCGTAGCGCGCGGAGATGGCCAAAACCCGTCTGCGGCGGTCACATTCGCGGCGGAAAACAATCCAACCGCCGCCAGGACAGTGGAGACACAGCACGTTAAATTAGGATAACCCCGATGCCCCCGCGGTATGTTCCGCAGTTTCAGACCGCCACGGTCGCAAACAGTGATGAATGGGAGAGCCGGCGGACGCTCCTTGACAAATATGGCGGACAAAAGAAAAAACCCACAACAAGGCCACAAAGTGCACACAGCAAACTAGCCATGCATCCAAAAACACAGAACACACCCCAATGACACACCCACATGGCAAATACAAAAATACAAATCCCAGGACAACCCACACAACACACCTGACAGCAATACCCCATTTGGACACACCCACATAGCTGAGTATAAAACCAGCCCCTTCCCTGACCACAATCCTTTGCAACATTCCAAGACTGAAGGCCACTAATCCTGACAACAAAGGATAGGCAAAGCATCACACCATCACTACTCACACCACACACAGCACCACCACCACTTTCACACTTGCACCTCTGACCCCCTGCACATCACACACCATACACATCACCCCCACCCCCACCACTCACACCCCTGCACCCATAACCCCTTTGCACATCAAACACCATGGCAACACATAAAATGCCAACATTCACAGAGTGTGAGTTGAAGGTTATGGTAGATGAGATAGAGTGGAACCACAACTGTTTGGTAGCCTGGTCCAACAGACACCGTTTCGCCACAAGAGCACAAATGTGGGCAAGGATAGTCGATAAGGTCAATGCAGTAGGGACCAATCCGCGCTCAAAAAATGAAATCATGAAGCGGTGGCATGACCTGAAGAGGGTTGTCAAACAGAAGAGCAGCAAGAACCGTGAGCTGGCTCAGAGGACTGGTGGTGGCCCTCCCATCCCACCAAAACCATTCAATGCATGGGAGGAGAAGGTGCTTCTCATACTGCACCCAGAGAGTCTCACAGGATTAGCCGGGGGAGTGGAGGCTGGTAAGTATTAACAAATTAATACCACCACACTGCTATGTACTGTCTTGCACAACTCCAAAGCTACACCACCTAGTCCCAAGTACACTCATATGCACCACACATTCCCCAATACATGTCCCACAGATCCAACATTCACTCACTCACATCTACCCCAAACGTAGCTAGCAACATTACCCTGGGAGCATATGCACAGGCAGCCAGCACAACAACTCCCACCAGGCCCCCTTGTCCCACAGCTCAGCAAGATGGAGCCCTCCACACCCAGAAGCAGTTGGAACCCATTGGCTCACCACAAACAAACTAACAGGTAGGTAGCCATCTTGCCATGGAGACTGTTTGGGGGTGAGAGGCCTGCACTACAACTACAACCATGCCCCCTGCCCCACCCCTGAGCAGGATGGAGCACTCCACACCATCCAGAAGCATCTGGAAGCCATTGTCCCACTACAAACAAACTAATAGGTAGGTAGACCACATCCCTGGGAGGGCTGGTTGGGGATGGGAGGCCTGCACAACAACTCACACCAGGCCCCCTGACCCACCCCTGAGAAGGATGGAGCACTTACCCCCACCCAGAGGCATTTGCCAGCCATTGAATGGTTCACACTCACCTAACAGGTAAGTAGACCTCTTCCCTGGGAGGGCTGTTTGGGGGTGAGAGGCCTACACAACAACTCACACACGGCCCCCTGACCCACCCCTGAGAAGGTTGGAGCACTGCCCCGTCCGGAAGCTTTTTGAAGCCATTGTCTCACTACAAACAAAGTAACAGGTAGGTAGCCCTCTTCACAGGGAGGTGTGTATGTGGGTAGGAAGACTACAGGAATACTACCACCAGACCCCCGGGCACACACCTGACCAGGAGGGAGCACTCCACACCCAGAAGCAGTTGGAAGCCATTGTTCCACTACAAAGAAACTAACAGGTAGGTAGCCATCTTGCCATGGGTGGGAGGCCTGCACTACAACTCCCACCTTGCACCCTGTCCCACCCCAGAGCCGGTTTTAGCACTCCACACCACCCTGAACCATTTTGAAGCCCTTGTCCCACTGCAAACTAGCTAACAGGTAGGTAGCCATCCTAACAGCAAGGGGTGTTTGTGGGTGGGAAGACTGCACTACAACTCCCACCAATCCCCCTGTCCCACCCCTGAGCAGGATGGAACACTCACCCCCACCCAGAAGCAGTTGGAAGCCATTATCTCACTGCAAACAAACTAACAGGTAGGTAGCCATCTTCATAGGGAGGGGTGTATGTGGGTGTGAATACTGCATAAAACTCCCACCAGGCCCCCATGCACACACCTGAGTAGGATGGAGCTCTCCACACCCAGAAGCAGTTGGAAGCCATTGTCCCACTACAAACAAACTAACAGGTAGGTAGCCATCTTAACAGGGAGGGGTGTTTGTGAGTGGGAAGACTGCACTACAACTCCCACCAGGCCCCCAGGCACACACCTGAGCAGGATGGAGCACTCCCCCCCAGAAGCAGTTGGAAGCCATTGTCTCACTATTAACAAACTAACAGGTAGTTAGACAACATCCCTGGGAGGCCTGCACAACAACTCACACCAGGCCCCCTGTCCCACACCAGAGCAGGATGTAGCATCCCACACCACCCAGAAGCATTTGGAAGCCATTGTCCTACTTCAAACAAACTAACAGCCATCTTAACAGGGAGGGGTGTTTGTGGGTGGGAAGACTGCACTACAACTCCCACCATGTCCCTTGTCCCACCCCTGAGCAGGATGGAGCACTCACCCCCACCCAGAGGCATTTGCCAGGCATTGAATGGTTCACACTCACCTAACAGGTAGGTAGACCTCATCCCTTGTAGGGCTGTTTGGGAGTGGGAGGCCTGCTGAACAACTCACACCATGCACCCTTGTCACCCAGCTCATCAAGATGGAGCATTCCCTCCCACTCAGATGCATGTGGCAGTCATGCTATCACCACAAACAAACTAACAGGCAGTTAGCCAGTTACCAAGGTAGTACCGTTTGGGGGTGGGAGTCCTGCACTACTACTTCCACCATGCACCCTGTCTTACACCTGAGCAGGATGGAGCACCACCCCCACCCAAAAGCATGTTGCAGCCATTGCATTGTTGACCGTCATCTAACGGGTAGGTAGCCATCTTCACAGGGAGATCTTTGGGGGGGGGGGGGCTGCACTACAACTCCCACCAGGCAGCCCTGTCCCAACACAAGCAGGAAGGAGCACTCCACACACAGAAGCAGTTCCAAGCCATTGGCTCGCTACAAACAAACTAACAGGTAGGCAGACATCTTCCCTGGGAGGTCTGTTTGGGGGTGGGATGCCTGCACAACAACTCACCCCAGGCCCCCTCGTCCCTTAGACCATCAAGATGGAGCATCCCCTCCCACCCAGATGAATGTGCCAGCCATTGTATCACTACAAACAAACTAACAGGTAGGTAGACATATCATGCTTGGTTGTCACACCCCTGAGCAGGATGCAAGCCTCCACCGCACACACACACACACACACACACACACACACACACACACACAGATGTTTCAAGGCAAAGACAAATGTGACCACATAACAGGTAAGTAGCCAGTATGTGCACACAGCCATTCTCCTCAAAAAGCATGGTGCCACATGACAACACCAACCCTCTCATTGCACACACACATACACAGATCCTATTGCCACTTACAGTGTGCACACAGCTAAGCAAATGAAACTGTCACAGCAACCAAAGTGTGACACACCAATGCACATGTAGAAGAAAGTCTGGGCACAATTATGCACAGCACTGACCAAATGAGAAACAAGAAAGCATGGTTGTTGGTACAAATCCAGATATGCACATGAGAAGACAAAGGTATGCAGGAGATGACAATGGCCAGTTCATGCCCAGATATAACGTTTGACAGGGCAGAGTAAGCCAAAAATAGACCTCACAGAAATGTTTGGTTGCGCTAGTCCCTAGATGGCATCATGTCCCTGTACTCACAAATTCTGCACGTTGCGCATGGTAGGTATTGACAACTCACACCATGGACAAGTAATGCATGTACTACAGCATCATGTCTGGAGGCACAGAAGTGCACATAGAAAAAAATGCGATTAGTCAACTGTGTGGTGTACAAACAGTGAATGATATATAGCTAACACAAAGCTTCCGGGGTGCACTACAATGACCATCTCCCATCTGACCCACAGGTGACCAAGAACTCACTGCAGAGGACAACACCAGCAACCTGAAGAGCCAGTCTCGCCCCCGGTACATGGACTCTTGGATGTTGACTCCCAGGATTCTCTGGACGATGAGCTCGAAGCCGGCCCATCTGGTGTGCCAGAGTGCAACAGGTCCCAGGACCCCATCGTCCCCCCACCACATCTGCTGCAATACCAACATCTCTTCAGACCCCTGCTGTGACGGCCTGTGCATCCTCTACCATCACCACCACCAGTGGTGCCTGCAACACTTCCCCTGTCCCAGAGGATGACCACCCCACCCCACCAACTGAGGAGGGCAGGGAGAGGATGAGGGTGTCTACAGTGGTGAGGCAACAGGTCCATGGCAGCAGGGAAGGTGGGAGGGGCAGGGTCACTCACAGACACCAAGAGGCTGGGGCCCAATCCCTGGACCACATTAACAGAGTCCTTGGGGCATATGAACGTGCCCTGGGATGAATGGGCCGGTGGGAAGAAGTGTTCAGCGAGCTCATGCTGCTGATGAGGTCCATCGACACCCGCATGGGACAAATTGTGGACCTCGTGGGCCAGCAAGTGGTGGCACTGAGGGACAGGCCTGCACCACAACCAACACCTCCACCACCCTCTGGTGGGCTGCAGGATGCCAGTTCATCATCCTCCCCTGCGGCCACAGAGAGGGGTGAGTCCTCAGACCCCACTGGCCCTACAGCAGTGCCCCCCCTGCCAAGCGACGAAGGGGCCTTCCTAAGAAAACCCTGGGAGTAACTGGAGGCAATGCACCTGCCAAACGCCAGTCACGGAGCCAGCCATGATGGCAACCCTCTTCACCCCTGCATTGACTTTTTGGACTGTCCTTCCCCACATTGCCTTGTGAATGGCATTTGTCTGTTGGACTGGGTCACCACATCAATGTTGTGACTACTCGATTATCTTATTTACCACAACTGTCAACTCACTGCTCCACTAATCACCTCAATGTAAATGTTCACCCACTCACATGTCACCATTGTAAATAAAAAATCCTTACACACATGTTGTTGTGTCTGCTCCGTATTTATTCCAGGATGTACAGTCTTCAACATGATTACGATGTACCAGGAGTATGGAATGTATATAGGCAAGGAGAGGTTGAAGGCACCTAGGAAAACACAACAGAACAACATTCACTAGTCTGGGTGTGGCATCAAAGACATCACACAACACCTACAATCAAGATAATCCAACATGCACACATCACAATGGGCAACAAGTGCCAACATACACATCCTGTCGATGTACAAAACTACCCTGTTCCAGAAACATTGTCAGCCACCACTGAGTCAACAACCGGCTGCAGTCACAAAGCCCACATACACCTTCACAACAACAGCAACATCATCAGACAATGAATCCGTTGTACATTGTCACTCACCTTCACGTGAAGTAGCGGATGATGAGCTGTTGACGCAGGTCAACACCTTCCTCCTCTCCACTGTCCTCATCACTGGACATGGGTTGGTTTGCAGACAGGGGCCTTTGCTGCTCATCATCCTGGATCAGGGGGATCTTCTTGTGAATGGCTAGGTTGTGGAGCATGCAGCATGCCACTACAATCTGAAACACCTTCACGGGCGAGTACATCAGTGCACCTCCGGTCTTGTCTAGGCAGCAGAAATGTGACTTCAGCAGACCAAAAGTACGCTCCACCACACAACGTGTTCTCCCATGGGCATCATTGTAGCGGACATCAGCTGCTGTCCTGGGATTCCGCAGTGGGCTCAGCAACCAAGGACAGTTGGGATATGCAGAGTCACCTATGTGTGACAAACACAGATACACATTGCAATGTTGCTGGGTCAGAGGACAGCATGTCACACACACAGCACGCTATTTAACTAGGCATACTCACCTACAATCCATGCACGCTCGGCAAGCAGATTAGCCATCAGCTGGGGTACAATGCTGTTCCGCAGGATGTATGAGTCATGGGCCGAGCCTGAAAATTTGGCACACATGTGCGAGATGATCATATCTGCCTGGCACACCACCTGCACATTTATGGAGTGGAAATGCTCCGATTCCTGTAGATGTGCTCACGTGCCTGTGGTGGTACAAGGCCAACATGGGTGCAATCAATGGTAACAGCAACATAGGGGATATATCCAAGGGGATAAAAGTGTCCCTTAACAGCAGTCAATTCCTGCCCCTTGGGGAAATGGATATATGTGTCCTTGTAGATCATCATAGCGGAGAGAACATCACGCAGCACCATGCTGAACATAGGTTGTGACATCCCACCTGCGCTGGACACCGTGTGCTGGAATGATCCAGTGGCAAAAAAATGCAGGGCCGCCATCACCTTAGACGTGGGGGTGAAAGCTGTTGGATATGTTCGGCGAGGCTGCAGGTGGGGCTCCAACAGAGCACAAAGGGTCTGTAGGGTGGCTCTATCCAGACGGAATTTCCGGATGATCTCCTCATTCTCCATGTCGGCCAGCACTATGAAGGGACGATGCAAATTTGGAATCCTCCTAGTTGAGATGAAAGTGGACACATGTCAATGCAATACATCTTGAGATGGGCACAGCATCTCACATTTTGGCGGACACAATGCCAACAATGACTGTCATCAAAATTGTGTAATAGACCAGCTGACAAGTAGGGACTCCTTCAGCTACACTAATCGTACACCTCTCAACTGACACACAGCAAGTACCTCCAAATCATCCTCGCCATATGAGAATGCACATAGGGATATGGCCGCATTTACCATGGGCCCGCCTGGGAGTATATCATCCAGAATTTGTGTAAAAATGCAACACAACTGTCTCACACCTAGCTGCTGCACCTTACACACCTTCAGGCATTAGTCGAACCTGGCACACATCAACAACACAATGACCACAGGCTGAGCGTACATGACGAGTGTGTGCATGGTCAAACATAAGCGAACAGGCACATATGGTAAATCTTCATCTTGAAAGACATCGCAGTGATTTTCCCTGCACTTTTACACATTGACATCTGTATACATTGGGGAGTCCATAACAACACTGTCCTGTGTAGGCCTGGGCTAAATTTCCGTTCCGCTTGCGGAAATTGCGATAATTTGACATTTTCGCGTTCCGCGGAGAGAGCGAAAATGTCAAAATTTCCGCATTCTGCAGCTTAGCGATAATTTGTTTCTTGCTCGCGCTGTAAAATAATACATTCTCGTGCGCGCACGATCGCCTTACCTGAATACCCGCGTTCGCCGACAAGTTTTCCCGATCCGGTCGCGATCTCCACGAGATGTTGGATTGTTGGTAGCCATTTGCGCTGTCTCGCGACAGTTCGCGCCCACAGTAATGTCATTGGTCGCGCGATCACGTCTTTCTTCTCGCAATCATGCACCGCGAGAAGAGTGAAAACAAGATGGCCGCGCCCGCGAGCAACCGCATGGGTAAGTTGGTGAGCCGCGACCACGCAGAAAATACCGCGAACGGGCGGGAAAAAAACTTCCGCATCTTCGCGATATTTCCGCATGTTTGCGGAGATTTTTAACATTTTCGCGATAATTTGCGAAAGTCACTTTCGCAAATTCCGCCCACCCCTAGTCCTGTGTACAGGCCCATCAATATCACAAATGACATGTGAGGGAGTACATGCCAATATAAGAAATCACATACACAAACATGGCATGTGTAGTCAGCAGTGGGGTGCATGGCACATTGGCATTGTGTGCACAATGACGTGCCATCAACCATGTGGCCACTGTGCACTTTGGGTGACTTCCAGATGGCCATTGACACAGCATGATGTGTCCATTGGTGCTGTCACAGTCATCCGCCACCCAAATCCCTGTCACCCATGTCACTGTATGGCACCCAATTCATGGTAGCTACCGCCTGGCCCCTGTTGTGTGTCACTGCCAATGCCCGGGACACAATCGCGGTAGTGATAGGCATATACACATGGTGAAATGGCAGTTGGCAAGCTCTGCCACCCAAATCCCGGTCACCCGTGTCACTGTATGGCACCCAACTCGTGGTAACTACCGCCTGGCCCCTGTGGTGTGTCACCGCCAATGCCTGGGACACAATCGCGGTAGTGATAGGCATATACACATGGTGAAATGGCAGTTGGCAAGCTCTGCTACCCAAATCCCGGTCACCCATGTCACTGTATGGCAACCAACTCGTGGTAGCTACCGCCTGGCCCCTGTGGTGTGTCACCGCCATGGACCATGCTCTTGCAGCCAATGGGATCTGCAATCGCGGTAGCATGATGCAATTTTGAAAAACCACGGTAGGCGTGATCTGCCACCGCAGAGCCGGCCATTGGATCCAATTGAAAGATACACCACCACGGTAGCGCCCGCCTGGCACGGTGTGTCACCGCCATGGACCATGCCCTTACAGCCAATGGGATCCGCAATCGCGGTAGCATGATGCAATTTTGAAAATTGCGGTAGGCGTGATCCGCCACTGCGGAGCTGGTCATTAGATGCATTTGAAAAAGGCTGACCTGGAACACCAATTGCGGCAGCTTAGAACTAGGGGTGGGCGGAATTTGCGAAAGCGACTTTCACAAATTATCGCGAAAATGTTAAAAATCTCCGCAAACAAGCGGAAATATCGCGAAAATGCGGAAGTTTTTTTTCCGGCATGTTCGCAAGATTTTCTGCATGGTTGCGGGTCGCCAACTTACCCATGTGGTTGCTTGCGGGCGCGGCCATCTTGTTTTCAGTTGTCTCGCGGTGCATGATCGCGAGAAAAAAGACGTGATCGCGCGACGCATGACGTCACTGCGGACGCGAACTGTCGCGAGACAGCGCAAATGGCTAAAACAACACAACATCTCATGGAGAATGCGACCGGATCGGGAAAACTTGTCGGCGAACGCGGGGATTCAGGTAAGGCGATCGCGCGCGCGCGAGAATGTATTATTTTACAGCGCGAGCAAGAACCAAATTATCGCAAACCCGCGGAATGCGGAAATTTTGACATTTCCGCGCTCTCCGCGGAACGCGGAAATGCCAAATTATCGCAAATTCCGCGAACGGAACGGAAATTTTGCCCATGCCTACTTAGAACAACTGAAACGACACCAGGGGGCTATATATGTGTGGGAGAGAGCCCCACATTTCCACTGCTCACAGAGCCTGCTGCCTGAGATCCCTTACCTGCTGCTGCCTCCAGGGACTGCTGCCTGAGACCCCTCACCTGCTGCTGTCTCCAGGGACTGCTGCCTGAGAGCCCTCACCTGCTGCTGCCTCCAGGGACTGCTGCCTGAGAGCCCTCACCTGCTGCTGCCTCCAGGGACTGCTGCCTGAGACCCCTCACGACCCACAGCCACCGCTGCTGTCTCATGTCCACAGTGATGTCAAGGACTGAGAAGATCCGTGCCAGTCCCATCACAAGCGAGGAGCTGGAGGTCCTGGTGGACGAGGTGCTCACACAGTACCCAAGGTTATATGGTGCCCCAAATGTCGTGGTAAGTCTTCAACAGTGGGGGTGAGAGTGAAGGGGGGCCACACATGTAGGCGGTCTGATGCAGTATGTGCCTGAGAGTGTAGGGTTGTGTCATGCACTGCCTAACATGCTGTTTCCTAGGGTGAAGGGGGGTGTACCCTACTCCTCACGTGTCCCTGCCTGCACATCCAGATTGGAGGGACATGAGTTGTCTTTTCAGCCATACAGTGACGCAGCAAGTTGGTGATGCTGGAGTCAGGACAGTGTTTGCTTGTGTGAATGGTTTTGTGGGTCCCTGTTGTCCATCTCAGTGTGACCCCACCTGGCCTGCACAGTCACCGCTCAATCTGACAAGGACACATCATTGAATGTAATGAGTGGTGAACAACCTTTACAACGCAACTATTACAATGCACTACACTTACAACGAAATGTTTACAACGCAACATCCACTACAACGCATTCCATTACATAGCATGACACTACAACGCATGTTTAAAAACTACCTTTACAACGCATTCCATTACATCGCATACTACCTTTACAACGCATACCATTACAACGCAATCCAACACTTACCCTACTGTTGCACCCCCTGGAGATAGAATAGTAATTTTTACCCCTATACTATCCAATACTTACCTTAAATGCAATTTAATATTATGCGTTGTAATGGTATGCGTTGTAAAGGTAGTATGCGATGTAATGGAATACGTTGTAAAGGTAGTTTTTAAAAATGCGTTGTAGTGTCATGCTATGTAATGGAATGCGTTGTAGTGGATATTGCGTTGTAAAAAATGCGTTGTAAGTGCATGCGTTGTAAAAGTGTGCGTTGTAACGACATACATCCGCACAGAGTGTTACATGTGTGTTTTTTGCAGGACTCTCCATCAACGGACCATGTCAGCCCTGTAGGTTGCACACGACAGGCCCAGAGAGAAGGGTGTGGGTTTGTGAGATCATGTCCCTCAATGTGACATCCATGACACAGTGAGCTATTCACAGGGCAAGGTCGTTGAGGCCTGCGCAGTGTTGGACACAGTGAGTCTCCCCCATACACATGTTGATATGTGATGTATGTCTTGCTCTACCTAGAAATGGATTGTAGATGTGGGCAGACTACACATGGCTTTCTGTGCTGACATCCTGCTTGTATATGAGATGTGCAGGTACTGCGTCCCCCCCACACCTGCATGCATTTACGTTTGCTTCTCACATGCAGGTGTACCATGTGAGATGCATTCCTGTCTCTGCAAGACATATCTGTGGATTTGGGATGAATGTGTTTCATGCTACTGTCCTGAGTGATTTTGTTACATGACACTGTGTCACTGATGTTTTCCTCCTCTTGTCTCCCATGCCTGCAGCTCACAGTACACCAGCGTAAGGCCGTGTGGAGGGCCATTGCGAGCAAGGTGCGTGCTCTGGGTGTCTCAAACTGATGGTGCACCCACTGCCACAAGAGGTGGGACGACCTCTCACGGCTGGCAAAGAACGTTGCGGAGATGACACTGGGGCTGCTCCCTCGCACTGGCAGGTTGGCACGGTGCAGCATGACACCACTATTGTGCCGCATCTTGGCTGTGACACAGCCTGAGCTGGATGCACGAGTGAAGGAGCATCAGCAGCAAAGTAGGGGTGAGTATTCTGGGAAGGGTGACTTTGGCAGTGTGTGGCTGCATGTGTACACAGCCTGTGCCAGCGCTGGGCTATGTGATGTTGTTAGTGTGATGCAGTGGCTTGTAAGTGGCCTCTGTGGTGGGTGCAGCTGTCATGCATTTGTCGTACCTGTACTTCCTAAGGGAATTCGAGTACTGGGCATTTCAATAGCATTCTGGGTGGTGGGCTTCAGGTATGAGCTATTTGTGTTACGGTTTGAACGGAGCCACACGCAGGATGTTGTGCTGTGTGGTCATCACATGGCTCACTTATGCCTGGTTTTCTTGTTTACACGCACTGTTTGAGTAACAAAAGTGTGTTTGCACAATGTTATTGCATAGATTTAGTCATCTTCATGGTTGCTTTGCTTGCCTATGTTTGTTCTGTTGCTGCCACTGAACTGACCCTACATCTCTCTCTCTCATGCAGCATCTCCCGTTGTCACGGAGGGACAGGGGATGGACACCAGTGGTGGGGAAACAAGCACAACAGCTGCACAGGAGCCCAGTGACACAGATGTGACCAGCACCTCGGAGGTGGACAGAAGCCTGCTGGAGGAATCACAGCCAGAGACACAAAGTTCAGCGTCATCTGATGCCAGTGGTGATGCATCCACGTTGGTGGGCACAGGGAATGGGGACTCTGCATCATCTTCCACCACACAGCGAACAGTCCCCACCCTCTCAGCCACTTCCTCTGGTGCTGCCCGTGTTTGCACCAGTAAGAGGGGAAGAGTGTCCTTCACCCAGGCACCGCTGCCTCTGCCCCTGTCCCCCCTGCTGCCATCAGTGCTGAGTCTGTGAACCTTTTGCGCCAGCTGTGTGTAGGCCAGACAGCTCTCCTCAATGCATTCATAGACCACGACAAAAAATTGGCTCAGGTGGTTGCTTACATGGAGGGCAAACATTTAGACGTGGGTAGGCTGCACCGGACTGTCCAGTCTTTGTCCTCTTCAGTGACGGCAGCCCTTCAACTGGCACAATCTCGTAGTCCAGCTCCAGTCCCGGTGTCCACCCCCATGCCAGTGGCCACATCTGATGATAGTGACCACACTCCTCCACAGACCTCAAGGTCACGATACAGCACACATAGCACACAGCAGCAGCAGCAGCCCAAGCGGTCCAGGGCACAGACACCATCCCCACAGAAAACCAAAGCCACCCCAGAGCACAAAGACAAAAGCCCATCAGGCGACACCAGGGGCCAAAAAGCAAAGAAGCAGACCTCAGGGTCACGTGCCTCAGAGGCACCCCCAGCCAAGGACTTTCCTGTCCCAAAAGCGTCTCGCAAAGACAAGTAGACAAGTTCCATGCCCACTGAGAAGGTGGTGCCTGCCAAGGGTACACATAAGAAGGGCTCCAAGGCAGATTCACCCACTACCTCGACTCCCATTCCAAGCCCAGTGAAACAGGGAAAGGAGGGCAGTGTAGGGAGAACACCTGGTAGTCAGGGGATGCAGGGGCAAGGGCAAGTCCATGCAAAGCATACCGCTGGATCCAGCACGTCCCCAGAGGGAGGGCCAGCATCTGCACCTGATGCAGCCTTGGTGTTGAGTGTGCCTGTTGTGTCCACACCACTTACCATTGATCCAAAGTCAGACAAGCCATTTAGAATCACCAAGAAGTTGAAAGGCACCCCTCCACAATCTCCCACCCACACTGTGTCTCACATCTGCATGACTCCATGTGCCTCTACACCACCTGGTCCAAGCAGCCCTCCAGCTTGCCAAAGCCACTGATAGCTCTACCTCAGCTGGGACTCTCTTTCCCCGGTCAAGTGCTCCAACTGTTCCCGATACACAGCCAGCTCCCAGTCCGACTGACAGCCAAGTCTGAATGTTAGTCACCCTCACACACCTGTCTCTCCCACAGCAGGGCCTGTACTGCCCACCGTGACACCCCAGACTGTGTTGCTGACCATGGCAGTGTACAGTGGCACACATTCGCTGTGCAGCTTCTCATCGACTCACTCTGCACTTTGTCCTGCCCACTGGCCTTGTCGTTCACTGCTGTGTGCCCCCTGCCTGTGCAGCTTCTCGTGGACTCACTCTTCACTTTGTTTTGACCACTGGCCTTGCTGCTCCTTGCTGTGTTGAACTATTCCCTGTGCAGCTTCTCATGTATTTCATCTGCACCTTGGACTGGCCACTTGCCTTGCTGTTTCCCCCTTGACTGTGCAGCTTCTCATGGACTCACTCCACTTCGTTTTGACCACTGGCCTTGTTGATCCTTGCTGTGTTGAACTATTCCCTGTGCAGCTTCTCATGTACCTCATCTGCACCTTGGATTGGCCACTGGCTTTGCTGTTTGCCCCTTGCCTGTGCCGTTTCTCTTGGACTCACTCTGCACTTCGTTTTGACCACTGGCCTTGTTTCTCCTTGCTGTGTTGATTGATTACCTGTGCAGCTTCTCATGTACCTCATCTGCACCTTGGACTGGCCACTGGCCTTGCTGTTTGCCCCTTGCCTGTGCAGCTTCTCATGGACTCACTCTGCACCTTGGACTGGCCACTGGCCTTGCTGTTTGCCCCTTTGCCTGTGCAGCTTCTCATGGACAAGCTCTGCATTTTGTGCCTTGCTCTTCTCTAATGTTGGTGCCTATCTGTGAAATTTGTGAATAAAGACAGTTGCTCCTGTTGTCTGTTTTGTCAGTGTCCTTACTGAATAAAGTTTTTCCTGTGTGTATATGGTTTACTGTACCACATGCCCTGTGTGCCACTTCAACATTGCCAATGGCTTGTTTGACTTGTTAAATTTTGTACTGGGGTGACAGGGACTTCAGTTCTTCCTGACTGTGATACTTGTGGGTGCAATGATGTTGTTTTTAGATGGTATGCCATTATCATTTCCATTGTTTGTTCATGTTGGCTATATTGTACTGTGTCAGGTTTGGGGACACTGCCAGCACAGTGTGGGATTCTTTCCACAGGATTGCAGGCAGGCTGGCCAGGGTCATCATGTATGTGTGTTCGTACTATCTGTGTGCCCAGCAGTGTAGGTGTATGGTCATGTTGTGATGGGCAGTCATCCTAGTCACATGGGTTACTTTCAATGTGTGCACTTGGGTGGTCAAGAAGTGAGCAGTGTGAACGGTTGAGTTTGTTGTGAGTGTTGATTTGTGTGTGCCCATGCAATGTCAACTACACACATGTGTCACCCAGGAGTAGAGTGCCTGTTTGTGTGATTGTTCAGGCCTGTGATTATGATTGTGTGCACATGTGTGAGTTGTATGTTGTGCACTGTGCAGTGTGTTGGTGTGTCCATGCAGTTTTGACTGACTCCTACGTGTTGCTTTTGCCAATGTGAGTATGCAGAGTTGACTGGCAAGTCAGGGTTGTGTTTTGTTGAACAGCCGTGTGTCTTGATACTGTTTGCATTCACTGTGCATACCTGCTCAACCACACTGACATTGTGGGTGTGATGTTCTCATGCATTACTGTCTCATGGTGCTTTATTGCCTCCAGTGTGGCATGTGGCGTGCGGTGTCATACCATCCCCTATCTGGGCTTCAGATGCCTTGACATTGTGAGTCTGCACTCCCTCTATTTGTGTATGGTACATTCCTGCCATGTCCACTACTGAAGTGCACACCACTTCACTTTGATGTCAGCTGTCCCCTTGGGTTGCCTGTATGTGTGGCTTCTCATCACTTCATTTGTGACACTGTGCTTTGTGGTGCAGATCTTTGGCCAGGAGCAATGTGCCACTCAGGACATTTCCCAAATTGGTTACCTGTGTTGTTCTTGTACTGCTCAGTCATGTGCAGTTCAACTGTTTGTGCTGCACAGTCCTCTGGTCAAATTGTTTCCACTTTTGTGTCCCAGACTTGTACATCTATGGGTGTTGTGTTAGGTGTATATGTGTATTCTGGGGTACTGCTTGACTTCCTGAATGTGATGTTGTCAGTGCGCTGTTTGGATTGTTGTTGTGGGTGTTCATGGTGTGTCACTCATGGCTGTGTGGGACTGTTATGTTTTGTGTGCACACACTGCTTGTTGTTCATGCAGTGCTGTGGGTGTATGTTGCCTTGTCCTGGCCTGGTGTGCATCCCCTGATGCCCTGCTGTGTTTGCTATGTGATGTATTGTCATGTGCATCTTTTGTGTGTTTGATGTGGCTGTGTTGTTCTGTGAGGGTGCACTTCTTGTCTGTGTTGTGGTATGTTGTCTATGCATTGTTCCTGGCTGATGAGGTTGTGCACTCCTGTTCTGTCTGAGCTCCCATTGCCTTTCCACAGTTTTGCTGTACATGGCATGTGTGGTCTTGTTGTGGTTCTGTGTGTGTTTCTGTTGAGTTATGTGTTTTGGTTGTTGTTTTTGTGCAGACATTGGTCCTGGCATCCCTGTGTGTGTGTGTGTGATGTTTGTGGATACCCCCAGGGACTGTGATTGTTTGTCTGTGTATTGACTGACCATTATAGACACCCTTCTGTGTGTCTGACACTGAGGTT